>NW_027508908.1:9527500-10267500 GCF_051911475.1 Siphateles boraxobius | reverse complement strand
ATGTGTTTATGTACCATTTTTACTCAAGAGCAGATGGGTAAATGTAATTAGCAAAAGCTTACAGACGTATGCTATAGTTTCGCAGAAGCATGTGTAAGTGGGTAGTAAACATAGTTTTATATTTCACTATTTTCCACCGCCTGTGTGTCTGTTTTAGCCTCAGCGGAGTTGGAGAAGGTGGCAGAGGACCAAGGTAAGACAAATCCTGTTATTTTCACCTAAACAAGATACGTTTCTTTTGGTTTAGGAACAAACAGTGGCCCTACAAAGAATTTGGACACTTACGACACACTTAATGTATGAATGATATTGCACTAGTAGATGATAAAATATCAAACCAGATAGTAATTATTTTTGAAGGACACTTTTCAAGTGAGACCTTTCACAAAAAAAGTTTGTTGACCTTGATACCAGTTGATAAAAGTTTCAAAATGACTCAGAAAAGTAAAATTATTTCTGAGAAAAGATCTAGTATCATTTATTCGGTTTAATACATTGATGACTAATGCAATTAGTCAGTAAAAGTATCAACGAGTATAATATCAATATTTTATAGAGACCTTATTCCGACATTCAAAGAGCTTGTGTGTGTGTGTGTGTGTGTGTGTGTGTGTGTGTGTGTGTGTGTGTGTGTGTGTGTGTGTGTGTGTGTGTGTGTGTGTGTGTGTGTGTGTGTTATAGTGAGTCTCTACTCGTCCATCTTCGGCACTCTTCAGTTGCTCTGCCTGATGTCCTGTCCTCTGATTGGCTACATCATGGACTGGAGAATGAAGGAGTGTGAGGAAGTGGTGAATACAGATGAGGGAGAAAAAAGGTGAAGGTGGAGAAAGAGAAGGAGTGAAATGTTGAATTGTTTTTATTGGTCAGTGAAATGGTTACATTTTCCCTGTCATTGTTTTCTTCAGTCCATCTGGGCCTCCAAAGAGGGACAGAAAGATCCAAAAACTCACTAACGCCATCAGAGCTTTCATCTTTACTAATATACTGCTTGTCATCTTTGGCATCATCTCCCTCATAGACAATCTACCCATACAGGTTAGACACAAATTTGTCAAAAATGTGCTTATTTGTTTAGAAATATTATTATTTATACAATTTAATTACATTGTTTAAACATTTTATACATGCCATTTCATTATTTTATAATATATAATTTATATAATCATAACTTTGCACATAATTTTAATGTAATATATATATATATATATATATATATATATATATATATATAATTAACTTTACACTCATATATATTTCAGTTTTATTTTGAATCCCAGATTTTCAATGTGGTATAATTTATTTGGTTTTACATATTGATATCTATTGCATTTTGTCAGTGAATATAATATCAGTATTGGCAACATTATTATAGGAGATGCTTTAATAACAAATTTGATATATTTAATATAATGTATATGAAAAATGTTAAGTACAAATTGTATATACTTTATATATTTATAAGTATAATTTATATAATCATATATATCTTTTAATTTAATTTAATTTAATTTTCCGGGTTTAAATTCCAATTCAACTTTATTTTGGACTTCAGTTTTCAGTGTGGTTTATGATATTGCTGCAAAACTAATATTTTCATCAGCTCCTCAAAGCAACAGGAGAAATGTGATGACTGTTATTATTATGTGTTACAGGTGGTGTCTTTTATTCTTCACACTGCAGTTCGAGGTTTTATTCACTCCTGCTGTGGTGGGCTCTATGCTGCTGTGTGAGTTTTACTTATCAAAATCCACATGATTTCTGAGCCGCTTAAAGGTGAAACTACCTAATATTTTGAATTAGATTCTATTTTTATATTTTCCGTTTTTATTTTTGTAATTTTGTTGTATATATTCTGACATTTTTATTATTGTTGTTATGTATGTTTGTATGTATATATATATAGCAAATATTTGATATAACTATATATACAAAAACAAAAACTACAAAAACTATATATATATATAGTTTTTGTTAAGTCTTAGGTTATATTTTTAAAAATATGAGTAAGTTGGATATATATAATATTTGCTATTTGTTTTTATCTTCAAGCTGTTTATTTGTGTATTTAGCTTCCCAACCAATCACTTTGGCACTCTGACGGGCTTGCAGTCCATGGTTAGTGCTGTGTTTGCACTCCTGCAGCAACCACTCTTCATGTGGATGCTGGGACCATTGAAGGGCGATCCTTACTGGGTGAGACATACATTGTTGAGTGTAATACACCATTCATGTGTGCGTGACAAATGTAGACTTATATATATATATATATATACACCAAAGTACCAAACGTGACACTTTTTGAATCAACAGATCAACTTGGGCCTGCTTCTGTTCTCATTGGTTGGATTCTTGCTGCCAGGATACCTCTTCTACCATCAGAGACAACTTATAAAGGAGAAGGCAACGCGCGACAGTCTATCACTGGCGCAGGAGAGCGTCCGCCTCAACCAAACAACCGAGTCTTCAAAATACCAAACCAATGGGAACATCTGAGCGGGAAAACATTTATTAGTGAGATGTATGTGAATTATTGACCTAAATTATGACAGTTATTGTTCCATTGCTTTTCAGAAACTGAATTATTAGGCTGCCTGTTCAGTCAAATCTGTCCTGTCCTGACAAATATCAAACTGAAAAAAATCAAGTGAAAGTGCAACTTAAAGTATCAGCCAAGGCTTTGACTGTGTGACTGGGCAGGATGTGTTTTCAAGGCTTTTATTATTACCTGCTCTACGTTATTGACTTGTGGAGCAAATTGACTGACAAAATGAAAGGATGCCACGTTAACAGTATTTCCGTGGTTGCACCAAACATGAAAACATTATGCTAGAGCCTAAAATATGTCGTTTGGTTTTCTTCATTATTACACTGGCACTTTGAAATGTCCTGGAAAATGGTTGTAAAACAACAAGGAGGGGTTAAATGTCGACAGTATGAAATCAAAATCTACTTTTTAATACTTGTTTGCAGTGTTATTGTGCATAATTTATCAGTGCATGTTATACCAAAGACAATCATTTTGTGTTTAATAATCTTTCAGAAAAACTTGATCCAACTTACTGAGATGGTTTCAGAAGGACGTGACCTCCATGTCTCATTCAAAAAGCCTCTGTCAGAGGTTTCACAATTGACTGTAAACTCGTATTCTACCATGATATGATCATCAGTATGTATGTGCAGGTCACAGACATATTCAAATTCACTAGTATGAATAGTCACTATTTTTTAAATAATGTGTCATTTAGTGGAATTTCGCTGTATGGGTAAAACTAATGTCGCATTAAGACTCAGGGCAGGTAAACGAGGCATGGTTTCATGTAACGCTCACTTTACCTTGACATGGATCATTTTCATTTTAAAACTGTGGTCTTGAGTAGATCTTTTCCTTGTAGGTTCTCAATAACTTTTTATCACATCCCACTCTCACAAAACTTGATGGACATTCAGCTTTATGTGACAACTGGTGAATACAAAGTAGTGTTTTTATTGCAGATGCCGGTATTGCACTATATTTTTTTGTTTCAAAAGTACTGTTCTGTATGTTACTGAGCTGTGATCATGTGCTCAAAAGTTTCAATGATTCTAGTGATTTATTGTGCTCCTGACTGTAAAAATGTTTGAAGGGGGGAAAAAAAATCTAATAAATACAAAGATTTTGTCACAAAAATCGGCCCATTCGCGGCTGATTGTGTTTTATTTGTAAAAAAAGGTTTTAAAAACATTAAATGAAAAATGTTCCATTATTCATCAATCTCATAAATAGATACAGAGGCACTTATATACTTAAAAATCCAACAGATATGATGGTTTACCAGGTAAATTATGTAACAATATACTCTGACACATATACAAACAAATCTGACTCTCACTGCAACTGGCGCCCAATTTTCCAGCTTGTGCATCCATCAAGCAAGTTCTTATCTCAAACTGCTGCTGCTGGGTTGAGCTCCAGTCACGCCTGGGGGATCAGGACTATGGCGATTCTGAAAACGGTCATACAATAATTAATAGAAATAATATTGGGTTTTTTTTTGTATTTAATGGAAGATATCAGATGTACTTTTGATCACAATTTAACTATTAATGTAACAAATCAAAAACTTGCACTACAGTTCAAAAGTTGAGGCTCAGTAAGTTTTTTATAAGGCACATTAAATTGATCAAAAGTGACAGTAAAGACATTTATGTTACTAAAGATTTCTATTTCAATTAAATGCCATTCTGGTGAACTTTCTATTCATTAAAGAATCCTAAACAAAATGTATCATGCTCTCCACAAATAAAAACTGTTTTCAACGTTGATAATAATAATAATGTTTCTTGATCAGCATATTATAATGATTTCTGAAGGATCATGTGACACTGAAGACTGGAGTAATGATGCTGAAAATTCAGCTTTGCCATCACAGGAATAAATGACATTCTAAAATATATTCAAGTATAGAAAACAGTTATTTAAAATTGTAGTAATATTTCACAATATTACTGTTTTTACTGTATTTTATCAAATAAACGTAGCCTTTATTTTAAACACACTTTTGAATGTAGATAACTATAAAATAAGTCAATTTGTAACATGTATTTTCATGCAAAGTGTATAACAACTCCAATTAACCTTCTTTTTCTTTTTATCTTTCTTCTTTTTCTTTCTGTCTGGATCATCGTCCTTCTTCTTCTTCTTCTTCTTATGGTCTGAATCTGATGGAGTTTCTGTGGTAAAGAAGTAAGATTAACAGTCAATATGTAAGAAATCACATGTTCATCTCTTTGTGTGTTTTGTGTGACAGTTACCTGGTGGTAAAGGATCCTGAGGCCGATGATGTTTATGTTTGTGTTTGTTCTTCTTCTTCGGCGGTTGAATGTGCATCAGTCTGTATTGCTCTGGCAACTTTAGCAGGAGAAAGAGACACATAGAACATGCACGTAAAAAACAGCGATATATGATTGACCCACATAACCATTCTCAACCAACACTGACTAAGAAAGATATAGACAATCCTCAGAGCAACATCAGTTACACTAGCCTCTCTAAATTTAAAGTCCTTCTTTTGTCACTCTCTCTCTCTCTCTCTCTCTCTCTCTCTCTCTCTCTCTCTCTCTCACACACACACACACACACACACACACACACACACACACACACACACACACACACACACACACACACACACACACACACACACACACACACTTACAGGGCCAGTGTGTAGCCTGAAGCCGGTGAGCATGACCCCAGTGAGAGGACTGAAAGAGTTGTTGCACACTGGAGTCTTCTCAATGAGTGAGTGCAGAGAGCTGTTGTCCTGAATGCCTGGGCTGTCAATCATACCTGGAGTCCAAAAGGATAACAAAAAAAAAAAACAATGTATTTTCAACACAGGCACTAGCTTAACCCAGGCCTGGTGTTGTTATAAGTGAAGTCAAGTGTCTACTACTGTGTTCCTTTTTTCCTACTGGAATATTTTTCAAGAACTGCTCTAGAATCGTGAAAGTATGGTGAAAATATAAACACGCACCAGGAAGCTCTGGAAGAAAATTGCTGAGTTTCTCCTTCACCTTCTTTCCACAGAACTTGTTATAAGCGTGCTCCAGGTTGTAGTGTGTGATGAGATTAGTGTGTCCCGTCAGATCATTCTCCACTGTCAAGAAGATATAACAGGTTCACAGAGCACCGGCAAATAATTTTCCTCCCATCTCATAACTGTTTTCCTTCACCATGTCCCTTTAGGAGCTTTGTAGGGTTCTAACTCTTTTTAACCAATGGATTTACATGACTTTTCCAGTTGTTTGAGGTTTAGGCTACTGGAGAAGGAAAATGATTTAAAACCTTTTTTCTACCTGAATTTCAACCCGATAAAATATTTTAGAGCTTGTAACTAGAGAAATGATACATAGTGTATATTCATTTAAAAAAAAAGGCATTTTAGATTATATTAATTTACAGGAATTTTACAGGTGTAGAAATCACACCTTTAAAATGAGCCTTCCTCATATATCAGGGTTTTTCAAGACCATGGGAATCCTGATTCTTCATAGAAAACTATTCTTCAAACAGTTGTTAAAGGCTTAATTATAATAAGAAATATACTGATTACTTGTTGTTTTAGCTTATTTTAAAGATTGCTGTCTTATTTTAAGTCATAGTGAGGCCCCTCTAGTGGGCCTTGGACCCCTGGATGAGAACCACTGATCTACAGTTACTATTGTTACTACAACAAAACCATAACTAAATTAAATGCAATATAAGTGAATTCTCTCAGCTGCTAAACATTTTTACCAGGCTCGCTTATGGGTCTTACATGAAATTACATATATTTCATACACAAGCACTCATATCATTGTGCATGTGTGTTGATGGTATTGATAACGGTAAAGGTATTATTAGCACCACGGCATAGGTCACTATGGTATAGTAATTAACGTTACCATACAGTAGGTACAGTACCTAAACGTACCAATGTAAGCCAATGCTGTGTGGACTTGGTACCACGGTATTCTTATTATCATAACATACAATCACTGTACAGCGGATTTCCCACTGACACAGTTATAATTACTACGAAATCAATACTACACCGAAAAAAAAAAAAAAAAAAAAATTGGCGCTCACTGGGCAGTTCTCGCAGCAGGTAGAAGGGCTCGTTCATCGCGGAGGGTTTTCTGATCGGAACTCCTTCATCCATCATCTGATGCGGGTAACAGATCGGGCCCGTGTTTTGGGGTACCTGAGGTTTCCCAGATCCAAAGCCCAGCGCAGACGGTCCTAATGGACCCTGGGAATCCGGCTGACCATACAGCGAGGAGAAGATTTCTGTCATGTTGACAAAACTACCCTACGATGCTGTGTTGTCTGTGTGGATGTTTGTATGTATGGGGTTTACTATAAGTGAACGTCCCTCCCTTACGTTCTGTTGACAATTGCTTCCGGTTATTCTTTGTACTTTGGGGGAAATTTACCGTAATTTATCAAGTACACATGATCATATTGTATCCAGTTCCTACGTCTGACTAAATAGACTCACATAATGCATTATATAGTTTAATACCGCAGTTTAATTGCATAAATAATTGTAAACGAGGAGATAAACAATTCATGTTTGTGTCGGTGACGCATGTTAAAATCGTCGCTTTGCCGTTTATGTATTACGGTAAACGCGACATACTTCCGCTTGTCCTTCCCTTTATGTGACATCATGACCAATAAGCGACGTCGTTTCAGTAAAGTTACCAATCAACAGGGCTGCTTTAAAGACGAGGGCCGATTTTCCCCTTCGTCCGCAGTGACCTCTGTCCCTTTAAATCGTTTAATTCATTTGCCGACGAATATTGTCTCGCATAGATAGCGGTATTGATGCGGACTCTGTCGTCTCGGATCTCCACAGCAATCGTTTTCTGAAAAAAAGACAAGGATAAAACAAAAATGGCATTGTTAACACCTCTGTTAGCATTTCTGTATCATTTACCACAGGTTTACAAATGGCTACTAAAACCGTACTACATAGCCTCGTTATTTATGTCTAGCGCGTTCCTGCTTATCCGCAAAACGCCTGGGATCTGTGAACATCTTTCGACGCAGCGCGAGGATGGCAATTCATGCGATTTTGATTGGGTATGTATAAAGCAGACCTTTGGGTTTCATGCTGAATGATAACGCGTATAACTTGCTTCGTAACAAGGGAACTGGGCAGTGGTTAGCAGATGATGGTCTATAGAAATTTTTTTTAGGGGTGGGGGGTCGCTATTTAGCTGGCACGGGAACAAGCCTAAATCATGGTAAAAGAGTTTGGAATACCATGCATATATGAATGATGCATGTGGAAATAAACTTGCCAACCTCTTCCACGTGTTGTGCATGTGTATCACTGAATGATCACACTATTGTGTTGTTTCTTCGACTTTAGGTTTATATTTATTATTATATTATACTTATCAGGGAACCTGGAAACAAAGAATGTTTTAATTTTTTTTATTTTTTTATAAAAGTTGAAACCACATAACATATTGAACATATATATATATATATATATATATATATATATATATATATATATATATATATGAGCACTATTTTAAGATAATTAATTAAACACCTTTTTGACATTGACCACCTTCGTACAAAGTGTCAGATTGTCTTCTTCCGTTAACACTCAAAGGATTATCATTCGACATTACTCTCACATTTTTTTTCTAATAGTATAATTTATAATTATGTATTTTAGCCTTATATATTATATAGGACCCACTTAATATTAAGTGTCTACTATGTACATTTAAAATAATTTCAGCCATTTCTCTGCTCATTTTGTTTTCCAGAGAGAGGTGGAGATACTGATGTTCCTGAGTGCTATAGTCATGATGAAAAACAGAAGAGCAAGTAAGAGTTTCTCCCCCTTAAAACGCTCTTTTTTTTTTTCCTTTCAACTTTGTGCAAAAAAAGTATTTTCTATACAGCTTTGCATATTGACATTCAAATTTCAGAAAATAATCTCTAACCGTACCGAATCTGATGTCAATAGCCTGAGGTTGAATTTTAAGGTTTTGTTTATACACTAAACGCTCAGACACCTGTGTTCTCAGTGACGGTTGTCCTTGTGTTTGTTGTTAATCAAATATCCTTTGTCATTCAATGTTTCTGTTATTCTTTCCCCCTCCTCCAGCTCCGCTGTTCAACTTGCCCCCTTTCACTATTCATTTTTGTATGACGAAACAGTGCAATTTAATAATGTGTTTTCGTTTAATATTTGCTCCCCAGTTACCGTTGAGCAGCATGTGGGCAACATCATCCTCTTTAGTAAAGTAGCCAATGTGATCCTGTTCTTCAGACTGGACATACGTTTGGGGCTTCTCTACTTGACCTTGTGTATTGGTCAGTATTTATAAAAAAAAATCTACTTCACTGTCAGTCAGTGGAAACTTTCTAATTTTTAAAGACTAAACCAAATATTAGATAAATGTAGTATGGCTGTCAACCATTTATATGCATACTGATGTTCTTTTATCACTGATGCAGTTTTCCTGATGATCTGCAAACCTCCTCTGTACATGGGCCCTGAATACATCAAGTATTTCAATGATAAAACCATTGATGTGAGTATGATTTCACATCATACGAATTTAGTCACTCTTCATGGGCTTCTGGTTTTCAAAACAAATTTGCACAGAATGGGAAAAAGAAGAACAAAATATTCAAAGCTGGGGGACTATTTAAGTTATAACATATTTCTGGGATTTCTGCTGTAGTTATGACAAAGCAGCTTGTTTTCAAGGTGTATTAACAGAAACTGGAGTATATTGACTATGTTAACTCTTTCCCTGCCATTGGCGGAATTTTCTGCTTTCCGTGTTTTCACCGTTACACTGTAGGGGGCGCATCTTCTGAAAGAGTCCTGAATCTCCAGATCAAAACATAGGGGAAGAAGCAGCAGAAACAAAAGCGATCTCGTATGTAAGCAGATGCATATGAAAAAGAATTCGGTCATCAACATTAAACAACAGACAAATCAAAATTGACGAATGTTACGGAATGAAATTTTGACACAGGATGAGCTACAGGACTGTGCAAGCATTAGGTCGTGTGTCCACCAAAGCGTTTTTAGCCGGCTGATAACGCTAGACGCTCTGCTGAAAACGCCTAGCTGTGGGCGCTTGAGAGCGTTTTGGCAGCGCTGCGTTTTTTCAGTTGAGACGATTCGTTGCTATGATACAGAATAACTGCAGCACAGTTTACTTGTAACTGATTTCGCAGATAATTTGTTTCATGGTAAAAATTTATTTTTCATCCAATTTGTTCGGTTAGCTCTGCTGGTTGATTGCGTTGTACATAAAGAATGTTGTGACAGTTGGTTGTGTGGTTTTTGCCCCGCCCCTCCTCCACTGTGATTGGACGGCTGGGTAAAAAGTGACAGTGATGAGTGAGCGCTGCGTTTTACCCAAAGTTGAACATTTTTGAACTCTCGGCGACCAGTAAAGAATGCTCAGTTAAATACACGCTCAGCGCCTCGTTACACTCATGGCGTTTCAAAAACGCGGCGCTCCCATTGAAAACAATTGGAATTATACGCCAGGTGCGTGAAAAAACGCTTTGGTGGACACACGGCCTTAAGGCTGATTTATACTTCTGCGTCGGAAATACGCCGGAGCCTCTACGGCGTAGACTACGCATTGGTTTTAATTTATAATTCTGCGTCGTTGTCCGCGTTGAGGCACGCAGAGGGAGCATGTGAAACCCGAGGGAGCGGTTTGAGCAGACCAATCACAGCGCTTGCGTCCGCGTAGAATTGACGCATTGTTACATTTTTGGAGAGGTGCACGTCAGGGTACGCCGAAGGGTACGCGCGCTACGCACAGCCTACGGCGTAGCTATGGCGTAAGTTCGACGCAGAAGTATAAATTGGCCTTTAGGGGTGTCGTTGGACTCGATCTACTCCATCTATGTTTTGATCATCGTTCTGAATCCGATTTCTCAGCTTTTTGCTCAAAATGTTGCTTTTTTAAATGAAACACCCACGTTCAAGTGTTGATAAAAAAAAAAGAGTACATAAAGCTAGAATAAGATATTCATATAACTAAATATTTTGCGGGCCATGAAAATTTTGTGAAAATGATCAAAATGATCAGCAAAAATGCTGTCGGTCTGTGGCAGCTTTAAAAAAAAACTGTGGCGTGGAAAGTGTTAAATAAATTAACCACGATTTGTTTTGTGCTTCAAGAATTTCTAGAACTGCATATTCTTCAATAAAACAATAGTTATTAGGGGGAAAAAGGCATGATTTTTATGTTTAGCATTTTTAATTAAGAGTATTTAGAGATTATTTTAATATATCGGTAATAATGTATTAATTTACATACTTTTAAATCATCCTGCAGCCCCTGTGGGCCTTGGCTCCTGGTTGAGAACCACTCATTAATATGTATGATATTGATTTAATCTTCCGATCTTATTGTTTGTTCATCTTTAGTTTCCGCTTTACAATGCTTCGGTCATAGTGTCTCTCACAAGTGCGCACACTCTGCACTATGACTTCTCATTGCATACTAGTTGCCCACTTTAAACATCAAAGGGAACAAGCTCGAGTGTCTTATTAGTAAGAGGAATTAAAGCCCATAAATGTTAATTAACATTGGAGCCCAATAGCCTTTGCAAATAAGCCAGTGGGTGTTTAAAAGTAAGTTTTTTCCCAGTGTTAATGGTTTCAGCCACATTCATTGTTGAACTTTAACTTCAGCAGCCTGAGGGATATAGTGTGCAAATACTTGTTGTTTGAAACTGAGTATAAATGTTCACCTTTCTTTTGTGTTTAGGAGGAGTTGGAGAAGGACCACCGAGTGACCTGGATCGTGGAGTTTTTTGCTAACTGGTCACCAGAATGTCAGTCTTTCGCCTCCGTCTATGCTGATCTGTCCTTGAAGTAAGAACATTGGTCTTGATACACTGCCTTTCAAAAGTGTCAGGTCTGTACTTTTTTTTGTATTGTTTTAAAGAAATTTTTACATTTATTGAGGATCAAGGATGCATTAAATAGCTCAAAAGGGACAGGAAAAACATTTATAATGTAAGTTGTAACAAAAGATTTCCATTTCAGGAAAATGCTGTTCTTTTGAATTTCTTATTGATCAAAGAATCCTGATTTAAATTTTTTTTTTTATGGTTTCCACAAAAATATTAAGCGGCACATTTTCAACACAATAATAATCTTTCTATTCATTAAAGAATCCCAAACTAAATGTATCATGCTCTCCACAAATAAAAGCTGTTTTCAATGTTAATAATAATAATGTTTCTTGAGCAACAAATCAGCATATTATAATGATTTCTGAAGGATCATGTGACACTGAAGACTGGAGTAATGATGCTGAAAATTCAGCTTTGCATCGCAGGAATAAATGACATTCTAAAATATATTCAGTATAGAAAACAGTTATTTAAAATTGTAGTAATATTTCACAATATTACTGTTTTTACTGTATTTTACAACATATTGACATAGAAAACAGTTACTTTAAATTGTAATAATATTTCAAAATTGAACTGTTTTGCTGTATTTCCTTTGTGAGAAACTTTTGAACCGTTGTGTACGTCCTGCTGCTCATCAGTTACTGTGAATTGAAATATTATGAATGGAGACGATTAACCTCTCTCTCACTCAGGTACAACTGTGCAGGGCTGAAATTTGGCAAAGTGGACATTGGTCGTTACAGTGAAGTATCCAAGAAGTAAGATGCCCTGTTGTGTCTCACTGTTTCTCGTCATACTCTGGTACAAAGAGTGTGACGATATCCTGTGTGTGTGTGTGTGTGTGTGTGTCCCTCAGGTATAGGGTCAGCACCTCTCCTCTGTCAAAGCAGCTGCCCTCTCTTGTGCTCTTCCAGGGGGGAAAGGAAGTGATGAGGCGCCCTCAGGTGGACAAGAAGGGACGCGCAGTGTCTTGGACATTCACAGAGGTGAGGCTTAAAGTCAGCATGAAACGGAAGCTGCAATAGTCTTTCATGTGATGTATATCTGAGTGAAACAGCTTCTCAAACAAGAAAAAAAATTGATTTTGTCAACCAGGAAGTGATTGGAGGGTTGTGGTTTGCTATCGCTGTGATCTGATGTGAGTGACAGGTTGTCCCGTCCTCACATTGAAAAACACATAATCAGAGAAGATTTGTGGTTGCAAGTGAGAGGTGGAAGATATTTTGTTTAAAAATCCCAAGAGGCAGTTTTCCCAATTATTATTATTAAGTATACGGATACATCATTTATAATAAACACTGCAATATCCCACAAAATAAGAAGCGTCAATTTTGATTTCATGGTGAATGAATCAACTGAAAAAACTTTGTTAGAAATATCCTTCTAACACTTCAGAAATCTCAAAAGCCTGTATGTTTTCTATACAATACTGAGAAATGTTTTTTTCTTCTTCTTCTTCTAGGAAAATATCATCCGAGAGTTTAACCTCAACGAGTTGTATCAGAAGTTTAAGAAGCTCGGTAAGACCAAAGGAGAGAAATCCGAGAGGCCAAATGAATCTGTATTTTCCCCCGTGCCTGAAGAGGAGGAACCGGAGACCGAGACCATCACTGCGATGGACACAGAGAGCAAGAAGGACAAATAGAAAGTGCACATTGGTGAAGAGCACTGTCAATCACTATGGGACTGGACCAGATTGTGCTAATGTTCAGTATGCAGAGAGAGAGAGTTTGTATGTAGTTACAAGCAGAATGATTGTTTAGTTCTTTTTGTATAACGTATTAGTTAATTGCAAAATCAGTCCAATAATATAGTAAATCCTAATTCCTAATACATTAATTAAACTTCATAATCATCGATATACTGTATACAGTATATACAGGTGTCCAAACAACGTAATTTGGGACATTGATATTCGATCTGTCAGCTGTTATTTTAATCGAGTTAAACATAATTAAACACTGGACTTCTACCTCTAATATGGTTGATAATTGTGAAGTGATCATTAGTAAGGGGTTATTTTGTGTTGTCGATGCATCACATACTGGGGAACAAACTTTATCAGTTTATTTTTAAAGTTTTTTTTTATTTGTATTGGTAATCCTTCCATACCTTTGACACTCCTTGTATTCTTATTTTAAAGTTTTTTTTACTATTCTGAGACGTAGCTTGTTTGTATGGTACTGATTACTAGACTGCATTCAGTGATCTAAAAAGGAGGGTCTTTTATGCAAACAGTTCATGTAATTTTACAAATTAAAAAACTAAGAGTGAGATCTCAAGATAATACTCTGCAAAATGTGGTTGCCCTTGACATTGAGACCCAGTTACATTTATTTTCGGACTGAATACTAGTGCTGTTAATGTCTTAAGTTATTTAAGTTTATATTAAAAAAAAAATTGTGCAGAATGATTTAAGCTTTTAACATTTTTATTATTACTTTAAACACTGAAGAAAGCTGCAGGCAGACTTCATGTTTTAACCTTTTCCAGTCATTACTGTTGGAAACTTATTTTCAGTGTATGTAGAATTTTGCCATCAATTTCCCTACAAAAAGGAATATTGTGCACTATTGAATAAACAATTGTTGATTTTCACTAATCTTTAATGAATTGATTGAAAGATGACCAAGTGCTTTGAGTGGTTGTGGATGGAAAGTTTTTTTGTTTTTTTTTGTCATTCCAATAAAACACTTTGTTCACGCCGTTTCGTGTAGCTTGTACATTTGATCTAGTTGCTTCAAATTCAGACTGAACAGAACAACCAGGGAGATTTTGAACCATTTGCCCAAAAGCTGAACCAAGCGCATTTAAATCACTCAATATGAGATGGAATTTAAACACTGCAAGGCATCCTCCTCCATGGAGGCTCCAACAATGTGCAGTGGCTACCAAAAATATACATTAAAGTTGCATCTGCAAACAAATAATGCTAGTAATTTCGGTGACACTTTATTTTACAGTGTCCTTGTTACATATGTTACATGTACTTACCGTAGTGATAACAGTAAATTATGCATAAATACATGCAATTAACCCTCAACCAAAACCTAACCCTACAGTAAGTACATGTAGTTAATTATATTTACTCAGTACTTAAATATATAAATACACTGTAACAGTAACACCTTAAAATAAAGTGTAACCCAAATTTCTTAGCAGAGTAACCACAGGTGTCATTCGTCACATTAAAGGGACATTTCCCAACCTGAAAGTGTCCAAATACCCTTTGCCCTAATTTAGAACAGTTTATGTTTGAGGCATCTGTAAATATTTAGTACAGTATACTATATTTTTCTGTCAGCTGAGAATCATTACACAAATAAGAGCACATCCACTAACACATTTAGTATTTTAAGCTAGTATTTTACCCCCAATGCTGCAACATTGTAATGAGGTGCCAAAATATTTTGTAGACCATTTTTCTGATGTCTACATTGACAACAGGCTTTCACAGATTTCAGACTGGACGGAAAAAAACATTCATGGACATAAATGGTGTATACATTTCCAATGTTTATGCCTTACAAAAAGAAGCAATGCACAAAGGCACAACTGATTTATAAAGAGTTTATTACCAATGCTCACACACACACACACCCACCCATACACATATTCAAAACCATGCGCGCGCGCACACGCACACACACACACACACACACACACACACACACAGACACACACACCCACCCATACACATATTCACAACCATGCTCACACACACACACGCACACACACGCACACACACACACACTGAACTTTACAGTACATGTTCTTTTCTTTCTTTCTTTTTCTTTCAGTCCATCTTTTGATCCAAAATATTCGCTTTTATATCAGCCAGGAAACGTCTGTCCCCTGATTGGTCAGCCCTGATCTAACTGTTGATCAATACACCTGACAAGACAGACGATGATTGAAATGAGTCCTGCAAAATGTCACAATCTTTTTGAATGTACTAGGTAAGAATTAAATAATTAAAAAGAAAAGGCTTTCACTGATTCATAATGACAGCTAACTTCCACTGACTGTCTCAACTGCCATCCAATCAGAGAGCTCTGATATGGTTACCCAGCGTTCAGTGGCACCGTGAGAAGAAATCTTTAAATCCAACATGGCTGGCTAGTTAAGGCCACCAGTGAGAATTGCCACTCATGTACTAATAAAACAATTAAAAAACAAAATCATACCTAAGAGGCAGACAATCAATGTTTACAGGATAAAATTTGAAATATGTCCCACAGATCACAATGTCAAATGCATTTTTATGCTACGAGCAACCCTCTGACTGATCTAGAGTGCCACCAGCTCTTCTTCCCTCGATTAAAGTTCATAGAGAACAAATATCAGCCTTTGTAGAAAAAAAAAAAAACACATTTTGATCTTATCAATAACCATTTATAAAGTCATATAAAATAACACTTTGAAAATTAAATAAAAACATTTTTTCCTTGAATTTCCAAGGCCATTACTCTGAAAACACTAATTTGAAAAGGCTGCTGTCATTTAAATAATGCATTAGTCCATTTCTTTATCTTTTCTACCGTTTTGCTTCCCTGGTGCTGATTGGATACATTATCGCATGCCAATCACAGTGGTCTGAAATGGCTACTGAATGCCACAGGTCCCCTTTTGTAAAAAATCAAATTCCACTCTGTGAAAAAAAACAAAAAAAACAAAACGGTGACCATTTTTTCTCTATACAGAACAATTTACACATTTATGTCGGATAAAAATCTTTTTTTTTTCATTTTCTGAAACATTTTAAAGGCAATCCGGTCCTTTGCCGTCACACCAGTTATGTGTTACAGCTCCTTACTGATGAGGAGTCTTGAAGTCCCATTATTGTCATGGCTTGAAAGACCCCCCATGATCCTCCTCCTCCTCCTACATGTCATATCCAACCAAAACCTGCTGGTCAGCATTGATTTCTATTTTGAAAAAAAATCCATATCTTTCCCATGGGCACCAACGAGTCTGCAACATGTGATTTTCTCCGCTATGTTGGTGAAGAAAAAGAGTCCAACACCAGTAAAAACAGCCAATCTCTCACACAGATATCTCGTAAGTGGTCCCTCCGACGCCCGTCACCTTCTTCACCCCACCTCCAGGCTTGTGAGCGGGGCTCTGAGAAGAGCCAGCACTGGAATAAGCCTGACCTGGGCGAGTCGACACGCTCACAGGATGAGAGGGGGACGAGGGGGTGAAAGGTGGTTTCGGCTGCCCGTTTGTCCGGCTATATGACTTCATCTGAATCTCGTCCCTATACCAAAGAAACACAGAGAAACTGGGAAATTAGAGAAGAATTTACATTAGTATGTACATTTGTATAGTAAATTCACTACTGTTCAAAAGTTTGGGATCATTTTTTTTTTTTTTTTTTTAAGAAAAACCTTAATTGATCATTAAATTGATCAAAAGTGACAGTAAAGATGCATAATGTTACAAAAGATTTCCATTTCAAATCAATACCTTTAAACTTAATTCATCAAAGAATCCCAAAATGGATCAGTTTCACACAAAAAAAAATCATAATAAATGTTCAAATAAAGAATCTTGATGTGAAATGTGTCGTTTTAGAGTGATGTCATTTGCAAGTTTCACTGCCACATAAATAAAAAAAAGTGAGTCACAACACAAGAAAGAACTGCAATGATAAATCGACAAAGAAATACATCACAGGATGCCAGTTATTTCATATTCCTGTGCCTATAAAAAAAAAAAAAAAGATAATACAGACGTCAGTTAAAAAGCCTCTCAGAAGAGGTATCAGTTCAGAAAACAGAAAAGAGTGCAAAGCGGCGGTAAAAATAGTTTAGCTGCAATGGCAAATCCAGCCATGTCTGCCAGTAAATTTCAATTTTTCTGTCGCACAATTTGGAAAGGAAAGCATTCTCTCAAGCACCGGAGCACAGCAGGTTTATTATAACCATCAGCTCTGCTGTCAGGATGCCACTGAAATGTCTGTTAATGATGAGGGCTCATTGTCTGGCCCTTGGTTTGTTTCCAAATAACAATGCATACATGTCAACTTGGAATATGGTTAATTTTGTTCTCTCCTTCATTCTGAGAAACAATTATTACCGCAAAGAAGATTCATTCACTGCTTCTTAGCGGACACCAGGTCAATTTTGTTGCCTTTAAAATGCTGACTAATGACTAAGCAAAGCAGGCTTTCCAGACCTCTATAATGAGCAGAGTGATGAAGCTTTCTGTCTGGCTCGGATCTATCCAATTAGTCCTTTTGCCAGTGAAGAAATTGGGTCTGATTATTCTAGTGTAGACAATATCCAGTTTATCTTCATAAGCAGCAGCAGCATAATGTCAGGAGACTTCAAGTTTTCTATTCGCTCTTTCCACACAGATGTGCTTTATTTGTTTCTGCTCATGTTTACCATGACATCTTGCCAAGGCACTGAACTTAAGGTATATGAGACAACAGAGGCATTACTGGATTTTATACATTCATACATTAGTCTGAACCGGCTCACTCATTCATGACGCTAGTCACATTCTGTCAGTCCAAATCTAATTATTTGTGTATACGATTGGAACCTGATCTAAATTATTGACTGTCCACACTGACTACGCTTACAAGCAACCAAATAATCGTCCCAATCGGACTGAAAAGCCTTTGTTTAAACACCTAAATTGATACGATTGAGTTCGATACGAATGAAATTTCGATTGGATTGGATGGGGTGGTGTAGATCTTTTATAATCTGATCAAAAGGACATGTAAACACTTGATCAGATAGAAAACCGAAACTAGAAATTACTGCGCATGTGAAAGACATAGAAATGGCGTAATGACGCATGGGACGAGCTGTCGTTGTTTTAAATTAAGCGTCATAAATGATTGTCGTGTCATTCTAAAAATTCTCCTACCACTCATTGTCTGTGAAGTGCTGCGGGACAGTGTTGTCACATCAGTCCTCACTTCACACTCTCAATCACAGATGGCTTGTTTTGGGCGCGGGAAGAGGCGTTTTTACTGCTTGATAAATATAACAGCACGGCACAACGGTTCATGTGTTCATTGTCTCCTAATCATGACCAAAAACATAAATATTAAATCTGCTCTTTAAAACAAAGAAAAGAAGCAATGTAGAATAGCATGTGCAAACCGAGGGAAACTGTGTAGTGAGCGCATGTCAAAAAATCAATTCCAATTTGAAGCTTGTGACATATAAGTGCGCATATCAACCCAATCACTTTATTTAGCGCTCATGTAAACACTACGTTCAGATTCATCAATCGTAATGAATTCATTGTTATTGAAACAAAAGGCGTCTATGTAAACGTAGATATTGTGTATCGCAACTGTTCGCATCTGATTTGTGTCCCGTGGCGCTCTTTCGTTTTCCGAAATAACTGCATTAGTTTCTATGGCAATGACATTGCGTTTATAGGCATAAGCCAAAAACAACAACAACAGCAGTAACATGGAGGTGTTTGCAATACAGATGTTGTCTTATTTACAACATGACAACGTAAAGCCCCCGCACGGGACTACCTTGCTTTTGCAGCAACTTTCAACAGGTTTCCTATAACTATATCTGACACGTTTACGCTTTACGTGGCGTGAGAAAGTCACAAACCACGCAAAATCAGACCGGTCAGCCTGAAGCGGATTTTCAGAAATGTGATTTGAATAGGATTTCAGACAACATATGAATGTAGCTCGAAAGTGATCTGTAAATGTAATCTTTTTTATTTTTTTATTTATTTTTTTATCACATTTTATGTGACTTTTAGCTGTCCACAATTGCTAAATGCAATCGGATTCCAATCGGATATGCACCAAAATTTGGATTTGGACTGACATTCTGAACAAGGCTATAATGTCCTGAATGGCAAAAAAAAAAAAAGACCTGAAATTCGACCTGATTGTTTCAGTTTAGATCAAAACTGTGTAAATGTTAGTTTAATTACATACTTTTTACCATTCAAACTACAAGCAACTAAATACACAAGTGATTCATTACAAAATAAAAGAATAATGACAATAGAATTTAAAAACTGCACTGGCAATGTTATCAAGTTTTTAAATAAATAAAGCAACCACTAATAATAATGGAATATAAAAACTGCACTGGTAAATTGGGCATTTAAAATTAAATTGTTAAGGGATGTTTTAAATTAAATTCCTTTAGTGTTATTATGTAAAAAAAAAAAAAATTTAACTTTGTTTTAAGGGTTTGACAATGTTATAAATAATTAAAAGTGCAATACAATAATTTAATAATACATTAAAAAAGTCCCTTAACCATTTAATTACCAATTAGTGATTCATTAAAAACAAGATTTTTATGCTGTTTTAATGCTTCGACAATTTTGATTAACATACGTTCAACACAAAGAAACCAAGTAGCAGAAAGCAACAGATTATCACTAATGAGAGCATAAAATTACTGAAGGGCTTCCTAGACAGAATGAGTTTAGACTAGTGGGAAAAAGATGAAGGAAGAAAGAAGTGAAAGAGATACACTCACAGGAGTCTGGGAGGAGGAGGAGGAAGAGTAGGAGGAAGGAGGCAGTGCTGCGCAGAGCGTCGTAAGGTTGTGGGGGAGTTACTCACTTTGGCGCCTGTATGCCCCCTCCCCCGACCGAGGCCGAGGCTTTGCGGACCAATCGGTACTGCATCTCTGCAGCGGCAGCGCTAGAGTAAGACAGGGACTTCCCCAGTGGTGGGGGGTGTGGCGAACGTGGAGGGTGGGTGGTGGGCGGCAGGGGCGTGTCAGAGGAGCGAGTGCGGTACGGATACGAGGGCTGAGAGGGGCCCGAGTCAGACAGCAGAGGGGGTCGAGAAAAGCGAGGCGGCCGATGGTGATGGTGGTGATGGTGGTGGTGATGGTGGTGCGGTTGCGAGTCATGCAGCAGGCGTTCTCGCTCGCGCTCAGGCGGAGCGGGAGGGGAAGCAGTGGAGCCACGTAGATAGACGGCATGCTGCGGGGAGGCGAGGAGGACGGTGCTGGAGGCAGATGGCTGGTGGAGTTCAGCCTCCCGTTGCTGGGTGATCTGTGCTGACAGGAAGGGCGAACTGTATCCGACTACTGGTGCGCGCGGTCGCCCTGGCGTCATCTCTGGTGCCGCTGATTCAAATTCTGGGCTTTCGGAAGGTGTGAGCAGACTATCGTACGAAAGACTACCGTTCCGAGGAGCCGGTGGTGGCGTCTGATTGGCTAAGCTTTTGTAGCTGGTGGAGGTGGTAGCCTCAGATGGTGGGGCATTCTGGGACGAGCGAACACTGGAGGACCGTGAGGCCCCTCCGGCGAGCACCGTAGGATCAGAAAAGGAGGGGTACGAGCGCCCTCCTAGGGAGTATCCTGGGATCCCTGAGGCTGGAGGTCCTCCAGGGCCCCCACCTGCTCGCTCGGCCCTGCTTCGCTCCGCTCCGCCCACCTCACACCCATCCAGACTGGGCTCGGAGCGATAGCCTGGCTGCTGACTGGACTGGAGGAGAGAGGAAGAGGACTCTTTAAGACTGTCCCCACGACTCATCTACAGAGAGAGCGAGAGAGAGACAGGAAGCAGAAGAGCTTATAAAGTTACAAGAGAAATCTGAAAGCCAAATTCAATGGGAGGTAAAGGACAAACTCCATTGTAAGGATCATGTGGGCCACTGGGGACAGATGATTTGGTAAAGTGTTTTCTATAGCTATAATAAAGAGCCAGCATTACAGGATACGACAGACAGCGAGGCTGGAAAGGCAGGGAACACTGAAGTATTGGCAACAAACTTGGAAGCACTAAGGGCAGAGCACAGTGCATTTCATTTTTGCCTTTTGTTTCAACAAGGCACACCACATGAGCAACCATAAAAAGTCAAAAGACCACAACATCTACTGGCAGGTGAATAAGTCCTGAGGCCTCATGTATAAAAGGTAAGATACAAACAAGTTTGACGTTTACCCTGTTTTTTTTTATTGTAGACCTGAGTGACCGTGGATATTTTTAAGACCGGTATATTATTTCACAGAACATAATGTAGTTCTGCACATGAATATCTAGTTTGTTATGCTACTAAATTCTCAACCAAAATGGACCCTTGGAATTGTGATATTTCTTCCCAGCAGAATTATAAAAGTCTAAGTGGTCAATTAATCTGGTCAAATAAACATTGTGGAACATAGAATAATAGAAACAAAATGTATTATCCTTTTTACCCTTATCAATCTAAATGAATCTACAGCTAAATATAGGAGACTTTGAGATTTTACTGGGACGTGGTCCGTGTACTTTTTCGTTTATTTCGGAATGAAAGATGAAATTTAAAAAAGGTTGCAGCTTGGTTTTTTGTTCAAAAGAAAAAAAGCAGAAATGGCTTTATTTTGTTTTCTAAATGTATTTTTGTCATCAAATAATAGTACTAGCAAATTGGACGGGTCGGTGACCGTTGCGTTCATTCGTTTATCGATTTAATATTGAAAGTAGAAAAATTAGAAATCGGCTCATTTATTAATTTTTCTTTAAATTATTATTTATTAAAGTGTTTATTACAAATAAACTCTCTCTCATCCAACAACCGGACTAATGCTTTGACACAAATTGTACTGGGCAGGGCCCAGAAAGGGTTTTCTTCTCTACAGGCATGGATTCGACAACCTACACTAGAGAAATAGTAGCTGATTATTTCAGCTAATTATGTAGATTCTCGCATCTACACCCACATGACCCATCATTAGCCTACTTCAAAGCTGGGTGACCCACTGGCGACGCGCAGATGCAGTTACATTGTAGCGAAGCTTAATGTATTTAATTAATTAATTTGATTTCGGCTTCATCCCTTTTTCAAAACTCAGCGTGCTGTCTAAAATAAAACTTATGACTGCTGCATATTTACATTTAGGCTACACTCGATACTGATGCGCTCCGTTACAATGTACTAAATTAAACCAGTGGTGTGCCAAAGAAGTAGACTGATGATGGGTAATGTGGGTGCCGAGGCGAGGTATAGCCTACATTAATATTTCTGAAATAATCAGTTATTTCTCTGGCACGTAGAGAAGAAATCCCTTTCTAGTCCCTGCCCAGTGCGATTTGTGTCAAAGAATCCGTCCAGCAGCGGAGGACTGTTATTCTGCACGGAAATGTGGAAGAACTGAAAGCGGCACGGGTTGATTTTTGGTTGACCAATCAGCGGAAAGGGGAGTTTCATGCCCGCCCACACGTGGAAATCGAATATTCAAGCCATTTATCCATTAACTAGCCATGAACATAAAAATATAAAATCAAGCCGAATTCTCGTTTTTTTATAAAAAATAAAAAAATAAAAAAAAGAATAAATGAGCCGTTTTCTCATTCTTCTACTTTCAATATTAAATCGAAAAAAGAATGAACGCAATGTACACGGACCGTCCAATTTGCTAATACTATTATTTGATGACAACAATACATTTAGAAAACAAAATACAGCCATTTCTGCTTTTTTTCTTTTAAACAAAAACCAAGCTGCAAAAAGTACACGGACCGGGTCGTCACGTTTATTTTTCGTTTTTCTTTATTTAAATTTCGTTCTTCTTTATTTAAATTTCGTTTTTCTATATTTAAATTTCGTTTTTATTTATTTAAATTTCGTTTTTATTTATTTAAATTTCGTTTTTATTTATTTATATTTCGTTTTTATTTATTTAAATCTACCGTACTTTGTCAGTGAGAAAAATATTATAAGACTACCTTATTAAAAATATTGCTTAAGTTAAAAGACGTGTGTGTGTGTGTGTGTGTGTGTGTTTTATATCACTAGCGCAGTGTCCGTTCATGCCCTGCATGCGTGAGGCGCGCCGCTTCTTTATTTAAATCTACCCTACTTTGTCAGTAATTTGTTAGTGAGAAAAATATTACACTACCTTATTAAAAATATTGCTTAAGTTAAAAGACCTGTGTGTGTGTTATATCACTAGCGCAGTGTCCGTTCTCGGAGCATATAAGCCCTGCATGCGTGAGGCGCGCCGCTTCTTTATTTAAATCTACCCTACTTTGTCAGTAATTTGATAGTGAGAAAAATATTAGACTACTTAAATTAAAAAATATTGCTTAAGTTAACAGACCTGTGTGTGTTTTATATCACTAGTGCAGTGTCCATTCTCGGAGCATATAAGCTCTGCTCGCGTGAGGCGCGCGCGCGCATCCGGCTCACGCTGTTCTGTAGTTTATTAAAAGTTTATTAATTCTGAACGTGTCGCGTCTCGCCTGTCTATCTATATTGCACCAAATACGACACTGCACTCCCTTGTGAAGTCTTTTGGATGAACGGTTCTCGAAATAATCAAAATGCAACGGACAGACAGACATAGGCTATAGAGATTCCCGAAGCTTCGAATATTCGATGTTCATTACTACCGAAGCTTCGAAGCTCAAAAAATGGTATTCGGACCAGCCCTATTTCATACGTGTAGTATTAACACAATATCAATATTTCATTTTTATATGCATCACTGTTATCATCAGTTCCGGTATACCGCTACTCACCTAATTACAAGCTCATTAATTGAAAGGAAGTCAACAGCATAAATACTATTTTACAAATCTAAACTATGTGCACACAAAGTTTTAGAATGGAAGCTCACAGTAAATGTTTATTCATGAGGCCTCTGGTCTGTCAGAATCAATTAAATTCACATCACGTAGTGTGTTTCTTATCTAATCTAAATTAATCCAGCACCACCGAGCCAAAACTGAAACACCCTCAGAGCTCAACCAGCAAAACGTTTTGCACAGCCACTCTGTGAGGACAGATGGGTTGTTTGTGTTGGCTTTATTAACACTACTTGGAGTTTAATCACACAAATGGGACTGATTACATTTATTCTTTTGTTTCAGAAAGGCAATATTTGTCTGTGTCAAATGTTTTGTATATGCTGTGGGCTTTTGAGAAAGTGGTATGGTCTTTTTGTAAGGACAACATCTTTATATGATATAACCATAGAGATATGAAATCCCTACAATGACTATAAACTAAATAGTTGGAGGATCAAAATACAATGACAATTAAATAGAAAATTAGCAACATTAACAAATTAATTGATATGTAGAAAAAGACAAGTATTAGAGACAGGAGAGGAACATTAACAATAAAACACACAGACACACACGGACACACAAACAATGTAGTACAGTGTAAACTTACTGATACTGTTCAACTGAAAGCCACTGAGTCAACCAAATTGAAGGGGAAAAAACAATATAATGGATTGAATAAAATGTTAGAGGAAAAAGAAAGGCTTAAAATATGCGGTATAATGGAAATAATAACGGTCATGCAAAAGAATGTGAATGACGTCGCATCAGCAAATTAAATGCAGTGAATCACCACCACCAACACAGACTGTGAATAAATACATTTTGGATAAACAATACATCCATCAACACGGAAACGTTACCTGGTTGGCATATGCATGTGTAAGAGCAGTGTGGTTCTTGCCAGGGCTGCTGTAGGTGGGTCTGTATTTGAACATGGTGGGGGTGGGCGGAGCTTTATTCAACAGACTGCTCTCTGCAAACAAAAAAGTAATAAAAAAAAAAGTCCATGAGAAATCAGATTCAGAGTTAAACACATTTTAGGAAGGCATTAAGTAGATTAAACCAGCATTCCAACAGGTAATTGCAGTCTTATAATCCATTCCAAATATTAATTCTTTATCCTAAATGGCTAAATATAATCACAATTAAGCATGAAAATACAATTATGACATCATTGCTGTTACATTTTGAAACCTTGAATAAACACTATTGAATGCAAGTCAAATGGTGACTCTGTTCAATTCTTTTAGCTAATTTTTTAAACTTCAAATGACATTTTCTAATAAGGCAGAAAAGATAAATGTTTGAAGGATAATCAATCAGAATGATATTATAGTTTGTCATGCTGGTTGGCTCTAACCCTCAGGGTGTCCGGCAGGTCCTCGTGACAGCCCAGGGTATCTGAGCTCTGGTTTAGGTGGAGGCGGAGGCTCGGCGTCAGCAGATTGACTCTCCATCATCTCCAAACTGCTCTTAGACTGAAATATCACAAGAGAAAGGATAAAGCACCAGTGGTTAATTAGATAAAAGAAACAGACACAACAGCAGACAACACACTAAATGTAGAAGCAAGGACATTAATTAGGAGCTCAACTCCTTCCTTAATTCCAAAGTCACAAAAAAAAGGGTAATTGAGGTTATATCTAAATGTAATATAAAACAAATGAAAATGTAGCCAATGTAGTCTTCAATGCTTTTCATCATGATGAAGAAAAAGGTTCAAGATTCGGGGGATTTTAGAGTACGAAGTCTTCTATGAACCACGTCACTTTTTAGGTTGAGGCCATTGATTTGGCACTAGGGTCAGATTGATACAGAATTTTTGGGACGATATCACCTTCTACTACTTCACTACTGCTAACAACAATTTATTTTAATCTAGTCAAGTTCTAATTAAATTTTGCGTAGTGCAATTATTCATACTAGTTTTTGTAACATATTCAGTGAATCCCAAACATTTATGCTTCAAAGTTGCATTGCCTGAACTGCCAAACTGTGCACTGTACTAGTCCTAGTCAGGTAACGAAATTTGATAAATGATACATTGTAAATATTTTGGTACTAAGATTCTTGCTTTGTATTGGTATACCATGCAACCCTGCTTGGTATAGTTCAATATGTTGCTGGGTGTGGAATCATGAACACACTTTAATCTCTGGACCATTTGTCGTGCAAACTTTCCATGAGTTACTAGTTGCAGCAGACACACCTCCAAAAGATTAAGCAACCTTATCAGAGATATAAGACCAGGACTTCTGAAAAGTGAATGCACGTTTCTTTTAATTGGTTCCTTCCGTTTCTGCATTGTGGAGCAAATTGATCAAGCAGCTCTCTCTGCCACACTGTACCTTCGTCCTCCCACTTGCTATCAGTGCTTACAACTCAGCAAGCTACAAGTTGAGCCTCTCATTTTAGAAATCATTAATGCAGAAATCCATGTATTGCCAAAAAGCGAACACATTTTCCTCATAACTCCAGGTTACAATGTTAAAAAATGTAAAAACACTGTAATAAAGTGCTCCACAACTTTTTTATTATGGAACAAGAAAGTATTTTTGACAGTTTAAAAGCCGGTCTACATTTCAGCCATATTAATGCAAGCCTGTCTGTGTCAGCCATCCTTAATCACATGGTAAATGGCACAAACAGATATTTTTTAGCTTCATCTGCCAAAGAGTGGGAATTGGAGCCAGTTGCTTGCAAAATTGTGTAGTGCACTCTCTGAACTAGGGATTTGGGTGGCGACAGGAACATCTGCATCTAAAAGGCAGAGGTAACGCTCATGGCCTCAGCTCGTACAAGGTTTCAAAACATTTCCATGGCCTATCCAGTAACAGGATAAGGACTTTAAAAAAATCATTCAAATATTCCTAATGAGTCATTTATAACAATATGTGATTCTGTTTGACCAATTTAATAAAAAGAACAAAATTGGCCATCATTATAGCTTGCAAACAGCTTTTAGCCCTATACAAGAGTATGAATTCATTAGTTTCCATGGCTTTTGCAGGCCTGGAAAATTAAATAAAAAATTCCCTGATATAAGGTAGGGTAGGCAATTTCTGAGAGGCTAGCAATAGCATGCTAGCTTTGAAAGCAAAAGATCCAACCCTCCCTTCAGAGCGCTCTCTAAAGCCACGCCTCCTCCAAAACACATGAACGTGCACAGCAAAAGCAGACCCCGCATAGGTTCACGAGGCCGTGTTAAATTACCTCATGTCTCAAAGCACATAACATTACAATAATAATGAACGTGACAACTTAGAGCTCTGACTGCTGAATCAATAATTCTGAGCTGAGAGGTTGGTTACCAAACTCTGTACTTTTAAGGGCACAGACAGAATTACGTCGGTACTACAGAGTACCGATTCACATGAAATCAATCGGTGCCAAAGAACGCATCAGTCTATTTAAATATGAATCCTGCATGTTCTGCGTGAGCCTGTGTGAATGAATGGTGCAGACGCGCAGTTTCATTTACCACACACACACACAAAAGCACGCGTGATGCTGGTGCTGTTTCAGCCTCTGCAGTCTCACTATATGAGGACATGAATGTATGAACTTCATCTCCAGAGCCACTCTGAGAGTCACTTCATCAGCATTTTACAGTTTCATTGGAGAAAAACTATTCAAATATCATTAACACGGAAACTCAAAAGGTCTTAATGGCAACCATCAAAATAAAAATTCGGTTTAACTTGAAAAATGTATTACTGTTGTACAGTAGAATTTAGATATGCCTCAATGTAATAATAATAATACTAACAATAATAAATTATCATCAAAATTTAAGGAATAATCCAAATTTTTCTTCCATGTTTTAATTTTAACAGTATTAAGCTCTGTTGTGCAGCATGTTATTTGACAAAAAAGTGTTTAATTTCATATGATTAAAAGATAAATTAAATGAATGTTTTATGTCTTCATTTGATTACCAGAAAATACACAACACAGAATTAGTGGGAAAATAAAAAAATTCATAAAAATTATTATTATTTTTTATTATTAAAATGGTTGTTTTTATGAATTCAATTAATTAAGTAGCCTACTATTTACTGGTAAATATCACAATACACAAACATGACAGACAGCAACCAAGGCAGCTCTGGCATAATGTCAATAACACTTCTAAAAATTACTTCACAGTTATTGAGATAAACATGCCTAAAGTACCGGAAAAAAGTTATCGTTAAGTCCGCTAAAAACATGCCGACATGAAATTTATCTGGAGTTGTTTCTGTTTGCAATATGCCTACTGTTCTGTAATATGGTGTGTATAGCCGTGCTGGGCAACGCTGGTAAAATGACGCTATCCTCGTTCACTGGTCCTCTCCCTGCCATCTGCTCACATGCTCTGATAATAATAGCTTTGTAGGACTATACTTTATTTTGATAAAAGGTCAAAAAATAAATTAAATCTGTTAAATCTGATTTTGCTGCATAGAACTGAATGAAGAATAATATATTGATATTTAATATTTTAATATAGGCCTATTTTCTGTAAAATTTTTGTGTTAATCGAAATAAAAGTGTGGTTATTTTACTGGCCTGAATTCATTAAATTATTGAATTTAACTAAAAAATTTAATAATAATACAATCATACAAAAAAAACTAATTTAAAATACAAAATTAAAGGTGCTCTTCGCGATGTCGGGTGACGTCACTTCATGTTGACGTTCGATGTATTGTCAAACAAAACGGAGGCTAGCTAGACCCTCCCTTCTCCTCATCCGCGCACTAACCTTCCAAACCCCACCCCCAAATCATTCTGGTTATGTTTCGTGGTGCGGGTTAGCCCAGTTTGTTTCTTGTTGCCGTTTGTGGAGCCTGGGGTGTCTGCAGAGACCGCGTTTTTTTACAGTGTGTTCAGGGGACAGGCAGCTAGCGGATAGTGAGGAGATGTTTGCTGTATGTGACAAAAAATGTTTTGGCCTAAAAAATGTGTGATATCGCTTAGAGCACCTTTAATAAATATTTTAAAAAAAGTAATTTTTGGTTTCGGTTTTCAGCCAAGTGCATCCAGAATTTTTGGTTTCGGCGCAAAATTTTCCTTATGGTGTATCCCTAATGAAAATACATATATTGACAGGCATTTCATCTTATGGTGGTTGTGTCCACACACTACAAAGACACATTTATATGCAAAAACCATGTAAAAGTGAATTTTGCATCCGATGACCCCTTTAAGGTTGGAGAGAAGCAGACCGAACATTGAAGAAAAGAAGTAAAATGGGATTATATCCTTACCCTGTGTAGGTCTCCATGGATTCCGTTGTCAAGCACCTTGGCTGCCAATTGAGCCTCTGTAAGTTGCGGTCGGAGGAAAGGAGGCTGAACAGACACTGCCTGAGCCCTCTTCTTTCTACCCAGATACCTGAATACAACACTGAGTTAGAACCTCAATCAGAAAACACAACACAGCTCAAAGTTGAAGTTGTTGAAGACATACCTGGGTGCCTGTGAGCTGCACAGAACGTGCGAGACGTTCCTGAAGCAGCCATTTGTGAAGGGGTTCACGCCTCCCCTGAACTTCCCAGTCACCTACAAACAAGGAGTTGACCATTAAACAATAACAGTAAAAGGTTACTTATCGGTTATTTGTCAGTTGAAATTTGGCTTTAGTTTTAAAAATGAAAAAGTAACATTTCACAAATAAAAAGGGATGAAAAAGAGAGGCACTAGAGAAAAATAGGGAGACAATAAGATACAAAAGCGTGCACATGTGGTCTACACAAAGAGGAGAGGTGGGCAGAAAGAAAGCAGCAAAATTATTTGGGAAGAGGATTATGATGAGATTACAATCTAAAGGAGGGCTGAGAGGTCACATTTTGAAGGATTATAAAACTGCTTAATATGGATTTTAATCCCAGTTCACCGCCACCAACATGATTATTGACAGGAAAACAAAAACAAACACAGCAGCATAAGATTATGATTGCACATGTCGCAACCTGCTCATTGGTGGTCCTGCCTCTTGCCACCAGAACGACATGAAAACCAGTGAGGCCTGCTACTGGGATGAAGAAAAGTCCAGCGACACACATGACAGCCATACTGATAAAAAGTCAAGGAGGGAACAGTAAGGCACAATACAAATTGTATCAAGTAAAATTCTTTATCTAAAGACACTGCACAGAGTGAGATTACTGTGCTGAATTTTTCCTCAAATGTTTGCCGTGAGCACAAAAAACAAAACAAAAATCAAACAAATGTTTACGTGGGTTTAAAAGGATACGTGACAGCCGAATGCACTCTGTCCAGCTGCTGGGTGTGGTAGAGAATGAAGAGGAGGCCGAAGCCAAACACGCTCATTATGTGAGCCGTCAAAGAGATCAGGAACAGGAAAAAGTAACGGTAGTTCCTCCGGCCGATACAGTTGTTAACCCACGGACAGTGATGATCAAAATCCTGTAGGGAGAGAGGGGGCAAATTGTGTGTGTGTGAATTATAATGGTGAAAGAAAGAAAGAGAAAGAGAGAAAGAGAGAGAGACAGAAAGAGAGAGAAAGAGAGAGAGAGAGAGAGAGAGAGAGAGAGAGAGAGAGAGAGAGAGAGAGAGAGAGAGAGAGAAGCTTAAGGCAGTCCAAAGCACACACACTTCTCTACTTAATTAACACAAAACGATAGGTTTAGTCTGCAAAGCATTAGTCAGAGCAAGAGTGGACAGACTGATTAATGACAAAGATTGACCCTTAGAGAGAGAAAAAAAAAACCAAGACAGTAAAAATAAATGCAAAGATGTCACATTTATATGTAAATGGAATTGCTATGTATTGTAATGTCGTGTTTATTCAATGCACATATTGGGGTCACAGCTTAGCACAGTCACTAGAATAAGGTATATGTGTGTGTACCTCCACACAGTTGTCACACACAGAGCAGTGTGAGCAACGTGGGGGTCGGTAGAAACGGCAGGTGGAGCACCACTTCATCCGCACTTGAATGCCTCGAATCTCCACAGTCTTATAGAGAGGAGCCCGGAAATCATCCTCTTTATCTTCATCCTCCTCAGCTACAACACACCGACAGAAACACATAGAGTTCAACATTCCTTCCTCAGTGGATAAAATTAAAGCAGTAAGTGAATAAAATGTAAGTGTAAAGTCAACATGTAATCAAATCGCCCCGTTTACTTTATGATACTACTGGTTTCCTTACACGGTGTGCATTGTGCACTGTTTATCAGTGTATGTTACTTCAAAGGAATTCTTTTTGTTTTTTATAAAACGGAACAAATTTTTTTCAGAGAGACATCACAGGCCACAGAGGCAGAGAAAATAACCAATGGCCAAATTAACTGCAGGTTTACTTTTTTCCATTGTTTCACGAAGGCCTTGTTTACACCTGGTATCAAGATGCGTTTTAGTCAATGGGATCACAAGACGACGTGGGAGACACATACCTGTTTACACATGGTGTTTTAATCCGTCTCTTTTGTCTACTTTCTACCACTTCTGTCCTGATTGGGTAAATGTATGTTTTTTTTTTAGAACTTGCGCATATGCATATGGAGACGATGGAAAAACATACCGATAGCAGCAGCTTTCGTTTCTGCTCTGACAGCTGCAAGACCACGGCAAACGCTGAGTTTGTGTTAGAAATCCGGAATGGTGAGAGAATATTGTGCTTGGTACGTTTTTGTCGTCAAACCAAACTTGGGTTTTCCACTGACAAACTTTAAAACCCGTCTGGCTAGCGCACTTTCCATAATGTTTACGTGTTAGTTAAGTATTTGGTCTTTTGCAGCTACTCGAATGTATTCGACCACATGGGCGTTTACACTACAAAAGCAATCCGGTCGAATGCTTTTTCGACTACCTCTGGAAGTGATCAAAAGTGGACAAGCTCAAAACGTTTTAGACCCCGTTTACACCTGTATTTAGCATCATCCACTTGTGATCCGAGGAGAATACGGTAGGCGTCACGTGACCGCGGTATTGCGGTAACCGTCCCAGCCCTAGGTGTAAACAGGGCCTAAGAAACATTAGGATAGTAAAATGCACTGGGTATGTTTTCACATCAACTTTATGTCAGTTTTATTGTAGTATCTTTATATACTATTACAGTATTCATTAATATTTAAAATTAGCTTTTAGTTTTAAATTGTCATTTTTATTAGTTTTATGCGTCTATTTCAACTTCAATCATTTTATTTCAGTAAAAAATATTTTTTTTATTTCCTCTAATGTTTATATTTCATTTTAAGTTAAACTATAGTTTTAGTTACTAACACTGCTTTAAGGTTGCTTGAGCTGAAGTTTAGTACCCCAAGGTCAGTTCATTAAAAAAAACAGAATTAAAAAGAGCAGATTTATTAATAAGGGAAAAAATACACCAATTCATGTAAATTCCTGTATTTTCCACTCTCAAACAGTCTGGTTTGTTTTTCCAATAAAGGCAGCTACTAAGCCCACATTCTACTAAAGCAGTAATACTTAAGCTCACAGACACATCATATCAAAGATTGTTTCACTACCTCTGGGGAAGATGCCAGGATCCATAAAGGTGGCCATACAGAAGTTGGCCAGAACAAAGAGAAACATAATGCCATTGTATATCGGCACAGCAACAGAAAACTGCTCTGAAAGCCAAGGGCACCTGAAAGAAAGAAAGGTAATAATGGGACACAGGATGAGCCAAATCACACACACATCATATTTGCTTCTATGAAGGCCCGTACGGATCACGGATCAACTACGATCCCTATACTTGACATCGCATTGTTGATGCTTATACGATATATTGTGCAGGCCTATCATCAACCTAATTATCCTGCTCGTTCTCAGGCTATAGAAATTCGTTACAGTGACAATGTCAGGATTTCGCGAGTAGCCTGTAAACAGTGTTTCGTGCGCTGCTGTAAATGACAGAAACGGACATTACCTACATCAAGTGCTCGTTGAACTCTTTACTAATAACCTTTTCATTGACATTAAAGTGAAATTACTGAACTGAAATATAGGTAATGCTAATTTAAAAGAGAAAATGTCAGACGGACTTATGTTTTTGCATCTGAAGTCTTCATATTGTACATTTTTCTTACTAATAAACTTAATAATTTAAGGACTGTTTTAGTAGCATGTTTTACTACTATACAAGTGATATGGACTTGGAATATAGATGGCGCCGATCTATGGCGATGTGGTGTGGCTCTGTGTTTATGTTTGTCTCGTTTTGCTCTGTTTTGTTGATAATTCTGTTAGTTTGATTACATATGACAGACGTGAACTATTATGCATTTGGGACACTTTGCAAAACCTCTCGGCCTCCGATTATTCCAGGAATGTTGCCGGAAATATTGGCAGTCAAGCCAATGCTTACAGACACAAACGACCTCCAAGGAAGAGAGGCAAACGAGCGGGCGTTTTGGTTCGGCTAAGACAGAGGGTTCACCGCTCTCCGCTTCCCAGCATGATCCTGTCGAATGTCCGCTCCCTGACTAACAAACAGGACGAGTTGGCTATCCTGATTCAATCTAAGCGGGACGCTGCTGACTGTTCTGTTATATGCCTGACCGAGACGTGGCTGGATGGCAGCACGCCGGACGAGGGTCTTCTCCTGCCGGGTTTCACTCTACTACGAGCTGATCGATCGCAGCAGGATTCGCAGAAGTCAGGTGGGGGTGTCTGTTTTTATATAAACCAAAGCTGGTCCACCAATTCTGTCGTCCTCTCGCTACATTGTTCGCCGGAGCTGTAATGCTTAATTGTTAAATGCAGACCCTTTTATCTACCGCGGGAGTTCTCCTCCGTCATTTTCGCCGCTGTTTACATCCCACCTAAAGCGGGAGCAAAGGAGGCTTGCAGGCAGCTGGCGGCTCTCATAACAGAGGTGGAGAATTCTAGACCGGACTCTGTGGTTTTAATTTTAGGCGATTTTAATCACGTGGACTTAAAGAAATCACTACCCAAGTTCAAGCAGCAGATTCATACTGCTTCCAGGGGTGAAAAGATACTGGATAAATGCTACTGTGTAATTTCTAATGCATATCATTCTATTGCTTGGCCCCCTTTGGGACTGTCAGATCATAACACTATCTTCCTCATCCCTCGATATCGTCAGAGACTGAAATTTACTAAGCCAACAAAAAAAGTGATCAAACAATGGTCTATACAACCACAAAACGAACTAAAAGAATGCCTTCATACTACTGACTGGTCTGTCTTTAGGGATGAGATCACTACCCTGGTCGAATACTGTGATGCTGTTACTTCATATATTCACTTTGCTGAAAATAAGGATATAGTTTAGTAAGGATTATAGAATGTTGTTGTGGTGGTGGTGGTGGCGCAGTGGATAAGACACATGCCTTTGGTGTGAGAGACCCGGGTTCGAATCCACTGTGAGACACCAATGTGTCCCTGAGCAAGACACTTAACCCCTAGTTGCTCCAGAGGCGTGCGACCTCTGACATACATAGCAATTGTAAGTCGCTTTGGATAAAAGCGTCAGCTAAATGAATAAATGTAAATGTAAATGTAAATGTGAATGTTGTATCTGGAGAGAAAAAGTGCTTTTCAGAGTGGAGATATCTGTCAGTATTCTCTGGCTAAATATGCATTTGAAAAGGCTGTTAGAAAAGCTAAAGCTGACTATAGGGCTAAGCTTGAAGCTAAGCTTGGTGTCCATGATAACAGGGGTGTTTGGCAAAGCCTAGGGCTGGATGATTAATCGAAAAATAATCGAAACCGAAATTCAGAGCCTATAACCAACGTAATTTTACCATGTCGGTTATTTCGGTTTTTTAATCCTATTAATATTTCCGCCCACTGTGTGTTAATGTACTTTCCCCTTAAAACATATGTTTATTCACGTAACTCCGCCCCGTCCAGTCTGCGACATTGAAGCAACATGAGCCCCTTTCACACAGCGCGTTGATCCCGGGAAATTGCCAGAACAAACACCTTCTGTGTGAACGCAAGCACGACCCGGGATTGATGCCAGGTTGGGGACATAGTAACATTGCCATGTTCAGTCCCGGAACGCGCGGTGTGTGAACCATAATCAATGCCGTGTCGTAATGATGGCGCTAAGACGGGATCGTTCGCCAGCGTGTAACGGTTCGTAATGCGCTAGTTTATGATCGAATCAGAGAAAAAAAATGCACAAGCGTGGTTTCTCGAGAGAAATAAGCAAACTATAGACGCCGCTGGGACATGTCACGTGTCTTTGCGGGTTGTGTGTGTCTGTGAACGCACTCTCTTGATTCCGGAAAATCACTGGCAGTGTGAATGAACCAAAGTCAAACGAACCCGGGTCAAATGCTACAAATTTTTTACAAATGCTACACAATATAAAAAGGATTAGTTTTTTTAGTTTTATACAAGTTATATTTTACTTTTAAGATGGTAATATTTACAATGATTTATTTTGTTTACTAAAGGACTATTTTCTACATTTTTAGGAAACTTTCTTTTTACATTAAAACTAAATTACTTTTTTATAAGACGTTTTTATTTCAAGCATTGTATGCTTTGTTTGATTCAATTGTTTGAAATATTTAATAAGTAAGCATTAAAAACTATCTGTGTGTTTCCTTATTTTAGAATCACAAGGATATGATTATGCATTCTTTCATAAAAAAAAAAAAACCGTGAACATATTTACAGTATACGCCTTGCCAGTGACACATGAGAAAGATTTTTTTTAAAATAATCGTTCAATAATCGTAATCGAGGTAACTTGTTCGATTAATCGCGATTATGATTTTAGCCAAAATCGTCCAGCTCTAGCAAAGCCTTCAACAGGTTACTAATTATAAAAACAATTATACAGTTTCTGATGATGACCCTTCACTACCTAATAAGCGAAATTAATTTTATTGTTGATTTGAATGTAATTCTGAATGTTCAGTCATCTCTAATTTCCTCAATGACATAGCTCCTCTTGAACCACCTTTTCTGATAGAAGAAACAGAGGTCAGATCTCTGTTGAGGAAACAAAATTGTAGGAAGGCATCAGGCCCTGACCAGGTCTCTGCTGCCACTATTAAATGGTGTGCCAATGAGTTGTCGTATGTCTTCACTGACATTTTTAATTGGTCCCTTAGAGTATGTAAAGTCCCAGCATGTTTTAAATCAGCTGTAATCATTCCTGTGCCCAAGAAGTCGAATGCGAGTTGTTTGAATGACTACAGACCAGTGGCCCTAACCTCTGTTATCATGAAAGTTTTTGAGCGATTAGTGGCTAATCATCTCTCAGCTACGTCACTTGATCCTCATCAATTTGCATATAGGGAGAACAGGTCTGTTGAAGATGCAGTTTCTCTTTGTACTCATAATATTCTTCAACATTTGGAGGGGCCAGCTACATATGCACGGGTTCTGTTTATTGATTTTAGTTCTGCTTTTAATAATATTATACCAATGAGATTGTGTGACAAACTCCTGGGGTTGGGGGTTAAGGAGTCCATATGTAAGTGGATTCTAGACTTTTTAACTGATAGATCTCAAGTGGTTAGGGTTAATGACCTTTTGTCAAAATCAATGTCCACCAGCATTGGCGCCCCCCAGGGGTGTGTTCTGTCTCCCCATTTATACTCATTTTACACCAATGACTGTTTTTCTCACCATGACTCAGTCAAAATTTTTGAATTTGCAGACTATACCACTGTGGTAGGCCTCATTACTAACGATGATGAATCGGCCTACAGAACAGAAGTGTCCTTTCTATCTGAGTGGTGCACAATTAACAACTTGTCCCTTAACATCTCTAAAACTAAGGAGATGGTTGTTGATTTTAGGAGCAAAAATATTAAGTCGCTCCAGCCCCTGGCCATCAAGGACAAAACTGTAGAGTGGGTGGAAAGTTTCAGGTTCCTTGGGACGATTATATCCTCCAGTCTCAAATGGAACCTTAATGTCAGCCAGATTGTTAAAAAAGCTCATCAGCGACTTTTCTTTTTGAGACAACTTAGGAAATTTAAAGTGTCCAAGGCTGGAATGCTTCACTTTTACAGGGCTGTGATTGAGAGCATTTTCACTTTCTCGATCACTGTATGGTGGGGTAGCTGCTCGGCGGAGGATAAGTCTGCATTGAACAGGGTAGTTAGCACTGCATCAAGAATAATAGGGTTGGACCTCCCTAAGATCTGTGACATTTATAACATCCGTCTACTCAAAACTGGTCTGAAAATACTCAAGGATTCATTACACCCTGCTAATTCCCTTTTCATCCCTCTACCATCAGGCAGAAGGTTAGGAAGCATAAGATCCAGAACCACCCGTTTTTCTAATAGTATTTACCCGCAGGCTGTGAGGGCTCTCAACTCACAACAACAATCTCTATCTACTTTACTTATACAGACACAGCTATGCCCTCCTTCTTCTTAGGGTCACTAAACGCACTAGCACTTTGTCTGATTAATTTTATTACTATTTATTAGCAGTAATCTAAGTATTTGTTCTCTGTTTAGATTTCATTTTTTTATTGCATATATTATGTTGCATTGTCTTGTGTTCGAGCCAATTCACCAAAATGAATTCCAGGCGATGTGGGTCGTTCTGGCAAAATAAAGACTTGAACTTGAACTTGACATAGACAAATGCAGATAACAACAACATTTCACAAGGTTACCACCACAAAACCTGCAATGTAGAAAGACAAAAAAGGGGGAAGAAGAAAAAATTTAAGTAGGTGGTACTTCATAATAGATGTTGGACTATTTTCATTGCCTTTCAATGTTTAATCTGAGGGGTTGGTGAGAAAAGAAGGATCAGAAGGGGCAAATGACAAGAATCAACAGACGTGACACAGCATCTGAATTAAGCCCCACATATTTACTCTTGTGCGCAAACTGGAAGGACTGTTTTTTGGCATGATGACTATGTTTCTGTTGTAGTCATAGGTCACGACTTACAAAATCCAGGGCACAAGAAGTCAACAGGAAGTTAATGCGATTTCTCAACTTCAACAAAAGAAAACTGCTCTGACTGCTTTAAATGCTGATGCTCCATAAACCAGGGAACTACACTGCGACCAAAATGGTCGCATATGCGACCTTTAGAAATGCCATTGCGACCCTAATTTTTAATGGGTCGCAAATGTATCACCGTTTGATTATTTTTGTACCTACCTAATGTTTTAGGCAATATGCTATGATTTACTATGAGTATTTATTAAAACAGAAATGTGTATTTTAAGAATACGTTTTATAACGCGCTCTGAGCATTCAACACATCAAGTTGGCTTCGCGGATTCGCGCTTGTTTAACTGAGAGAACGAGCAGAGAGAGAGTGAAAGCCCCAGTCGCGCGCGCGCTCTCTCTCCCTCCCTCGCTCATAATAATGAATTGAGTTGAATGAATATCTTTGAGAATACACGATGGTAAAAGGTCGGAAGACCGAAGTTTTTTTTTTCTGAACTACCACTGGTTGTGAATTGTGCTAAAATAACGTTGCCTCATCTTCTCTGAAAAGCTTTCCACACATTCAGATGGCATAAACCACTCTTTCAATAAACAAAACAAAAAATCTATCTGGTGATGAAATGTTTTCTGTGTTGAGACAAATCTTGTGCGATGTCCTAAACTGCCTGGATAATCACACAACGTGTGCCGTGGTCCGTTAATGACACGTCCGATTCGCGAACTGACTCCTTTGAACCGATTCACTTTAATGAATGGTTAAAATAACAACTGATCTGTCCAACACTGAACTCAAGAGTCATTCTAGAATGATTCATTCTTTCCAAGTAGAGCTATTCAAGTCATCTGGTGAAATTGTTTTTATATCGCAATATATATCGCAGAAAAATCAAATATCGCAATGTCATTTTTTTACCAATATCGTGCAGCCCTACTGTAAATTCTGTGGGCCTTCAATTGCAGGACTGTCCAAGTTTGTAACTGCGTCAAAACAATTCAAACACGAATCATTGAAGCTTCACAATGACATATATTTATTTTACTTTTCCTTAAGAGTTCACAAGTCTGCCCATCTGTGCCAACCATAGCATGGTGAAATCCAAAAGAAATTAATTTAGCACTTTATTGTGTAGGCTACTGTATTTTCTATTGCAGTAAATCTATCCCAACCATTTTTAAAGAAAACAAGAAGGCATGTGTTTTAAAAGATGGAGAGTAAAATAAAAAGCAGATCTGTATGCAATACAGTTTCACTATTGGTCATGATTATCCAGAGCGGCTTACTATATAAATAATTTGTGCGACCAAATCATGTTTTGCGCTAGTAACTGAAGAAGTTAGTAGCGCAAGTGCCACCAGTGGAAAATGTTAGTGTAGTTCCCTGCCATAAACATACAGACCTTATCAGTTTGTGCGCAGCAATTCTGTGCAACATTAAGGAGATTATCATGCAAGATTTACATAAACATCAAACTCATGTCGATTTCAGTGTCACTAGGTCAATCTATTAACTCCTAGCAGGAGACTTTGGAGAGGGTTTTTACTGTAAATAAAAACTTCATAGGTCCTATGCATGCCTGCTCTGGTATTTTCTTGAAACTTTGTATACTAAATTGTAAGTCACATTGGTAGGAACTTGACTCCTAAAACCAGAAATTCTGTATTAGATTTGTTAACTATGTGCTTTCCAAATGTATAAATCAAAAAATCTTTAATGTTGCCTCATCTAAGACATGAACTAGGAAGTTAAACTAAAATGTAGATTAAGCAAAAAAGCCTTTTAACACTGTACAGCCGAGGTAAAATGTGATATTCTAAGCTGTATGAAAAACCCTTTCTGACATTCACGACAGCCCGCTGTATTAAACATTAACATATTCTGAACTGAGGATATTATTAGAAGCGCATAGAATCAGGACGTCAATAATAATAATAAAAAAGACTAAATGAGCCACATCTGAGAATGTAATAGTCTCAGTATTAAAATAACTGGAGTAATGCTAAAAAGTGACAGCAGTGACATTCACTATACTGCTACTACACTTCTACCTACAACTACATTGTCATCATCAGACAAGATTTTGCCATTTTTTTATGTAAATTTATAAAACTTCTGTTTGGGTAGATTTATAATTTTGCTTTGTTTTTGCAGAAACTAACCTGTATAGCCTAATGTTGCTGTTGGTTATAGCAGTGATAAAAAACACCCAGAAAGGAATATAGCCTGCATGGTATTTAGTATTTCACGTTATCAAAAGAAACATAACTTTTCAACATCACAATATTTTTATATAACAATTTATTCTCTCAGTTTGTCCGTTGTTGCTCATTTGACCACTTCTGGGACAGGCGTAATAGTTAGTTGATATAACCATCTTTGCGATGGCGAATGCAATTCCATTCATCAACATAGCGACATTTGCACTCGGTTCTTATCAAAAGGATATTAAATACTTTAAACAACATTGTCAATATAGAGGTTTTCTCTCTATTTCGACAATGAAAATAGTTCTGAAAAAAGCAGAACTGTTGCGCTTCTCAGAATTAATATAATACTGCATGGCATTGTGATACTACTTGGTATCATGATAAATCAGCTGGTAGTACTTTAAGATGTGTTTATGGTATCGTGTCGAACCTAATTCACACGAAACACTCGTGAACTAGAAGAGATTACTTCCACTGTGCTACTTTTCCATGTTTTTTTTTTTTTATGTGCTAGACAGACGTCTTTAACCGCTGCGTTAACATCTTTTTTAGCTCAAAGAACACCTACATTTGCTCAAACTTTTAAGTTTTGATTCGGGTCCCGTCACAGACATACTCATAGTAACGAACAAAACCAAGCGTTTGCAAAATTTACAGATTGCACATATTATTTCACTCTCAAAAGGTTGTACGACCCCTGAAATGAATAATGTAAAAACATTCGACTATTTGTGCCACAATACCATTGTTACAGTTAGCATGACTACATTAAATCATGGTGAATGTTGGTAATTTGAGGACTGGAAAGCCTTCTATAACTTCATTCATGGCGCAAAGTTTCTCCTGGTACCACATCAGCGCTGCTTGATCTGATACGGTTTATAACAGTTCTGCTCTGAATTTGAATGCTCTCACAAGAACTCACAGTGATGCTATTAATTCGGCAGCTAATTTAAAAGCTTTCTCACTGGATCTCCCAGCGTTGTGTAGTAACTTTGTTGGGTGATCAAAGATCGACAAGCGAGTACCTGTTTGTGAGCTCGCATTGTCTATTATTGCTCCGAGCTGATAAACGGCCCATGGTGCGCAGCTCAAACGAGAGAGTGTGGTTTCGTTCTGCTTTTGTTTTCTTTGTCATATGCAACAGAAATCAGCTCTTATCAGTTGTGTAAAATTTAGTTGCACCGACTGGTAAAAGGGTCACAAAATATAACCATTTGGTCACAATCAGGAGCCCTGAGAATGTAAGAATATCTTAAGTTAACTGCTCCAGTGAAAATCAGTCAAGGTAAAAAAATGTGGTACTTCTGAGCGGGTTCTAGGCAAACACATGCCATTATTCACTCCATTGTGCAGCAACACACTGTTATTCACCAGTACGTTGACTCATCCATCATAAATGATTGCGGCAATCAATGTTAGTAATGTGTGTGTACTTACGTGAAGCAGAAGAAGAGTGTGGTTGATCCAACCAAGAAGGCCGTTGCCGCAGAGACCGGCACGTAGCGGCTAGGCCGGAGAGGCCTTGATGGAACGGTGGGCTGGGGTGGGGAAGTGGGTCCAGACACGCCCCCACTCATGCTGCCGCTCGGCATCACCCAGGGGGCAGGATGGCAGCACGCCCCGGAAAATTTTCCGTTTGGGAGTGTGTTTGTGTTGATGAGACAGCACAAATGCAAAGAAAGACTAAGGGAGAAGTCGTTGTCCTTGTAGCATTATTAAAAAAGGCCACAAGATGAGCATTGTTTTAAAAGTACAAAGAAAAATCCTTAAAAGAGAGAATTTGGAAAAAGTTTAAAATATATATATTTTAATAAGTTGTAAACTGAAGAAATTTTGGGTTTCAGCAAATTCTTAAATTAAAGTTTCTGATGTTTGTACGCATATAAATTATTAAATGTATAAAGCAAATTACTGAACAAAATTTGCACAAAACTTCTATATTTTGTCAAGTCTAAACATTACTATTTTGGTCATGAAAAATAATTATTGAAAAAGCAAACTTAATAGGCTTAGGAAGAAATCTATAAAATGCCAAGAAAAATGACTCGAATATGGGAATTGCTTTTTTTTTTAACTCAAAAATGTCTAACCACTTCCACAGTCTAAATCTTCAGTGATGCTTAAAAATGTAACCAAAAATTTGAAAATGGTTTACCTTATGAGAAAGATTTGGTGGTACTGTATGAAATAAGAGGTAGAGGAGAATAATGTTTAGGAACTTTTCTTTTTTTGATGCCAACAAATATTTTAAATATATATTATTTGAGTTTGATTTTTTGATAGGCAGCCCTGTAGACAGTTTAAGGATTTCAAAAGTTGCCAAATTGTTTCCTTCTACTGTGAATGGGAGTTGAATAGATCACCAAAATATACATAAAAAAATGAAATGGCGAGAGACAAAGAAAGGTACAGGAGGATTTTTCTCAGTTTTGGGGTAGTTCAGTTTTGAAGGGAGCAACGACAATGAAGGAATCAAACGGCAGTCACAACCGTTAACAGTTTCCCCCCACCGTCCGCACTATCAGAAAATATAAAAATGTCTCTCCTTCATTTCAACCAACATGTGCTACACTGCACCTTAAGAAATGGAGCCTTGTGTGTCTCTCTCCTGAGTCGAAGCATTGCTGATTCACAGGGTAGTTATAAAGAACAGGCCAGTATCTTCCCAAGTAAACAGGCTCACACCTGCATGGCTGAATAGATCAAATTCTCGCTCTTTGAAGAATGGTCCAGCAAAAAAAACTTTCTTAATGGAGCTTGCACAGAGACAAAAACAGGTGAGAAGAGCAGCACTTCGCTCGCACAACTCAAATCTCCAGGGAATTGATCCAGGTCAGTAGAGCAATTCTGAAATGAAGACGTTGGAGTGCAAAGGAATCCCAGGATGCACAGGTGCTTATGTGAGGATTGTGGGATGAGGGGTTCAAAGAGATAACAATGGACAAGAGTTCAACTTCTCTCTTGGGACAGTTCAGGGACTTCCTTATGCGTGTTTGTGTGTGTCAGGCCCAGCTGATGTCTATTAGCAGATGAGGAGGCATTACATAAGAATCTCAGGGGGACGCGGCCTCAAGGGAGCGCCTTGCGCCATGCCGACACTTCCTTTTCTGACTCTGTGGAGTTCTCTCCTCTTTCAGCGGACCATATGCACACTCATAAACAGAGTTAGCACGCACTCATTAAATGATGGGCTTCCAGAGAGGGTGTACTGGAGAGAATGGAAATAAACTCCACCTGAAAAGAACAAAAGATGAATTTTGTTTTAATTCTGAACCAAAAAAAGACTTGAGCAGCAACTTGAAATAGGGTTGACATGAACAACAAATTTGGTAAATAATGTGCCTAAGATTTATTTAAACAATGAAAACATTTCAGTTCATTTAATTTATTCTATAAGTTGTGTGTGAAAAGTACATGAAAAAGGTTTGGTTAAAATGTAAATTATAAATAATTCAATTTAAGTTGTCCTCGTGGGCTGCACGCAAAAATAAACAAACCGTGTGATCAATGTAAATAAATATCTATATATATATATATATAAAATGTAAATCCATTTATACACTTTTTAATGTCACATTATGTTTTATTGTCTCATCCAATTTGCCTCCTCGCTAGAAACGTAATGTTTGTTAACCAAACAGAAATTTGTTGTAGAGATGACATCACATAAGCTTTCACTAACAAATGTTATGTTAACAAAGGTGACGTCTAGATGTTTGCAAAGCCTCAAGGTTTTCTGTCTTTGTGTGTTTAGTCTGTGCACACTATCATAACTGAACTGTGTGAACCTGTAGGTCTACACATTGTAATGTCAAGTAAAACCTTTGATGTCATTGGGTCTTTGTTATCCATAAAACTGAGCTTAGTCGGTCTGACAATGACATTTTTGTGATTGTGTAGTTAAAAATGAACAGAGAAAAAAGGAGGAGAACATTAAAAGTAACAGCAGCATAGATGGTGGTTGACAGATGTCCTGATTAATTAATGAATAAAGGAGTGAAGGTGCAATTCAGAATAGCAATTAATACAGTAACTAACTCTTTCAGGAGAGACTCATGTTACTGTGTCTTATCTTAAAAGAGCAGCTTTAAAAGATTATATAAGATATCATGTGATGATTTTTATTTTTAGGGTGAACTATTCTTTTAAAATACCATATTAATCATAATCATATTATTTGTTCTCACAACACAATTTAAGAAACCTGATTTACAGTTCTGTCAGGTCTTAAAGCATTCCGTTCCAATGTTATTCCACTGCTATTACATTGAATCACACCGTTCTCCTCTTTGAAAGTGCCAATATTATGCCATTTTAAAGGTTGCTAATTTAGTTTTGTAGATCTCCTACAATAGATGTACAGGCATTCAAGGTAAAAAAAAACTTAAAATATATATGGCACATCACCTAATTTCTCAATGAGTGCAAATGATTTGTACGAAAATTCTGCTCCGATTGATCAGATGGCACAGTCTGTTGTGATTGGTCTATCGCTTACAGCGCGTGTTGGAAATGAAATGCCTAATGCCATATCTGAATTTCAGCTCCAGAGGCTTCCTCAGCGCTTTATACACAGTGGCATTAATTTCGTTAACGAAAAATTATGGTTGACTTTTTTCCCCATGACTAAGACGAGACGATAAGATGACACCAACGTCATTAAACGATAACTGTGACTATATTAACATGCATTACTGTTGTCGAATAAAAGAGACAAAATTTTACGATGTTTTTAACAGGCCGCTATGAGCTTTCATGCTTACAGTTGCCAGATTTCAAGAATTTAAATCCCCAATCAGAGCTTTTCTGTTAAAAGAATGTGCGGAATCATGATCTGAAAACCGACAAACAAGTAAGCTGCAGTTTAACGATCTTCATTTGAGATATTCTGCTTACATGAAAGTGTCATTCAGCCGGTCTGTGTTCTGCCACGAGCCACTTGCGTTATATTTCAGATTGTAGTTGCTGAATAAATGCACGCACTTGTGCACCCTCTGTGTGACAATACAAATACTTTTTTGCTGTTGTTTTTATAGAAAAACATTCATGTAATTTGGAATTATTGGATTTCATTTTTGAGAGAAGTTTTGTATAGGAAGTAAGTCCAATTTCTAAAAAAAAATTGGGTCGCTGTATAATGACCATGGTAAAATGTGGTTGAGAACCAATTGAGAACCACTGATGTAGACGTTCACAGGAAGACAATTAAGATAGGCTGGCATTATGCAATATATCTTTTTTACAACTGCACAAGTTGTTTTTACAACTGCACAAGTTGTTTTTACAACTGCACTAGTTCGGTCTATGGACAGTTTTGGGACATCTTTTCTTTAAGATCTGCAGAAGTAAACCTGCTCAGCCAAGCAGTTCAAACCAATTTCAGACAGCCTTGTTATCAGTTTAGCCATGCCTGACATTTGGTAACCTGACCTGGGGTTTGGTCTAAAATTTCCATAGCTGTGTAACCCTGCATAAGGTCCCAGGGACAACACTCCAAAGTATGTCAGTGTGGAGCTGCATATCTGAACAGCTTTGGTTTGTAGACACTGAGACACAACATAAAATCACAGACTTGGGGAAGCCTGATCCTAGATCAGCATCCATTGAAGCAGTGCATCCTACAGCAAGTACCTTTGTGAGAGCCAGTATGAACTACTGGATCAGGTAGTTGAGTCATCAACAGACAGGAAATCTGGCTGATATTTTGACCAGAATTTAGGAAAGGCTTGGTATGGTGTGTATGTTAAGAGAAATAAAAAAACAAGGAATCAACAAGACCAGAACACAATAATCATTAATCAGTCTATTGGTTTTACTTTCATATTGATGTGAATTATAAAATGTAGTGCACAGGGAAACATTTTCACAGCAAGATTGCCTATACTAGTCTATTTGGAAATAAGAAAAAATATAAAATATATATAATAATACAAAAAAAATCAATATATATATATATATATATATATATATATATATGAGCCCGTTCTCATCCTTTGGCGGCATATGTGACGCCATATGACAAAACGGCGAAATACTACGCACATGGCACCCTTTAGCGTGAATATAACACGCGAACCCAAGGCGTCAAAGTTGACTGGCATCCTTTAGCGTGAATATGAGACGCAGACCCTACCCCACACCTAAACCTACCCATCACAGTGCGTGTTATATTGACGATAAAGGGTGCCATGTGCGTAGTATTTCGCCGTTTTGTCATATGGCGTCACATATGACGCCAAAGGATGAGAATGCGTTATATATATATATTGCTAATTTGAAAGTAAAATGCGCATGGCTGCACCGGCATTCGTAATGAGGGAGAGTTTTCAATAGATTCCTATGGAAGTTGAGAAATAGGCACTTTTACATTCAGTCAGCTCCTCACTTTCGTGCTGGTCTATGACGCGACTCTCGTTCAGCTCACGCAGCATTGAGCAGACACATTCAGTCTTTAATTGTAGTGTCTATTCTCTAACTGAACTAAATTATTTTTACTACTATTAAAAAATCTAAATGAGGGTGGGCGCAGTAGGCAAGTGATGTAACCGGTGTTGCGGCTGAACACCCATAACATCTATCGCAGCAAGCCTAATACATATGTGCCTAATTTCAATGCTATGGCCTTTGGGTTTATGTTCAAAGATGGCCATCTGTAAGCAAGACTGAATGGATTTATATGAAATTGTAACACTTTACAATTAGGGTTGCGGCGGTGAGGAAATTTTCCCACCGGTTAATCGACGTGTGACAACACCGGTAATCGCGGTGTCACCGTGGGGGGCGGGGCGGGGAAGTTAAATAGCTTTTAAATGCGTGCGCGTTATACTTTCACTTTCGAAATAAGCGTCAATTGGCAATTCAGCGTCAATTGCTTGAATGGACAAAAAAAAAAAAAACTAGCTGATAATAAAACTTTTATTTATAGACAGAACTTTTATTAGCATAACGAACGAATAAAAATAACCCCATGCATAGGCTGAAAAAAGTGAAAATCGGCAAACTGGGCCCAAACAAATAAGAACCATAAAACATTTATTAACGAATAAGAAAATAAAATAGGCCAAAATAAATTACACAAAGTTTAAATAAGATAAAACCAAATAAATAAGACCCCATTTACACCTGGTATTAAAATGCGATCTGTATCCAGATAAGTTATCCAGATAATAAAAACCGCATGTTAATGCAAGGTGTAAATACGTTGTGATCGGATTGTGATCGGATCTGCCTGACCACATCTGGAGGTAGTCTGGCTGCATTGTGTTCGGATCTTTACTAGGTGTAAACGCAATCTGGTTGTTGAAACCACATATGTATATTTTACTCCTCCCAAAAATGCTAAAAAAAATAAACGTGTGAGAGTGTTATATAGGCTATTTCATGTCAGATATGACGACGCTACTGCAACACGCATTACCGCAGATGAGCAGCTGAGCGTCTATTCATCAAGCCAACGTGCAAACATCGCAAATAAAAGTGAAAGTAAGTCACAGACACAGACGCTTAACACACAATCATCTTCAAGTAAAAAAACGAAATTATCTTACCAGGGCTGTCGCCACTTTTTCTTATTGCTGTCTTTGATTTTGAAATGAGCTGATGATCAATAAAATGCAGCTCACCTCTGTTGCTTTCGGTGGCGTGCAATCCATTAAATCATAGCGCGGGAGTTGAAGTCGGATTTATATCCGTTTTGCAAAAACACATTTATGTGGCCAGGTGTAAATGGAATCGGTAAGATCAGAACACTTATTATCCGGATAACTTATCTGGATACAGATCTCATTTTAATACCAGGTGTAAATGGGGTCTAAGAGACGAATATAAAATCTCCACACGTGCTAAATGGAATTTGACTCCTGATGCTTGCTGATCATGACTGGCTCTTGGCACGCACTGCGCAGTTCAGTTTTTAATTATAATGTATGCTCTCTTCTGAACTAAATAATTGATAATTATTATTTTTAATGAATTCAAATAAATATTTTAGCAAAAACGAATACTTTAAAAAAGTCAAGACATCGCGGTGTCACGGTGGGAAAGTGATGTCACCGGTGATGGCGCTTAAAACCGGTAACACCGTCAACACCGTCTATCGCGGCAAGCCTATTTACAATATGTTTCCACTTGTAACATTAACTAAGGTTAATATAAGTGTTGTTCATTTCAAAATTTACTAATAGATTTTTACATTTTAAAGTTGCATCTCTTAACAATTGTTAATGCATGTATGAACTAACATAAATAATGATCAAGGTATAATTAATATATATATATATATTTTATATTCAAAAAGTACAGTACATTTTCATGGTTAGAATTTTTTTAATAAAGTTCAGCACTATATTATGTGTTATGTTTGTTTTCAATCAGTAGGCCTATCCATTTTAAAAACTATCGGTTGATTAATCGATTATCGGCCAGTGCGTTCCAACCTAGTTGTTATCAGTAAAATCCATTATCAGTCAACGTCTATTAAGCATGTTTAAATTATAAAATCATTACCACTGAGTGAACTGATGTCCACAAACCTACATTGATTATGCTTAAGTTTAACCCAAGTCACGTAAAGGCCTTAAACCTGAAAAGCACTATTTATTTTATTGGTATCTTTTCTATATTGAATTTATTTGTGCTATTGTTATAGTGTGATTATTTGACAGAAGTCCTTTTTTTCCCTGAACACAGCATATATTGAAACAGTGAACCTAAAACCGTGACAAAAACCAAACCGTGAGTAATTTGAACCATTATACCCCTTTAAACTTATAAAATATTGGATGACAACTCAGTGACAATTTGACATTTTATAACAGTCAAACAAGTATTTCACTAGGCTATACCTTTACATATATATATATAAAAAAAAATGTATGGGTTGCATCGATTCAGCATATTGTAAGTCATTTGATTGATGCACCAATCTTATTTTTTTTACATTGTTTCAGCCCTAGAAAAGATAACTTTTATCATGTGTTGCATTTGGTTTAGGACACAGTGTTACAGGTGGTTATTCAATGTATGCATTTCTGTCAACATTTGTGACATCAAAATTACAATAATTATGACAATTATTTCATATAAACATGGCTTTGTTGCAGTGTCATTTTTAGAATGAGAATGAGCTGAGTTTTGTAAACATGTTTATGAATGAGAATGAGTTTAGATTTGCTCCAAACAGATTATAGTTTTCTGAAGGATTAGAACATCCCCATGTCAGTGACTCTCCTGACACTTTTGGTTTTTATAAAACCTAAGAATATGGTTAAATAAGGCATTGCGGTCTGACATGTTTCGAAATGCAACAGCACAAAATGATGCTTGCATAGGTATGGGAATGTGCAATTATGTATTTGTGTAGAGTATGTTTCAGGTTTAAGTCACACAGTGTACGTATTCCTCCACTTCATTAATCCCTTTTTATGTGAATTCCCTTTCTTCTACTCCTCACTGTCCACTAACACAACAGAATGACTGAAACCTAAAGCCATGTGGCATTACACTCCCTGCCAACTGAGGCAACCTGCATTTCTTACAATCCAATAAATGCCTGCCAATTTCACATGGTGAGAGTGAAGCAAAGCCTCTCTTTGATTCAATAAGGAGAGAGAGATAGAGAGAGGGAGAGAGAGAGACATCTGTCACCCTTTTGAACTTTTTTATTTTCCAGTCTTCCCTGACACACCCCTCTGCACTTCAAATGGAAATAAAGATAAACACCAGACCTAAGCTGGTACACCTAGTTATGCGTAATACTAGAAAAACACACTGGACTACAGCCAGAAAAGATGATTTTCACGTGCACAGCTCAAATTCAGCACGTTTTCATTCAAACGTGAGTCACTGATGGCATGTAACCTGGTTTGTGCAAGGTTTTGTTAACAGAAATTACAGTAGGTGATCTGATGTTAAAGAATGACTCCCGTATGCCTAAAATGCAAAACGTGCAGAACTGATAAACATGATCTCATTATGCTAAGGTGGCACGATTAAATAGCTAAAAGGAACCAAAAAGCAGTGCGGCGTTGTCTTACTTTGAGGAGGTGAGTGTATCTTTTGGGTGTGTTTCGCTGCAGCGGCACTGTTTAGGCCCTGACATGAATCCGCGCGACGCCGATACCGAGCGCGCGGTCAAGGCTTTGGTATCGCGCGAAGCACAACGGGGCCTCGATCGATTACCTCAGTTAAACCGAATCGAAAATGCAATTTAATACACACATTCCAAGCTTTTACCTTAACACTGCAGCGAGTACATGTCAATGTAAAGTCAGTCTGTAGTCACACCCTTAAAAACACGACTTATTTTGCTACACGAGGAATGAGAGCAAATACATGCACAGAATAAACTACTCGTGTTTAAGGAAATCAATAAATTGTTAACATGAAAGCGTTAGATTGACATATTATCATAACTAGTTGTAGCACAGCTGGGCAGGACCATTAGCATGACAGCTAGCATTATATAGCCTCTTTTTCAAAACAGTGTTTGCGTTGACATAATATACAGGCCACTGGCGACCTACCTGTCAGTTCATCGGCGTCGCTGCTTTAGAGGATTGGTGTGTGTGACATCGGTTGTCCTCTTTAATAGATTAGATGATGGCTTTAATCTCCGTTTCAATCTTTGGGTGGTGGGGTCTTGCCGACGGCTCACTTAAGTTAGCCAGTTAGCCTGCGTCCAAAACTATGAATCTTTTGCCTTTTTTACCCACTCGAGTTTATAAAATCTGGGCGCTCTCGATAAGCATTTAAATCTATATTCTGTCGCGTATGACTTGATAAAGCTCGCGTAGCTTAAAGCTAACGACAGGTTTAACGTATTTTCGCTCAGCTCAGCTCAGCTCAGCTCAGCGCAGTGGCACGAGCTCCAGTCCACATCCACGAGCCTCCCAGAACAGTCTGACATCCCCGCCCTCCTGTGAGCTCATTGGCCGAGAGCTGCTGTCGGTCCATCCGGAGCTACCAATGAGAAGACGCAAGGAAGCGTTTGACGGGACTTGTCAAACTCACTCGTTCGATTCTCAGGTGTTTGTGAAAAGAGCGTAACGGACACCTGGACGAACGCTGGTGTAGGAACGTGAGAAGAACGAGCAGTGGTAGGACTTCCAAACGGTTTATGTTAATATTTTTTAGCCTGTAATGACCTGACAGACATAAACAGCTTAATGAAGGATAAAAAGTGACACAGTCAGTGACATATTAAATACGTGTGTCTGAGAGGGAGGCAGACAGACAAGACGCTTGTGTTGCTCTCAGGATTAAAGGGACAGCAGGAGTTTTACAGATAAGCGTCTCCCCCACCCACACTAATATCCCCACAAATCTGACCAACATCTGTCACTGTCACACCACCTCTTTTAGACCAAATAACACAAATCTACTACTCAGAGTACAAACCACATAAAACAAGAGCACCCTGACAGATGCCAGGGTTAGACTGTAATTTACTGGGAAATATACAGGAAAACATCAACTCTCTGACATGCCTATATATGGCCAAAATGGCAATAAGTGTAAAAATAAAGTAGCCAACTAGAATACAGTATTATGTCTGGCAATGGGGTATGCACACAATATCCTACATGATGTGTGACCTTTCAAACAAGTTCATCATAACAAATGCTAATCCATCTTTTAGTAGAAGCTCATGTATTCCTGTAAACAGACTCTGAATTTGGGCGTTCATAGGACACAGATTAAAGTAAAGTAACAACAATTTGGGGTGCAGATCATCTAGTGCAGCATTAACCCGTTTAAACCCCCATTTTTTCTTGCAATTTGAGTACATGCATTTTACTCCTTAGACCTCCTTAATACACAAACTTTATGCCCTCTTTGATTTTATGTTGATTAAATTAGTGAAATATTAGGTTTTATACTCGGTCACAATAGTGATCGGTGGGAAACACCAGTCAGAATTCATACAACTTCTTCAATTAGACCTATTAACACAACACATTCCAAGACATCCATAGCCTCGTTTTGTCTTTCATGAAGGAGGCTTAGTGGTGAAAAGGTTGTCATGTACAAAGATACACTCTGAAGGAACTTCTGCTTGTTCGGCTAGACCTCTATGGGCTAGACCATGACTACACTTTGTCCTTGGCCCTCTAATGGCCAGTTTCAGGGAGATGTGTGCACTCATTCAGTGCACTGAAGATGGGCCGTACTTTGTAGAAAGGGTTGTTTGTGGTCATGTGTGGGGAACACCAATTGGTTCTCATGAACATCTGCCTAATCCTCCAGATAGTTCACCTCTGCATCGCCATTCAATAGTCTACCTGGGCAAATGGGCCGTTACATCCTGGTACTCCCTATCTGAGCCATCACTATCACAGTCACTTTCAACTGTTTGAAAGAGCGGAGGGGGGGAGTGGGGGGTCACATACGTCTCTAGGAGGTTCAACACATCTGATAGTTTTAAACTGTGTAAAAATAAACAATTGATAACTAGAATTAACAGCCAAAACCTGTGTTTTCAATTGAAGCACTGTGTTATACTACCACTCACAATTGTGACAGTTAACAAATTTACACATCTTACTCTCAAAATGTATCAGTAGTAGATCCTCTAAAGAATATATGTACAAATTATGATAGTTCTATCTGTAAATTAAGGTGTTGTACATACTAGGGTAAGAGTACCTATTAAGCCCACCAAAATCTAAGTCTAGGTTTTTTTCATAGATACTGCAGTTTATGAAAAATCATTTGTTAAAATGCAAGATTTATTTCTCATTTGAAAATGTATTAATTAGTTGATGTACATTTTAGAATATAAAATTAAGATAATTTAGGAATTAAGTCAGAAGTCTGGCATGGGCTTAATTGGTACTTTGGCAGCATTTAAGCCCGCATGTGTTCCAAATAAGCCCACATCATCATTGATTCACAAAATATAAAAATTAATTGATTTTAAAGAAGTGAAACATCAATATATTTATTCAGTGAAAGGGAAGTACTAAAAAAATAATTTTGCTAATGTTTGATTAGAGCCCTTGTTGGGATGTTTAACCGGGTGTATCTTGGGAAGGAAGCCGAGTTGGGGCTCCATACTCTGGGCTTAGGGGGGCCTCCTAGTGGGCCCCCCACACCGGGACTATGCAGCCTTAGGTCGGCTTGACTCTGGAGTTATGCCCGATCAAAGTTCCACAGGAAGTGACCATATCTCGGGAAGAAAGCAGAGTTAGGGCTCAATACTCCTGGCATAGAGGGCCCATTGGGTGACCCCTCCATGCCTGGAGTTCGTAGCCCCAACTCGGCTTGGGTCCCGAGTTTTAACCGGTCAAAGCTGGACAGGAAGTGGCGGTATCTCGGAGCGGGACAGTCCCAGGGGCTCCGGACTGTGGGGAATGTAGGGTCCCTCTGGGACCTTTCCATGCCCGGAATCTCAAGCCTTAACTCGGCTTGTCTCCCGAATTATGCCCGGTTATACATAAAGGACTTTAGGACAAAACGGGCTCTATCTCATTTCAATGAATGTGTGTAATTTGTAGGCCTATCTAAATATAGTTGTAAATTAAGGTAGTAAGAAAGGTAAGGTTAAAATGTTAGTAAAGTAAAAGCACACAAAGAAATGTTATCATTAAACACTTTCAGAAAAAATAATCAAAGTTTCCAATTAGGGATTACTCATTGAAATACACAAGGTGGGTTTAAATGGTTCCACAGTGAGTAATGGTGAAAAAAGACAATGTTTTCCTTTAAAAACTGTAAGATACGTTTACAAATACATGCATGGAGCTTAAATATACTGTGGACTAAGTATCATAGTAATTTTCATTGTGCCCACATTGAGAAATGTTTCGTTTTTTTCATACAAGATTAGCTTCTGTTGGCTATAGTTTGCATGCGTTGTGTGGCACTATACCATTTTAGCCCATCTTTTTTTAAAAAAAGTTAATTTATGAAGATAATCTTCCCTACAAAACAATTTATGATGTATTTGTAAATGAATGTAAAATGAATCACACAACATTTATTGTTGGCAGTTCACATGCTTAATTCTTATGCAGTCTAGCCTTTCTAAAGCTAATGGTTTGACCTAGAGTAGGGCTGCAACAACTAATCGATAAAATCGATTATAATCGATTATGAAAATCGTTGTCAACGAATGTCATTATCGATTAGTTGGTCTGCTTACGTCACGGGGAGCGTTTACTGGTACGCACACACACGCAAGGTCTCTCTCCCTCAGGCGCTCTGCCGAGCGCGCGCGCTACACGGTTTGGAGCAGTCTCTTATGTCTCGCATGCGCGCTCTTGCTTTTGCGCGCTCTAGATTTCGCGAATTTGAACTAATTCGCGGGCATCAGGGAGCCGCAATCAATATGCGGGAGACTCCCGGGACTTCCGGGATGTCTGTATTTTGTCTCGAGCATCAGGTTGTGCAATCAGTTCGCTCCCAACGTAAGTGATGGATTAAAATAGCGCTACCGCAGAAATAGGTTAAATTAAAACGGTGTTTACAAAGTGAAGCATTAAATACAAACGGTGTTTACAAAGTGAAGCATTAAATATAAAGGCAGTTAATAACAGCAGCAGTAAAATATTGTTTTTTAGTCACTGTACTCAGTGGTTTTCAGCGAATGCTTGTGCACTAATGCATAATTTCTCCTGTCCTTTACTCAAGCCTGTTAGCTTGCTGGGTAACGTCACCTCCATTCCGTTCTCTTTTTATAGCATTTGTCTACTAAGTTTTAATTGTTTTTCAAACGCGATCTACTGCGGCTCTACATTCACACAATTGTTTTCAGTCTTTCTATATTTATTTAATCAATTTATCCTTATATTATATTATTTTCTATATTATATATATATAATATATATTATATTCTCTATCCTTATATTCCTTATATATAATTAATTTTAAATAAAAATTAAATGAATTATATATTTTAGATGTTTTTAGTTTGTTTTTAGTTCAGATATTCACATCTGAACAACATGTCTGTGTAAATTTGTTTTAACAAAAATTTTGTTAAAACATAATATGTTGGATATCATTTATAACAATAATCATGTTTGTCAACTTGCCATCAGCAATTATCATTAAAAACAATGCAAATATTGATATTAGTAAAACTCAATGTGTGGCTTTTGCACTTTTTAAAGTACACTTTTACACATAAATACCCTGATTTACGGTTTTATTTAGTTATAATAAAAAAAAATCTAATTTAATTTCTATCCGATTAATCGATTAATCGAAAAAATAATCGTCCGATTAATCGATTATCAAAATAATCGTTAGTTGCAGCCCTAACCTAGAGTTTAACTTTGAACGCAAACTAATAAAGCTCATCTTTCCATTTAAAGGAAAATTATATAAAATGATAACGTACTATTTGTTGATTCACAGAAAACAATACATGTATCTCTTATTTGATATAATATCAATGTAGTTACTAAAGAAATGGCTGAAAATTGCAGAAATGTGTTGATTTCTGAAGGGTCCCGAAACACCAAAGTTTTGGGGTGACTTGAGGTCCCCTGAGACAACATGCATATGGGTGGGGCTAACTCAACATTGCCAAATGTGATTAGTATGCAATAAAAAATGCCAGGGAAGTAACAAATCACTGGATTGTTTAAAATAATGAGCAGCATAAAATATTATTTTCTCTTTTTTTAATTTGACTTCAGAGTTGAAAGTGGGCTTAATGGGTACACTCACCCTACTTTTTGTAGTAGTCTGAGGAAGAAATCTTCTTCTAGATGTGCAAGCAGGAAGTAAACTGATCTGGTCATGTGACCTTTCACACTAGTCACATGACACTGATACATTTTAATCAAGACAATCTATTTTTCATTTAAAAGTCGAATTTCTTGCCGAAAGCCAATAACTTTCAGAGCTTCCAGAAAGAAGAAAAAAGATGCGGTCACAGTTGTGACCGGTGGGATTAAACGGGTTCATAGTGCTCAGTATACTCTTTTGTGTCTCTCATTTCTATATAAATATGTACAAAAAAAATCAGCATTTAGTATGAGGATGATTATTAATGTGAGATGCACATGTTTCAATAGCACCACTATCTTCACTTAAAATGGGATAAAATACTCTGTTAGTTCAATTTATATTTGAAAGGGGTTTCCTTATTTTCTCCTCTGCTCTCATGTAATGTTTCTGGATTTGTGGAGGCTTTTTGTACTGTGTCCATGTTTACATTATAAATGTCATATGAATGCTTAAATTGAAAATCTTCCAAAATGTTTGATATGTTTAAATTAAAGCTCCAAAAAGTACAAAATCACCACAAAAGTGATCCATATGACTCGCGTGCACATATTCCAAGTGTCATATTACAGTTGTAATGTAATTGTAAAAGTAATTGAAATAGCTCAACACAACAAATGTTTCAAGTGGTTTCACCAAATTAAATTGAAAATGCAACTTTTAATGACTTCTGCAGTCTCAAAATCATTCAACCCCCTGAATAGAATCCCTCACATTAGCACAAATCTGCAAAACAGGTGTTGTTTCAAGAACACTTGATGCAAATAATCAAGGGCATCATTAGTTGCATCAGGTGTGCTTGAGCTACAACACATGAAATACCTGAACTGCCCAGGTTTGTTGAGTGTCATGTTTGACTGCATGTTAGAAATACCGCTCATAAATATGGCTCAAGTCAAAAGAATGGTTCAAAAAGTTCAGATAAAATATCACCACAAGTTCAAAGTTAAATAAATAAATCATATAAATACGCCACAGAAGTTTTGGGATTCTGTTCTGTGGAGCGATGAAACTAAACTGGAACTTTTCGGCCCTATGGATCAGCGGTTATGTTTGGTCAGTGATGAAGCTGAGGCTGGGGTGTCATTGGACCTTCCAACAGGAATATAATCCCAAGCATACCTCAAATTCCACCAAGGCTTGGTTGCAGAAGAAGTCCTGGAAGATTATACAGTGGCTATCACAGTCACCTGACTTGAACCTCATAAAAAATCTCTGGTGGGATTTGAAGAAGGTGGTTGCAGCACGCAAACCCATGAATATTACTGAACTGGAGGCCATTGTTCATGAGTAATGGGCTAATATTCCTCAGAAATGCTGGCAGAAGCTGGTGTCTGGTTATACATCTCGTTTGCGGCAGGTCAAAACAGCAAAAGGGTTCAATAAAGTATTAAAGATGCTTGCCTTGAAGGGGTTGAATAATTTTGAGACCGCTGAAGTCATAAAGAGTTGCATTTTCAGCTAAATTTAGGGAAACCACATGAGACATTTGTTGTGCATATGATTTGTCTATTGCAAACGACTGAAAGTTTGTAAATTTTGCCATTAAACCTATTTTTCAATGGGGTTTGAATAATTTTGATCACAACATATGAAGTTATATTATACTTGATACTGTAATACACTTAAAATCTCACTCTTTGTTGCCAGTATTTGCAGAATGAAGAACGAAATTATAGAGCTTTCGAGGCTATATGAATGATTTGAAGTGGACTTTTGGTCTTCTTCCCGTGCAAAGCTACTATTTGACATCAGATGACTTTATTATGATTTACCACTTATGGTGTTTTTGTTCCTTTTTGAAGCCTGACAGTTGTGGTCAAAAATGTCTCCCTTTGTGTTCCACAGACAAAACCACTATACTGGGTAGGATCCACACAAGGGTGAGTAAATGATGGTAACATTTTAATTAAACTATTATTTATTACAAAAAAATTATAATTAATGTAGTATGTCAGAACAATCATATTCTGTTCCCCGCCCCTAAAAAATAGGCTGTTGTTGAATCATACAGCACTGCGAATTTGTGTCAGTGTATTTATCCAAAGCAACTTACACTACATTCAGGGCACACACTTTATCAGTTCATGTATTCCCCACGAAGCTTTGGCACAATATTACAGAAGTGAAATTTAAGCAGTTACATCTGAATAATACTTATTAATTTCTTATTTGTGTTCATTGCTTCTTGCATAACAAGCCATGTAATTCCGTGTTCAATGCATTAACCAATGCATTTGCTATAATCCTAAGGCCGTGTGTCCACCAAAGCGTTTTTAGCCGGCTGAAAACGCTAGACGCTCTGCTGAAAACGCCTATCTGTGGGCGCTTGAGAGCGTTTTGGCAGCGCCGCGTTTTTTCAATTGAGACGATTCGTTGCTATGATACCGAATATCCGCAGCACAGTTTACTTGTAACTGATTTGGCAGATAATTTGTTTCATCCTAAAAATTCATTTTTCAACCATTTTGTTCGGTTAGCTCTGCTGGTTGACATCGTTGTACAGAAAGAATGTTGTGACAGTTGGTCGTGTGATATTTGTCCCGCCCCTCCTCCACTGTGATTGGGCGGCTGTGTAAAAAGTGACAGTGATGAGCGCTGTGTTTTATCCAATGTTGAACAGTTTTCAACTCTCGGCGACCAGTAAAAAACGCAGAACGCTCAGCGCTTGAGCGTTAAATACTCGCTCAGCGCCTCGTTACGCTCATGGCGTTTAAAAAACGCGGCGCTCCCATTGAAAACAATTAGAACTTTACGCCAGCTGCGTGAAAAAACGCTTTGGTGGACACACGGCCTTAAGCTAAAACCATGCAGTGTTACACATACACAGTTTTAAAAATGACCAATTCTGTTCTTGTTCTTTATGTTTAACCTAGAAGATCAGCTGATTAATTCAGACATATATTTCTTACGATATGCTTTGTTTAAATATAATTATTTTGTATTCACCTAAAACAAAAATTGTTTTACTTTGCACTGTGTTCAAATCGGTTCAAATGCAGATATTTGAACAATGCTGCCCTCTGGTATCCAGAATGTGTATCTAATTTTGTGGGAAGGTGTATCACAGATTTGTGGGCAGAAGAAAGCAGCCCAATATTTCAAGATGTCCTTGCTGTAGCCTGTATTGCGTACACTCTCAGAAATCTTTTTCTAAAAATTGTACCTTTATTGTACCATATTTGTTTTTACCTTATTCAGCCTACTCAGGTACTAATATTTAGGGGTAAAAAAGGTACAAAGATGTCCTTTTAAGGATACTGCCCCAGTGACAAGCTGTTTTCCCCTTTAAGGTAAAATTATTACACACCTTTTCTGAGAGTGTACTGCATTAATTCCAATACGGATTGGATGTGTTTTCCCCCCCCAAGTCAGTCTAAGGTTAGGGTATAGGTTTAGGGTTTAGTGTCTGTAGCATTATGTAGGCAATCAGCACTGTGATTGAATGTAATGACATTTCAATGAGTAATGACATTTTAGAATAGACTGTTTGGGGAATAAAAAAAGCATTCGTCCACTACGTATTGGATTTAATGCAGTACGTCATCATCTACCAGTAATAAAAAAGCAACTTAACAATTAATCCGAAACATAAAAACTATGCTTTTATTGATAAAACCATCACTGACACTGATGATCGCTATACAAATAGGAGTTTATACATCAGCTAAAACTTTTATATGCCATCAAAATTTGAGAATTTTTATTTAGTTATTATAGTTGTTGTTGTTGTTGTTTTAAATCACTTTAGTGCATAGGCAACACAATTCTCGGTTATGAAATGAACAGACAGATTATAAACAGACAAAGCATTCCCATAGACCGAATCAACAGATTAGTTATTATTAATAAAAACCATACTGATCAGCAGAGGCAAATCTGGGTCATTGGATAACTCTGTTGCAAACTTTTTCCTCTTGAGGGCATCGGAAGACCACGAAAACTACAAATGGTCAGGATCAGATGCGGAAGCAAAAGGATTTAATGTCCTTAATGTAAAATGCAGTACATTCCAGGTGTCTCCATCTCCTGCCTCAAACAGTTGGGTGTTAATACTTATTTTCTGGTTAAATGTATATGCTTTAAAAACCATCACATAACTGATTTATCTATCTATCTATCTATCTATCTATCTATCTATCTATCTATCTATCTATCTATCTATCTATCTATCTATCTATCTATCTATCTCTGTCTGTCCATCCGTCCGTGTAGGAAGAAGATAGTTTTTCTCTAAGATTGCAAAGTCTGGCAGGCAAACGATTAGAGAGGCAGCGGATGACTCATTATCGTCGGCCATCTTGAGAGGGATGATAGGGGATCCGTCATTGTCCCAGGGCACAACTCTGCATCTGCCCTGGTTTATTTTTGACTCACTGAGATCCTTCTACGCACTGCCGAGACAAGCAGGAGCAAAAATAGGCTGAGGCGGGAATTGGAACAAAGAGAGAAAGGAGTTTGAAGAGGAGACATGAGAAAGGGTGTAGAAGAAGAAGAGGCAGGAATTTAAACAAAAGAGAATAGAATGACGAAAACAGCAGCAGGGAGGACGTAGACAAGATGATGCAGAGAGCGACAGTGTGCGTGCAGTGAAAGTAGGGGGATCAGAACATTTAAAAGACTTGATAATGAATGCAGGAAGGAAGACATAAATATGGGCATAAACGTGTGATTATTAAAAAGCTCTTTTAATAAAAATAGTATTCATTCTGTAAATCCTGACATATGAAATATATTTCTTAGATGGAAAAGTTTATTGAACCTTTAATCAAAATCTTTTAAAAAAAGTTTTAGTTTGTTTAGTATCATATTTAAGACAATGTTTTTATAAATGATATGATATAGGAGAACAGAGGTCATAAGCTAAAAATATGCAATTTAGGGCAGTTGCTGATATTTATATGGCCAAAAAGTAAGAAGAAATTCTGATAGCTTGTAATATAAATCAATAAGACCTTTATTACAGTATAGCAGACTATTTACATAAAATCCATCAGTTGTCACTCTATCTCCCAATAATATGTAGTAAGATGATATTTAAATGTTTAGTTTCATGAAAAAAGCTCTGTAGTTTTTTATTGGGGGGGGGGGGGGGGGGGCAACACATATAATGCAATGCAATACAGTGATGATTGAGAGATGTTCAAATAAACATTCCTCAAAAGTATGATGCATCATATTTCATGCTCACATTTTAACATGACATTTCTAAAAAAAAATATGTATGGATAATCAACTAAGCCTAATTCTTTTAATAGCCTAATATTTTTTTTGATTACTATAAAAACTTTTATTACTGAATATTGCCAACAATATAAAACGAGTTCTTAAGTTCACAGCAAAAACTACCACTTATCACAACCTGAAAATTATAATAAATGGCCTTTTACTCAGTAAAAAAGTATAAACTATCAACCAGATGACATAAGGCAGATAGAAGATTGTGTGCTTTTTTCATCAATATTTTGATCATGTTGATGATTTAGAGGCCCTAAATATTTTCTGTATCAAATATGATACAGTAAATTTATTTGGTTATGGGTAGTGGTAGGTTAACAGTCAGTACTAGCTTTAATAAAGAACATTGCGCAAATTAAATGTAGATTTTTGCCCGCTTGCAACAACTGATTCATGTTTGCAAATCTATTGGTCTGTCACATTAAACGTAGACATAATCCGAAACATTACAAAGCAGAACAAATCACTTTTATTTAAAACTGCCTTGAAAATTCTAATAATTGTAAGGATGCAAGCAGTATTACAGAAATCCAAATAAAGAGGGATAGTGGTATTTATATTACGTTAAGTGCAGCAGACAAACATCTAGCTTCTGTCTTTATTGACTGTGACGTGTCACGTGAGTCAGTGATGTTGGTTGCTCCAGATGATATTGAGCATTGAAATGACTCAAACTTTAGATATCACACAAAATTAGTGAGTATGTGACTACAGCTTCATCACAAAAAGCTCAGAGTATTCAAAGCACAATAAGAAAGAAAAGAAGCTTGGCGGATGTTCATGTCAGTGTATTAGTGGTGCCAGGGTCTGACTGATTATGACTCTGGATGCGGAATCAAAGGATTGACGGGAGTAGGAACAAATGGATGACGCTTAATTTGTTCATATGTTTCGTCATCAACTGTCTGGTGAAAATTTATTAATAGTGTAGTGTGGGTCGATGGGAAGCAAAACTAAAACTCTCCTCACAATACTTTTTTTCTCACCTGAAAGAAATATGCTGCAATTGAGAAGAACAACAGCACTAGACTGTTAGAATCAATGCCAAATACCAGGGACTTATGGGTACGCTTCCAGTAGTGTAGTGAAGAAAGAAATAGGAATTTGAGTAACAAGTAACATGGGCAGTTACCTCTTTTTCTTTTTTTCCCATTAAGATTTAGGTTTACAATTTATATGTATATAACAGAGTGCGGTTTTTAGGTGCTGTCTGTGAGTAGTCAGGATCTCAGGATATTTTCCTTTTTTTAGCGTCTTCTGCCATGTCATAAGATGTCAAGTGAAAAATAGTTCAGCTTTTAAAAGTGTCTGTAGACTGTCTCTGTGTTCTGCTCTGTCTAGCTGTTTTGAATGCAAGAGCACATCCCGTATGAACGGCCCCTTAGAGATGAAAGCTTGCATCTCATCTCCACTGTTCCGTCTTGAATCCTGATTTGGTAGTTAATGCAAACAAGTGTGCTTAATCTAGCTTTGCAGAAATACGTGTGTATTCACCTTCTGTGGCAGCTGGCTAAATGCATCACCTTTGCGTCTATTTTAGCCTGTATTTTACATAATATTTCAAGCATGATTAGACCTCGCTATTTGACGTCATGTCAACTACCCAAAAACTTCACATGCATTGAACCAAATGAGTCAAACGTTCCAGATGATGGAGTGGTGTAATGGAGGCCAGCTAGTAAGAGCTGTGCGAGCAAACCTCACTCCCCTGGCCTCAAGAGGCGCACTAGCGACTGATGCTAGAGGTTGCGGTCTTTAGTGCCCTTGTTAGTGTGCCCGCCTCCCATGCTGGTTCAAATCCCGCTTGGAGCGAAGCACGTAGGTTGCCATTGCAACCGTCTTTCTCACTCTTGATTTATCTTCAGTGCACACACCAAAAAGACACACACTCACATACACACCTTGTGTCCAAATATGCATATCCCTGGTAAATAATATGCAAAAAGCAGTATACTTTTTTATGGAGAGGTCACACTGGAGCAATAGCAAAGAACTGTAAATTCTGAGTGGGCGTTTCTTCAAATTTGGTTTCTATAATTTTGCTACTAATAACGTTTTTTTTTTTAAGTTAGTGTACCTGGTTGCCAAGGAGACAACAGTATCAGTGTGTAGAGCATGCTTGGAAAAAAAATAAATGTCAAGGTAAATAGAGAATATTTTATTGCAGGTCATTTTCAATTGAGCTGTAATTTTAATAAATTATGCAAGAAGTCCAATATATTCTGTATTTAGGATACATCAGATGCTCGTTAGGAAATTAGCCCTGGCTAAACAAAGTAGTCTGGCATTTTATTCCAAAAATGTTAAAAGTGTAATTTCCACCATTGTCATTTCCACAACAGAAATCAATTAAACACCGTACATAATTGGGATGTGCTGGAAATGACCTAATTTCTTTTGATGCATTCATTTTCAATGTTGGATGTTGTTATTTTGACTAAATAAAATAAGTGTGAAAAGTGTTACATTTATGTTTTAAATGTCCTCAGAGACAAAAGTTATTAAAGAATCACCCAAGTCCTATATACCAAGAAATTTGTTAATCATGGTTAAATTGTGCTTCAGTTGAGTCAATTATTTTTGCATTTGATCACAATGACGGATGTAGGATGGGGAAAAAAAATCTGAAAATAACAAATTGCTTGGCCCCAATACCTAAAGTCCCCTCTTACACTTACCCTAACCTTAAAGGGTTAGTTCGCCCATTTAAGACATGAAGTTGTATGCAATCATTACCAGCACTATAGTGTATACACACTGACCCACTCTGTTGTCACCCCCCTGGTCCGAGTTCTGACCGCTGGAAGTTTTTGAATGAAGTAATCCCGGCTACTTTCCGGGGCCACAAAACTGTGCGTTTTTACGTGAAAAAAAGATTTGCGTTTCAAAGCTTGATTAATTTAACACAAAAAAAAAAAACACGCCGGGCAAAATTCATACCTCAGTTTTAATGCGGCACTATTTTCCTTCCGTTTCTATCAATCCGCGCTGCTGTCAATGTCAACAGTGCGCACGTGACGATCAGCTCTTCCATAGTGTTTACACAATCGATCGACAACAAGGTAAAAAATATTAAATTAACAATGGTGCGAACTTGTAAATTCCCAGGCTGTGACAACAAGGATGTGCCGGGATCAAAGTTCAAATTTCATCGTTTTCCTGTATCAAATATGAATATGAGACAGCTTTGGCTGGTTGCCATCGGCTACTCAGCGGGAGCTAAATTATCTGGAATAAAGGATTTTCGTGTGTGTAGTGCTCACTTCAGCGAAGACGATTACATCTCCAACCAAGGAGGAAAAGGAAAAAACATGATTTTAAAGAGTTTTGCTGTACCAGTACCACGGGTAAGCTCTATTTACTAACTTTATGATCCCATGTCTAAACTGTACGGTAAACAAGATGATGTTTAGACTCCATTATAAAACACGTGAAAAGATGTGTAAAAAAAATATATATATATATATTGTTACAATTTGCTGTGAAAAATATTTGATTGAACACACCATTTGTCATTCATCCTGCCTCTTGCTACAGCTGTGGGCCCAGCATCAGATTGGACAACTTCTCTGTCCTCTCGCTCTCTCTCTTCCCGTTCTTTGTCCATCTGCTCAAGTTCGGCATCGGTATACTCCGGTTCATAAAGATATCCCTTTGTCGTTGAGTTAAAATTACTGTCTTCATCTGATCCGTCTGACACTGTGCTAAAATTAGTTTCATCATCTGAAGTTTCGTAGTCGGACATGTTGTCGGCGAGTCGCGCTATCAACAGCTAATCGTCACGTGCGCACTGTTGACATTGACAGCAGCGCGGATTGATAGAAACGGAAGGAAAATAGTGCCGAATTAAAACTGAGGTATGAATTTTGCCCGGCGTGTTTTTTTTGTGTTAAATTAATCAAGCTTTGAAACGCAAATCTTTTTTTCACGTAAAAACGCACAGTTTTGTGGCCCCGGAAAGTAGCCGGGATTACTTCATTCAAAAACTTCCAGCGGTCAGAACTCGGACCAGGGGGGTGACAACAGAGTGGGTCAGTGTGTAAACACTATAGTGCTGGTAAGGATTGCATACAACTTCATGTCTTAAATGGGCGAACTAACCCTTTAACCATGTAGGTCTGCTGATTGGCTTGCTTTTGTACCGACCAATAAAGCACTGTTTTTGTTATGCATATTAACATGCCCAGTGTTGTCAAGTCAAGTCACCTTTATTTATAAAGCGCTTTTACAATACAAATGGTTTCAAAGCAGCTTTACAGAGATAACAGGAAAGTAAAGTTGTAATAGTATTGTTAAATTAAAAATGAAATGTTAAATGTCCCTAACTAAGCAAGCCAAAAGCCAATGGCGAATGAAGGCGGAAAAAAAAGGCGACAGTGGCAAGGAACCAAAACTACCTCAGGTGACAGAATGGAGAAAAAAACCTTGGGAGAACCCAGGCTCAGTCGGTGGGCCAGTCCTCCTTTGGCCAACAAACGAACCGTGTATGATTATGATTTAGGCGGCATAATAGGTCAGAAGTCAGATTGGATCAGAACTTTCACAATATTTATCCAGTTCATCTGGTTAGGGGTCGGAGTCATCACGCCGGTATGGAGATGAGTTTGTTGAGGTGTCCATGAGGCCTTCACAGTGTTGATGAGGCTGGCACTTCAGGGATGCATTGTCGTCGTGTCCATGTGATTGTCCTTCATCAGATCTGGATATGGCCTGGATCCGGCAGACAGCGGTAAACCTCGGGATAAACAGAGAGACTAATATTAGCGTAGACGCCATCCCTCTTATGATGTACAAAATTAATCAGGATTTATGGGAAGTGTTCCCGGTTCCGGCTGATCTAAACTATGCAGCCTAACATTGCATTATAGCAATCTATAATGTGTTATGTGTATGCTAAGCCAAAGAGATGTGTTTTTAGTCTAGATTTGAACTGACAGACTGTGTCTGCTTCCCGGACAATGTTAGGAAGATTGTTCCAAAGTTTTGGTGCCAAGTAGGAAAAGGATCTACCACCAGCAGTTGATTTTGATATTCTAGTTATTATCAACTGGCCTGAATTTTGAGATCGCAATAGACGTGAAGGAGTATAATGGGTTAAGAGCTCGCTCAAGTACAGTACTGCGGAGCTAAACCATTTAGTGCTTTCTTAGTAATCAGCAATATTTTAAAATGTATATGATGTTTAATAGGGAGCCAATGCAGTGTTGACAGAACCGGGCTAATATGGTCATACTTCCTGGTTCTGGTAAGAACTCTAGCGGCTGCATTTTGGACCAGCTGTAGTTTGTTTATTAAGCGTGCAGGGCAGCCACCCAGTAGAGCATTACAAAAATCTAGCTTTGATGTCATGAACTAATTGTTCCGCATTTGTCATTGAGAGCATATGACGTAATTTAGATATATTTTTAAGACGGAAAAATGGCCTTTTACAGATACTAGACATGTGACTTTCAAATGAGAGATTGGTATCAAAGAGCACACCCAGGTTCCTAACTGACGACGAAGAATTGACAGAGCAGCCATCAAGTGTTAAACAGTATTCTAGGTTATTACATGTGGAAGTTTTTTGTCCAATAATTAGAATCTGTTTTTTCAGAATTTAGTATAAGGAAATTACTAGTCATCCAATTTTTTTTTTATATGAGCTATGCATTCCGTTAATTTTGTGAATTGGTAAGTTTCGTTAGGTTTTGAGGAAATATAGAGCTGAGTATCATCAGCTCTAGATTTCCTCAAAACCTAACGAAACTTACCAATTCACAAAATTAACGGAATGAATAGCTGATACAAAAATAAAAAAATTGGATGACTAGTAATTTCCTTCTACTAAATTCTGGAAAAACAGAGATTCTAATTATTGTAACTTGAGTTACGTAATCAGAATACTTTTCAATGAACTAGTAAAGTAATGCAGTACTTTTAAATTTACAACAAAATATCTGACTTACCTTTTCAAATACTTTGTTTTTCCATTTATTGACTGGCAACTCTCCTGTCCCTATGTTGGGAGAAATTGTAAGTAAGTGCAGAGGCGTTGTGTGTGCTGTGTGTAAACATGATGGTTATTGTAGTTCTAGACTAAATGTGAGCAGGCATTTACTCACTCACTTGCAAAAAAAACAGATTCAGTATTACTCAAAATGAATAAAAACAGTGAAAAGCAAACTCTGAATATTACAGAAACCTGCAATAATTAAATATAATAAATTACACAAATATACTTCTATTTTTTTCATTCTTTGACAATCCACTTTAACCATACTAATAAGCAAAAATGACTTTAGATAATCACATTTGTGTTTAAAGAAAAAAAAAATATATTATTGCTGAACTTTCTTCTCCTGCATACTATTCTTCTTCAGTCCAGAATGGCAAAACAGCTGAACATCTTTTAACTGTGCCCTCTACTGTACATTTGTGAATTTTCATTTCTTTCAGCCTGAGGCTTATTCATTTCAATTTTGGTGTGAAAGGGCCTTTACATTTGCCAAAAATATAACTTTTTTGTTTTTAGTAAAAGGTAAACAAGCAAGGTGGAGTGCCCAGGTGAGAAAGTAACGCAAAAGTAATGTAACATTACTTTCCATAAAAAAGTAACTAAGTAACGCAATTAGTTACTTTTTAGGGAGTAAAGCAATATTGTAATGCATTTTTTATGTGGGTGGCGGATGAACCCAGGCGCAGACAGGATGCGGTGACACAACGTTTAATAATAGACAAAAAACAGGGAAAACAAAACCCACGTGGGGGCAAAACGGGACTGGAACAGGAATGACTAGTCTAAGACTTGACAAACTAGACTATAAACTAACAACAGAAACAGGTACAATAATACACTAGACAAAACTCACAAGGTACTCACAGGTAAGTAAACACACAGATAGGAATCACAGTATCAAACAACATCAAAAAATGAACCGACACAGGACAGCAAACACAAGGGGATTATAAAGGGAACACTAATGACAAGGACAGGTGAAACTGACTAGACAATGACAAGACGAGGATAACAAGGGGGCGGGGTTATGTGACGAGACAAGACAAGCACATGGCCATGTGCTTGTACACAAAGCATGGGTCTGTCATGACTCTGCCACCAGACCAAAGAAATCAAAAGACATGGCAGAATCATGACAGAACCCCAACCTTAAGGAGCGGCTACCAGGCGCTCCTCAAAGGGAAACTAAACACAAGACAAGACAAACCGTGACATGGATAAAAACCAACAAAACATGGAAAACACTAGTTAAGGGCATAAAAGAAAAAACAATAACAGGGTTAGGGTGGAACATCAAAAACAACATACAAGGCAGGGGAGATGGAGGAAACAAAGTTCTTAGGGGGCAGTCCAGGGTGAATAGGTGGACTAGGGGTCTTGGGTTGACGAGGTGATGATCTTGGGCGGGGAGTACGGGGAGAACTGGATGGGCACACACGAGGAACAGTCCGAGGGGAGGTGGAGACAGGGGAAACAGTTCGGGGACTAGTGGCAACAGGGACAAACGGAGAAACAGTCCGGGAATTAGTGGAGACAGGGGCGACCGGGAAGACAGACTGGGATACTGTATTGGTGGCAGCAGCAACAGACTCAGAGGATGAGGAAACGGGACTCCTGACGGGGAACATGGCAGGCGAAGGGGCAGGACTGGGTGCAGCGCTCTGTGGCAGACTTGGGTGCAACGCTCATAGGGACAGAATCGGGGGCAGTGCTCACAGGGACAGGATCAGGTGCAGCGCTCACAGGGACAGGATCGGGTGCGGCGCTCACAGTGGTAGGCTTGGGAATAGAGCTCACAGACACAGTGGGCTCGGGACAAGACATGACGGGCACATCGAGGATCTTGACAAGCTTGGCAAGGTAGTCTGCTAGAGTCTCGGCAGCAATGATAGGCAACCTCTGACGAGCAGACACCGCTTGCAGGACTGCTTCTGCAGCTTGATCGGCCGCAGCTCTCACAGAGGCAGATTCGGTAACCGGGAAACCAGCTGCTGATTCAGGAACAGCACTTGCAGCAGCAGATTCAGGACAAGCGTTCACAGATGCCGCCTCCGGAACAGTGGTCACAGCTGCAGACTCAGGAACAGCGCTTAGCGTTGCAGCTTCCGGAACAGCGCTCTCAGCCACAGACTCTGGAACAATGCTTATAGTTGCGGCCTCAGGAACAGCGGTCGTGGCTGCAGACTCTGGAACAGCGCTAACTGTTGCAGCCTCAGGAAAAGCGGTCGCGGCTGCAGATTCAGGAACAGCGCTTAATGCAGCAGACCTGTATTCTGAGCTCTCAGTTGCAGCAGCAGGCTCTGGAACTCCGCTTGCAGTAGCGGGCTCTGGAACTCCGCTTGCAGTAGCGGGCTCTGGAACAGCGCTTGACGAAGGATGGGAGGCTCCCCTCTTCCTCTTTCTCCTAGGTCGGGAAGCAATGGTTACAGCAGGACTCGTGATCGGCTGGACGGGCTCAACGGAAGACAAAACAGGAACTGGGAAGACCACTTCTGGTAGGGTGAGCTCAGATGACGATGACTCCGAGGGGGAATCCCAAGAAACCCGTCTCCCTCGTTTACCACGGAGGTCAGCGGGTGTGGAAGACGCCTCTGAAGTCGTGGGGGAACCAGCCTAGTCCCCAAGCGTCGCGATGCCTATCATTCGACCCTCGGGAATGATAGGTAGGCGGGCAGAAGGTGAAGACCTCGAGGATGCCGCCTCGGACTCCTCCCGGGAGAAGTGGTCATACAGACGAAAGAAGTTCGACAAGATCCACTCACCCTCGGGTGAGTATGGAAGGGTGACACTCCTCTTGTTGAGGGGAGAAGACAACCAGACTTCTCTATGGGGGTCCGGATAACGCTTGGCAGGGACGGGCAAACGGTCTGCAGGGTTCAGTCTTGGTCGGTTCATTCTGTTATGTGGGTGGCGGATGAACCCAGGCGCAGACAGGATGCGGTGACACAACGTTTAATAATAGACAAAAACAGGGAAAACAAAACCCACGAGGGGGCAAAACAGGACTGGAACAGGAATGACTAAACTAGACTAAGACTTGACTAAGAACTGACGCTTTTGACCATGCGTCAACATGCCGACGCACATGGCACCCTTTCAACGTCAATATGAGACGTTCATCCTCGGGCGTCATCTAACTGACGCTTTTGACCATGCGTCTAAATCCGACGCACATGGCATCCTTTAGCGTCAGTTAGATGACGCTTCCGTTATGGGTAGGTTTAGGTCTGGGGTAGGGTTAGGGTTAAACCACTAGGAGGCGCGTCTCATATTGACGCTTAAAGGGTGCCATGTGCGTCGGCATGTTGACGCATGGTCAAACATGGTCAAACACGTCAGTTAGATGACGCCTTGGGATGAGACTGGGCTGGAATCACAGTATCGAACAATGAACCGACACAGGACAGCAAACACAAGGGGATTATATAGGGAACACTAATGACGAGGACAGGTGAAACTGACTAGACAATAATGACAAGACGAGGGTAACAAGGGGGCAGAGTTACATAACAAGACAACACAAGCACATGGCCCAAATAACAGACCATGCGGTTGTACACAAAACATGATTCTGTCATGATCCTGCCTCACGACCAGGGAAAATCAAGAACACTAAGGCAGAATCATGACAGCATTACTTTTAAAAGTAATTTTTCTCCAACACTGAACATACCTCCCTATACCATCCTACATTTCAAGTCTGTGAATTTATTCAATTATTTATACCACACTACTACACTTCTGTATGATGCACTTCAGTGATGAAGCAAGTTCTATATCGAATACTATATATAGTTTAAAAGTATGCATAGCAATATGCTAACACCTACTATTGTAGTTTTAACTGACAGCTATAATCAGACTTATATGAATGCAGTGAATGTGAGTGTTTAGGATTAAGGTCTTTGCTTTAAGTTTCACATGAAAGCAGTATCGTCAGACAGTTAAGTTGCAGGTATGTGTGTGAGATTGATATGCAGGCAGTGGAAGCACGTGAACCATCCACGGTCCAGTGATGAGAGCAATGACGCACTCCATTTAAAAACCGTCTGCCTCACTGCAGGAAGAGTGCAGCGCTCTTTGAAAGTGTGATTAGAGCTAAATGATTGTGTATGTGTGCAACCGCGCAAGTGTGTGACTTTGCATACGCAGTTCTTAAACTCTCCAAATGTCTGTGGCGCCGGAATCTGCCAAGAATGTGACTCAGATATCTCACATCTCCTCTCACTCCTCCCTGCATTTTATTCACCGCTTCACACACTATTTCAGCCCTGCTGATGTCTCTTGCAGTCTGTCTTTCTCTCTCCTTTTGGTACCCTTTCAAGTTTTAATGTCATCCACTGTCTCTTTCGTCCATTTACGCAGAGGAATATGAGTTTGATGGTGCTCATACTTTGAAGGCACATCAAAACATACAAGATGACAACCTGTCAATGTGTTTAATGGATAAATGGGAGTTGGGTTAGGGAGTTGACGCACTCTCTCCACTCTTTATTTTCATCACTCAACAGATATTCTTACTGGTAATGAGAACATCATTAAATGCTGGGCATCTATTACAAATCTATACTTGGGTTCATTATTTAACTAAGTACCTGTTTCTGAACACCTTTAATTAAACCTAAAAGACGGAGAAAAGAAGGGAGTGTCAAGGGAGATGAGTGATGTGAAGATAAAGGTGACATGCTCTTGTCAAGAAGAGCTGGAAAAAGTAAGGAAGCAGAGGGAGTGAATTGGAAAATGTTGGTGAGGGATGGGTGAGAGAGGAGCTGATGATGACATACAGAACCGAAAGAACGAAAGAAGAAAGAGTGTGAATAAAACCGAATGTGTAATAAAGAAAGAGAGCTTTGAGGTGTGCTGAACTGCATGCTAGACAGAGATGTGGGAATGTATTACAATTATTGATAATTTATACTGAATGAAATCCCAGCAGCAGCTAGAAATGAGAAATGTGTGATAAGTTTGTAATCATGTTTGTTAGAGAGAAAATGTGATTTCAGCTCTGCAAAAGTGTGCACCTCTCTGCATAAATGAGCTGAACAACACACTAATGGTTTGTTTGTTTGTAAATGTTAAAACATTCGAGGAACTTTATTTATTTGACATTTCTTTCTCGTGGGGGCGATTATTAACACTTGCAAACACTCACTGTGATGAGCAACTTCCGGTAAACTCACTTGCACACAAACACACACGTGTACAAACACAAAGTAAGTCGTTGCCACTCCCATTTCTGTCTTCCTCACACATTTCCCCCATCCAGGCGATGCTATGACTCATTCTTGAACTAATATTCAGTGATATGACGTGGTCGCCACCCCTCCTTTGCTAGCCAACTCATTGTGTCTCATTGTTAAGTAGCGTGGCCGACAGCCAATGTGAATGCAGATGGTGGGTGGGATGGTGAAGGGACAATTTGCGCAACTGTACTCCATCCAATGGGACATCAAGATTCAGATGTCTTGCAAAGGCCTGATTCAAAAAATAGCCTCATGCATCATAATTGGCCATAAACAATTTACTCAATTGATGGATGATTGACTGGTTGAATATAGTTATCAGAGTCTGGAAGAGTCTACAAAAGCATAATTCATATGACACTGACATATTTAATCTGCAATCAGTGCTAGATGTAACGCAAACAGGCTGAAGATTAAGCATTGGATGGAAAATGAAACAGCCTGCTGGCAGTAGTTTTTATGGACATTTATGTGGAATTGAGAGAAAAAGCACTTGAGCCTCTCACAGGGATTGTGTGTGTGCGTTCACGTTTGTGTTAAGCACAGCCTGCCTTTGCACATGGTGGGAGACTGAAGCAAGCTTTCTGCATCTTGCTGCTCTTTCAGTGGGACCAATCTGCGGAAGACTGTAAAGCTTCAGAAAGAAAGAAGAAAGAAACAGAAAGAAAGTCTTTCTGAATCTTAATTGACAGAAAAAACCCAATTCAATAGCACAGCTGGAGTGCTTTGTGAATACCTTTTCCAATAACATCATCATTTTGCATCTTTTTGTCAGCCTAAGGGGTGCGTTTACTTGCATTGGCCAGTGTGCACACGTCTTGCATACTCTGCAACTCTGAAATGAATTGAAGCTCTGAATGGTGGCCAGTGCGTTGCGTGGTAACTGCATGCTATAGTGAATGATGTTGCCTTCAAAGAACTTTACAAGCAGTGAGGAGTAGATGTGTGTACACCAGTGTGTCTGTCTATTTGTCTGTCTGTATGTGTCAAGGGAGGTCAGACTGAAAGTTGCGAGGGAGAGAAGGCACATGTAGAGTCGTAGCCGCTGGATGAAGATATAAAGAAAGTACTCCCACACCAAAGATGTTTGATATCCACAGATAAGCATTTATTTATTTGTCATGCTTTCTGTCCGTCAATTTGTGTTGTAGTGAAAAGATTCAGCAGCTCATTTTTTTCACATTCTTACAATCAACTGCATACATTCTGGGTAAAAAGGTATAACTAATTCTTTGGTCATCTTTAAGCGACCTCACAGACATGGTCGCTCGAGAGCACCTCAAGGCAGTTTGACCTTACCCGTCCAGCTGAGATATACATTCACACTTCATAAAAACAATACATTTGTCATGGAAACATCTGTAGGACAAAAAGAGCAGTATTATCTGCTTCTCTACTGTCTCAGGGTAAACACAAAACAGGATATTGCTAGAATTAACAGTTGACAAAAAAAAATCTTTCCGATCTTTACCTATTAACTTTAGATTGCATTTCTCCTTCTTTATCAGCATGTCCATCCTTTTTCATCCATCTCTTCGCCTCTACCGCCCACATCCACCCCTGCTCTCTTTATCTCCTTTTCCTTTTCCTTTTCTCTCTCCTCTTGTCCTTGCTCTCTCTGTTTGTTTTCCCTTAAGCCTTTCGATTCTGTATTGCAGTTCGAAAGAGGAGGAAAAGGGAATAGGCAAGAACCAAAGAAATCCATTGTCTTCAGCATGCCCACAAAGAGCAGCCCAAACAGTCTGTATTTGCACCTGCTCTCATCACAACAGTGACCAATGGTAGACATAATTCTGAATGTCGACCAATCTGTCAGTAAGCACATTTTACTGATATTCCAATTGGCTTTGCTCAATTAGTCAATTCACATCAAGAAACAGGTCTTTCCACAGTGTCCTCAATATATTGCCTTGCCTTGGATTCAGTCTTAGTTTTAGCATTTTGCCTATTCTTTTTTGACTAGCTGCAAGCTGTTGATTGACTGGTTTGATTTTAAATCAATACTTGAAATGAAAAAGGATGGCATTTGCTGTTATCCTGATAAAATCAGTTAAACTTGGATTTGAACAGAATAATAAAAGAACAAAAGTCTTGGAAACAATGTAGGTTGTGTATTTTACAGTAATAACATAACATGTTAACAGTATTTTGACAAAATTGTGATAAAAAACAACAGCATTCGCACACTCTTGTCTTGTGTCATTGATCTTTCCATGCACTGACCATTGAAATAATATCACAGACATTACTCACAGTGGCATTGTTGGCCATTCAGAACAGTGACAAACATGTGGCCTTTCATAGCGCTATTTACAGCTCCCTCTGCCAAGATGTCATATTTACACAAGTGATAATTGCTGTCATAGCTAGTTGGTGATGTAATGAAATCTTTCGCCTTCTCTTGTGCGTACTCTCTGTCTCTCCTTCTCCTGCGCGTGCTTTCTCTCTCTCATTGTGTGTCTTATCTTGATTTAGCTGCATTGTAACACTTTCAAACTCCTCACTCCAGTATGCTTTGTCTATCTTGCTTTGTTGCTGCACGCCATTCCTTTGTGCTTTTCGAGCCCTGAATGGGTTTGAGACCCTTCTGTTATAATAGAGGAAATATTACATTCGATCACTCCCAAGGGGAATAAAAAGATTTGCTCATTATGCTATTGTTACCAGTAACTACTGAAAAAATTGAGCTATAGCGTTGTTGGAAAGAGGGTGTCATAGTGACATCACAAGCTATAATTACAACTATCATAGAAGCACTTAGCGTGGCTGAAAAGTCTAAAAGCATACAAATATTGTATGTAAACATAAGATGGAAATTTCTATCCTCTGTCTGCACTGACTGTGACAGAAATGGCTTAGAATACACTTGTCCTCAAAAAATAAGGACCGAGTATCTGCTAAACTAGCCAAGCCCTGTGAACAGCTTTCATTACTTTCCATTAAGGCCCTTTACTGCCCAACGTTCCCTGCTTACCCACTGTATCCTAAATCAGTGTAGTGCCCTCTAGATACCAGGAACTAGAGGCTCAAACTGAACAGAACAAAGATACAGGTGAGGTTGATTGTAAACAGGAATCAAGGCATTGAAGAGTTAAATCGAGCAAACAGGGTTTTCCCTCCTCTAGAGAGGAGAAAAAATTAAGGGGAAGAGTTCTTCTGACATATTCAGCCAAACAGAAGATGGATGCAGACAGTCAAGACAGACATGGAGAGTAGCAAGAGAACAGAAGATGAGGAGCGAGAAGAGGAGGAAGATGGTGGCAGAGAGTCAAATTCGGGAGGGCACTCAAGCTCGAAGCAACGCAGGGAGGTGATACCCGCATCTTCATTGCCGTAGTTGGCCCAATACTCTTCTGGGTCAAGCTTGGGAAGCAGAGCCTCTTCCTCCCCAAGCTCATACTTTGTGGATGTAGATGTGATAGAGGGATGTTGTGATTTTCCTCCATTCAAGGGGTACGCCCTGGTCTCTGAGCTTTTCTCATAGATACCCTTGGAAGTGCTGACGGGCTTGTTCTTGGAGAACCACCAGCGAGTCTTGGTGCTGAAGGTGGTGGTGGTGGAGCCAGCGAGGGAGCCGGGGTCGGGAAGTGGGCACAGAGCGAAGTCCATTTCCCTCAGGAAGCGCAGGTCCTGTCCACGACGAGGAGCTGGGGAAGCGCACAGAACCTCTGAGCTGGACAGACGGGAACTTCTGAAGAACTCCCACAGGGGACGAGCCTCGCAGCCGCATGCCCAGGGGTTGTTGTTCAGCCGCAAGAACTCAATGGAGGAGATGTCACGCATGGCCTGACCGGGCAGCTCTGCCAGGGAGTTGTTGAAGAGAAAGAGCATGGTGAGCCGGCCCAGGTCGCGGAAAGCACGACGATTGACCTGACGGACTCTGTTGTCATGCAGTAGCAGGCGATCAAGGTTGACCAGGCCATGGAACACATTCTCGGACAGAGTGCGGATGCGGTTGCCGTGCAGGAAGAGCTGACTGAGGTTGATCAAGTCGGCGAAGAGGTCATCCTGGATGAAGTGGAGCTGGTTTTCCTGCAGGTAGAGGAACTGCAGGCTGTAGAGCTTGTGGAAGATGTCATGGGGAACGGCGGCTAGCCGGCAGCGGTGCATGTGGAGGCTCTGAAGCTTCTCCAGGCCACGGAAAGCTCCACCCTCAAGGCGGTGCAGGTGAGGGTTGTCACCCAGATCGAGCTCCTCCAGATCACGCAGCTCGCTGAATGCACCAGCCTCAATCCAGGTGATGTTGTTGGAGAAGAGCCACAAAACCTGGTATGTGATGAATTGATGGACAGAAAGGAAAGGAAAAGGGTAGAGGGGAGGTAAAGGTAATGAGGTGAAGATGTTGAGAAGGAATACAAAATTAGTAAATTACACAACCAAAAGGACTGATACCTTTCAAATGTATATTTACAAATGTAAATATTAAATGTTCTGTTCTGTCACATATATAGAGCCCACATACACTTCCTTACCTGTGTGCCAAAAGCAAAAGACCCCACTCTCAGTTCAGTGATGCGGTTGTTCTGCAGAAAAACGCGCTGGGATTCGAATGGCATGCCGTGGGGCACAATGGTGAAGTTCTGCGCCTGGCAGCTCACAGTCATGGGGGTCGGGTAACACACACACCGGTGAGGGCAGTTCTGCGCAGGCACGGGTTTTACCACGACCAGCCAGACAACCAGCCAGAGCGAGAGCGCGCCTGATGGAAAGAGAGGAGCGCGTCACTTCACTTAGTCTTATTAGCGCATTGCATGTTTCCTGCTTAATGTCTAGAAGGGAGCTCTCCTGGTCCGTAAGTCTCATTTTATGTACGTGAAAATAAAATACAAAAGATAACAATGACTACTGATTTTTGAAAAATGTTTAAAATTCATGAATCTCAAAATGAATTTTCTACAGATAAACTAAAATGTTTCCTTCATTATTACAACTTATTTGTTTCCATCCATGTAATTTGTGAAAATCATTTATCTTACTACACGATATTATTATTTTCAACTCCTAAATTTTAAGTTAATTTTCACGTTTTAATTTTAAATTTGAACTTATCACTGCAGATTGTCACTTACAAATGTAATGCAACAATTCAGATTTTTTTTTACATCCAATTACTTCAATCATTATTCTATCCATCTAAATGTATTTCCAAGTTCAGAAAACATTTAACTTTTAAATACATGCGTACACTTGGTACAAATAAAATATTAATGTAAAGGACTAAAACATTAATGCAAAACATCGTAGCACCAAAGAAAAATACATTCCAACCAACTGTCCCTGAGTAAAGCCTAGCACATTTATTCTAAATTCTTGAATTATTTTAAATGCATTCATTTCCATTAGAACAGGTAAGAAATGTAGCTAAGCATTTAAAAATCACATTCATACTAAAGATGAAAATTGAAGAAGCAGAAACTCACTCTTAAAGTTGTGCGCAAAGGAGCGTTGGCTCCGCGTAAAAGTTGATGTTTCCATTCCGAACCAAAGCCGAGAGCGAGTTAGCCTGAGGAGTTTAGCCACTGATTCCCTGCTATCTCCGCTAATGCTCTGGTTCCCGAGTCGGAGCGACTGAGAGAGTGCCGAATGATGGGTCCTGGGCCCATTTTATACCCGAGCACAGCGCGCGCCTACGGCTGTGGGCACCACGGAATCTCTCATACGTCACTAGTCGGGTCAAGCCCAAGCGAGGGTGGCAAACGGAAAAGGCGGGACGGAGAGAGGAGGGGAGGGCTCTCGCGCACCAGTTTGGACCGAGGGAAGTTCGACGTCTTAGCTCAGAGTTACGATTGTGGAGACGTAGTTTGAAAAGGGTGGGGGTGCGCAGGCACGGCGCCCGGTAATGACTGAACGAAGAGCATGCGAGGAGGAGCGCACGAGGCACATGAAAGAGGCACACAGCTCGTTTTTTGGCTTTGCATCTGCGTCTCTTTGGATTATGTTGTCCTCCGCATTATTAATGAAACAAACGCATTGTTTATGCTCTAGAGACATAAGAGTCATGACTTCAAATATAGAATATGAAGCTTTAACACTGAGATAGTCGTTAAGGGATTAAATAACGGGAGACTAAAGCAATTACTGGCATTTACTGTTGAAAGGAAAGAAAAACCAATACCAAATTTGTTCAAAATATGTGCAGCTTCCTGGAGTCTTAAACCAATGGAACGTTATTTACTCCAAAGCTTTTTGCAATGTATGTATAGGTATAGGCCTATGCTATAGCACTGTCTGGCCCATATCCAATTTATATTAGATTCATTAAAAGTATATACAGTATGTGGGAAGTGCTTCTTATGCCCTTGCATTCCTGTATATTCCTGTCCTGATAATCTAAGGCCAGATGTTCATTTCTCCAGAATAAACCCAGACGAGTTCATGTAGGACCCTGACTCAAAATAAACAAATAGATGGACATGAAATATTGATTTGAGTTGAAATTATTATATGTGAAAATTAAGTGTGTCCAAGAAAACTGAACTCAACCATATTGATCAACCTGTCCGTTTTTAAGTTATATTGCTTCTTAGGTTTCTTGTAGAGACTACGAAGAGAGCAAACACACACACACATCTAGGCTATGTAGGTAACAGGGTTTCAGGGTGAGTGGACAGGTATACAGTACTGCCCTAGACATTGGTCATTATTCAGAGGTAATTCAGAATACCATGACTGACCGACCAGCATCAGAGAGCCTGGTAATAAACAGACAGACAAACTGAAAGACGGTAGACCCGAGGATGTCCATGTTGTTGTTTAGTGCCTCCTCCATTGGCTCATGTTCTGGACACCTCTCTCTTTTCCTCCCTCCCTCTCCACCTCCACAAAAACTCAAGATGACTGGAAGAACAGGCTTTCCCCGCTCCACCTACACCTACCAGCTGGACGTGTGAGTGTGTGTGAAGGTTTTCATGTCTCATGTATATTACCCTATCGCCAACAGTAAGCCAAGTGAATGCCATGACTGACAGCATCTGTGTTGTGGTACAGTCGTCTAAGAAAATGAATGAAAAAGCAACAACAAAAAGACAGAGGTGGGGGAAGAATAGGATAAGGGGGAAGTACTGAGTGTGGTTGGAAAGGAGGAGTTTATGGAATTAAAAACATGGGAGAGAAGTGACACATGACTCATAGTGAAACAAGAGTGAAATGGGACTGCACTTAGAGGGATGTTGCGCATAAGGCTTGATTAGTGTGCGGGCCAGCAGCCTAATGCATGAAAGCTGTATCCCCTGTAGTTTTCCAAGAGTGGCTTTGTAGTGCCCTAAGGGAGTGCTCTACAGTGGCAGCCCACATACAATGACAGATTTGCTTTGCCCTGTTGCACAGAGATAGCAGAATAAAATCAGCACTGATAACTTTAGAGACCTGCGTCATGACCCTCATTGGTTTTCTGCGTGTTATAGAAGCAAATTTGGGGCGAATGGGTGGTTTGGAGGAGTCTGATCCCCAAATTAGGGGGAAATTTTCCCCTAATTCTGCAATTATTTATTAACTCTCATTTTCTCCATACAATGAAACTGTAAATAGGGTTCAGTGTTGTTTGGATTCTTAAAAAAAAATCTTTTGTGTTTGTGTGTTCTGCAGAAGATGTAAAGTCGTACAGGTTTGGAACAACAGAAGGGTGAGTAAACATGTGTGCGTTAACATACTCTTTTAAGAATTAATGTAATAAAATATAAAGGTTTACATTTACTAGACAACATAAGTGAATTTAATTTGATATTTTATTTAAATATTTTGGTCACACTCTAGATCAGGGTCCAATTCTCACTATTAACTTTGACTTTGGAGGAGAGGGTGGGGGTGATTATCTATAAAAAATAAATATATTTTTTTAAACATATTTTTTGCCCACTGGAAATGGAAATATATAGGAATGAGGACAAAGTAAAATAATTAAAGATATGAAAGTTTCTGTTGTCTATCAAGTAAATGGAGGTGCAGTGAGGGATGTTGTGTGTACGTACTACATTATCGGGATGATTTCATATACTGAGGCCATCACTGTTCTGTTCCAGTGTACTGTAACTCCCTCAGCATGGGTACAATAATAGTCATAACAAAGCCAATAGCACTGTAATCAGACTTCAGGAGAATCTAATGATGTACAACCACAATCAAATGTTAAAATCCCCTGGGGTACCTTTACTCTCTCTCTCTCTCTCTTTCTCTTTCTCTCTTTTTCCCTCGCTTGCTCATTATTTCTTCCTTCCTGAACTCTTTAAGTCTTGCTGCTTCTGGCACCAGTGCCAGGAGTTTGTTTCAATCTTCATCCTCCTGTGTGCATACTTTGTGGTTATATCTTTATTATCAATGTTTGACCATTGTTTATTTTGTTTTTTGAACCTTAATCCATGTATAAATTCACATATTGTACCAAGAGCCTATGCTAATGTAAACTGTCATCACACCTACACTCATCAATTAATTCAATGAATATGTATGCACATATGCAGTCTATATGTGTAAATAACTTCTAAATGTGTTATCTGTGTTTTAGAATGTATGACAGACGAAAATGTGGATTATGTCTTTATTAGATTGGCTTTATAGGCCCTCTGAAAACGTGCTTTGATTGCTCTGATAAGATGAAATCCATTTTAGAGACTTTAGCTGGGCAATTCAAAACAAAGTGTCCACTAGAGATTCGGCAGAAATTTTTGCTGCTATTGTCTAAAGCATTAAGGTTTGCTCAAGTGGATCATCTTGAAGACTGTTAAATATAATGAAAATGCTGCCATGATTGCATAAGAAACAAAAAGTTATAGGGCTTTACAACAATCCCATTTGGATCATGAGGCCAAAATAATGTGAGACACTTGTTCAGTATAGAGTCACAGAAAGACCCAAACCTTAAATTCAAGCGTTTGGGCACCTTTGGCCTAACACACTAGTTTGATAGGGACCTGTTATGAACAAATTGCATTTTCATCTCAAACCAGCATTAAATGCACAATTAAATAATATATATATATTTTAAACCTTTTTTATTTAACAAGGCTACAGCTTTATATTATATGACTCACAGTGAAAATATTCTGTTCACAAGTGATATTTCCCTTGAGTTGTCCACTTCTTCACAGATCACATATTTCTCATACCATATTTTCTTCAAGTCTCATATTTCATCATATTCTTGCTCTTTACCAGCACCGTTTGGTCCTTGGTAAACAAGGTCACTTGTAAACTTTATTAGTAGCAAAAGTTTTCACACAATAAATGCTATAATGATTTTATTATAATGATTCTACAGTACATGCAATAATTCATATTTTTAGGGAGATAACATTGAAACAAGACCTTTTTTTTAAATTAAAACAAGATTGTTTAATGTGAACTAACATTTTTTTTTAAAAGTTGGATTTAAAAGTGCCCATAGTTAAAGAAACGCCTATAGTTAAAGAAACACCCATTTGCATCTGGAAAGTTTTTCAGCCTTTTACATCACTGCCTACTATGACAACACAAGATTATAATTAGTTAGAGACGTCAAGTCACGCTTCAGACAAAAAGAGAACGACAAGCTGTCAGACTCTTCCTGTCTGTCTTGACAGAAGCATTGTATTTAGTTAATCGTTTTCTTTCTCTCTCCCCTGCCTACTTACAGAGCCACTTCCTCTCCGTGTTTCTCATATTTGTTCACGCTCTCTTTAAAACAGCTGTCATGCACTCTGCACTGGCCATGAATTACTGATATCATCAATTTCTGTTACAATACAAAAATCGATCAAACTAAATCTAGTGTTAAGTATTAAAACAACATCCATGTAAGGAAAGATAGACACTTTTTCAAACAAAAAACTCATAAAAAGAAGTTGAGGTTCAGTTATGATTTCTCCACACGTAATGGAACATGTACATGATTATGAACTTCCTAGATTTGAAGTGTAAAAAATAATCATAATTTTAACGGTAAACGACTGTTAAAATGAGACCGTAAAAACTTTTTAATTGGTTAATGGTGAATTTCTTTTAAAATACTGTTAAATAAAGTTTTTAAAATGATAAAGAGCAAGTCATCTTATAATTTACAGTGAAAATCCATAATTGACATTCTCTGAATTCTCTGACAGCTCACATTTGATGGTTCTTGACTGTTTCTTCTTTGTTTTGTTTTCCTTATCTGTTATGTAAAAATAAAGATTTATGTTAGATCTTATGTTGGTAAATTAATGTTTATTGCATTATTTTAGTGTCATGTGTTACCATGGTAATGTTTTGTTTTTGTGTGCTTGACTCTGCGTGAACCTTCTATGGCATTTACATCAGCTTGTAGAAAGTTGTCATGAACTTTGATTCATTAATAAGTGAACTTTGGGTTGCACTTTATTTTACAGTTAGTACACTGTCAATGTACAGTATCTTGCAGTGTATTTACCCACAAAAGTACTGAGTATAGTGTAAGGTAACTAAATGGGTTAATTTAAAGCTCCAGTAGGTAACTTTTGTAAACAAATATTTGTTAAAACTGTCATTATGTCCTGACAGTAGAATATGAGACGGATAATCTGTGAAAAAATCAAGCTCCTCTGGCTCCTCCCTGTGGTCCTATAGCCATTTGCAGAAATACACCGCTCCCGGTCAGATACAACCAATCAGAGCCAGGAGGAATGTCTTAGCAGTGTAAATCACGCTCGTGTACGCGCTGATCACCCCTCTCTTGCACAGCGCGAGCGCGTACCGTCGTTCGTGACTCTCCTGTTCAAACTCGTTCATCCAAATGAACGAATCTTTTTTCAAGTCATTTCGTTCATTCAACGAACAAAATGACTCGAAAAAAGATTTGTTCATTTTGATGAACGAGTTCGAACAGGATCACGAACGTGCATCACAGAACAGAGCAAGGCGAGCATTTGTGCTTATAAAACTTAAAGTTTTTTATTTATTTTCGAAATGACCGATCGTCTCGCTAGATAAGACCCTTATTCATCGTCTGGTATCGTTTAAAGCCCTTTGAAGCTGGCGTGAAACTGTCATTTGGTCCTTGAAACGTTTGTGTCCTATTGAAGTCCATTATATGGAGAAAAAGCCTGGAATGTTTTCATCAAAAACCTTCATTTCTTTTCGACTGAAGAAAGAAAGACATGGACATCTTGGATGACATGGGGGTGATTCAATTATCAGCAAAAGTTTTTTTTCACGGCAGGCTCCGCTGTGGGGGAGGAGCTGTGGAGGGAGGGCTGTAGCGTAGCAGAGGGCAAGGGGGTTGGACCTGTAAGTTGTGCTTGTTCAAATTTTCAGGCTAAGTCAACATTTTCTCAAAACTCCCTACTGCAGCTTTAAGGTTTAGGGGTAGGATCAGGGTTAGTAGACATACATCATCGCATGTTCTTGCGAAACAGGACAGTAAATTAAAGTGCTCCCGAATTTTTTGGCTTTCTCATTATCGCCTGTTTTTTTGTTTTTGTTTTAGTTTTGGTGGTTGTCAGGGCATTATAAAGGGGCAAAACAGATTTAAGTACTTTAGTAGGTTGGTATTTTAATATAATATTGCTAAAAATAAATTCCCGGTTAAGTTCTTGCAATCACGGTTGCTTTTGTTTTTTACCATAAATGAAAAAAATAAAATAAATAGTATGTGGTTATTCTGCTGTGACATCATCGTCATTTTCTTGCAAATGCCCCTTGTTTTGATATTTTGTTACCTAATGCACTTCTATTCAAACGTTTTTAAGTATATGTGTTTTGGCGGCCAGAGTAAAACAAACGGAAAAGGTATAAGATTAAATACAGTAAGCTGACTGTACACATAATACACTGAATGTGTCACAATACTAAAATCAACACTAGACTCCTTTCTTTTGGAGTCTGTGATGACATCAACCAAGCAAAAAAAAAAAACACATAAAGCAGCCTAGTTGCGCATTCAAACGCTTTGTGTTTAAATGCCTGATGCCTGCGACTTTGAATTCATTTGAAAAGATTTTTTCCCCACATATAGCGTAGCTACTGTGGTTTGTGTCAACGTCGTACACCATGATGAGAATACTACAAGCATGAAAAGGCCTTCATGTGATTCAGTGTGAATGTAAGACTATAAAATGTTCATCTGACACTCTCAGATCTTTGTACAGGGCGAGATGGTTTATTAATTATGTATTGCAAAGTGCAAAATGCGGCTCTTATACACTAAGAAGCTGAATGTCTCTGATGTTTTTTATAAAGTATATCTTGTTAAAGGCTGTGTCACTGTGCTGTGGTTTTCATCCTCAGTATCTCATCATGGTATAACAAAATTATTTATGGGCTACTCAAGCTTCTATCTAAAATGCTAAACTGAAGCTTTAAGTCGTTACTACTGTTGTCTTTATATATTTTTACCACAGTTTAATGATATACTCAATTGGCTGGGCGATATGTAAAAAATATTGTAATGATAATCGCCTTAAAAAATATCAATTATATCGTCTACCCAAGCCCCGCCCCCAACATACACCGTTTGGGTTTGGCTGCACTTTTTTTTATTTTTTATAGCCTGCGATTCAGTTGGTTTAATTTAATGATTGAAATGTTAAAGGTTTTACTTTGGATAGTTTGAGCTTAAACGAACATAAAATATAGCTTTGCTGTTATGTAAGTGTTGCTAATAATTTCCACACTGTTCTTATCGCATCTGTGTTTGAAACGAATTTCGTTTCGTGAGGAGAACTGTTGAATACAACTGAACAGAACAGAACCCAATTTGGTGATTGTAAGAATGGTGAATGCATGTTGATGTCAGGGTGTCTTGCCTTTTTGTTTTTCATAAGGTCCGATGTTTCTTCCTTTTTTGGCATTATCGCCTGATTTAATGATGATACGTTTAGCTTTCTGACATTTAGCGCTGTTTTTAAAAGCAAACTATAATATATTTGTTATTTGTCTAAAATTAGGGATTAAAAACGAATTGTTTAATTCTGCATGAGCAGAAACGCTTTCTGGTTTTAGAGTTCCAAGGTCACCTTAAGCCACTTACGAAATAAAAATGACTGCTTTATTTATTTAGAAACAGAATAAAAATGATATGTGGGTATATATATATATATATATATATATATATATATATATATATATATATATATATATATATATATATACAGGTCCTTCTCAAAAAATTAGCATATTGTGATAAAGTTCATTATTTTCCATAATGTAATGATAAAAATTAAACTTTCATATATTTTAGATTCATTGCACACCAACTGAAATATTTCAGGTGTTTTATTGTTTTAATACTGATGATTTTGGCATACAGCTCATGAAAACCCAAAATTCCTGTCTCAAAAAATTAGCATATTTCATCCGACCAATAAAAGAAGTGTTTTTAATACAAAAAAAAAAAGTCAACCTTCAAATAATTATGTTCAGTTATGCACACAATAGTCAATACTTGGTCGGGAATCCTTTTGCAGAAATGACTGCTTCAATGCGGCGTGGCATGGAGGCAATCAGCCTGTGGCACTGCTGAGGTGTTATGGAGGCCCAGGATGCTTCGATAGCAGCCTTAAGCTCATCCAGAGTGTTGGGTCTTGCGTCTCTCAACTTTCTCTTCACAATATCCCACAGATTCTCTATGGGGTTCAGGTCAGGAGAGTTGGCAGGCCAATTGAGCACAGTAATACCATGGTCAGTAAACCATTTACCAGTGGTTTTGGCACTGTGAGCAGGTGCCAGGTCGTGCTGAAAAATGAAATCTTCATCTCCATAAAGCTTTTCAGCAGATGGAAGCATGAAGTGCTCCAAAATCTCCTGATAGCTAGCTGCATTGACCCTGCCCTTGATAAAACACAGTGGACCAACACCAGCAGCTGACATGGCACCCCAGACCATCACTGACTGTGGGTACTTGACACTGGACTTCAGGCATTTTGGCATTTCCTTCTCCCCAGTCTTCCTCCAGACTCTGGCACCTTGATTTCCGAATGACATGCAAAACTGAGCAACAGTCCAGTGCTGCTTCTCTGTAGCCCAGGTCAGGCGCTTCTGCCGCTGTTTCTGGTTCAAAAGTGGCTTGACCTGGGGAATGCGGCACCTGTAGCCCATTTCCTGCACACGCCTGTGCACGGTGGCTCTGGATGTTTCTACTCCAGACTCAGTCCACTGCTTCCGCAGGTCCCCCAAGGTCTGGAATCGGTCCTTCTCCACAATCTTCCTCAGGGTCCGGTCACCTCTTCTCGTTGTGCAGCGTTTTTTGCCACACTTTTTCCTTCCCACAGACTTCCCACTGAGGTGCCTTGATACAGCACTCTGGGAACAGCCTATTTGTTCAGAATTTCTTTCTGTGTCTTACCCTCTCTGCAGTCTTACCCATGATTGCGGTTTTGAGTAATGAAACAGGCTGGGAGTTTTTAAAAGCCTCAGGAATCTTTTGCAGGTGTTTATAATTAATTAGTTGATTCAGATGATTAGGTTAATAGCTCGTTTAGAGACCCTTTTCATGATATGCTAATTTTTTGAGACAGGAATTTTGGGTTTTCATGAGCTGTATGCCAAAATCATCAGTATTAAAACAATAAAATACCTGAAATATTTCAGTTGGTGTGCAATGAATCTAAAATATATGAAAGTTTACTTTTTATCATTACATTATGGAAAATAATTAACTTTATCACAATATGCTAATTTTTTGAGAAGGACCTGTATATATATATATATATTGTTTATTTTTTAATCTAAAGTAAAGTATAACACTCCCAAAATGCTGTAACAGAGCTGCCAAAATTGTAAACTCCAAATGCATGCATGAGATATTCAAAGCAACTCAATTTCTTTATCCGCAATATAGGGCTTAATGAAATTGTATTTTAGTTTCAATTACAATGATCATGTTTGTGTTTTTTTATTAGGCCTAATTATTATGTGCAACATTTAAATTAATATTTAGAAACGGGTAACTTTTATTATACTGCAAATCAAAATAAAATAGACCTAGGCTACTTGATAATATTTTTCGTATATAGTCATTTTTATACAATTTATTTTGTTCTGCAGACGAAAAAATTAAACTATTTTGATATTCAGAATAGCAGAGATTCTGAATTCTGAAGCCTATTTCTGAATTCTGAAGCCTATATTTTAAAACGCAGTGCAGCTACACAGTGAACACAGCAGAGCGTCTAGCTCGCCCATTGGCTATGCTGCGGCAACTGCACATCCAATGAGCCAATGGGCGAGCTAGATGCTCTGCTGTGTTCGCTGTGCAGCTGCACTGCATTTTAAAATATAGGCTTCAATATTTCTTGAGTAAATGAGTTTCCCCACTGCATATTAGCTACGCAATACTCGCTCCCTACTCTCCGGGCACCAAGGTTACTTTAGTAACAGAGTATGATATCTCTGCTATTCTGAATATCAGAATAGTTTAATTTTTTTGTCTGCAGAACAAAATAAATTGTATAAAAACGAATATATACGAATAAAAAAATCACATAAAGATCAAGAAATCCAGAAAAAATGTTTAACAAATTTAAGAACATAAGGATAAATGATGTTTGACAGGAAACGCATCTCAAAGTCACACAGACTCATTTTACCATTGGAGCAGTCAGCGCCGAACAACAGGCAAATATAATATTTAGCTAATTAAAGTTACAAATGTTCAGTGAGTGATTATCTTTTTCTTTTGTTCTTTGATCAACATTAAATGTTGGCAGCGAGTGCACTAGCTATATGAGAGGCGGCGCTTTGTGCGCTTTGGATGTTTGCGCAGCTCCCGGGAGGGTCCGAAAACCAGTCAGTATCTGGTGTGACCACCATTTGCCTCAATCAGACATGATTATTGCACAGGTGTACCTTAGGCTGGCCTGGTCTCAAATGTGCAGTTTTACTGTATTGGGAGGGGGTCTGGGGGATACCCGGAAAGCTGGATCCAAATGCAAAAAAGACCAACAGAGACCAGGGAACCATGGAAACAGAATGAGCAGCACCAAATGTAAATCTATTTCGGATAGGACTTGACAAAGAACACAAAAAACACTGGGGTTTAAATACACAAAGGGTAATGAGAAAACAAGACACACCTGGGAATAATCACATAACTAATCAACTAGAAAAACTACAAAGGACTACAAAAATGCCGCACAGGACAGGAAACAGGAACAGGGTAAAATACTAACTAAAAGTCCAATAAAAAACAACAACACACAAAACACAAAAGCCAGAGAACATGTAACAATAGGTATCTTTCAGTATCTATATCTTTATCTTCACTCTTAAAAATAAACGTTCTTTATTGTCATCTGTGGTTCCATGAAGAGGTTACCCCGAACACGGCAAATTTTTGATGCTTTCTTTATCCTATGGATAACTCTTGAGGTTTGTCTTGGAGTTTAATGAGTTGAATCAGGTGTGTTTGATTAGGAAAACATCTATAATGGGCAGTGTTTTCTATAGGCCTGCATCTACACCTACATCTACGCGTAACAAACTCTTCCCTTCCAGTTCTTTTTGCAGTTGTTGCATAACCCTGACCCACATCCTTCAGTCCATTTCTGTTATTTTCTCACTCATCTGTTTCCTCTGCCTTTGATGATCCATAGTCACTGCTGAGTGGCTGCCTTCATTTTCTCCCAAATAAAACCCTCATTGCACAGTAGTCTCCAAAAGCAGGCTCTCTCACTCTCTCTGCGGTTCCCTCTTTCTGCTTTTCTTTCAGGCACACTTCTTCTCTTTAGCTCTTTCTGACATATCCCTTTTGTGATTCTTTCTAACTCTCTTCCTGCCTCATTCTTTCTCACTTATTTTGTTTTGCTTTTTCGTCTTCTGGTGACATCTTCACTGTCCTCCTCTACCGTGCTGTTTTCCTCTCTCACTCGTTCTTTTCTTCCTCACCTTCTTTTCTGCACTGACTCTTTGTCAGACTCAAAGAGAGGGATGCAAGTGTTAGTTTGCTCACTGCCTTCTGTGTGTGGGCAAAGTGTGTGATGTCTTTGTGTACAGACACAGCTAGAACTGTACGACCCTGTATGTGTGTGAGAACAACTAACATTGTGGAATTGTGCTTGTGTGTCACTCAGCTTGAACCACTACATTGTGTTTATGTGTTTTTCTGTGAATGTGACAATGTTATCATATCTGTCATTTCCTGTTTTTTATACAATCAGACTCAGTCCTCTAATTTGATTGGTCGAGTCATGAGTGATATCAGAGACCTAAGGAGGAGACCGACCACACATAGAAAAATGATTGGAGGAATCTTAATGCTCAATACCCTTATTCAGAGTGCCCTTCCAAATTAGATTTTTGTGCCTATTCAATTGGAATTTCACATGCCACATAAACGTGAACATGAGTTAGACGTTGTTGCAGAACTTGCATGTCTTGATGGGCAAGAAAGGGTCGTAGATGTGTGGATCAGGGTGAGTAGCACTGACTGGTGTACTTGTTTGGTACCCAACTTAGATGAAGGGATGTGGCTGTCAAACTTCAGAATGGACACATTCACCATGATTTGTATAAAAAAATAGTTGAATGCTACACATAATGATGTAAGACAACATCTGTTTTGCAAAACCCATGTTGCTGTTGTTGTTTTTTGGCATAATATGGCTACCTGTCATGATTCCTGTCTTGTATTCCCCTTGTCTTGTGTGGACTTTAGTTTGTTATTCCCTCCTCTGTGCCATGTTTTGTAGTCCTTTGTAGTTTTTCTTGTTGATTAGTTCCTGATTGTTCCCAGGTGTGTCTTGTTTGCCAATCTCCCCTTGAGTGTATATACCCCAGTGTTTCCCATGGTCTGGTGTTGTCCTTAGTGAATGTTTGGTGTGAGTTGGTGCAGTGTCCGGATTCTCCTGTGTTTGGATTGTTTTGCTCTTTGCCTGGTTTCTTGTTATGCTCCGCTGGTTTCTTGTTATCCTCCGCCTGGATTTACTTTCTGATTTTTTTGTTAATAATGATGGTCAAACTGCACCTGGATTCAATGCCCTGTCTTAACTGGAACAGCCTACGTTACAGCTACCAATGCAACATCATTGCCATCAGGCACGTGTACAGATAGACCCTAACTGCTGCTCAAGCACCTGACCTTTTGGCGTCTGACTAACTTTTTTTCTAAGACTAAGACTTTTTGTATCTTATAGTTTTTTGTTGAAAATCGGCCCGTGGCATCAATTATCAATTAAGCATGTGCCCGACAACTTATTCTTAAAAATTCTGCGATACTGCACAAGTCCTTCTCACTCTCAGACGTCCCTGTCACAGTCACCACAGTGCAGCATCCAAGTCTTCACGTCACATTGGCCAAGTTACGATTGTGTTTTCCCAAAACTTCTGCACTGTTTGTCACTGTTGTGGAATGAAACAACTATTAAAACATCTTAATACAGCCAACCTAACTCTATTAGGCTTTACAACAAACAAGGTAGTTTTGCATTGACTTAAAATAGCGTCATGCCACTGAAATGAATAAAAAATGCCCCCAAAATTCAAGATATGAATACTCTGTATGAGTTCTTGTATTTTGTGCTTATAACATAATATATAGATGAGCAACAATACACAAGCACTAGACAATAATCATTCAAACTATTTTCTTGAATATCAGTATGATTATAACTATGATATTAATTTTATACAACAGTCCAATAAACAATAAGTTGATTTATATAAATTGACCATTTTTAGACATAACATTGTCAATTTTGGCTGTTTTTGCTCTATTTTGCCAACAGAAATAGTTCCAAACAAAGCAGAAAAGTTGAGTCTCTCAGCAACACATGGTAATGTTTCATAATACACCGTTTTTTAACTAATCGGGTAAGTCAATGATTCAATATCCCATTCATGAAGTTGACATGAACAATTTGAAAAAATTGTTTGAGCGAATGATTCTATGATTCACTTATTATGACTTGCCACCACTTACTCGCGGTTTAGGAAGTGGTTTTAGTAAGTGGTTTATGTCATTATCATTTCATTTCCCCCTACATTTCATATTTTTCTATTAAAATGTTATATTTAGAGCATTCATCTCATAATATTATTTAGGCAATTGTAATTGCAGTGTAAATGGATATTGATCAATGGTAAGATGGATTTTGTGCATACTCATTTCAAATAGTGTAATTCATTATAAGATGATTAATATTTACCTTTATTTTTATAAATAATTATAAGAGGGGTGCCTTTATTTCACTTGAGCACCTTCCCCCTAAAATGTCTGTGCATGCCCTGCCCTGATTGCCATAGAAACCAAAGCAGAAATTCTGGAAAATGAAATAGCGCCACAGGACACACAAATCGAATCTAAACAGTTGTGATGCACGGTGTGGACAGTCAATGATTTAGATCAGATTCCAATCAGTTAAATATTCGGATTTGTATTCGTAGCCCCTATGGAGGCTATAGGAATGGAAGTCCCACATTTTAGATAAAAACTGTAGGACTTCAGTCACACTTTAATTAATAATGATAATTAATAGTTAGTAAGGTGTTAAGTGTAGATATTGGGTAGGATTAAGGGATATAGAATATGGTCATGCAGAATAAAGCATTAATATGTCCTTTATAAGTACTAATAAACAGCCAATATCCTAGTAATATTCATACTAATTAGCAACTAGGTTATAAGTGTCACCGGGACTTCTATTGTTACTCTAGAACAGGGTTTCATACAGGGAATGTGCTCTCATAATCTTTAATCAGATTCCCCTCCCATCAAAATCAAGTCCCACTCTACATTAGATCTTTTTCAAGAAGCCGCTTCACTGGCATACTGTACATCACAATAGGAAGGAAGAAAAGACTATCGCAACTTCTGTTTCATGCCAACTTTATATGATTGAAATGTTAACTCAAAATCTCACAGGGTACTTTAAGTAAATGTTTTATTTCAAAGGGGTTCGGTTGACAAATAATTTTTAGCCTATAACATAAACTTAGCCTATAGCTTTTAGGATTTTCCTGTCCATTCAAGTAACAGAACTGTCCAGAGGTTCTTCCAAAATAGCCATGAAACTAACTTGCTGTAAAGGGACTTTTATGACAATCAGTTAAACAACCCATATTTCACTGTTGATAGCCTATCACTGTCATGTCATGGAAAGAGAGCACGATTGCGTACAGAGAGGCCTTAAAAGCTGCTAGATCTGCATATTTTTCAAACCTATTAGAAGAAAATAAACAAAACCCTAGCTATTTATTTGAAACAGTTGCTAAACTGACGAAAAATAAAGTTTCAAGCCCAGAAGTTTGCAAGCTGCACAGCAGCAATAACTTTTTACTTACAAGATTGATAATATCAGGGAGAAAATTATAACTATGCAACCGTCTACTACAGTATGGCATCAGACAGTGCATTGTAGTCTCGCTGACGAAAAATTCGATTCATTCATTGCTATTGGAGAGGAAGAATTTTCAAAACAGTTAAATTATCTAAATCGACAACATGTATGTTAGACCCTAGGGGTGACCCCGAACAGTCGAAGATTCGGTGCATCGATAGGAGGAGCCTGATTAGACTACCAATCTCACAGTCGAATCTTCGCAGAGGTTATATAAGGGTGCTCAATGTCTGATTTCACATAGAACTACCAGTTTTCTGTCAATACGTTAATATAGGGTGGCTATTATGATAATGCTGTAAATACAAATGTGCAAAGGAAGAAGCTTTAAATAAATATTTTTAACGTGCATGAATAAATCCAAACACCCCCGTGACAGAATTAAGTTTCACTTTCGATCCGTGACCGATAGAGGAGGTTTTTGGCGGCAGGGATTTAAATCTTTAAAAATGTCTGGGATAAGAAAATCTGAAGTGTGGATGCAAACCATCAGAAAGGATAATTTCCCAGACTGGATTTAGCATCAGGAAAACCGTGATCGCACTTCTGCAGGCAAACGTTAACAAGTTGGTTTTCCTCGGGACATTCTTTTAAAACGCGTATAGTGTATGGCAAGCCGTTTTAACTTTTATTCATTTCCAGGATATGAATTCTTGATATCAACAATTCAATTTTTGATATCAACAATTACATTTTTGATATCAACAATTACATTTTTGATATCAACAATTACATTTTTGATATCAACAATTTAATTCTTGATATCAACAATTTAATTCTTGATATCAACAATTTAATTCTTGATATCAACAATTAGATTCTTGATATCAACAATTGAATTCTTGATATCTGTAATTGTATTTTCACTAGTGAAATGTCACCATAGGCTGCCATTCAAAATTAATTGTTGATATCAACAATTGATTTCTTACTAGTAGAAATATAATTTTTCATATCAATAATTACATTGTTACTAGTAAGAATGTGAATTCCTGATATCAATAATTCAATTGTCACTAGTTGAAATGACTATTCTTGATATCAACAATTTAATTGCTACTAGTAAAAACTTTCATTTTTGATATCTGAAAATGTATTTCTGATATCAATATTATTTCAGATATCTAAAATGGCTTTCTTACTAGTAACAATCACATTCATGATATCAGAAATTAACATAGTCACTAGTGAAAATGGAATTATTGATGTCAAAAATGAACATTGTTACTAGTAGCAATTCAATTGTTGATATCAAGAATAGACATTTCAACTAGTGACAATTGAATTCTTGATATCAAAAATAAAGGTTTTTACTAGTAAGAATTGTATTTCTGATATGTGAAATTGGAATTGCAACTAGTAAGAAATCAATTATTGATATCAACAATTAATTTTGAATGGCAGCCTGTGACATTTCACTAGTGAAAATACAATTACAGATATCAAGAATTATAGTTTTTACTAGTTGAAATACAATTCTTGATATCTAGAATGAGCATTTTAATTAGTAAAAATGTGATTGTTGATATCAAGAATTAGCATTGTTACTAGTGGAAATGTAATTTCTGATATCAAAAATTGCCATTGTTACTAGTATAAATCTAATTCCTGATATCAATAACTATAATTTTAACTAGTTAAAATTGAATTGTTGATATCAAGAATTCATATCCTGGAAATGAATAAAAGTTAAAACGGCTTGCCATATATAGTGGGCTACCTCATTAAGAAACCATTCAATGTGCAGATAAGCAGATGAACCCAGAATATGAACTCAACGTGTTCCTCCTATAGAAAGTCACGTAAAGCGTTTTCTTTATAGGCTAATAACGGTTTTCAATTGGAGGAAAATTAGCGTTTAATTAAACGCGTTGCGTTCATATTCTGGACTCATCTGCTTTTCTGTAGGCTATACAGTATGCTTTATTAATGGGTGTGTATAGAATTTGATCTTTTAATATAACGGTCTTAGGACATTAATTAAACGTTTTTCATGTTAAGCGTTTTAGAATGTATTTTATCCGCGCGCACAATTTGAAAAGACTGAAACGGACACAGAGACACAGACTAGATTTTCTCTCTCGATCAGGTAACGTTACGGTACAAGTGATTAAAAACATTTCAGCCGGTTCTAATTTGATTTTTGGATGCTGTGAACATGTTTAGATAAACTGTCACTCGAGTTTAGCGTTTATTGTTGTTTCTGCAGTTAAAAAAACAAAGTTGACCATTCTGGCTATACTGTCGATATTTTAATAATATCTTTATTTTTTTAATTTATTGATCAATAATACATTTATAATCTAATTTAACTATTCGTGGCTTGTGTTTTGAATATATGTTCCCCTGCACTTTAGGCACTTTGCACACATTTGTTCTGCATCTTGTGACTTGATTCAGACTTATTTCGTTTTTTTTTTTTAGAAAGGTATATTCTGTTCTAATTTAATTCTGTAAATTAATTGTTGATTATTTTTCGGTGCATAGATGTTGCGCTCTGTAGGCACAGGCAATTTAGCCGATTTAACTTGATTTGCATGTGAAATGCAAATCCTGTCTGCAGTGTGGCCTTTCTGCAGTTATTTGTGTTATTTCTTAGTGCTATTGGTCCGAAATGTTTTTCTAATTTTTTTTCTGTATCTCTGTGTGATGTTCTGTACATCGCGGCTTTAAAATGTTAAAGCCCCGCCCCCTCCCCGACCCCCCACACACACACGATTCGACTATTAGTCGACTATAGAGAAGACGTGACGATTCTGATTCGACTATGAAAATCCTTAGTCGGGGACACCCCTAGACCCTATACCGACTAAACTATTGAAAGAGATGCTTCCAGAGGTCATATATCCTCTTCTCAATATCATTAATTCATCTTTGTCATTAGGATACGTACCAAAACCTTTTAAGCTGGCTATGATTAAACCGCTTGTTAAAAAACCGAAACTTGATCCTACAGAATTAGTCCAATTACAGGCCGATCTCGATTCTACCTTTTCTGTCAAAGATACTAGAAAAGTCAGTATCCTCACAACTATGTACCTTTTTGAAAGAAATGATATCTGCAAGGATTTTCAGTCAGGAATTAGACCGTGCCATAGTACTGAGACAGCTCTCAGAGTCACAAATGATTTGCTCGTATCATCCGATCGTGGTTGTATCTCTCTATTAGTGTTACTCGATCTTAGTGCTGTATTTGAGACTATTGACCACAACATTCTTTTAAATTAGCTTGAAAATTATGTTGGCATTAGTGGAGTTGCATTAGCATGGGTTAAATCATACTTATCTGACCGTTATCAGTTTGTAGCAGTAAATGAAGAGATGTCTTATCGATCAAAAGTTCAGTATGGCGTACCACAAGTCTCAGTATTAGGACCGTTGCTGTTCACTCTGTACATGCTACCCTTAGGAGAGTTTTCACTGTTATGGTTATGATACTCAGCTCTATATTTCTTCACGCCCTGACAAAACTTACCAATTCACAAAATTAACGGAATGCATTGCTGATATAAAAAACTGGATGACTAGTAAATTCCTACTCCTTAATTCTGAAAAAACAGAGATTCTGATTAGCGGACAAAAAACTTCCTCACATACTAACCTAGAATACTGTCTAACACTTGATGGCTTCTTTGTCATGTCTTCGTCATCGGTTAGGAACCTGGGTGTGCTCTTTGATACCAATATTTAGTAATATTATGTACACAAAAAGTATTCTCATCGCTTGATAAACTTATGGTTGAGCCATTGTAGTCACTTGGACTATTTTAAACATTGTCTTTACTAACTTTCTGGGCCGGCAAATTTCGATCCCATAGAAGCCTATGGAGGAGTGATCCACCTCTCAGATTTAATAAAAAATATCTTAATTTGTGTTCCGAAGATGAACAAAAGTCTTACGGGATTGGAACAACATGAGAGCGAGTAATTACTGACAGAATTTTAATTTTTGGGGGAACTAACCCTTTAATAGCTTAATGATTATATATGCAAACAAACGCATGAATTGAACTGCCTGTCTCCGAAAGCTGAGAAATTAAGGTAGAACGGCAGCAAGGCACATCCAAATCCAATGATCATATCACATCCTGCCTACAGAAATACCTTATCTGATCGATTTTTGAATGCAGCATGTATCATACACAGTTTATGATGTCCGTTAATCTGTGCATGTGATTCTGTAACTTCAGCGATTAAAAAAAACAATGGCATCTGAATGTTGTGGCTGGCATTTTGTGCATGAATGTAGTTTTTTGCCACATTTTTCATTCTCCAGTCCCTCCTGGGTGTCTGGTGGTAGTTGGCCCCGATTCAAAACAATGATTTCAGGGTCTCTTCGTCAAAAGGCGCGATGACAGAACTGTTCAGTGTAACTAAAAAAATCAAGTCCCTTCTGGCCAATCACAGCGAATTTCGCTGCATAATCCATTACTTTGGTCGGTCATTCTGTCACAAAGATGAAGAAGATGAAGATGAGAGCCCACAGGTTCCAATATGAAAATGTCTTTAATAATAAAGTAAACTCAGGTAAATACATAAGGTGTAACAGTGTGTGCGTAAAACAAACGCAAACACGAAAAACGACTGACAACTGAGAGTGAACTGGGAGGAACTTAAATGCATCAAGGAATCAAACTAAATGGCAAGCAGCTGTGAGAATAATCAGTGTCCATAGAAACTGAGTTGCACGAAACAAAGGCAAAGACACATATGTGACTAACAAATACAACCTAAAAGTCCATGAAAATGAAACTAAGAACAAACACAACTGAATATGTGAAACAATATATAAATTAGAAAGATCAATTGATCATATAATCAAGATTCAAGGCATTTTTTAAACTCAGTTTAATGTAATTTAAGGTGAAGTGAATTAAACATCTAAGTTAATTGTACTTAATTCAAGGCAGTAACTTTTTAAACTTTTTTTTACACTGTAGCCATATAGACATTAAAAAGAAATAAACACAAAAATACAAAAATACAGTCATCCTCTTGGCAAAGTTTTTATTCCCAACAGATTAAAACTTCACATGGATTTTTTTTCCCAAATAGAGGTAAATAAATATCATATATCTTCCTGTTTGCACTTTTATACTCTTATCTAACACTAACTCATTTTCTACTGCTAAAAATACCCTCTATTCACATATGGCTCTTCCCCCAGATTCCTCAGACTTGCCCCAGCATCCCAACGCAGTTTCTGGCCTCTCAGCCTCATGCACTCACTCATACACACACTCTCACCCCTCTCTGCTATTTATTTTTAACCCAGTCAATCAGACACTGCTCACCGATGACGCAGATCCACATGCAGCTCTGACACCATCAGCCAGAGAGAGAGAAAGAGAGAAGGAGGCTGGCAAAACGGGGACAAGCTGTGGCAAAGAGAGGAGACGGAGGGAGAACAAAGTGCTCAATAATGATTGAAGTTAAAAATCCTCATAATTTACACCTGAGTGCATCAGATACTATAAGTGACAAGTGGTTAAAGAGTGTACTGTTAAAATATTTAACATCTAAACTTATTATTTTTAATAACTAATATTTACCTAATATATTCGGAAGACACCATTAAAACTATTTTTTAAGAGTCCGATCAGGTAGAAACAGATCTTTCGTGTAGCCTAACACTTTACCTTTTGTATTATTATTATTATTATTATTATTTCAGTGTAAATATGCAGCTTTGCAGGTGTCCTCACTCTTTGCCTATTCTCCACTATCTCTCTGTCACTTTCTCTCTAACTCTCTCTATCTCACTGATAGGTTCACACCCACTCCTTTGTTAAACATTGAGACAAATAGCTTACATCACTCTCGGCGGAAAGACTTTTTAGGAAGTTCCATAAAAAGAACTGCTTCTCCCCCGGCTAACTCACAACACAGCCGTGACGCAAGAAAGAGACCTGCCGTGCGCACACACACAAACACACATACAGCTCTTGTAGGCTTTCTGTATGCATGTGGTTCAGAAGGAGAGAGATGAAATGGCAAAGGACATGTCTGTAGATTTTCTGTGTGTGTTTAAATGGAATACAGAAAACCCATTTGGCAAAGAGGATATTGCACTGTAAAAGGTTTTTTTTAGGAAATTAATCTGCTAATCTGATTTAACCGATGATAAATATGATGCAAGTAGCAAGCCAGTTATTTTTGCGTGGAAAAGTACAGAAAAATGTGTGGAACAAGACAAGTAAAAGAGGACTGACAAAGCATAAGCTTCTTTGATGATCTAATTGTTAGTACCTTCTTGTGGTGGCTGTGTAGTACTACAAGAGTGAGATTCAATTAACTTAGCATCCCACTGAGCAGTGTGATAACTAGCTTCCCTCTAAATCATTCCAGCATCTGTCCCGAATCATCCTCTATCTGCTCTTCATTATCTCTCAGAGTGTGAGGAGGGAAAATGTGTGAGAGACCGGCTGATCACACACTTAGGATGTGGAGTTACTAGATTTCCCAAGGTGCCGGATGTGTGTGTGTGTGTGTGTGTGTGTGTGTGTGTGTGTGTGTGTGTGTGTGTGTGTGTGTGTGTGTGTGTGTGTGTGTGTGTGTGTGTGTGTGTGTGTGTGTGTGTGTGTAGATGTTTACGTAAGTAAGATTTGGGGCGACTGACGTCAATGAAAGGGGTGGATTTTGTGTGGAGCCGGGGTGAATCTTAATTGTGTTTGTGTATTTGTTTCGGCCTTGTGGGAAAGATGATGTCAATTTCAAATAAATTATTAATTCATTCAGGAAGGTTTAGAAATACATACTCATGCATGTGTATGGAGAAATTGGTCAGATGTTGTATAAACCCACAATCATTCTGTTCATGATGACAGAAGCCTATATCTGTCTTATTTTTGTCTGATTTTTAGATGCTATTAAATTTAATTCCAATCCAAAGAACAGACAGACAAAACAAACACTGTTTTTTTTCAGTGCACGGGCAGCACATGCTCCAAACATTTTGATAATAATCACCTTGTGCAATTATCTCAGTTTAATTGACTTGACAGCTGACTCAGAATCTTCATTTTAAAAGAGTAATCATATTTTACAGTAGGTGAAAAAGAGTATGTGAAATCAATAACAGTCTGTCTAAATTCACAGTACTCATAAAAACAGTCGACGAAAAGTTACTATTTTCCATGAGATTTTGAAGTGCACATTCAATGGACACTTTACTATCCCATGAATTCATGGGAGAGGATCTGTGGATGGTGACGCAACTGACACTGAAGTTCACATGTTAACATGAAAAATGGAGTATGTCCAGATTGCATTCATACTACATACATTTCATACTATGTGGAATTTACTTTTTCAACAGTCGCAATCTAAGTACTTCAAACAAAGATGTAATTTCTGATGGAGTCGGAGTTTCCTGTATTGGTGGTAGAGCTGCATCATCTTGAATCTACAATATATAATTAAACCCAAAATATATTAAAGTCGATAAATAATTGATATTTTCCGCCATGATGCTTTTGAATGACTTGAAATATGATTGAAATAACTTCATAAAGGAAAATACTGTTAAGTGCAACATGTGCAGCTCAAGTCTGTCATATAGGCTATATAAAATTATGAGAACATTATCATTGTGTGCATGGGACTTGGCTTTTAATGGTGAGAACTTTTGTTTTTGTAATCAGGCTCTCAAAAATTATATAAAAATCTTGATTTAGATTTATCGGCCAATATATCAGTTATCGGCTTTCAAATATTAAGAATTATCGGTTATTGGTATCAGATAAAATTTTCATATTGGTGCATCCCTAGTAAAAAGTTATTAATTGATAAAATTATTCAAAATTGCAATCCTACCCCACTGCTAGGAACAACATTATGTCGAATTTCAGATTCTCTTTTTCAGATCAATTACTATTATCTTTAGACCCATGCCAACTTGAATAATAGTAGAAACGGAACACTTAAATCACTCTTATAATAATGTGCTCCGCTCTGTTAATGTGTTCTGACTTGAGACAGAACATTTTTTGTTCTTATGTTAGTCATTTTAGTCTGAGTGGAAATGTGATCTGATGTATTGATGGCAAAGGGTGGATGCCTGCATGGATATAGACAATCAGCAGTGATATCAGGGAACAACAGTCACAGGTGTCACTTTTATTACCATTCCAAAAAGGATGTGGAGATTTTTACATGGCCTTTAGGTCAAAACACCCCTCCTCCTGCCACCCACCGCCCAGCCCCCAACCACCCATGTCAATCATCATCCCTGACCCATACAAGTCAGGCATCAGTTAAGGCTCGTGGTGATGGACTGATTTCCTCTGGGGAAAAGTGAATGGAGGATGAGGAAGAGGAGGAAGAGGGAAGAACGAAGATGATGGGAGAAGAGGTGAAGAGTGGAGAGAGAATAAAGAGGGCTCGGAAAGATCATCTGATATCAGCAGCCACATTTTCTATTGTCACTTTTTTTCCTTGCAAAGCCCTCACTCCTCCTTTCCCTTCCCAGGATGACTCATACAGGTGGTGCGCTCCTCCTCTCCTTCCTGGCCCTCCCCCCTCCACCTCCTTCATCTTCTCCTCCTCCTCTCTTTCTCTCTCCCCTGTTCCCTCTCTTTCTCGTCCTCCCTAGCCCTCACTTTGTGGCCAAAGTGTAACAGCCGTCTGGGTGCCACTGCATGTCACGGATGCGCCTGACGGACTGCATTTGGGGATGGCGAGCGCCAAACTCATTAAAGTGACGATATTCGCCCTTCTCCAGCAGGTACTGGCTGCCACGGTAACCAGGATACTGGTAACCCACCCAACTGAATCAAGAGGTGAGGAAAGACAAACAGACACCACAAACATAGAGAATAAATAAAAATGAAGAACAGAATTCAGAATAGTGAAGAGCCTCATATCAATTACTTATTGTAAAAAAATCACACTTGAAATAATTTTAGTCATATTTTAATATTAGAAGTATTAATACTGTTAGTTTATCTAGGTGGCGTAACTATAAAGCTGATTTGTGTAATGCAAGGCCAAAGCAATGACTGTTTTCAAACAGGTTTCTGGAAAGCCTGCTGTTACAAACAGATATTCCCGCCAAAACAATCTCATGGTAGTTCGTAAGTATTTCATTTTTTTGGTAAACTGAAGATTAATACGTATGATCTGCTTACGCCCCAGTGACAGTTATGTTTAGTGGTAGGCTTTTAAAATCACACGTTTTTCCTGTGATGTTTGGTTGGTCCCACCAAAAAATGTTTTGATAGTGCCACATTTTATACACTTTTTAAGGGCTAGGAAAAAGTGTTTTAACATAATTAAATAAAAAACTACAAACTTCTGCTTTAAACTCGGTGGATTTAGGAAGTGAGTGTATGACTTAAAGATCACACACTTCAAATTTCTCTTATCAGATCTATTTTTTATGTTCAGATATCACAGTCAACTTGCACTCAGATTTCTTCGATGCGAGACCACTTACGTGCCACAGCTGACCATGATGCTGCCAACGCGGTCGGTAAAGCCGAAGGTGTACATACTGGGCACATCGTCATCGATAATCTCCATTTTACGGCCCTTGAACTCACCAACTTCAAACAGACAGATCTTATGCTTTTCTGGGTCCTGTGAGGAGCACAAACAAGGAGTTTAAGGTATAATATTTATTAACAAATTAATATGGATTGAAAAATTATTACTTTTTAGTTTAAATTTGATGAAAATAGTGAGTGATAGAGGACATGAAGAGTGGGAAGAGATTATGAAATGTTGGGAGCCAGATTCAAACTTGCGTTCCCTGCAAAAGCAAGCGCCATTTCTCAGTGTGTCAGTGAATAAATAAATGAATACGGATTTAAATATTTTTGGCCTTTTTGCCACTTTTATGGATTCAGTGTGTGTGAGATGGGGCAGGAAATGATAGGAGAAGAGTGTGATGGAATTAGGAAATGTTGGGAGCCAGATTCGAGATTCAAATTTGCATTGCCTGCAAAAGCACCATGACTCAGTGTGGCAGCGAATACATCCATGAAAATGGATTTTTAAAAATCATTTTTTCTTTTTCAGTTAACCTTTAACCTTTTTGCCACTTTTATGGACAGGAACAGAATAGAAATGAGATTCAAACTTGCATTTCCAAAATGAGCAAAATGATTCAATGAAACAAACTGAATAATGTTTTGACGATTTTGCACAAATCAACTAAATTAAAATATTCATACACATGTATAATGAATATAAGGGATGAATACCATTTTGACAGGTCTGAAGGACAGCAGGTAGTCGTTCCTGTGGCAGTTGCTCCAGCAGTCCCAACGGGGGTACTCACCCTTCTCTAAGATGTACATCTCTCCGCAGAAGTTCATCTGTTCCCAACCCACCCAACTTAAGAAGAGAAAGAAGGACAGAGAGAATGGAGGAAGTGTTGAAATACAGAACAATCGGTAAGTCACTCATATGTATCACAGAAAGACTCACGGGCCACACTCCACGCGGAGGGAACGCACTCTATCCATGCCCATTTCACACACGTTCATGCACTCGTTGGAGATCTCGATCATGCGGCCCTGGAAGTTCTCCTGATCGAACACATACATCTGAACGAGAAGAAAGAGAGGAGACAACCAGGTCATTTTTGCTTGTTATGCAACTATAAATTAAAGTTGACAGTTTTAGTTTAGCTTAGCTTAAAATACAACACCCACATCTATTTCTATGGAAACTGAATTTTGCTCAGCTGTTTGCCATCATTCACATTTGCAATTTCATCAGTCTTCACATGCGACCTTTATGCATCTGTAAATATGGTACGGTGCATACCTTGTAGTTTCCCACACCCGTCTCGGTTCTCTTTTGAGTCTGAGCAGCCTTCCCATCAGGCTGGGAGGCGGGCTTGGACTTCTCTCCACCAGTGGACATGATGACTACGATAAGAAAGCATATGTACGAGTGGAGAAATGTGAATAATTTGCAGCCTCCTAGCTAGACATATTTATTGTTGGACATATAGTGATGTCAAGTGCTAAATATTGCTCAAAGCAATTAACGAATCCCATTCGAGTACATTTATAGCCCCTGGATAAATTCTTCACCCACTCACTTTGAAACACTTTTACAAAAGTGTTATAGTTGTGCAATGCTCATACGTAACATAATTTGCCTGAGATTACTAATTTAGAAATATATGACAAAATGTTATATTATAATGTCGTTCAAGCCAAATATTAAAACTGAAACATGGAATAGGACTTCTAAGGTATCTGATGTAATACTGACGAAATATTGACTGATCTAATTCTTGTCTTTTCTACAAAATATTTGCATAAGATATTAAATTAGAATGGCCCCTGATTCTCACAAGGCTTTATACATAAATCTGTTTAATTAAACCAACAGCCACCCCAGTAAGTAATTAACAGTCATTTTAAATGTGCATTCAGGGTTTAATAAATATATAAAACTCATCACTTGGTGCTGCTTTTTTTTATAAACTACTTTTAAATTTAATTTCACCTTATCTCTTTCTCTCTCACTCTCTTCATATTCACATCATAGACACAGCTTTTTTTCTTTTCTATATCAATTTTTCTGTTATGACTAAAAGGTTACAGTTCACCCTGACAATGTAAAAAGTGCTATGCTCAAAAAAGGATTACATTTTAATTGCTTTCTACTGGTGACTAATGTGTCAAAGCTGTTCGAGATATTCTTACACAAGCTGGACTTTCTTTGCTGTAGACTTCAACCAAATGAAATGTGGGAATGCCTTTCTCTAAGTTTGTTTTTGCTCACAGACCCCAGTCTCTTACCTGTATGTTAGTCAGTAGCCGCTGTCTGTCTCAATCAGTGTATCAGTGTGTGTATTGAAAGCAAACATGTGTCCCTTTTATAGGCTGGCGCCTAGCATGAGGGGATTAGGCCCACAGAAACAAACTCGCTGAGCTCACCAACCCACACACAGAAAAGAATCACCCCATCATCAAACACAGAGAGAGAGGGAGAGAGAGATTGAGAGAGAGAGAGAGAGAGAGAGACAGAGAGAGAGAGAGAGAGAGAGAGAGAGAGAGAGAGAGAGAGACAGACAGAAAGAGGAGAGAGGAGTATAATTCTTTCTTAAACTCAAGGTGAGCTTCCACAGTTATAAAAAAAAAACAAAAAAAACTTCTTGTGTCGGTGTGTGTCCAGTTCTGAAACTTTACAAGGTGACTACAAAATGAAGCTGTTGGATACCTTCACAGGACAAATTCCAGACTGTGAAATGATGTACATAAAACCTGATGAAAGTAAACATATATAGGGAAAACTCACATTTGATGGTGATGAACACCATAGCCAAACTCTCTCATTCCAAATTGAAGGCTTAGATTGGCATATATTCCACTCTTTTACGTTGGATAATGCGATGATATTTTTCATAAAAGACTAATTCAATTGGTGCCATAAGTTCATTATGGTTTTGTCTCATTTGCAAACTGCATTAGCTTTCAGCCACAGTACACTTACAGTATGTTGTGTTAAAACTGACAGAACAAAATTGCATTTGTCAATGTAATGGAACACCAGAGCCAAACCTTCAGGCACTAAATTGAAGACTTGGCGAATTTCCAAACATACACTGAATTTACTGAATTTATTTTTCATATCTTCAGATATTTTTGATGCCAATTAAAGTTTTTGTACGAAGTACATTAAGCTGCTTATGCAGTCCATATGTTGTGTTAAAGCTCTGGCAACCGTGCTGCAAACTGTGATTTTTTTTTTTTAGTAATATGCCAGCAAAACTGCACCAATTAAAATGGAAGTTTCATGGTTGAGTGATACTGTTATCCTAATAATTGCAGCTTAAAAGCATGTTACAAAAATCCTATGTGGAATAGCCTACATACTTTTATACACAGCCACAAAATGTCAAAATCTGCCTTTCCAAGATGATATCTTGCTGAATTATGCAACACTGTGTGAGGTCCATAATGCCTGCAGTCCATCACTTACTATGCTTTTTTAATAGTAACTATGCATTATAAACTGCATACATTCAGTAAATAGTAAGCTAATATTTCTGAACCACATATCACCTTAACACTTCTGTTGGTCATATAATGTGTGGACAGTCATGAGCAGACATAATGTGACACTTGTTACCACGCTAGGCTACATCCTGATCCTACAGTCTGGACAAAGACATTCTGACGAATTTAGACTGGTAAACTTATTACTAAACACAATTGAATAGGATTCTATGATGTCTTATACAGAATATAGAAAAAGAGAAGAAAAACAATTCCAAAACTTAATAAAAAACTTAACCTGCATAAATCAGTATTTTGTGTATGACTGTTCCCAAATATAGTTACATCTGTTAAATATTGAATTTGTCAAAACTGAGCTTTCTGAAGATTGAGCTGTCGTGACCTTAAGACAGAAGCCAAACAGATATATATGTTTCTGGGAGGTTTGAAAGAGAGGACATCCACACATGCAGTTGGTCAAATCCCTGTATTCTCCACCAATAGGCCGCTCATTGTGTACCATACGATGCACAGTGCTGACCGATAGGAATACAGCCGTTTGAGCTCCATTGTGCGGTTCAATGTGTCTGCATTCACACGCACCACGGGCGCGCGCGCGCTCACTCACTCACGGCTTCATCAAATCCACTGCGCTGACGGCGCGAAATGCTCCACTACTCTGGACTCACAATAAAGAGAATGATCTCATAAACACACCCAAACACACACACACACACACATACACGCAAACACACACACATACACGCAAACACACACACACTCTCTCTCTCCCATCAGTTTCAGAGTCGCGACGTGCACCCAGCTGTGATGGTCGCTATAAAATAGAAGCGCCAAATAATCATAAAACTCCTCGCCAAACGGGACTGACGAGTGTCACTGTAAAGTAGGACAGGACAGGTGGAGATTCAGGTAAGATAAATCTAGATTAATAAATTGAATCCGTGTTTTGTGTAAATTAAAAGGGAAAATTTGCTATTAAAATAATAGCTACTATTTAAGTGCCAAGTCAAACTTCGTCAGCTTGAATTTTGTGTTTTGGATATTGGCTAAAATTAAATAGCTTATATTGCCAACATCAAATGAGTTGTCATTTGAAGTTCTTTATATAGGCCTACACAGGCCTAAGTTCCGCTAAGAAAAGGAGTGCACAATGCAGAAAACAATCATCCGAGCAAAGAATGCTGGAACATACTGTAGCCTATACTGTTGCAATATTAAATAAATGCAATATATAACAGGCTTTAATTACTCTGCAATCCAAGTAATGTTTTCTATGGACAAGTTCACTAAAATATTGTGCTATAATGTAACATGTCTTCTCTCTCACAGAACTCAAATTTGTGTTTCTTACTGGTTATTCCTCTGAAGGATTACCTTCCCTTTTCTTTCCTGGGAACTGCTGAGCATATAGCAATATATTGCCAGATTTTCACTGCAAAAAGTTTGCACAAAAGTGATTCAAGAGAGATGAAATCCTTATCAGAATCAATTATTCTGGAGAGCTGTAATAGAAATATATCAATGTAAAATTATACATATTATAAAAATTATAAATACTTGGAATCAATAGGGATCCATTTGCAGTCCTTATATGAATTGTCTAAAATGCCCAAATGCATGTCATTCATACAATATGTCAGTATGTAACAACAGTGCATGTCCCAAAGTTTGTTTTATAGTAAATTACATTTGAAGAATGTTTCAGCCTTCCCTCTTGTGCAGGAAAGAAGATGAACAAAGTAACTAAGATCCAAACAAACCCACCAATGTCTGTGATAGACATGGCTCCTTGCTTTAAGGTAAAAACCTTTCCACACTTTCTCTAATGCAAGAAGCACAATGAAAGAATGAGTAACTCACTATTGATTCTTTGTCTGAGAGTAAGAAACAAGGCGCCAAAACCATCAATGATTCAACAAAGGCGGCTTCTGCTTAGGTATTGATTTTGAGACTGCAAAGATGAATGTTTTGTGAATGGTTGCTGCGGCTGCTTCTTGTTGTCCAAGATGTGTAGAATTCTGTATTGTTCAACAGATAGAGGACATAATGAAAGGAGTGGAGGCCTGTGGTTTTGTGTGTAGGAAATAGAGGTTTTCCAAATTAGATAATGGAACTGTGGCATGTGCATGTGTTTTCCAGGTGACCGTGTTCGAGCAGGAGCATTTCCAAGGCAAGTGTCAGGAACTCACCTCAGAGTGCCAAAACATCCAGGAGCGTGGGTTTGACAACATCCGCTCTATCCGTGTGGAGAGCGGCGCGTGAGTCGCCCACTCTGTGTTAATGATTGCAAAATCTTGCCAGTTAGCAAGGAAATTACGCTTTTAGATGTGAAAGCTTTTAAGTGTTTCATCCTGAGATGATTTGTAAAACGTGAATTTGTATAAAATAATAAAATTGAGAATAACGGAGCTGCCGTAACTCAAGATTACTTGAGTAGTTTCAGGCTTGTCTTTTTCATGCTTCCTTTAGGAGAAGAATTTACTTAACTTAGGCTAGTTAACAAAGCAAAAAAGACTAACATTATATAAGCTAAATACCTGACAATAATAATAAATGTTTCTTGGGCAGCAAATCAGCATATTAGACTGATTTCTGAAGGATCATGTGACACTGAAGACTGGAGTAATGATGCCTGAAATTCAACTTCGCCATCACAGGAATACATTACATTCTAAGATTTAATTAAAATTAAAAATACTAAACACTTCTTTTAAATAGTAATAATATTGTACTATATTACAGTTTTTACTGTGTTTTTAATCAAATAAAAGCAGCCTTGGTGATCAGAAGAGGCAACATTCAAAAATATCTTAATTATTCCAAACTTTTGACCAGTAGTGTAAATGTTTTAATTGTCTTTAATTCTGTGCAGCTGGGTGGGATACGAGCACCACGACTTCCAGGGGCAGCAGTTTGTCCTGGAAAAAGGAGAATATCCCCATTGGGATGCCTACAGCGGCAGTCTGGGCTACCATGTGGAAAGGATGATGTCCCTGCGCCCCATCTGCAGCGCTGTGAGTGTGTGAGCGCATACTGATGCCTTCAAGGTTTATTCTCTAACTTTTCTAAGCAAATTCACTGAGTTTTGCCTGACTGACAATGAAACGAAAAGAGGCAATCTCACAATGAATGACAGAGCTGAGCCATTTCAAGGGACTATTGGACTTTCTTGGATAAGCAACCACGTAGCAACTGGCAAAACACCTTAGCAACTGCAAATCAAAATCAGAACAAGTTAGAAACCGTATATAAACTCTGCAGGACAGTTGCCCTCTAGGACCGAGCTTGGTTGGACACCCCTGTTTTAGATGGTTTTGAAGTGCTCGACCTCATTCAAACAAACAGGTGTCTCTCATCAAAACCATTTCATTATAGCTTTTCCCCCCATTTCCTTCCAATCTCTCTCTCCATTTGTAGGTCCACCAGAGCAGTCGCATGGTCATCTATGAGAAGGCCAACTTCCTGGGCCGCAATGTAGAGCTGTGTGACGATTACCCGTCTCTGCAGGCCATGGGCTGGTGCGACAAGCAAGTGGGCTCCATGCATGTGCAGTGTGGCGCGTGAGTAACACTCAACAAAACACCATTAGTGCCAAACTACTGTTCTCCTGAACATTTCTCATGCTCAACAGCTGCGCTGACAATACACGTACACACAACACAGATGAGACCAGCGTCATTAGCTCACATTCCATAGAATCCAGTCCTTGTACTTGTGAAGTGTTAATGATTTTGCTTTCACAAAACAGTCCAGTGCAACATACCGTCAGATAAGAGATCACAGAGATCATGCATCACAGCAATACATTGCCTGTGACCGCCTCATCTGTTATGTAATGATGTTATGTCAACCTTTCAGTGCACATCATCACAGAAACTGATAATTTAACACAGTGATCATTTTCGTTTCGTTTTTACATGGCGAATTTCCAAGCAAAAGTCTAATTATGATTATTTTTACTCATTACATGGGGCTGGGTGAAGAATATTAATTTCTCAATTTTAATCGATTCTCATTTTGAAGAACCGATATCGATTCTTAAATCCCAAGAATCGGTCTTTCAGTTGATGAATTAACCAAACTTTGTAGCGCGCCTCCGGTCTAATAAATCACAACAAGCTTTGTGCTTTGTTACTTCTGATATGAAACATCTCAGCTTTCTGGTTCTGTCAATTTTATTACATAATTAAAACAATAAATACTTTTTTGGCGCACCAAAAATAGCACCTTCAGTTCAAGCGAAGCTGCGTGTGAACCGATCATCTCTTCGGCTTTACTATTAGTTACAGCATGAAATAAACATGAATGAACATCATAAGGAATGTTGAAAGATACAGTCCAACTAAATCTGTATTTTGTCTAATGTAATCGGTCTATCAGCGTTTCAACCGCGGAGAGACGTCAATAAAAAAGCTTGTAAACAATGTCACGTAATGCTACATTTACCTCAGAAAAGCCATTCAATGTCCAAAAACTTGTTATAGTTTGCTAGAAAAATTTAACAGAGAGTTTTGATAAATATATGCACTATGTTGCATATTCATTGTATTTTGACTTAAAGGGATAGTTCACCCAAAAATGATCCCATGATTTGCATACCCTCAAGCCATCCTAGGTGTACATGACTTTCTTCTTTCAGCTAAACACAATCAGAGTTATATTAAAAAAATATCCTGGCTCTTCCAAGCTTTATAATGGGAGTGAATAGCTACTGAGATTTTGAAGGCCAAAAAAGCGCATCCATCCATCATAAAAGTAATCCATACGGCTCCAGGTTAATAAAGGCCTTCTGAAGCGAAGCGATGCGTTTTTGTAAGAAAAATATCAATATTTCTAAACTATCTATAAACTTTATAAACTGTAATTAATGGCTTCGGGTAACAGCCGTATACAAGTCTAGTTCTGGCGGAAGTGACATCTGACCCGATGCAGGAATTTATTGACGAACGTGGAACCAAAATCACAAATTAGAAGTTTAAAATGAGAATTTTTACAGAGAAATGTCAGAGGAGCTTGAGTTTGTTGCCCAGCCCTATTTGTTTGAATCGTGAGAGGTGTTTATTCTCACCTAAGCTTACGCTTACACCGGAAACTAGACTCTCTCGTGAACGCGCGCGGTCAGACGTTACCGGAAGCCAGTGATAATAGTTTATAATTTATGCCAAGTACTGTACCTGATAGGCCCTAATTAATCCATATCAAAAATAAATCGAATCGCAAGCTTGTGAATCGAAATCAATTTGTAAAATTTGTGTCAATGCCCAGCTCAAATATTAAAATTCTAATGCACATTAGAATCCGGATGAATTTGATTCAAGATACTCTTCTTCTATTAAAACACTTTTTTTTTTACATTCCCCCTCCAAACAGCCTGTCATATTTCGTGCAGTCGCTGCATCTCATTTCCTTGCTTAATTTTTTTTTTGACCTCTCCATCTGTCTCACATCCTCTGTTTCCCTGCAGCTTTGTGTGTTACGAGTACCCTGGCTACCGAGGACAGCAGTACGTTATGGAGTGTGACAAGCACAGCGGAGACTACCAGCACTGGAAGGACTGGGGCTCCCACTGCCAGACCCCTCAGATCCAGTCCATCCGCAGAATCCAACATTAATGCCTGATGGGAAAAACGGAAGGAAATGAGAAGTGTGCAGAGTGAGGAAGCAGAGGAGTCACGTCAATCATTCTAGCAGCAGTCATTTTATGAGGTGCAGTGTGGCCAATTGTAAAACCTTCACTGATTGCACGTAGTTTCCACTTGTGGTGCTCTAGTACTACACAAAAATACAAAAAAATGTTTAATGACACAATATACAGACACACATCAATGCTCTTTTATGAACTCATATTGGTAAGTGCACAGAAGCACAGTGGAGGACACCGGGGAGTCAATATCAGTAAAACAAGGCCAGATGTATATCTTTATATGCAAACATGTCATGGTGTGTGACGTTTGAGTGCCATATGGGGACAAATGGGAGTGTGTCTTAGACCGTTCGGAGGATGACGGTTGACTAATAAATACATATGCACCTCAAACTAGCATATTTGGTCTTTTTGTCTGTTTGCGTGTAAACTGATGGCATGTAAGTGGCCACTAACCAACTGTAAATTATTTTAACTGTCCTCAGTACAATAAATAAAAAAATCAAGAAAAAAAAATATTTCAGATTATATTATATAGTCTTATTATAAAATGGATACAATACATGCTAACAATATATTAACAACTGACATGAAACACCTGCAATGCTGGTGTTTCAATATTTTCAATTACTTTATAATATTCCATAAAAAGAATAGAATTATTCCATATATAATATGTAGTAAATGCTTTAGAAACATAACAAGGCTTATGCTGGGGCGATTATGACATGCAAATATTAATGCAGATTCAGCTTTACTAGAATCATGTGGACATTTCTTTTTTTGAATGATTTGTATGTATTTAATAACTGTTTAGAACAGAAAAAAGGTATGTACATGTGTAACATTTTAAATTCTAATTTAGTCTTGACAAACCAATTAATTCGTTAAAAAAAAGAAAGAAAGACAATCCTCCAGTCCAAATCTGCAGGTTTAATGTTATTGATGAAATTATGACATGATAAAATATAATTTTCAGTTTGTGTGTCAGCACACATCAATAAAACATTCATATGCGTGGATTAATATATCAAACACATTTATGTTCAGTCATGCAAACTGTTGTGTCTCGTCAGTAGCTTTAAAAACAATGCCCACTAGTACAAAGTTAGCACATTTAGAGAATTATTGGTGTATTTTATTTATGTTTACTTAAGCTTTCTTAGGTAAACTATATATGCTTTAGTTTCATTAGTAAATCACCCATTTGGGAAAGTCTTTTCAGCTGAGTGTTAGTTTTTCCCCCCAAAATTTAAATTTGGTCATAATTTATCACCCTCATATTGTTCCAAACCAATATGATTTATTTTTTTATCTTCTGCTGAACACAAAATAAGATATTTTGAAGAGTATGGGGGAAAAATATCTTCCTTTGTGTTCAGCAGTAGAAATAAATTCATACAGGTTTTTAACAACATGAGGGAGAGTAAATGATGACAAAATTTTCATTTGTGTGTGAACTATCCCTTTAATTGTTCTTACTGACTGTTTAATGTGTTTTTAAAGGGTTTTACATATTTTTGCTTTCATAGCGAGACACAGAAGCAATGGTCAAACAACTCCTTAGAGCCCATGTTTACATAAAATGCAAAGGAAAAGCAGAGCAGTGAAATGCAAAAACATGCTTTCTGTGATCAGCCCCTAAGAATATAACTGCAAAAGCACCTACATGCAATGCAAATGAAAGACAAAGACATACTGAAATACTGTACACAAACTTTAATTACATCATTTTGAATCATATTCATATTATAGCACATCATAGCTTGCTTAAAAACATTCTAAAAGCAGCATTTTAAATCTTATAATCTGTCATCGTTATTACAATATTTAACATTGGTTTTATGACATCATATATGAAAATGAAATGTACCGCTTTTTGGTTCTTCAGTTACAATGAGGAAAATAGCCATGAAGTGGATGAAGAATTTCTGCACACAAATAAAAAGGAATTAGAATTAAATACACAACTCAAGCGCATCACCTTGACCAAGTTCAAATTGGAGAATATCCATTTCTATGGCAACAAACCACCTAACCTTACAATCTATCAGCAGTTTCCTCTTTTCACTTCCCATTTCAATGAAATGCTTGTATCACTTCTACTTTTATTTATTTTTTTACTGTGGACAACTTTGACCTTAATTTTTTTAATCGGTGGCCCACACTTTTTCTTTCCAAAGAAAAAAAATTGGATTTAATAAAAAAAAGTCAGAAAACGTTTCCAATACCATTGCTTCTCTTTCAATCTGGCTATTCAGTATTTTACAACTTCCTCTCATCTTTCACCTCTCCTTTTCTAGTCCCTCATGTGTTGGACATAGTCCTCTCTCTCTCCGGCCTGCTCGTAGGCAGCGTTGTCTTGTCTTCTCCTGCGGTCCCTAACCCCGCTCCTCTCTGGTCCCGGTGAACCCTGGGAATCGCTGCCTGTATTGTTGTCCTCCACAACCAACATTCTCTCATCCTCTTCTTTCTCATCATCGTCAGCATCACTCAGATCCGTGTCTGATTCATCAGAATTTTCTTCCTCAATGTATCGGTAACCTTTGACCTTTGAGGAACGGGATAGTAATGCAAGACATTAGTAATGAGAGCGATATGGAAGTATAATAATGATGAAATCGGAAGTTTATCCACCTGTAAGAGTAGTCAAGGACAGGACTAAAAGGACAGTTTAGACACAATTTCTAATAAACATTTGTGCTTCAACAAAAATAAAACATAGTAAGTGCTTTTTTTTTTTGGTTTACAAATTGAGGATAGAGTTTACAGAACAACTGAATTCAACTTCTAACAATAACGTGAACAATATTTTTTTTCTTCTAATAAATCTCTCACAGACTCATTAAGGTCACCATGAAATCAAAATGGGGAATTCTTATTGTTTACAGAATGTTGCAGTGTTTATTATAAATTATTTATCCATGAACATAATTTTTTAATTTTTTTATTTATTAATGTGCACCTGTAATCTTTAATCAAAAACTTTAACCTCTCCTCGAAACAGCCTCTGTTCTCTTCATTTTGTGTGTGACTAATATCCTCCACATCTGACTGTAAACTTGTATTCTAATCGGACTCCATTTGGTTAGCAACACCAATAAATTCCCAAGGATGAAATCAAGTCCCGCCAAGCATATTTATTTTTCATTCCAGAAGCCATTTCACTCGAATAATCAGAAAGACAATACTACCATAACTTCCGTTTCGTGCCGACTTCAATGGCTGAGTTACCTTGTGTCGTGGACGCGGAATCCGTGGCAACCTAAACGGGATTTTCTTCGCCAGGCGACGCTCCATCTGCGCATAGCATAAAGATGCCACTATGAGAGCAAACAACAGGAGTCCGAGCTTGGCCTTGGAAAGGGACCAGAGTCATTGATTTTTAGCATTGATCAAACATTGATTTTTAATATGTAAACAAAAAATCTCCAAGGTGCAGTAACATATAATGAATTTTGTGGACAAAATCCAGTCATTTCAGTAGAAATCTGTGCGATCGGGAGTTACGCGTGAAGTTCCCCACGCAGATTTCACTCATGTTCAAGTTGGTCATGCGAATGTTGGTTTGAAACTAGCTTCTGTTTGAGTTGTACTTCTTACATCTTAAATAGACTTTTTTGGCCATGCAATGTTGCTAAAATATCGCAAATGTGACCGCACAGATAGGACTCCAGACTGCGACTAAAATGACCACCAAAATGCAACAAATAAGTGTGACAATAGTTTAATGCGGTTTCATCAAATATCATCTTATTAGAGTGTCCAATTTACAAACTAAAAATCTATTATCTAATTCCAATGGTGTAGAGATGTATGAAGCACAACTAACACAGAAATCACTTTCAAACAAAGCAGCTTTCTGTTGTTCAGCGTTGTGAATTCATATGACTGACTGAACCCGATGTGCATATCTGCAAGATATTTCGTCATCACATGAAATTCCCGATCATGTGGATTCCTATTGAAATGACTAAACAATGTCGAACAGCAGTAGATAGCCTATGTGACTGCGCCTTCCGTCAAAAAGTTTCACGGGATGGCTTTGAACTTGAATCAAACTCAGTGAATCATTCAGAATCAAGTGACTTCATCACTTAACCGCTTACTTTCATCAATCTCATTCGAAATGTAATGAACTGTAATGCATACTATGTATATACTGGCTCGTTCTCATGTGACAATGTGTAGTTAAGGGTAAGTGATCAACTTATAATAGTATTCTTAATTTTTTTAAACAAGCAGAACTATTTCGTCACAAAGTGATATTTATATGGCACAAAAACAACCAGGATCTCAAAAGTAACAACATTAATTTGAAACTTATTTATACTAAATACACTGAAATACCACTAAATCACTTCTGAACAGCCACCTTTATCAAGCGATTCTGTAATTTGTAAATTAAACAAGTAATTTTTGCACCCTATTATTTTTGTTTGACTGGCATCCTGTTACAGTAAATGCAAAGTATGCAATCAAAACCTAAAGAAATAAAGGCCTTACTCGCATAGGCAATGCAGACCAAAGGTAGACGATGAAGATGGCAATGGCCTGCCACCAGTGGTAGATGGTGTAAACAAAGTCTAGTCGCTCCTTGTCTTCATACAGCATCCCCAGCAGAACTACACACAACAATGTTATGTTAAATGTCATATCATTGATGTGATTGTAATCTAACCTCTTCCAGAATCGGTCTAGATGGCTATTTCCTGTATTTTTTTCTCCTTTCCTGTATGTTTTGAATGTATAAATCCCATTTGTACTCACTGCTCAGTCCAGTCTTGTTGAAAGCAGTGCCCAGACCCCAGAGGGCAGTGAGCACCAACAGATATGGAAGATAGCTAGGTGTTTTGGGTTGGGGCGACCAGCACATAAGGGTTATGATTAGCACAAAGTGCACGAAAGCTCCCGACAGAAGAATAACCGCCCTGGGAAAGCGCAGCAGAATCAGGGCCAGGCCCGAACAGATTGAGGATGACAAACCATACACCATAACCAACAACCACAGCTTCTCCATCCCGACCGAACACACTCCATATGACTGAGAAAGAGAGGGATTAAAAAAAGAGAAAATCTGTTTTAGGTTATGAGTGATTGTGCGCTGTTATTTTAATAGCATAATTAACCTAAATACCAGGAAAATTGGTTTACTTGCGGTTCGTAGTTGCTTAAATGGGTAGTTCACCCAAAAATGATTAGGATCTTTAAAATTAAGTTATTTTTTTAATTAAACCCGAGAGGTTTCTGTCCATCCAGGTAACCAAAGCTTAAAAGATTCAAAAAGGTCATCAAGGCGTCATAAAACAAATCCATATGAATCAAGTGGTTTAATTCAAGTCTTGTGAAGAGATACGATCACTTTATATGACAAACAGATTTAATTTAGGCTTTTATTTACATCTAAACAATGATCGACAGATACATATGGTAAACGTGGAAGTTGAACCAATGAGGTTTGTTATAGCATGTGACATCACACAAACTTCCATGTTTACCATATGTGAATTGCTCTATGTGTGTATTTATATGTGAATAAAAGCCTAAATTAAATCTGTACATCATATAAAGTGATCGTATCTCTTAAAGACTTTGATTAAGTAGCTCTACTCATTAGGGTTCATTTTATGATGCCTTTATGACCTTTTTGAATATTTTACCTGGACTTTCAATGGAGGGACAGAATCATCCCAGGGTTCTTAATAAAATTATCTTGATTTGTGTTTTTAAGATTAACCAAACTCTTATGGGTTTGGAACAACATGAGTGTAATGTAAATATTGACAGAATTTTCATTTTTGTGTGAAATAACCCTTTAATTTTGTAGAATGGCAACACAAAAAACTAAAAAATATTCAGGGCCGAGAGCTGACACTGTGTGACTTCTGGTATTCAGATTTTAACTGTATATTTGACTAACGTACAGATACACATTCTATTTTCTCTCACCAGTATGAGTCCCTGCACGGCGAACAGCACTTCAAAGCCAGAGTAGATGAAGAACGGACAGAGCAGACGGATACGGTAGTCACGTAAGTGCTTGAAGGGCAGCTGGAAGATGTTCCCCCAGCCGATGCTGCGAAGGTCAATTTCCTCTGTGGGCCGATATGCAGCTCCACACAACACCAGGAACTATTTGGGGAACATTGGAAGCACACTGTTAAAATGGTTCACTCAAAAATGAAAAATCTAATACCATGTGATTACTTTGTGTGAGGAACATACCAAAATATATTTTGCTGATATCAAACGAGGGCAAGATTTAACGTTAACTTAATTCAGGGTTATTATAGTTAACTTAAAATTGATTTATAAAATTTTATCAATCAGTTGAATGTATATTTTTTATGGTTTTAGTTTATTTTATTTCAGCTAGTTCCCAAGGCAAATTTTCCTAATTAAAATTCTTAAAAACTATATAAAAATATTAAAAAAACTAATAAAAATGACAAAAACACAAAACAAAATGACTAAAACTTTTTTTTAATTAAATGGAACGGATACAAATAAAAACTAATTTAATATATTAATAATAAAAAATACAATCCCAATGATACTAAAATAAAACAGACTTAATTTAAATTAATGTCAAAAGTTATAAATTCAAAACCAAACATAATTGATGTCAAACCAGATTTGATGCATCTAGTGCTGCTACAGTACATTTGATTTGAAAGCTACTTTGGGCACTCCAGCGGTTAAAAACAAAACGGCATGTTTTTTGAGGAAAAACATTGTTTTGGTTGCGCTTTGGCTCTGTGTGACTGTGCGGATGAATATGGTTATCCTACTGCTCATAAAACATTCAATACTAAAATATATCCAGTTTAGATGGAAAGGATCTCAAGCTGACTAGCTGACTTACCGTAGCTATACCCATTAATAGACTCGGTACTTATTTGAAAATAAATTCCAGCACAGCGCTACAACAACCATCATGAAATGACCCTTCACAATAGATAATGCTTTACAATGAACTCTGTTAGAGAGCTACATATGGGAGTTTAGGGTATGTGTTCAGTAAAATACCTTACTCGCCTGTTAATAAAAGCGCCATTTCCGCGACGCTTTTACAACATTTCAAATCCCTCAGTTCTCGTCATCTCCGAAAAGCCAAACTAATGTTGATTCTGGTTTTATCACGAGCTCTGTCACGTTCTCTTTTTGCCAGCAGACTCGCCTCTGTTCTGCGGTTTTTATTTTTTTTAACTGGTGATTCCCCGAAGGTTGGAGATTTAGCTGGTCCATGTCAAGCTTTCTCGCTCGTTGAGACAACTAACCTATGAAGCCGAAGCACCTTTTCTCTATTTAGGGATGTGACGAAACATACACGAACGAGTGATGCAAGTACACAGTTTCGCATGTAAAACATCCCGCTTGGTCTAAAATATAAATACTTATAATAGCACTACAATAGTGAGTCAGGGTGATGGTGTATTGAATAATTTAAATTTTGTTAATATATAAAAAAAACAGTTACATAGTGTACCTTTTATTGAACAATGATCAAATTTCAGTTTGTTCACCCCACAAAGATTTGGAATATAGTGCATGCGTCATTTTGTCAATTTGGAGCTTGATTGTCATTGACTCGTTCACTTTCACTACATGGAAACTATTCATAAAGAAAAGAAAATCAGTCACACTTTTTTTAAGGTGTCCTTGTTACAGTGTAATTAAACAAATAAGTACTGAGTAATATTAATTAACAATATGTACTTTAGGGTTAAGATTTGGTTGTGTTAGTTGCTTGTAATTATGCATAATTTACTGTTTTACTACAGTAATAAAGTCAAGTGTTACCAGAAAATCTTATGGATTCTTTTGAATAACTTAAGGCTAAATAAAAGATTTTTATTTCTAAGGAAAGACATTCCTTTTTTTTTATCTGTATTTACTCAACAACAAAAAAAGGCCTCAAACTTTGGCTCAATTTCAAATGTCTATGTGAGAGGACTATCAAGGTCAAACTGTTGTTGGCTATAAACTGTATCTAGGGTTTTACTCACTGATTTAGTCCTAATTTTTGGGGGGTATTTAAGATGATGCTGAGAATAGAGACATCATAATAGTGATAATAATGAAAATAATAGTCTTACAATAAGCATGGCAAGGAAGGCTGCTCCCATGAGCACACTCTCCACCTCGATGAGCAGCAAAGAGCGAGGCAAACTGCGCAAAACTGTCTTATTGAAATTCTCTATCACGCCTTTCCCACTAGCTCCTGAGAGAGAGAGAGAGAGAGAGAGAGAGAGAGAGAGAGAGAGAGAGAGAGAGAGAGAGAGAGAGAGAGAGAGAGAGAGAGAGAGAGAGAGAGGATAAGATGAGATAAGAGATAAATAATGTATCTAACAAGACTGCAAATGTTTTAAACTAAAGTTTAGTCTGGATGAATAAAGTTTAATAGACTTCAGGCTGCTTCGTTCAGGTTTCAGGTTCACTATACAATAATGGCAAGTGGTTGACTTTCCACATTTAGCAGTGCTGCTGGTGATGTGGAGGGATTGGCTATTTTGCTATTTCAAATACTGGTTTAAAAAAAAAAGGCTTATCGTCATCTCTGCTGAGAGCCAGGAAGAGCCAGACATACATTGAAGAGCAGATGTGCTGACGCCATGGTTTGCAGCAAGTCAGAAGTGTGAAGTTTCTAATTGCCAAATGACTGATTTTTTCCCATCAGATCCAACTGTCTGTAAATATTCTTGACACATTCGATTTTATTTTGAAATATATGTTCTCATTATCAACACATGAAACTAACACATATTCAAGATGGTTTTGATAAGATTTTTAAATTGTTTTTTTTTACTTGACTGAAGTGAATTTAAGGAATGTAAATATTGGCAGTTCACTCACTTTATTTTAGGCCATATTTAACATAATATATTAATTTAATTGATGAACAATGCTGAAAATTTTTTTATCATGGTTTCCACAAAAATATTAAGCAGCACCATATCAGCAAAATAAAATGATTTCTGAAGGATCATGCAACACTGAATACTGTATAAATAAAGTAATAATGCAGCTTTGCCATCACAGGAATAAATTACATTTTAAAACTGATTCAAATAATAAAAAAAAACATCTTTAAAATTATAACAATATTTCACAATACTGTTTTTTGATCGAGTAAATGCAGTCATGGTGAGCTTCTGTAAAAACCCTTACATAATCGCACTGACAAACTTTTGAATGGCAGTGTATAAATAAATAGCACTTGGTATGATAATTTGTTATGTAATTCATACATTTATAAGAATTGGCTGATGTGTCAATTCTTTTTGGGGCCACCGCACATGGAGATTGATCTTTTTCTGTCACTGAGTTACTCATTTTCAAGTCTTGTAGAGCTGGTGTTCAAACAACAGCTGTTGAGGTGAGATATTGTCTTTCCACAGTGTCAAAGTTTTTCTTGCTTTTAAGTTTTGCTGCTCCCTTATAAATATATCTATCTATCTATACCTTAAGCTGGGTGCGGTAGTTTCATAGATTCTTTTTTATAGGTATAACTTCCAGAATTATCCAACAAAAGGACTCAAAGTTTTAAAAATCTTAGTTACTTTATAAAGTTTTTTTTTTTGGCTGTTCTAGTTCTACATGACTTATTCTACATGAATCAAGCATGTCAAAACTCCACAAAAGGACATGAGAACTAATACTATGCAAATACTGAGCACCTAAAATGTCAGCGTTTCAAGCTAAAATGAGGACACCATTGAGAGAGACGACTTTACCACACTGTGTGACTTTGAAGAGCGTGTGATTGTAATCATTCAGATAGTTATTGAGGAACAGCACCATCGGGAACTCGGCAAACACGAAACTCAGCTGTAGGGAGAGAAGAGAGACAGAGAGTGAACTATAAATAACTGCATGTTAATGCACAAACCCACATATGCAGCCAGCATCTGACACACACACACACACACGCAGCTGTGAATACACACAAATACTTTAGTTATGATGGCAAACATAACTAATCACAGGCTAACCATTACTGCTTACAGCATTACAGTCCACATTTTAAGAGTGCCTTGAAACTGCTTATCTTAACTCACATGGAAAACAATGTAGAAGACGGACTGGAAAATGATGATGTAAGGATGGAAGGCTCCTTTGGGGGGCTTCTTCTGCTCCTGGACATGTTCGTCCTTATAGTTCACATACTCATAGTACTGCTGGGCCATTCTGATAAGCACACGGGTGGGAAGTTAGATACAAATAGATGTATAACTGAGTAGTGAGCTTTTTCTTAGAACATGTGAGGAGCTAAGAACTGCTAGCTAAATAATCTGAAAAATAATGACCAATCAGGTTTCCTAAATACTTCCAGTTTACCAACTTGGTTGATTTGATGTTGGAAATCAACCTACAAATGGCTTACAGTAACTGCTAAAACTAGGATCATTTTTTGTTTGAAAATATTACACACAGCTAAGGATTCACTAGTTTTATGGAGAAAAATGGAGCGAAACTGGAAGAAAACAAAACTAGAGGTATTTCGCATATCATGGAAGGAGAGCTCGATTGCATACAGAGGCCTTAAAAACGGCTAGATCTGCTTATTTTTCAACCCTATTAGAAGAAAATAAACAAAACCCTAGGTATTTATTCGAAACAGTTGCTAAACTGACGAAAAATAAAGTTTCAAGCCCAGAAGTTTGCAAGCAGCACAGCAGTAATGACTTTATGACCTTCTGCACTTATAAGATTGATAATATCAGGAAAAAAATTATAACTACGCAACCATCTACTACAGCATCGCATCAGACAGTGTAGTGTAGTCTCACTGACGAAAAATTAAATTCATTCATTGCTATAGGAGAGGAAGAATTTTCTAAACTCATTAAATCATCTAAATCGACAACATGTATGTTAGACCCTATACTGACTAAACTATTGAAAGAGATGCTTCCAGAGGTCATATATCCTCTTCTCAATATCATTAATTCATCTTTGTCATTAGGATACGTACCGAAAACTTTTAAACTGGCTATGATTAAACCGCTTGTTAAAAAACCGAAACTTGAGCCTACAGAATTAGTCCAATTACAGGCCGATCTCGAATCTACCTTTTCTGTCAAAGATACTAGAAAAGTCAGTATCCTCACAACTATGTACCTTTTTAGAAAGAAATGATATCTGCAAGGATTTTCAGTCAGGATTTAGACAGTGTCACAGTACTGAGACAGCTCTCAGAGTCACAAATTATTTGCTCGTATCATCCGATCGTGGTTGTATCTCTCTATTAGCGTTACTCGATCTTAGTGCTCCATTTGATACTATTGACCACAACATTCTCTTAAATAGACTAGAAAACTATGTTGGCATTAGTGGAATTGCATTAGCATGGTTTAAATCATACTTATCTGACCGTTATCAGTTTGTAGCTGTAAATGAAGAGATGTCTTATCGATCAAAAGTTCAGTATGGCGTACCACAAGGCTCAGTACTAGGACCGTTGCTGTTCACTCTGTACATGCTACCCTTAGGAGATATTGTTAGTAAGCATGGCATTAGTTTTCACTGTTATGCTGATGATACTCAGCTCTATATTTCTTTAAGCCCTGACAAAACTTACCAATTCACCAAATTAACGGAATGCATAGCTGATATAAAAAATTGGATGACTAGTAATTTTCTACTACTTAATTCTGAAAAAACAGAGATTCTAATTATTGGACAAAAAACTTCCTCACGTAATAACCTGGAATACTGTCTAACACTTGATGGCTGCTCTGTCAAGTCCTCGTCGTCGGTTAGGAACCTGGGTGTGCTCTTTGATAGCAATCTTTCATTTGAAAGTCACGTGAATAGTATCTGTAAAACCGCATTTTTCCATCTAAAAAATATATCTAAATTACGTCATATGCTCTCAATGACAAATGCAGAACAATTAGTTCATGCGTTCATGACATCAAGCATGATTATTGTAATGCTCTAATGGGTGGTTGCCCTGCACGCTTAATAAACAAACTACAGTTGGTCCAAAACGCAGCCGCTAGAGTTCTTACCAGAACCAGGAAGTATGACCATATTAGCCCGGTGCTGTCAACACTGCATTGGCTCCCTATTAAACATTGTATACATTTTAAAATATTGCTGATTACTTACAAAGCACTAAATGGTTTAGCTCCCAGTACTTGAGCGAGCTCATAACCCATTATACTCCTTCACGTCTATTGCGATCTCAAAATTCTGGCCAGTTGATAATACCTAGAATATCTAAATCGACTGCTGGCGCTAGAATCCTTTTCCTATTTAGCACCAAAACTTTGGAAAAATCTTCCTAACATTGTCTGGGAAGCAGACAGTCTGTCACATTATAGACTTTTATAATTCAATGTTAGGCTGCATAGTTTAGATCAGCCGGAACCGGGAACACTTCCCATAAATCCTGATGTACTTTGTACATCATAAGAAGGATGGCGTCTACACTAATATTAGTCTCTCTGTTTATCCAAGGTTTACCGCAGTCCGCCGGATCCAGGCCGTATCCGGATCTGATGAAGGACCTGAGCATGGACACAATGACAACGCAGTCCTGAAGTGTCAACTAGTCTCTCCCTTGTGAAGGTCTCCTTCCCTTTACCTCTCTACTAATAAAAACGTTGTCGGGATAATTCCGATTCACGTGGCTATGTGGAAGCGATAAAATATTCTCAGAGCCACCAGACACTGTTTTATGCAAATGAATGTCTGGATCGCATTAAATAATTTTCTGTTAGAACGGTGTTGTGTTAGCAACACCTAAGTTAATAACTAATGATCGTTGCGACGGAAGTGAATCAATCAAAACTAACTTTAGCTGGACAATAACTTTATTCTAGAGCTTCTGTAAAGCCAAAAACAATCTCTGTTACTGTAATTTCCTATTATCACTGTAAAGCTGCTTTGAAACAGTCCATATTGTTAAAAGCGCTATATACAGGTCCTTCTCAAAAAATTTGCATATTGTGATAAAGTTCATTATTTTCCATAATGTAATGATAAAAATTAAACGTTCATATATTTTAGATTCATTGCACACCAACTGAAATATTTCAGGTCTTTTATTGTTTTAATACTGATGATTTTGGCATACAGCTCATGAAAACCCAAAATTCCTATCTCAAAAAATTAGCATATTTCATCCGACCAATAAAATAAGTGTTTTTAATACAAAAAAAGTCAACCTTCAAATAATCATGTTCAATTATGTACTCAATACTTGGTCTGGAATCCTTTTGCAGAAATGACTGCTTCAATGCGGCGTGGCATGGAGGCAATCAGCCTGTGGCACTGCTGAGGTGTTAAGGAGGCCCAGGATGCTTCAATAGCGGCCTTAAACTCATCCAGAGTGTTGGGTCTTGCGTCTCTCAACTTTCTCTTCACAATATCCCACAGATTCTCTATGGGGTTCAGGTCAGGAGAGTTGGCAGGCCAATTGAGCACAGTAATACCATGGTCAGTAAACCATTTACCAGTGGTTTTGGCACTGTGAGCAGGTGCCAGGTCGTGCTGAAAAATGAAATCAGATGGAAGCATGAAGTGCTCCAAAATCTCCTGATAGCTAGCTGCATTGACCCTGCCCTTGATAAAACACAGTGGACCAACACCAGCAGCTGACATGGCACCCCAGACCATCACTGACTGGGTACTTGACACTGGACTTCAGGCATTTTGGCATTTCCTTCTCCCCAGTCTTCCTCCAGACTCTGGCACCTTGATTTCCGAATGACATGCAAAATTTGCTTTCATCCGAAAAAAGTACTTTGGACCACTGAGCAACAGTCCAGTGCTGCTTCTCTGTAGCCCAGGTCAGGCGCTTCTGCCGCTTTTTCTGGTTCAAAAGTGGCTTGACCTGGGGAATGCGGTACCTGTAGCCCATTTCCTGCACACGCCTGTGCACGGTGGCTCTGGATGTTTCTACTCCAGACTCAGTCCACTGCTTCCGCAGGTCTCCCAAGGTCTGGAATCGGTCCTTCTCCACAATCTCCCTCAGGGTCCGGTCACCTCTTCTCGTTGTGCAGCGTTTTTTGCCACACTTTTTCCTTCCCACAGACTTCCCACTGAGGTGCCTTGATACAGCACTCTGGGAACAGCCTATTTGTTCAGACATTTCTTTCTGTGTCTTACCCTCTTGCTTGAGGGTGTCAATGATGGCCTTCTGTACAGCAGTCAGGTCGGAAGTCTTACCCATGATTGCGGTTTTGAGTAATGAAACAGGCTGGGAGTTTTTAAAAGCCTCAGGAGTCTTTTGCAGGTGTTTAGAGTTAATTAGTTGATTCAGATGATTAGGTTAATAGCTCGTTTAGAGACCCTTTTCATGATATGCTAATTTTTTGAGATAGGAATTTTGGGTTTTCATGAGCTGTATGCCAAAATCATCAGTATTAAAACAATAAAAGACCTGAAATATTTCAGTTGGTGTGCAATGAATCTAAAATATATGAAAGTTTAATTTTTATCATTACATTATGGAAAATAATTAACTTTATCACAATATGCTAATTTTTTGAGAAGGACCTGTAAATGAAGGTGACTTGACTTATAATTCTGCCCGATACCAATAAACAAATACCAGTAATTATTTTCATGTTATGGCCAGTAACCACAAAATATATATACACAATATCAACTTAAAGAGGCGCATTTTAAAAATGTCTAATATTTGCCAATAATTAATATGGTAACAATAAATCATCCATCACAGCTGCACCTTCAGTTTTGCGTTATTTTGCAATATTATGCTAAATGAATTAGTGCAATATTAAGTAGTAAAATAAAGTACTCTAAATGCCTAAAAACATGCTTAAAATTATTGACATATACAAACAGTACCGTTCAAAATTTTGGGGTTGGTAAGATTGTTTAATGTTTTTGAAAGAAGTCTCTTCTGCTCACCAAATTTGTTAATCAAAAATACAATAAAATGGTAATATTGCAAAATATTTTTACAATTTAAAACAGCTGTTTTCAATTTTAATATATTTAAAAATGTATTTCAATCATGTGAAGGAAAAGATAAATTTTTAGCATCATTACTCCAGTCTTCAGTGTCACAAGGTCCTTCAGAAATCATTCTAATATGCTGATTTGAAGCTTACAAAACATTTCTTTATATTATTATCAATTTTGACATTGTTCTGTTTAATATAGAATTTTCTTTCAGGATTCTTTGATTAATAAAAAGTTCAAAAGACCAGCATTTATTTGAAATAGAAATCTTTTGTCACATTATAAATATTTTTTTACTGTCACTTTTGATCAATTTAAAGCATCCTTGCTTAATATAAGTACTAATTTCTTCCAAAAATAAATTATTTTGAATGCTGGTGTGATCTACGCACTGCTTTTGAACACCCTCACCTGGTAATGTAGTTTCCCAAGGATGCCCACAGCGGAACAATGACAACACCAATGGCCACAGCTGATGGTACAAGAGTGTAGTATCGCTCCCAGTAATTGGTTGAAACAAAAAGAGCATAGATGCCTGAAGCTAGGAACATCATCCATTTCGTCCCCAGAAATCTGAGGAAGAAATTGAGAAACAAACCTCAATTAAAAGTGAAAGAGTGGCTGCACTGGACTGTAATTATCAAAAGTCATTTTTAGTTTACACCATGGGTGTGAGAAGACCTTTGGTGCCAAAACTGCTCAAGCATTAAGTGGACAGTAGATGAAGAAGTGCTGCTAATAACAGTGTTGGTGGGTGACAAACAAACATCCAGAGAACCAAACTAAATGAGAAAAGCGGAATAATGTAGTTTGCATACACTAACAATATACAGGTCAGAAAACACTAACAACAGTCAGCATGCTACCTAATGAGCACCGGTGTGTAGAGCAAGCCGACGATAGGCGTAACGTTGATGCCCATCAGCATTTTGTTGTCGATATCCTCCAGCCCTAAGGTGCCATACTTGACCTCTCGGTACGTCTCATCGTAGTGCAGAATTAACTGCATCTGTAACAGACCTACAGAGAAACAATCTGTGAAAAAACAGGCACAACATTCCCAAATCCTCCTTTTACTTATGGCATGTGACGAGATTTGTCAGCTGTTCCTCAATTTCACAGTCTCAGACCAAATGAGACATCTTTGAGCGTGTTTATGCCAATTAACTTGCTAAAAAAGACAGATGAGTGAAGAGTCACTCAAGTATGCCATCCACAAAGCATGTCATATTCATTGGAACTGCATGGAAGCAGACAGTGCATAATAAAATCCCACTGAGACGTAGAGTCCTACTCAATGTCGTATTTACAGTAGAATCTTTTTATAAAACCGCGCACGCAGACTTTGAGGAGTATGAGGTCATCGTTGGACTGAATCATACTGTGTGCCTGTGGTGTGTGATGCGCAATGGCTGACCCATGTAAACACTGTAGATGATCATTCCTCCGCAACTGGCCCCCACCACGTTCTTCACTACACCCAGCCTCTTTCGTCTGTAGTACTTGCGCTCCTCCTCCTCCTCATCGTAGTCAGGATGTGGGCCGAGAAACTCCTCCACCTGTTAGTAGAGGAAAGGGCCAAAAGTCAGAGACCACAGTGAAAATTCTTCTTTTCATTTAGACTTGGAGATAAACAAAGTGTCAGGGTTTTGTTAAAGTTAAACAGAGAAAAGCTTTGATGGAAAGTGAAGATTTAGCACATTTATGACATTGACCAGTTTTATATTCAACTTTTTACTCAAGTTGTTTTTGATAATATATAGTACCGTTCAAATGTTTGGGCTCAGTAAAATTAAAACTTAAAGATGCATTAAATGATCTAAAGTGTCATTTATAATGTAACAATACATTATATTACTATAACTATAATAATATTATTTCCAATAACTGCTGTTCTTTTGAACTTTTTATTCATTAAAGAATCCTGGGAAAAAAATGTATGATGGTTTACACAAAAATATTAATCAGCACAACTGTTTTCAACATTGATAATAATAATAATAATAATAAATGTTTCTTGGGCAGAAAATCTGTATATTAGAATTATTTCAGAAGCAACATGTGACACTGAAGACTGGAGTAATGATGCTGAAAATTCAGCTTTGCCATCACAGGAATAAATTACATTTTAAAAAAGATTCAAATAGATTAGAAAATGTATTTTAAATTGTAATAATATTTCACAGTATCACTGTTTTTACTGCATTTAAAAATATATAATAATAATAATAATAATGTATATATATATATATTCCAAACTTTTGACCAGTAGTGTAAATGTTTTAATTCTGTTTGATTCAATCATTTGTAAAGAAAAACACTGTAATAAATATATAAGAATAATATTTAGTATCCTAGACATAAAATTATATTAAAATAAACTAATTCAATTAAAAGACGTACAGCGTGTAAAATAACATAATATTTCATATTCTATTACCCTCTAAACAACTGTTGCTTTGATTGAAGAACACTTTTCTTGAAACTTCTAGAATCATTAAAATGACCAGAGGTTAAAACTTAATTATCTAATCTGTTGATTCTTTTCTCCTTACAAAAAGTTTCAAGACGTCTTGTCGTCATTACAGCAAAAAGTACCAGAACAAATATCATGCTACACAGCCTACATGGCATGCTACATGTCATATAAAGTCTCGAGCTTACGCTACCTGTCCCTGTATGTTTCCTTCAGGACCGGGCAGCTGCACTTGATCATCTCCACCAGCAGGGGGCGCGTCGTTGACTTCAGCCTCGCTGTACACGTTGTCTTCAGTGGTCACTGCTGCCATCTGGCGGCCGCACTGCTCTCTAACCACAAGAGAGATGCAGGATAGGGAGATCATTGATAATGACGATTTCAAAAATACAACAAATCAAAATAAATGTAGGTGAAACAAAGAGAGAGAAAATTTTTACATTTTGCGCTTGTATGGCTGTGTTATATAAAGTAATGCATACATCTATTCTTGGAGGTAATAAAAAAACGAGGTTTGGGGTCGGAAAATATAAAACAAGTGTACAAAACCAGTTCATTCGATGTCAACACCGCTACATTTTAAAACATTTAGCAGTATAGGTAATGTTGTATGCAATGAAGCTTGACGATGCCGTAGTGCGAAGCAAACATTAACTAAAAAGCAAATAACTCACCACACTGGTAGGGATGAACTTCGCTACAACGACAAACTCTGCAACGTCTTTTAAATGATTAAACTCAACGTTAAGAAACTTATATCGAGCCTTTAATAAAACTTTCCCCTTTGAAACAGGTGCGTGCGGGTTTTATTAAGAAAACAGAGAAGGAAATGAAAGTCTTCTCCTTAGTTCCCCATTTTCTTAAAGGGATAGTGCTTCGATATGTCGGCTATCAGTATTACACAAGCAAATTGGAAGACAGCCTGTTTGTATTCTCTTGCACAATGTCTGTGAAAGGAAATAAATGAGGAAAAGATAATATTTCTATCAACATACCAAACTAATTTGCATATGCGGTCTCATTTTTAATATACAATGAGAAAGCTTGAAATAAAAGTGCTCTTAGTTGGAAGTAGGACCATAACTTAAAAAACGATCTTGCCAGAAGTAGATGGTCATCAGGGTACATTTTGACTCTTTTATGAGTAGGCTACTGTGAATTCGGAAATACTTCTTTTAACACGTTTTTGCCTACTATACAGTCATGTGAAAAAGAAAGTAGGAAAAACCCTTTTGAATTCTATGGTTTTAGGACATAATAAAATCCTCCGTTCCTTGGCGTGCCCTAAAATTAGGTAAAAACAAATTCAGATGAACAACAACACATGACATACTACACCATGATATTTATTTAACAAAAACTAAACCAAAATGGAGAAGCCATGTGTGACAAACTAAGTAAACCCTTACTGCTTCAGGAAATATTCTGAGTTTATATATTCAGGAATATATTTCTCAGTTGTTCAAGCAGCCATTATCAGGGCCAAGCGCTAAGAAGACTTGTTATATTGTAATAATATTTCACAATAATATATATAGGCTGCAAACACTTAAGATGGGTTTGGTGCACAGAGGGATAAAAAAGTACCCCATGTGTAAAATGAAATACTCTGCTGTATCTTTAATGCTGTGGGCCTAATTTTCTGCCAGAGGTCCTGGACATCTTGTTAGGATACATGGCATCATGGATTAGATCAAATACCAACAGATAAAAAATCAAAACCTGACAACCCCAGCTAGAAATCTTATAATGGGCCATGTTTGGATCCTCCAACAAGACAGTGATCCAAAAACAAACATCAAAATCAAAACAAGAATGGGTAACAGAGCACAAAACCAAGTATCTGCAATGGCCATCCCTGTCCCCTGACCTGAGCCCTGTAGAAAATGAGTGGGCTGAACTGAAGAGAAGAATCACCAACATGAACTTGTGAATCTGAAGGATCTGGAGAGATTCTGTATGGAGGAATGGTTTCTGATCTCTTGGCAGGTGTTCTCCAAACTCATCAGGCATTATCGGAGAAAGGAGGTTGCAAAATGTATTTTATAACAGGGGGCAAATAATTGTTCCCAATGTGCTTTGGAGAAAAACATTTATTTCATAATGTGATTCCTCCCCCCACTTTCAATTCTTTTACTTCAATGAAATGTTAGATTTTTGCTAATTTTACACGTCTTTTAATTTTAATAAAATATAAAAAGGATTAACAATGCAGATTTTATTTTTACAGCCATCTTAGATCATATTTACCAATGGGACAAATAATATATATATACACACACACACAAAGTATATTTTTCTTTTGCTCATTTTGAATAAATAAAGGGTCAAAAGCTAAACAGATTGGTAAACATTTTAATTTTGTAATGCAGTAAAGGTACATTTTGTAAAATGACTCAGAGAATGTAAGAAATTACAATGACCAGTGTCAACATAAAAAAAAGTCACCTACGATTTCACAAGGACACAATTTCACAACACTCAAAAAATCTCCCGAACCACATAACGTTTTATTCCTGTGATGTTAATAATGTTCATGCTAACAAACTAACAACTCCTGGTTGCTGTATCCCACCTCCTTCCAAAAGTCTGAATCTTTTGGCATATCTAACATTGAATCAATATTTGTCTCAATATTGTTCGTTATAATATTTATATTGATGTCCACGCTGCCTGATTTCCCTGTCATGGATGTCCAAAGTGCCCACAAACCCCATCCAAGGCCTTCAGCTCTACCCTTGGAGTCCATGTCGGGTCTTATCCAGTGCCCGCAGCGGCCTTCCTCATCACCTCTTCATCCTGAACGGAAAGCTCAGTGAGTTTACGGCCAAGTCTCTCATGCAAGTCCAAGTACTTGGCAACACAGCGGTCCAGACACACTGCTTCCCCCTTTGAAAGTTCTGCTTCCTTGTAATGAGGCGGAACACACTTCTTGTGACATGCACTGGTCATTCTGCATGAGGAAAAAAGACAGGAGAGATGAGATGTCAGACCATTACCAAGTTGTTCAAAAGTTGCTGATTGGATTGGTCAAATCTTGAAAATGGGTTCCTTAAAAAGAAGAATTTTTGTTTTTTAAATTGGATTAGATCACAAAATCCAGCCGTGGTTTTGATCTGGATCAAAGCGTCAGTTTGTTTTTAAACTTTTTAAGCAAAATTGGGATACCTTTGATTAAAAAACTCTGGATTATCCACTTTATATAAACTACATTAGACGAAACAGTCGAAAGTAGTTTCTAACAATTGCATCCCTTATTGCATGTAGGGATGAAGGAGATGTTGGTTTATGTTTTTCTCTTGAAAACCCCCCCACATTAATTCTACATTGTAGATTTGTTTGAAATAAGGAAGCCATTTATTTATTAAAATCTTAATATTTTTTTCCCTTCATTCATTAAAAAGCATTATTATAGACATACACTGTAGACATAAATCATTACAATTAAAGTCTAACTAATTCCTTTGTTGAAACCTGGAAGCCACAGAGAACACAATTTTAATAAACAGGTCCTTCTCAAAAAATTAGCATATTGTGATAGTTCATTATTTTCCATAATGTAATGATAAAAATTTAACTTTCATATATTTTAGATTCATTGCACACCAACTGAAATATTTCAGGTCTTTTATTTTTTTAATACTGATGATTTTGGCATACAGCTCATGAAAACCCAAAATTCCTATCTCAAAAAATTAGCATATTTCATCCGGCCAATAAAAGAAGTGTTTTTAATTAAAAAAAAGTCTCAAATTTCAAAAAATTAGCATATCATGAAAAGGTTCTCTAAACAAGCTATTAACCTAATCATCTGAATCAACTAATTAACTCTAAACACCTGCAAAAGATTCCTGAGGCTTTTAAAAACTCCCAGCCTGTTTCATTTCTCAAAACCGCAATCATGGGTAAGACTTCCGACCTGACTGCTTTCCAGAAGGCCATCATTGACATCCTCAAGCAAGAGGGTAAGACACAGAAAGAAATTTCTGAACAAATAGGCTGTTCCCAGAGTGCTGTATCAAGGCACCTCAGTGGGAAGTCTGTGGGAAGGAAAAAGTGTGGCAAAAAACGCTGCACAACGAGAAGAGGTGACCGGACCCTGAGGAAGATTGTGGAGAAGGACCGATTCCAGACCTTGGGGGACCTGCGGAAGCAGTGGACTGAGTCTGGAGTAGAAACATCCAGAGCCACCGTGCTCAGGCGTGTGCAGGAAATGGGCTACAGGTGCCGCATTCCCCAGGTCAAGCCACTTTTGAACCAGAAACAGCGGCAGAAGCGCCTGACCTGGGCTACAGAGAAGCAGCACTGGACTGTTGCTCAGTGGTCCAAAGTACTTTTTTCGGATGAAAGCAAATTTTGCATGTCATTCGGAAATCAAGGTGCCAGAGTCTGGAGGAAGACTGGGGAGAAGGAAATGCCAAAATGCCTGAAGTCCAGTGTCAAGTACCCACAGTCAGTGATTGTCTGGGGTGCCATGTCCGCTGCTGGTGTTGGTCCACTGGGTTTTATCAAGGCCAGGGTCAATGCAGCTCGCTATCAGGAGATTTTGGAGCACTTTATGCTTCCATCTGCTGAAAAGCTTTATGGAGATGAAGATTTCATTTTTCAGCAGGACTTGGCACCTGCTCACAGTGCCAAAACCACTGGTAAATGGTTTACTGACCATGGTATTACTGTGCTCAATTGGCTTGCCAACTCTCCTGACCTGAACCCCATAGAGAATCTGTGGGATATTGTGAAGAGAAAGTTGAGAGACGCAAGACCCAACACTCTGGATGAGCTTAAGGCCGCTATTGAAGCATCCTGGGCCTCCATAACACCTCAGCAGTGCCACAGGCTGATTGCCTCCATGCCACGCCGCATTGTAGCAGTCATTTCTGCAAAAGGATTCCTGACCAAGTATTGAGTGCATAACTGAACATAATTATTTGGAGGTTGACTTTTTTTGTATTAAAAAACTTCTTTTATTGGTCGGATGAAATATGCTAATTTTTTTAGATAGGAATTTTGGGTTTTCATGAGCTGTATGCCAAAATCATCAGTATTAAAACAATAAAAGACCTGAAATATTTCAGTTGGTGTGCAATGAATCTAAAATATATGAAAGTTTAATTTTTATCATTACATTATGGAAAATAATGAACTTTATCACAATATGCAAATTTTTTGAGAAGGACCTGTATATATATTTCCATTAAACTACAATATAATGCAATATTTATAATTACATTTTTCTCTTTTTTCATGTCACTCAATATTGCACAAGGCCTATTATTAAATACTACTACACGTTTGCTGGTGGTAATGCCGTAAAGGAGTCCAACCCCTCGCGACATATCTACTCTGCCTTCTCTTAAAAACTAACTTTTTTTCCAAGGTAAAATCTACATATGGTTCCCAAAAAAAGTATTGTTTAGTGTAAAACGTGTTAAAGATTAGCGAAAAGGCTATCGATTTATTAAATAAGCTATTTCCTCACAAAAGCTGTTTATTCAACGTAGTGAAGCCTCTCCTCCATTGATATCCATAAAAAAAGGCTCCTCTCTCCAGGAGCTGAGTTTGAAAACATTGAAAAATGTGTTTTCCTGGTTGTTTATGAAATGAAAAGCTACACACTCCATAACTTAGGGTTAGAAGAACTGTTGCCAAACATATAACATGCTAGAAATATTATTATCACTGCAATAATAATTCAATCATTGACTAAGCATTTGCCTATTTAAATTCAAACAGACTTTTTTTGGCCGGGGAGTGTATTAATAATAATTGACAGATAAAACGACTATCAAAATAACCGTTAGTTGCAGTCCTACTACATACATACAGTACACAACAGAATTAAATGCAATGCATTAATGATCTAACTGCTCAAATTTGATCTCTAACTGCGGGCAGAAAAGATCATTCGAGTTGTACGCATACTGTACTAGGGTAAATAGAATTATTTGTAAATTGTATGTGAACTTAAAGTATATACTGCTGGTATTGTAACTTTACTTATATAAGACAGAATATGCAAACATTTAGAAAAACTTAGGAAGACAGTGAAACTGCTTAATACCTGAATGTAAAACTGTTACTGCAAAAACGACAAGAACTCTGACGGCAGCAGTAACGTTACAGGCAGGCGTAGTGAATAACACTACAGCAGGTTATGGGTTATTATCGCATCAAATATTAAGTTTGATCGTGCTTTAAACGATTCAAGAATGCGTTCTTAAACAAGGCCTGGTGTCTAAATAAGATCTAATAATGAAATGATAAAACGTATCATGCATATAGCCATTAGGCCAATTGTTACTACAACATCTACAAATTACTATTCAATAGATACTTAGTCTACTACACAAGTCCATATTTTTTCCTGATGTCAGATATCGAAAACGTCAGTAATCTGTCAGAAAGCATGCCGTCACACATTCAAACCATCAGAGCTTCATACCGGTTATACATGTCAGCCATCATTTCGACCTCCAGCTCCGCGGCGAGCTGCTGCGCTTTCATGGGGTCCATCTCGGCAAATAACCTTTCGGTTCACCCTCGCTCAAAACCCACCGGACAGCGCGTGGGTCCCGTTCAACAAAGAGCCCAGACAGCTTGCTTAACCTTCAGTGTGTGTCTGCTTGACCGGACCGGAGGAAGTACCCACGTGGATCCTTTCCATCCAGCGTTGTAATTGGCACTTCCGCTGACAATAAAGTTTTCCATTCAAAACCATTGCTACATTTGCTTCGTTGCTCCTTCATTGCTGTTTTTTTTATTGCAATATTAACCAACAGAACAAGTCGATACATACAAGAAATATAAACAATCTTTCAAAACAAAACAGAAATTAAGGTTCGGAATACATTAAGAGAGGAAATGTGAAAGAAATGTAAAGGAGAGAAAAAAAGGAAAAAAATTAAGAGAAGAGGGCACAAAAAAAAAAAAAAAGCATTAAGGGAGAATATTAAACATGGCACAAATTCTGGATGTTTTCATTGCTTTCTTGTTAACAAGTTGAAATTGTATTTAAATACATCTTCAATTCTTCTTTGAAAAAGCTGAAGTGGGGTTTACTTTTCATATATTTACATTTATGGATATGAAACTTTCCATTATATAAAAGAAGGTTTATACAAAAACGTGCATTAATTAGATTCTTGTCTTTGATATAAAACCCAAAAAGAATGTGTCTATATGATAAAGAAAAGTTACAAAAAACCCTTTGGACAATCAGAGCATCAATATTATTCCAGAAAGATCGAGTAAAAAGTTATTTTTACCGAGTTATTTAACTAGATAAAATCTTTGAATAATTTTATAGGATATTTCTTTAACTTTATTTGTTAGAAAGAATTTCTGAGGAAGTGACCAAACATATGTCCATTTAATATCATCAAAAAGGTTATTCCAATAAGAAATGGAGGATGGAATTGAAGTAACAGGGTCCAAAAATAACGAACTTATTTTATAATTGGATTTATGCATTGAAAAACAAATAGAACCAACTGCAGTAGATTCAGGACTAGGGGGATAAACAGAGGTCACTGTAGAACTATTATTGTTTCTAAACAGCATACAGATTTCCAAAGAGATGGCCTTGAAAACTATATTAAATTCTTTACTAGATACTGGGAATTGGTATCCTGAAACAAAATCGGAATAATTAAATAAATTACCTTCACTATCAAATAGCTGGTTTACTAACATCACTCCATTATTGAACCAGTTTTCAAGAAATAAAGATTTCCTCTTATGTAGAATATTACAGTTGTTCCAAATTAAAAAATTGTGTGGCGAGAAATTATGCTTGTAAATAAGTCTCCAAGCCATAAGCATCTGCTGATGATAATTGGAAAGTTTGACAGGAAGTTTACTAACTGAATAATTGCACATTAAAAGAAAATGTATACCTCCTAATTGAGAAAAGATATATCTTGGGATTATACTCCAAATAGAAGATTGGTTGTGAAGGAAACGTTTAAGCCAATTAATTTTTAAGGTATTGTTAAGAGAATCAAAATCAATGAAATTTAAGCCACCTTTATTATAAGAATTCAAAATAACTGATTTTCTAATATAATGAGTTTTATTTTTCCAAAGAAATTTGAGCAACATTACATCAATCAACTTGCAAGTAGATTTATCCACAAATAAAGACTGAGCAGCATAGGATAAGCGGGAAATCCCTTCTGCTTTAGTAAGCAGAGTTCTGCCTTTCAAAGATAGATCTCTTAACAACGAAGTTAATTTTTTTGTGTGTGTTTTCTCCACAACTGATTGCACACAACAATTGCTGTTGTAAATGAATGTATGCTCTGCTTGTTGTATTTTTGTGTAATGAAAAATACTACATTGTTTGTATTAGTTTATTTTAACTGTATTTTTTCATTTTACTTGCTACAACTGGAAGTCATAGGAATTGGTAAAAAGTGAAGCTATTACCAGAGCTCTCGCATCTTTTTACCAATTCCTATGACTTCCAGTTGTTATTACACAGATATTTTTTTTTAATATATATATATAGAAATCACACTTAAAATAAACAATTTCTAACTGATAAAATGTTTTATAGCTAAGCAGCAGCACAACTATATATATGTATATATATATATATATATATATATATATATTTACTATAACAATTTTTCAAATTACCTGATATTTTAAGGTTCCTTCACCTTGAGAAATGTATTTTGTTATATTTTATTCTGTTTTACTTGACGCTTACTTATTTCTTATCAAAAATGTCAGATTACAAGAAAGGATAAGTAACACAAATAAAGTCAGACCAAAATAATTATACCAAATAATTATGGTAACATGTACACAAATTAAGCACACATCAAAAAGTGTGATATGACCTTATGATAATATAGACATTTATTTTAATTTACATAATTTTATATGTAACTTTATACATGTGTGAGACAGTCAAAAATAAATTAAGATGCCAATTCACTTTAGTAACATCAAACTGACAAAATAGAGAATTCTCAACATTGGATATGTTAGACTTTAGGTTTTGAGAACTTTCAAACATCTGCTATTGACTTCAAAATGTGAAAAATGTATGCTTAACATAAACATAAAATGTAATTCTGTCTATTCTCCAGTGACATCTACCTCCTCTTCTTCAGAGGTATCCAACTCGTCCTCTTGGTCCAGAAGACCCTCAAAGGGCAGAGTGACAACCTGTCCAGCTGCCAAAAGCCCTAATGGAAACTCTTCTACACACTCCCCTAGAACATCTACTTCAATATCTTCTTCATCTGTGTGGCAGTCATCTTTTGATTCCGAATCGGCCCCAACGGACAGCACCATTGAGACATCTTCACTGCACACATTGGGGCCGTGAAAGTTCGAACCTTCAGTTTGGACAGAAGGAGCATCTGTGCTTATTTCTTGAGGAAAAGCTATGGAGGACAAAACAGCAGGATCAGGAATATTGATTATTATTATTATTAACAATGTAAATTTCGCAATTTACCTCCGTTTGATGGATCATCTGCAGTCTTAGCACTTGCGATTTGTCCTTGACTCAATTCCTCTTCCAAAAGGGTCTGTCCATCGAACATCTCAGCACTGTATTGGCTCCCCACCACATCAATATCATCATCATCATCATCCGACCCATTGGTGGTTTCCCAACGTCCCTCATATTCCTCTACAAATGTATGTACTCTCAGAACTTCAGTTTCTTCTCCCATTTCTTCGATCATCTGATCGTCTTTGTTCCAACCTAAATCCTCCTTTTCATTGTTCTCCAAACAATCGGTCACCCAGTCAATATCCTGAGTGTCAACATGTGCTGCCTGAACTTTCTTTTCACTATCTGATGTCATCTCAAATGAACGCTCATTAGAAACTGTAGTTTCCAAGTCATTTTTGACATGCTCTGCTTGTGTAATATCAGTAACAACACAGTCCGTCTTTGTGGGTGAAAAATCATGATCAGCATCATCAATATCCTCGTCAGGTGTCATGACGTCCTTCATTATGTCCTCCTCAGATGTTAGCAGGACAGAAATCTCAGTTGCATGGTCCTGAATGTCTTTTCCCATCTCATTTTGGTAATTACTATTCTGTAAAACAGTGGCTGTTCTACTTGAGTTTCCCTCCATGGAAATATCTCCGTCTTTACCTGAATATTTCACATTATCTCGCATGTCTCCACATGTCAACAGTGACCGTGCATGATTGTCAGATACCTCCAAGTCTTTCTTTTCGTTTATCAGCATAGACATCTCTGCTTTTTTCTCCCCACAAATGCCCTTTTTGATCTGTTCACTGCCATTCATCACTAATTGACTATTAACGTCATCACTTTTCCCTCCTTGGAATTTTCGATGGCTAAAATTTGATGTTAGCTGCTGATCACAATTCAGAGAACTATTACATGCGGGACTTGCAACATTTGAAAGAGCCTGGTGGAAAATTTGATCAAGGATACTTGATCTCAAGGGTCCCTTCGCCTGGCCAGCATTTTTAAAGTGAGAATTCGGCGTTGCCTGTGCAAAATTGCAGTTAACATCTGCTTCTTCCATTTCTGTTGAGTCTTTCTCCTGCTGTGTATTTGGTTCTTGCTTACTACCCTGTTCAATCTTATTGTCTGTCTTAGTTTTTTCCACTTCACAATCATCTTGGCCTGAAGTGGGCATTTTCTTTGCGTTGTTACACAAGTGAGCTACAGGAGTTTTTGTGGATTTAGGTGGTCTGCCACGACCACGTTTTACAACACCAGTGAGATGCTGTGTGTCTAACAGAGGCATTTTCTTACTGAGAGGTGAAGCAATTTCTCGTCTTCTCTTCACAGCTGCTGCTAGTCTTGTACTTGCACTGGTCATTCGGGTACTGACTCCATATGTGCCAGAATTTGATTGCCTAACGTCTCCACAGTGGAGCTCATCACATTTGGATATCGTCGGTTGAACCTGATCCCCATTTTCTAGGTTTTGGCACTCTGTGCCCCCTTTCACTTTTGACTTTTGAGTTGCAATCCTCCGTTTTCTCGTCTTTCTCTGTTTAGGACGCTCACTAGCATCGCTCACATCAGGCTGAATGCTGTTTGAGCTACTCCCACTGACTAAATTATTGTCTGAAAAGGAAGTCTTTAATTCTTGCCATTCAGCAAGGTCAGGGCATGATCGATTTCGGCAGGCGTAGAGGTCATGCTGTGGACGTGGGCAGGAAATATCAATCATTGAGCTTAGAGGGAAGCCCAATATCACTGGTGATTCAGAAAGCCACAAGGGAAAGTTTTGTGTTTCAGAGTCTTGCCTGTGTGATGGTTTTGATGGTTCTTGTTTTGATGGAACATCACTGTCTCCTTTTTCTGATTCAAGGGGGGAAAGGCATTGTAGTAGTTTGAAATCTGGCCTATCATCGGGTATGCTGGTCATAACAAGGCTAGGCATTTCACCTGTTGCAACAGAGTTTGGGACAGCTGTGTCTTTTGGGATTAAACTCAAGCCTTCTATAAGTGAGGGGGTAGAGTTTCTTGACGCAGTTGCCAGATTCTGAACTTGGTTCAAGTGGTCATGTTCAGGTGACTGAGTCAGGAGCACGACTGTTTTGGATCTTGACTGATTGTGAAAGCCTGAGTGGTCTGAAAAAAACAATTAGTAAAGTAAGTAAACAAAAATGAGTTAATACAAAATAATGCATGCACACATTTTTAGTCTAAAATAACATGAACCAAAGACTTTACCTTCATCTCTTTGTCCTGAAGACCCAACTGGTGTTGCGGTCTTGCTAACATCAGATTCCCTCATCTCTGGGTCACAACTTTGCACAAAAAGACAAGGACCTTGAGTAGAGGCCTCAGCGCCCTTTTGCCCACCTTTTTGTTCCTGAAGAGGACCTAGCTGATCTTGCTCATTCAGATTTCTGTCCAATGGCACCAACGGAAGGATGTTTAAACCCATCATGAACATATCCTCCAAGAGCATTGCAATATGTTCATCCGATTCGTCTGCTTGGGGAGGGCTGGAAGATAATGTTGGTATTTCCAAAGGGGAAGAGACAGAAATGTGATGTGGAGTACGAGGACATTTATCTGAAGAGGAATTAGAGGGTGAAATATGCGGGTCCGTCTGTGGGGTGAGAGTTCCAAGACTTTGACCAGGAATCACACTAGATGGGCAGCTCTTTAGTCAGATATAAAGTAAAAATAAGATTATGAAAGGAACATAGTTGAACATATTGAAAGGAAATTTTGCTGTAGAAAAGTGTCTCTCTATAATATTATACATTATTATATTATTTATTAGCATTATTACTCCAAAATCTTCAGTGTCACATGATCCTTCAGAAACCATTCTAATATGCAGATTTGGTGCTCAATGAACATTTATTATTATTATAATCAATATTGAAAACAGGTGTGGTGCTTAATATTTTTTTTTTATGGAAATTGTAGTGTCGTGGTGAATAGTAATGTAAGAGTTCTTACTGTCACTTCTGATCAATTTTATTATTTATTTCAAAAATAAATAAAATATATATTTTGCATGATGAAATTAATATTTTTTTCAGCAAGGATACATTTAAATTGATCAAAAGTGAGGGTAAAGATTTATATTTCAAATGCTGGTCTTTTGAACTTTCTTTTTATCAAAGAATTCAGAATTTGTTTTATTCCTGGTTTCTCCACAACTGTTTTAACAATTGCATGTGTCTGTCTGTGTGCGTGTGGGGCAACAAATATAGCACAAAGATTTAGAATATAAATCCTTACCTGAGTTCGAGGTCCACACTCTTTCGCTTCTTCTGGCTTCTTCTCACTCTCACCCTGGACGGAAACGAGGAGGTTACTCTCCCAGCAAGCTCCACTCCTTCTGCTCAGTTTTATCTTTACTTTAAGCTGGTCCAGTTTGGCCTCTTTCTGTTCAGTAGTAGTGTTTTTTTGTCCGTTATCTGCCTCTAAAAGCTTTTGGAAGTCTTTACCTGAAACATTCCTACTTTTTTCCACTACTCCAATTTGGTTTGATTTGGTCCCTTCAACATTAAGAAGCTTAATCTGGTTTTGTTGACGAGCTAAATTTTTTAATTGGCTTTCTCTCTTTGCCATTTTCCACCTTTTCTTAGCCTTTGTTTTATGATGGTCTGATATCGATGCTTCTGTCATGTCAGCGAGGGAAGGAACAGTGGCATTACTGATCAAATTTAAACCTCTAGTTGGACTAACTTCTTCCAAAAACTGCGATGGTGGCAAATCAGGCTCCAACAAGCCACAAGGTTGCACTGAAGTCACTGAAGCAGTACTGCTCTGCATCTTCAAAAGTTCAGACACGATTTCACTTTCCTGGCTCTTCACGCGGTCTTCTGTCCGTACACCAGTCTCTTTCCAACAACTCCCAACATCCACAACTCCTCTGTCTACCCACACTCTCTTTTTTTCAAAAAGGTTTCTAAGTCCAAGTCTGTGGGCAGCAGCCATTACTTCCTCATGTTCACTCCGACTCTCGATCTCCATTTCCCCCGAGTACAGAAACCCAACTAACTTCAGTAAGGCATGAGATCCTACAGCCTCAAGGCTCAGAAGTCGGTTCTGCCCCGCATGTGGAGCAGGGGAAGTGGAAAGGATTCTTGAGAAGATGGGGCTTAGGGCAGCTAACAGACAGCCGTGAGCAGGAACACAGACACCTGAAGAATTGAAAAGCATTTTTAGATAATAGAAAAAGCATTGTTTTCGTTTCACTGTTCCTTGCTTGTGGAATAATCTTCCCAATCCTATTCGGATAGCTGAATCCCTGACAATTTACAAAGAACCAGCTTAAAAATCATCTGTTCAGTGAGCCCTGCTGAAAAAAATCTTGACACTATCATCTCACAATTTGTTAGCTTGTACCAGCGGTTCTCCAATTCATTGCCTCTAAGATGAATCACTTCTTGTATTCCTCAATAAGTCGCTTTGGATAAAAATGTCTGCTAAATTCATAAATGTAAAAGTTTAGTACAAATTATTTTTCAATGACCGCAATATAAAATAAATGTCTATAACTAACAATAACATCTTAAATTTGAAAATTTAAAGATAACAAAAGAATGGCCCAGCAAGCAAAACAACTGCCAAAAAAAGAAAAACACAAATCAAATCAAGTTAAATATTATTGGAGCTAATATTATATTGTTGTAATGAATCAAGGTCAATGATGTGCTGATTAAACAGCTTTTGTGTAAAAAAGAATAAATGTAGGTCAAAAACATTTTAAGATGCGTAGGATACATTTATGATAGTAGACATTAATTTCAATGGTCTCTGTCAACAATTGCTGCAAGTAATAAAGTTGACAGCTTTTCCCAGTGCCACAGACCCAGTGTTTGTGATCTCTGCTCTTACCCTCTGTCTGTAGAAGAGTGTCACAGAAGATGCTTCCCTGCTGCTGCTTCTGAAGTTCACCAAGTAGGAATAATGCAAAGTCAGGATGCTGATACTTCCACATGCTGGCATCAACTTCAGTCTAAAATACATTTAGAAACTTCAAAACAAAAGGTAAGGCTGTTTGTGATCCAGAAAAAATTCCACATTCTTCAATTTTGCGAGATATACTTGTACTTACTTTGTGTTATCAATTCAGATCCAACGTAGACTAAAATAGTCAACATTTGGACAAGTAACGTTAGAGGCTTTTACATTGCTTTGACAGGCCTATAAACATAGATAGAAGACAAAGAGACTGTGTTTGAAAGTCTGAGGACTGGTCGGACAATTTTAAACTAAATTCAAAACATTGTATTAAATTGCAAATACATGTATCAGTTCAGCCATACTCTCGATCGCGAAGGTCACAAAATGTCAACTGATCCTGATATCGCTAGTATTTCCGCGCTAATTGCACGTGCTTTACCAATACTTGCTAATATACCGATATTATGATCCAAAATAAACAAACAATTTTACAAACGCAAACACAGGTGATGTGTAGGACACGTGAGCCGCTGCATTGCTCTACTACTCGGTAGCTTCAGAGGTGAGATTTTGAACTCAGTGATTCGAATATTTTGAATCGTTTCAGCAAAAAGATCCACTCACTGAATTGTGAACATAACGTTACGTTGATACGCCAGCGCCATGTGAGATCATCTTAAACGAGTATGTTGAGTCATTTGCTACGATTTTATTGTTGAATCATTCACTACTTAATTGTGTATAGAAGTTTATACACATTCATAATAATTATTGCGCCTCTGTTCTCTCCTTGGTGTGTTACTCGCTGATGTTTTGTGTGCAATTGCAGTGCTTCCCAACCCCCACTAGGGCTCGCTAAAGAGGGGTTAACAAGCAAACTACTATACAATCCTCTACTATTTGTATTACGGTTTAATATATTAATCATAATTAAAACTATATTTGTTTACCAGGATTTGAAAAATCTCACGATAAACTGCCATGTTAGAAATTAAGATGCATTACGCATCGTGTTTTCCTTTTTTGCGTGAAAATATGTTAAGTGATATTTTACTAGCGAGCGCTGAGGGAAATTATATAAATTAAAGTATGAATGAAATATATGATTTATCTTTGAAGGGAACTGCCCTAAGGTGTTAGGGGGGTATTTTAACAACTCACTTACCCCATTATTTCCTGTGCAGAAACTGTTGCATACAATTTGACAACACAATTTATTGTTATTTTAATACAATTGTTTTGAAAATTCCTTTGAAGGCACGGAAAGAATAAAAACAGTGCCGGTACATTTAGGCACATTATAACGTAAATTATGCAGGGAACCTCTTAAGGAAGTGTAATGTTTATACTGTAAAAATTATTTGGCGCTTTAGTTCAAATAAACTATTAAAGCTACAGCCTCTTAAAGCTACAGTCTTGTTGCGGAAGAACATTGTAGCCGGAGCTACTTTTCTCTGTTTATGTCTGTGACGTGTCACGCAGGCACTGGGCTACTCCGCAGCGGTACGACCCGAACGATCAAAAATAGTCAGAATAAACACTTATTATAGGTGTACTGTAGTGATTCAGCGTAAGACAAAAACACGGTACTCGCTCATTATATACATTTTGAACACAAAAAAAGTTACGGACAGCAGCTTTAACCAGGGAGCCAGTGGAACTAGGGGCCTCTAGGTTACTTAAAACGATTTAAAATAAGACAAAACAAGCATTAGTATAAGCTCAACTAAAAACTAACATATTTCCTATTTTTAGTTAATCTTCTAAAGACCTGTATATCTTTGAGAGAAAAAGGGTCCTTCCCAGTCTTGGAAAACCTGGATATGTGAGGTAGCCTAATTTGTGTTTGAATTCTAGACTTGGAAAAGTCACAAATTAAAATCTTAAAACTCCATGCTCATTCCTATAATGTATGCATGTGTGTGTATGTGTATATATATATATATATATATATACATCATTTCTAGTTATGCCAACGTCTAAAATATGTTACCGGGTGAGTGTGTGTGTGTATATATATATATATACAGGTCCTTCTCAAAAAAATTAGCATATTGTGATAAAGTTCATTATTTTCCATAATGTAATGATAAAAATTAAACTTTCATATGCTTTAGATTCATTGCACACCAACTAAAATATTTCAGGTCTTTTATTGTTTTAATACTGATGATTTTTGCATACAGCTCATGAAAACCCAAAATTCCTATCTCAAAAAATTAGCATATCATGAAAAGGGTCTCTAAACGAGCTATTAACCTAATCATCTGAATCAACTAATTAACTCTAAACACCTGCAAAAGATTCCTGAGGCTTTTAAAAACTCCCAGCCTGTTTCATTACTCAAATCCACAATCATGGGTAAAACTGCCGACCTGACTGCTGTCCAGAAGGCCATCATTGACACCCTCAAGCAAGAGGGTAAGACACAGAAAGAAATTGCGGCGTGGCATGGAGGCAATCGGTCTGTGGCACTGCTGAGGTGTTATGGAGGCCCAGGATGCTTCGATAGCGGCCTTAAGCTCATCCAGAGTGTTGGGTCTTGCGTCTCTCAACTTTCTCTTTACAATATCCCACAGATTCTCTATGGGATTCAGGTCAGGAGAGTTGGCAGGCCAATTGAGCACAGTAATACCATGGTCAGTAAACCATTTACCAGTGGTTTTGGCACTGTGAGCAGGTGCCAGGTCGTGCTGAAAAATGAAATCTTCATCTCCATAAAGCTTTTCAGCAGATGGAAGCATAAAGTGCTCCAAAATCTCCTGATAGCTAGCTGCATTGACCCTGCCCTTGATAAAACATAGTGGACCAACACCAGCAGCTGACATGGGTACTCCAGTGCTGCTTCTCTGTAGCCCAGGTCAGGCGCTTCTGCCGCTGTTTCTGATTCAAAAGTGGCTTGACCTGGGGAATGCTGCACCTGTAGCCCATTTCCTGCACACGCCTGAGCACGGTGGCTCTGGATGTTTCTACTCCAGACTCAGTCCACTGCTTCCGCAGGTCCCCCAAGGTCTGGAATCGGTCCTTCTCCACAATCTTCCTCAGGGTCCGGTCACCTCTTCTCGTTGTGCAGCGTTTTTTGCCACACTTTTTCCTTCCCACAGACTTCCCACTGAGGTGCCTTGATACAGCACTCTGGGAACAGCTTATTTGTTCAGAAATTTCTTTCTGTGTCTTACCCTCTTGCTTGAGGGTGTCAATGATGGCCTTCTGGACAGCAGTCAGGTCGGCAGTCTTACCCACGATTGCGGTTTTGAGTAATGAAACAGGCTGGGAGTTTTTAAAAGCCTCAGGAATCTTTTGCAGGTGTTTAGAGTTAATTAGTTGATTCAGATGATTTGGTTAATAGCTCGTTTAGAGACCCTTTTCATGATATGCTAATTTTTTGAGATAGGAATTTTGGGTTTTCATGAGCTGTATGCCAAAATCATCAGTATTAAAACAATATAAGACCTGAAATATTTCAGTTGGTGTGCAATGAATCTAAAATAAATTATATATTATCATTACTTTATGGAAAATGATGAACTTTATCACAATATGCAAATTTTTTGAGAAGGACCTGTATATATATATAGATAGATAAGTCCTTATCTTTAATCCACATCCAATAAATCATGAAGGACTGGAAGCTCATGTAAATTCATCAGATAAAAAGGGTGGGAAATTCTGCAATCCTGAAATTTTTTTGATAGAAAATAGGAGTGTCAGTGGTTCAAATATTGTTGTTGACAATGACAATGGAGGGTCCTTTGAGTCAAAAAAGGATGAGAACCACTGGTTTAGCCTAGTTGTTTCCAATACTATTTTTAAGCTGACTAGCAGTTTATGATTTTTTTTCTCCATCCAATTTAAAATTAAGTTCTCGCTGTCTCCACTAATTTGCAATTTGACTTAAATTCTTTTATAAAAAAAAATCAATTCCATAATATGTCTCAACCATATTTCCCAGTAAGCAGCAACTCTATAAGGTCCTAAAATGGATTTATCAAATTGATCTCATACATTACATCCTCAAGTGAAGAATTTTAAATGAATGTATTAAATGTGTTAAAGTACAAAAATGCTCTGTGAATCACACAAAAATTCACTGTCAGAACCTTGAAAAAAAATCATTCTTTTATTTAAAAAAAAAAAAAACAGTATTGCTAAGTTACATGTTCAATCCACGAAAGAAAGGTGCAATGTTTAAGACCAAAGGTAAAGTGTTGAAATATATGAATTATTAATCAAGATCCATTTTACTAGTGTTGCAGAGAAATGGCAAGTTAACTGACAGAACATGACACAAAGAATTTTTTCCTTTCGTCTTTAATTAAAAGATATAAACTGTAAATGCATTTATTTAAAAAATAAAAATGATTGCATATGCATTCACCCACAACACCCCAGAAAAACAAAATCAGCCCCAATCATAAAATACAGAAAAGAAAAGAGCAACAGGACAAAAACCAAAGGAGGAAAAAAAAAATAATTAAAATTAACAAATATTCTCTGGTATATATAGTTAAATGTGCTTTTATTTTATCTTATTTTCTCATCAAGCTAGAATCAAAATCTGAGCTCTTGCTAAATCCTGCCTGAAAGAGATGCAATTTTTGTGATTAAAAAGCTCATTTATCTGCCTCCCTCAACACTGAATAATCGATTAATTCCTCATTCTTGTGAACAGCCTCCTCTATCAGGACTCAGACTCCAACCTTTCCTTAACTGACTGTAGTGTCTTGAGAAATTGTACTACAATTGGCAAACAGGAGATTAAAAAGGCATTGGGGAAAAAAAAAACTTTAAAAAAAATCCACTGACCCCTAGTGCTATTCAGTAAATATCTACAACAGACTTACTGAGCATTTGAATATGCAGCCTAAGAAACAAGCACTGTATTTATGGATTGCAGAGAGAGAAAAAAAACAATGGATATACATCCTCAAATGTACATTCGTTTCCTCTCTACACAGACAGGCACTGAAACCAAGAGGCAGACGGGTGGCCGAACGTCCCTGTTCACCGCTTATCACAAACACACTCACACGACGCAATGAGCAAGCGAGGCACTCCAAGTATGCTGAGTGGATTTGTGAGATGCAGTCATATTTACACATTCATTTATATTCAGACAAAAGTGAAAAACCACGAACTGGGTCCACCAGCAGGGCCGTTTCACGACATATTGAAAAGTGGGAGCACCAATCTAAGACCAGGACTACAATTTGTCTCCAAGAGTTCTTCTGTTGCTTTTTAATTGTGTTTATTAAAAAACTAAGGGGGAGGAACTCTTTAGTTTCCACACAGAAACTAATTGTTGTCAGTGACAATTTCAAAGACCAAACCAAAGGGGGGGGGGGGGGGGGGTCCCCATAGAGCACAACTGTCCTCATCTACCACTAGAGATCGTTCTTGAATGCTACTAGTTTAAAAAAATAAAATTAAAAAAAAGTCACCCAAAAATCCCTCTGCCTCTTTACTAATGCTTCAACGCTTTTCACAACAACCTCTTCCTAGAGACTGAACACTCAATGAGACTATCCACAAAAACCACAGATGGATAACTTAAGGGGAACTGGTGGTCATCTAGTGCTTTTAGAAAACAATGACCAAAAAACAAAACAAAAAAAACTCATGTCCGTCACAATGCGTCAAGACATACAACTTCGAGATATTCTATATACATTATTTTCTGCAGGCCACATATGACTGATGCAATTTGGCATTACCTTTTTATCAATGTGAACCACAAAAGCAGGATGAAGCAAAATAATCAAAATACCATTGATCCAATAGATGCATAAGCTATAAAAAAAAGAAAAGAAATGGTTTATAAAGTTTGATAAGCTGGGCATGTGACTATATAGACATTTTAGTCCCTAGTGTTTCCATTATTTGACAAAAAGAAAAAAAAAAGTGGTATGGACTAAAACCAAGAGGAATTCATTGTGTAGTGTCCATTTTAAGTAGTGGCTGTTCTCAATCACATTGATCTTAATAAGAGTAGGAGTGACAACTAGAGAATGTTGAAAACTACAGAAGGGTCTTTGCAATTAGTGGCAATGGTCCCGTAAGTGATGAGATCAGAGGCTCAGCAGGGACAGTAGGCAGGAGGAGGAAACTCACGGCGGGTGATGCACACTATCAGTTTTTCTGTGGAGAGAAACAGATGAGACGTGAAGGTCAAGCGTGGTACTCTATCATTGAGTTCACTAATAACAAGGGAAAACGATTCAATAATGCGTCATCAAAGAGCTGTGATAAGAATTTGTGTATATTACACAAATCACATCACCCATTTTGTGACAGATAAAACCACTGATACATCAGTCATGTGACCAAAGTAGACACATGAGGGGAAGAGATCAGTGTTGGGGAGTAACTAACTGATAGTAACGACGCTGCTAATGAAACATGACACTGGCTGAGCTGTTTTCTGCATCGCTTTTTTATTAATGTAAATCAGTGCAGTATATGAAATATTTGCCTTTGTTTTTGACACTAGAAATTTGATGCATTTGAGATCCTTGTTTAATGCACCAGATAAATAAATATATACATATGTACATGCATATTCAATTATAAGAAAGCATAAATGAAAACAATTTATATTCATGATTTTACATTGTCTTCTTGCAGTGAAATATTGACTTGTGTTTGAGTGTTTTTGTAAATGTGATTAAATTGAAATGTCATCCTATTTGAGATCCTTGTTTTTGCACTTGATAAATATAGCTAAACTGTAAAAAAAATTACACTCATAAAATAAATGAAACAAGAAAAGTGTCAGCAGCTTGTATTCCCTAACTACTTTTCGGTACCTGTAACTTGACTAATTCAACTACCACTAAATTTGGAGTAGCTTCCAGTTGGAAAGCTAGTTTTAAAAAAAAGCTTCCCCAACACTGGAAATTAGTAAACCCATTTCCACTGACGTACAGAATAACAAAATACTGTTAATGAGGGTTAGAACCACAAATACACTGAGCGGCGCACATACACTTAAATGTACACATGAAGCCCATGCAGAAGGTGGACACACATACCATGCGTGCTCATGCACTGAGTGGGGGGAGGGGAGTAGCCTAACCATCATAAGAGTCCAACAGAGGCAAAGAGCCCCGTCTCTCCCCATACATTCCTCCCTGAGAGTCAAAGAGAAAGAGAGATTGAACCAGGATAAGAGAAAGGCATCGAAGAAGAGTTGAGTGATAATAGAAGGAGAGGGGGAGTGTGAGTGTTAGTTGAGGTGAGAACCCCTGTGAGTACTATTAGTGAAATTACAGTAGGTTAACAAGTTTCAGCTTGAGTAGTGTGTGGGTTTGATGATGTCTGGTGTGCAAGGAAGATAGTGAGAACAAGTTGTTTGTTGTGTGTAACTGCAGAAGGGTGGACGTTTCCCTTAGAAGGTTTGCGTTACCTGAGGTGCGTCTCTGTCAGAGCGATCCAGCGTGTCGTCTAAAGTGTTTCTCCGTCCTCTCTGGTCTATCGTAGAATAAGCGTCTGGAGCCACAAGCAAAATTGATCATTTGAAACTGATCTCACACTTAGTGAATCACAGCATAGTGATTGCATAGATATTGTAGTAAATTTGAAATTTTCCACTGCAAAATGCATGCATTCATTTCATATGCAGTGCATGCATATACACACACACACATATATATATATATAATTATACACACACATGCATATACACAGTATATATGAAATGTAAACAATTTCCCCCAATTTTGAACAGTATGTTTTATTTTTGCAGGAAAGTGATACTTTTATTCAACTAGCATGCATTCAATTATTCAAAAGTGAAGTAAAGAGATAGACATTTATACGTTTACTTCACTTTTGAATAATTTAAAGACATTTATAATGTTACAAAAGATTCACGTTTTCAAATAAATGCAGTCTCTGTACACACACACACATATGTATGTATGCATGCATGCATGTATCGAAACACACAAACACATACATAAACATCACGAAAACTCAACGGGAAAATGTGACTAAAAGCTCTTTAGACCTTTTAGACCTTGAGTATATGCATAAAGTATGAGAATAAAGTATGTGCATTTTACCTGGTCCAATGTCATTAAGTGGAATCATGTCTCTGTCCTGTTTGCCCCCTAACAAAGAGACACAAACACTACCAGTCAAATGGACATGCAGGATACAACTTTGTCTCTGATCTGACTAACACATTAAAAGCCATTCAGCAGGAATATGTTGTGTTCTTACCCCTGTCTATTAGCGGCAGGGTGCTGTCCTCGTATCCCCCGTTGCTACGGGTGTTGTTGTTGGGAGGGTTGAGGGTGACCATGAAGTCGGTTTTCTTCCAGCCGTCCTTCTCCAGCGTGCGGCGGAGCTCTTTGAAGCCCCACACGATCTGCAGGACCTGCCCAGCGCCACGTACCTCTCGATCTGAACGGTTGCTGTATGGGGAATATACAGATTGTGAAATATAACTACAGCTCATAAAAAAGCATTTGTTAAAAAAGTTCCTCTTCCAGGTTCCTCCAATGTGACCAGCCAATTAACACAAAAACAGACACACACACACACCTGTCTTTGTTGATGAGCACCAGTCTCTCGATACCCTGGGAGCCGCGCAGGGATTTGGCCGCATCCACGCTGGAGCCGATCACTTCGGTCATCGTGCTGAGAACAGACACCACCGTCTCCTCCGAGAGCCCGCGCACAGGCTGACTCTGACCACTGCCTGGCAGATTGGCCACCAAGTTAGGCACTGAATGCTTCCCTACACAGAGAGAGGAAGATTGTGAGATTGTGTCAAAATCACAGGAATTAATTATTCAGACTGTACAAATATGGCTAATTTGATGGTAATAACACTGAATGGACGCAAATACAAAGGCTAGCACAAACAAACAAGTATTATTGGCTCACAGACCTAGCAGCTCACGGTTGCGAGCGTCAATGGCCAGGTTCCTCAGAGCTCCAGACATGGCTCTGACCACACGGTCGTTCCCATGAGACAACAGCTCCGTCATCATCGGCAGGCCATGTTCCTGTCTCATCGTTGCTCTAATGTATCGCCCATACTGACAAAAATAAGGACAGAGATCAAATTATGAAACAGATTTCCGCTCTTCATGAAGCCAATCAAACAAATATTAAGGAATAAATGGTGATTGACTAGGGCTTGTGGAGAAAAATTATGGAAAAATCATTATTGATTCTTATGATTTATATTAAGGTTAGATTTCAAAAAGTTGATTAGTAACGAACATGAAGCAGAGCAACATCTCACTCAATCTCAAATTCCCCCCAAAATGAAAATTCAATGGCCACATGGTCATTGAAGCCTAAAAGTTTGTGTAATTAATTCTGTGTTGAATCCAAATGTATTTTATTTTTCTAAACATAATGTCTATTGGATGCTTTTCTCATTAAACACTATAATGACTTTAAATTATCTGTTAGAGGTAATTTCTCAGCCAAATTTTATGTGCAATTAGATAAATTACATGTGGCGATTAATTAGATTTAAAAATTGTAATCACTTGACAGCCCTAATATAAAGTTTTTTGTTTCATATCTGCTTCTTTTGGATGGAAAGATATTAAGAAATAAATGGTGATTGACTAGGGCTGCTCGATTATGGCAAAAATCGTTATTGATTCTTCTGATTAATGTTAAGGTTAGATTTCAAAAAGTTGATTAGTAACGAACATGAAGCAGGGCAACATCTGACTGTGTGATGGAGCCTAGAGAATGCAGTTAGAATACCCCAAAATTCAAGATATCAGGACAAAAATGCCTCATTGTGATATAGTTAAGCAATATCACACAAGTAATGAACGCAATATCACACGCTGTTTTTGTCCCGAATAAGTGTGAAAATGCAAATGTGATATTGATTTTATTAGGGGTGACCCCAAACAGTCGAAGATTCGATGCATTGATAGGAGGAGCCTGATTAGACTACCAATCTCACAGTCGAATCTTCGCAGAGGTTATATAAGGGTGCTCAATGTCTGATTTCACATAGAACTACTGGTTTTCTGTCAATACGTTAATATAGGGTGCCTATTATGATAATGCTGTAAATACAAATGTGCATAGGAAGAAGCTTTAAATAAATATTTTTAACGTGCATGAATAAATCCAAACACCCCGTGACAGATTTAAGTTTCACTTTCGATTCGTGACCGATAGAGGACGTTTTTGGCGGCAGGGATTTAAATCTTTAAAAATGTCTGGGATAAGAAAATCTAAAGAATGGATGCACACCATCAGAAAGGATATTTTCCCAGACTGGATTTAGCATCAGGAAAACCGTGATCGCACTTCTGCAGGCCAGTTGGTTTTCCTCGGGACATTCTAAAACACTTATCGTGAAAAAAGCTTTTAAAACGCTAGGGCACTTTTACATGGCTTAGTTAATGTATAGTAGGCTACCTCATCAAAAAACCATACAATGTGCATATTAGCAGATGAACCCAGAATATGAACTAGGTGTTCATTATATATGTATCACTATAGTGTTCCTCCTATAGAAAGTCACGTAAAGCGTTTTCTTTATAATAACGGTTTTCAATGGGAGGAAAATTAGCGTTTAATTAAACTCGTTGCGTTCATATTCTGGGCTCATCTGCTTTTCTGTAGGCTATACAGTATGCTTTATTAATAAGGTGTGTATAGAATTTGATCTTTTAATATAACTGTCTTAGGACATTAAGCCGTTAAACATTTTTCATGTTATGCGTTTTTCATGTTAAGCGTTTTAGAATGCATTTTATCCACGCACACAATTTGAAAAGACACAGAGACACAGACAGAGTGAAAGACTAGATTTTTTTCTCTCTCGATCAGGTAGGGTACAAGTGATTTCAAAACATTTCAGCCGGTTCTAATTTGATTTTTGGATGCTGTGAACATGTTTAGATAAACTGTCACTCGAGTTCAGCGTGTATTGTTGTTTCTGCAGTGAAAAAGACAAGTTTGACCATACTGGCTTTACTTTCGATATTTTAATATCTTTTTATTTATTTATTTATTGATCACTCGGGGTTATTTAACTATTTGTGGCTTGTGTTTTGAATACATGTTCCCCTGCACTTTAGGCACTTTGCACACATTTGTTCTGCATCTTGTGACTTGATTCAGAGTTATTTCGTTTTTTTTTTTTTAGAAAGGTATATTCTGTTCTAATTTAATTCTGTAAATGAATTGATTATTTTTCGGTGCATAGATGTTGCGCTCTGTAGGTACTTAGAGCCTGCTCGCACAGGCAATTTAGCCGACTTAATTTGATTTGCATGTGAAATGCAAATCCTGTCTGCAGTGTGGCCTTTCTGCTGTTATTTATGTTATTTCTTAGTTGTATTGATCCAAAATGTTTTTCTACATTTTTTTCTATATCTTTGTGTGATGCTCTGTACATCGCGGCTTTAAAATGTTAAAATCCCGCCCCCTCCCCGACCCCACACACACGATTCGACTATCAGTCGACTATAGGGAAGACTTTACGATTCTGATTCGACTATGAAAATCCTTAGTCGGGGACACCCCTAGATTTTATACAACAGTTCAATAAGTAATTTATTATTATTATATTTTAGACAATATTGTTTGCTTTTGCTCAATTTTGCCAAAAATAAATAAAACAAATTATAATATTGTTTATAAAGCCAGAGCAGAACGTTGTGCGTCTCCGAGCAACACACAGTGCTTTTTAATTTCTAAACGAATCCGCATTTTGAGCGAATCAATCAGGTGAACCAATGATTCAATGGCCCATTTATAAAGAGCATTTACTTTATTCCTCAATGAATCAGTTGTTTGAATGAATCAAATGAATGACTCGTTGACTTATGACTTACTCATGTAGACATTTACCGCCACCAGTTTCTTATTTAGAATATCATTTAGTAAAAACAATTAAATAAATAAAAATTCCACATTTCTATATTCATAATAATAATAATAATGTGTTGAATCCAAATACATTTTATTTTTCTAAACCTACTTTTTGTAATGTCTATTTGATGCTTTTCTTATTTAACACTATAATGACTTTAAATTATCTTTTGGGGGTAATTTCTCAGCCAAATTTGATGTACGATTAGATAAATTACATGTGGCGATTAATTAGATTTTAAAATAGTAATGACAGCCCTAATATAAGTTTTTTGGTTCATACCTGCTTTTTATGGGATGAAAAAGCTCATTTTAAGGCCTGAAAGTTGCAGTATGCAAGTTCTGAAATGTCAGCATTATTGTGTGTACTCACAGTCCAACGGCCTGCACACAGGTTCTGCACGGCTCCCGCGGCGGCTTCCAGAACCGATGGGTTCTTACTCTCTTTCAGAAGAGAAGTGTACACGCGCACCACCTCTGGCTGGAACAGCAATTCATAACCTACAAAACACCACAATTATAACATTTCATCTATTATCTAACTACCAACAATTCAGAGACAACAAGACTCAACTGTCGTTGTACCTTTGGCTGGTGAGCTTCTCTTTGGAATGTCAATCATATCTGAAGTTCCATCATCCTCTTTTTTTCCTGAACAAAGCAGACGGCATGAGCAACAGAGATGAAGTGACAGAAATCGTATCTGTCATTTAATGATAGTGATGTAATTTATGACAATTTAGAAGCAAAAGTCTGAAGAAAACCATCTTCAAAGATTTAAAAAGGGGATTTTCTTTAGACAAAGAGTTTCATTAGAGGCAGTTCAGACAAAGGTTATATTTATTCCCTTAGGGAAAGCCCCAAGTTGTGTAATGATTAAATGACTAAAGACTTGATGCAGACAGCTCAGTTTTCACAATAGTATATGCCAAAGTGTCAAAGTGCAAGTATAAAAGAATCAGTCAATTGTCTCTTAAAATGTCTCATAAAACATTAAAAGTGAAGGTGTGTAAGGAGTGTACTTATTGGAAATGCTGAGCGCTGGCACCCTCTGGTGGTTACTAATGAAATGTTTTAAAATGCAGCAAGCATTTTAAAGGGCCACAGTCACGCAAAATCAGATTGCAGAAAAAATTTTTTTTGGATCTCGTCCCTCCTTTCCCAGTTTTCTAGAATAGCCAACTATTTTGTATATTTGTGGTAAAAACTGTTCGATGAATGGTTTGGATGATACCTCAGAAGGCAGCAGCCTATATAGGCAGAAGTGTATCTCGCTAGGTTTTAAAACAGTGATAGTATCCAATATCATAATACATCCATTTCCTTCCGATCAATAAAAACCTTGTTTGTGTGACTTGTCCCCTTAATAGGCCTTCTTACTTTACAAAAGTAGTGCAGCTCATAAAACGAATGTGAAACGGGATGAGAAATAAATTATTTTCCCTTAAAACATTTCCCATTTCAGATCCAATTTCTGAACTTTGACAGGGTTAATAATGGGTTACAATGAGGTGAAATGTAAGTGATTTCCATAATAGCAAAGCGAAGCCTTTACTTAAAAAAAAAAGAAAAGAAAATAGTGAAAAAGGTAAAAAGAGAGAAAAGCTTACCTTTGGAAAACCACTCGTCTGTTACAGGATAAAAGGATGTACGGAATGAGAGCAGAAGAGACAGATACAGAAGAAAATGAGGATAGTTTTGGCATAAAAAAAATTGCAATAGTGCCCCAGCCACCATACAACTATTTAGCAACAAACCCACAAACAAGGCACACCACACAATTCGTGCATGCTTCATCTCCTTTGTCTGCAAACAAACTTCTATATGATCTGACACATATCAAACTAACAGGCTTAAAAGACTTCAAAGTGTGTACTAAGATTTAAAGACTAGGAATAAGCACGGCCTCTTGGCTTGGTTTACACGAGACAGAGATTGTGGACTGGAATGCAAAGATAGCAAGTTAACTTATATTAATTGGTTACGGCCCACAGCTAGTGCCAGCGTTTTTCTTTAAATGAATCAGACGCACACCTTTGCCCTTTCGGGAGCTGAAGCAGCCGCCCTTTTGGGACGAGGCGGGGCCATGATTGACAGGAGTCATCTCCTGATAGCGCTCAGAGCCTGGTATCTCCCGATGAACTTGATAGGACAGATTCCTCAGCAGACACACGCTGTTCTCAATCAGCTGCACACAGACATAACAAACATGATCAAATAATAAATCATTTGTTGGAGATTGAAGCAGGACAACTAGAAATATTTGTATAAAACAGTTGAAAAACCAAAGAAAAGGCTGATCCTACTATGTATATAGTAATATTTATAATTTGCAGATTCTTATTCCACTCAATGATCCACTAACCCCTGGTTTCACAGACAAGGCTTAAGCTAGTCCCAGACTAAAATGCATGTTTGAGCCGTTTCAACTGAAAGCAACCAGCACTGACGGATCTTAAAATATTAATATTATTCCCATTGTTTTGTCTCAAGATGCACACAAGTAAAGTGTTTTCCTACATTGTGTTAAGCTACCTAAATGTTCTAATTGAACGAAGGCTTAATCCTAAACATGTCTGTGAAAGCACCGCTAGCAGCACAAATCTTGGGCCATCATAGATATGACAATATAGGCTCAAGCAAATGGTGAAAAAATAATCTGTTCAGGCAAACAACTTTTTCCAATAAAATTAAAGAGTACATCAAAATATTTTTGACATACACACTACCATTCAAGTTCAAATACTGTTAAGATTTTTTTCTAAGAAGTCTTTTTTTTTTTTTTTAAGAAGTCTCTTGTGCTCAACAAGGCTACATTAACTGATCAAAAATACAGTGAAACATTATTCTAACTTAAAACAACTTTGAATATATGTACTTTAGAGTAAATGTACTTATGCAATTTATTCCGGTGATTTTTTCTGCATCATTACAGCAAGTCTTCAGTGTCACATGATCCTTCAGAAATCATTCTAATATGCTGATTTCCTGCTCATGAAACATTTCTTACCAATGTTGAAAACAGTTGAGCAGCTTAATTTTTTTCAGGATTCTATGATTAATAGAAGGTTAAAAAGACCAGCATTTATTTGAAATGGAAATCTTGTGTAACATTAAAAAGCATCATATGACCCCTTTTAAATATTTATAATGTTTTCATTTAGCGTGTAATGTATCTGTTTGTGCATGTACGTATACGATCTGCAAAGGTTCAAAGTCTTCCACAAAGAGATTTAACAGAGAACATGGATCGAGGTGTTTTAGACAGGTCTGGATCAAAGTCCATTTATTATTTCTGCAAACATCTATGTCACAATGTAAAATATTAGCATAATTCCCACCCAAAGGCAAACGCAAAGACAGAAGGTGTGGTTTCGGTGAATTGAAGTGTTGTCATGCTTGCAAAGTAGGTTCCGAATAATTGGCTTGATCATCTACATTTTCATAATCTGACTTGGGCTCGAACTGATATCGTAAAACTGACGGCATTATTATTTACTGAGCGGTCACAGTTGCTTTAGAATCCTTGGTAGCTGAAAGTCCCGATTAGGTTTAGGGGCGTGATACTTCCGACATGTGCTTGAGATGTTTGGCCAATCAAAGTGCACTGGGTCTGCAGGCCAATCAGAGCTTTTCGAAAGGAGGGGTGTTTTAGAAATCCACACGTTTCTGACAGACTGGGAATAGAGGAGACTCGATAATATCCCGTATGTAAAAAGCATGCTAACCTATTATACTACACCCAATAATCAAAATAATTAAATTTTTAAAATGGCTTCAAATGAACCCTTAAATGCCACTTGAGTAATTATTTCTCGCTAAATAAAAGTATCAATTAAAAAATAAATCACTGTCCCCAATCATTTGATTGTAGTATATAATTGTACAACATTGGTTTAAGTTATAAATTTATTTTCAAAATATTAGCATATTATGACTAGTGTGTGGGCTCATTTAACTAGTCCTGTATAAATAGCCAGGTTGACATAAATTTACTGTTCAAAATTGCAGTGAGTAATAATAAATACAACCAGCAATGCCTTCTTCCCTCTTTGCTCTTCCTGGAAACATGCTTCTCCTGTCATAAAAGATCAGTGCGCATGAAAGTGCAGTTCTCAAAACATTAAGAGTCACAGTTCAGTTGTTACCTTGTTGTCCACATCTTTACAGTTGATCTGTGACTGGACGATGTACATGAGAGAGTCGACCAGTCCAGAGCACTCCCTCAGCTTCCTCCTGGCCTCGCTCCGCTCCGAGCTCACATTCCTGAGAGCGAAACGTCATGCAACTAATTAGTACACTGCCTGTTTAATGTTTAGCAATGTTTGGCATGCACAGAAACTTTTCGCTTCAGGTCATCACCTAAAACATATCAACCAAGTGTTTACAGATGGCATCAGGAAAGTTGAGCAATGAATGAGAAAGCGAGGGTTAAAATGCAAGACACTGTTAGCTCTACTTAAATGTAATCACGGTGTAAAACCACTCCTCTGACTGAACGGAGCTCTTTCTAAAAGCCTAATAGGCGAGTGGGAGAGGCGAGGGACACTTTCAAAGAGAAGCACTCAAGAGAAATAAGTGGATTCAAAGATCACATTTCTCACTTTTGTCCAAACTTTGTCCTGGTTCTTTCACAGCCTCAGAGGTTGTTGCTCTCACACACAATTCAAGAGCATTTCCTTTGCCCTTCCTGTCTTTCTTACACATCAAAATGCAGCTTCCTCACACAAACACAACTTTTCTTGACAGGAATTCTTTAGCAGCATTGAGGCACACCCCTCCCCCCTATAAAGTCTTTCATTAATCTGAATCATGAAACTGTTCCTTCCCAACACATCCTAATCCAGTCCTCCGCCCATCTCTCTGTGTTCCCGTGGCTTGACTGCACCACCAAAGTCACGTGTTTGATTCCCAGGCTGATTAAGGGCATTTTCACACCTGGCTCGTTTGGAGCGTTTGTTTCAGAAACTAGTGAGATTTCTCCCTTAGTATGGTTCTTTTAAGCATATAACTCTGAAGCGGCTCACTTGTGGCGAGAAAGCAATCCGACCCAACGGACCAATGAACCAGGCTATATCACAATGTATAATGAGCAATGCATGAAAAGCGGCAGTTTGCTTTGCTCCAGATTCATTTTGAGAGGCATTCGCAAAGACAAAGTGAAATGCCTAACTAAAACTTGGTCGGACAAACATTTCAGAGCTGTCCAAAACACAACAAATAGAGGCGAAGCCTTGATTCTTGCACAAAACGATAAAGTAAATAAACGGCAATTACAAAGAAAGCCACAATAAGCCCATGGAACATATGACCTTTATCGGAACATGATCAGGTGCACTCTGACCAATGTGAGGAGAGTTGACTCGCACATGAAATTTTGGTCCTTTAAGAAATGTTGCTTTGTGAAAGCGAAACATGCATTAACATTATGTACCTTAAACAGCCGGTGGTGTTGGTGAGTGCAGTCTCCCACTCCAGGTGTCTGGGTTTGCAGCTCTCTTCTCCACCTTCGTTCCCCCTCTCCCAGCCCGAGTGCGGAACCATCACCTCATCGGACAAGGCGTGCAGCGCGTGATCCACAATCTCCATCTTTACAGAGTCATGAGACGACAGGTTCCACAGCGTGCCTGTAAGAGGACGAGCCATCAGTTACTGCCAGATGTAACTATTAGTTTTCAACGATCCTTCAGAAATCATTCTAATATGCTGATTTTGATTATAACCTGATACTTTTTTCAGGATTCTTTGATGAATAGAAAGCTCAAAAGAACCACATATTTGAAATATTAATCTTCTGTAACATTATAAAACCTTGATTTACAGCACAAAGGAGTGTGTACCTGTTATAGTGTCGGTAAGGTCCTGATCTCTCGTCTTCCTCAGTAGCCGCACCAGTGCGGGAATTCCATCACAGTTCTTGATGGCTATCTTGTTATCTGAATCTCGCCCATATGAGATGTTCTTGAGAGCTCCGCATGCTGCGTAATGGACCTCCTTCTTTGGGTTATCCAGCATGGACACAAGGGCAGGAATCCCCTTCATTCGTCTTACATCTGACTTCACCTGCAAAGATAGGCAAAGAAGACAAATCGCATGGAACTTGTGTGCTACACCCTGAGTGACTTCGCCATCCATGCCAAAACCCAGCACTAGGTGATGAAACACTTCACTACCATGTAGACGGGGCTACCCAACATATTGTGACTAGCGTCCTGTGTAAGTGTGTACTAACCTTATCATTCTTAAAAGTGAGATGTTGCAAGTAAGCTGCAGCATTGCTTTTGACAGGGTCCAGGCGGTAGTTGAGCATAGCGATGACTTCAGGAAGTTCAGGTTGCCTCCATGCTGTGGGGGCGGGGCCTTTACGAAGAGTGCTGTCCAATGATGCCATGCTGCCTCTCTCTCCCTGAGCCAGTGGAGCTCCTCCTCCCCAATAATACATATCACCAGCTCCACTCATATCACCATCCAGTGTGCCCTCATATGACCTACGCAAAACAAGCAGCAGCATGTATTAAGTGATTTTTTTTCCCACACCTTAATAAATTGTCCAAATGTAAACTACTTGCTTAACGTTTAACAAACACACTAACCCTGTCCGGCGTGGAGGTGGTGGATGGTGTGGATGTGCCAGGCGGGGCATTGTGCTGTAATGCATGGCCGGCCCCATGCCGTAATCGGGTTCATCATATCCCAGGCTCCTCTGATCATCCTCTAGGCCGTAGGGGTCTGGGACAAAGCGCTGCATGCCAGAGATCTCCAAAGCACTGCCCATACGTCCTACCTGGGGCTGGGCCGCATACGGGTCCAACTGCGGTCGGCTGTGAGTGCGGTAGGCAGAGTCCAGAGTCCGGTAGCCATCCACAGGCCTAAAGAAAAAGAAAGAGTGCGCTCATTTGTACATCTTCACTACTGTCAAAAGTAAAAAAAATTGTGTATTTGAAAGAGGTCTCTAATGCTCAGCAAGGCTCCATTGATTTGATCAAATACAGTAAAAACTTTTACTGTTTTTATATCTTTTAAAAAGTAATTTATTTCTGTCAAGGCAAAGCTTAACTTTCTCCAATCTTCAGTGTCACATAATCCTTCAGAAATCATTCTACTATGCTGATTTGAAAGGCACAGACCTGTAGCGGTCATCCATCCGTGTCCCTCGGCTGAGACTAGTGTAGACATCAGAAGGAGGGCCGCTCCGGTAATCATCATAGCCACCTGGAGGTCCGTAGTGGTAGTTACGGGGGACAGTAGAGGTGGGGTAGTCCATGGGGCCAGCCGGTGGCCTGTACACACGGTCCATTGGGGTATTATAACCAGGTATCCCAGTGACTGAACCAGTGCCATCTAGGGAAAGTGTGTCGGAAACTGAGGGAATGACTGTTCGTGTGGTGGTTGTCTTTGTGACCTTCTTTACCTGATAAAGGAAAGTGAAAATTATCTTTCAAACTTGAAAAACATGAGTCCATGCTAGACAAAATGTCACCAGTTAAGTTATATTGTATGGCTACAGCAAACTTACTGTGGTCTCAGTGCGACGTGTGGTTCCATCATCATTAGTTTCAACTGAAATAATAGGCAGCGCTTCATGGGGGTCCTCAACTGTGACCGACTCAACGATATGACCAGGGTCCAACATCCTGTACTGTAGAACAGGCACACAAACAAAAGAACAATAGTGAGCATAAGCTAAGAATAGGAAGTGTCACACAAACACCATCTGGCACAATCACAGGTGTATGTCAATGACGACGATAGCAAGTTAGTGCAGAAGCAAAATAATTCATTGTAAAAATATGCGCAAGAGTATCTTTCAAGTAAACGGACACCCAGGATTCGACAATAAGGATGGCCTGGGACCAGTGCTGTTTTAACACTACATACTGTTCATTGTACATCTGTTTTTATTAGGAATGCTGCTCTCGTGTACTCGTACTCATTAAAATGCTCCGATACCAAAAACACGCAGCATGTGTAGAGTTCTGTCAACAGAACAAACAGATATGGAGATATGTGCATGTTGAGTGCACATCCCTTTTTCACAAACATTCCAAGTTGTAGTTCGGTTGGATGTCTCAAAAAAGAAAGTAAGACGATGCAAATATTACTATCATTACTTGACGGTAAAGTGGGAGTGAGAGAGAGAGAGAGAGAGAGACTTGACTTTAAATAAAATTTAATATAAAAATTCTCTCAAGACATGAAATAGCATCTTAGAAAAAGTAACACTGGTTTTAAAAACAAAAATCAGAGAGAGAGAGAGAGAGAGAGAGAAAGAGAGAGAGAACCACAACAATAATTACATTTTAAATTAAGATATTAGGCTAATCATAATAAATAAATTTCATTAAGATTTTAAAATTGTGTTTTTATAATTACTAATAATTTAATTTTAAATTATAATAATCGTCATCTTTCAGAACTGAAATCCACAGAATAGTTCATTGCGGACACCCCATACTAACCTGAGTCCCGTTTATGTATCCCTCGTTTAATTTGAGACGTTCTAACTCCGCATCACCAGTGACACGGCCGTTCTAGAGAAACAGAGAGAGAAATGATGACAGACACAAAAACATGCATGTAAAACAGATGAGGAAGGCGTGAAAGTGGCCAATGGTCATGGCGGTGTGAACAATGCTAAACATTCAGAACGACCACAGATGGCAGGACCGCGAGTAAATACAACAGCATATGAAAAAGACATGACCTTATGAATGTCCATGCAAAGGATAAACACTGAAGACACTAAAAAACAACTTAAGTTAACGAAACCATTGCACAAGACAAGAGAAACATGACAGTGTTGCGAAAATTAATTATGAATACATGGATGAATGAACGCCAGGAATGAGATGGGGTTTGACGCTACCAGATTATGTTACTCATGCTTTTACACAACAATGGCATGCAACACCATTCACACTTAAAGCACAAATTCTCTACGCGTAAACCAGGGGAAGTGGGCTGCTGTACTATTCCCGCTCCAGTACACAGAGAGAGCCGTGAAAGTAGACTGTAATCCTAGCTGACAGTCGGGCTTGTGGGAACATGTCAGCAGGTAGAAACTGAGCCTGCCTAGCATGCTAATATCTATACAACTATGTCAACAGAGAGGAGATACACAGAAGATGGTGGCATTCCAAACACTGCTGAACAGCTTCTTATCTTTACATATGTGTATGTGTGTGTGTTTGTCTTTCTGTGTCTCTCTCTCTCTCTCACACACACAAAGAACAGGAGAGAAGATTTTTTTTCCCCAGAAGGAATAGTTCTACCAAAAATAAATACGGTGTTATTTACTCAGTTGCTTTAAACCTTCTAAAGCACTTGGTAGCTTTTTGTGATGAACAGACCAAAACTTCAATCCTTACGTCATATCATTCGCAATTCACAATTATCATTCGCATTTGTGTGGAGCATGTTGAATGCAAATGTGGAGCATCAAGATGTGTTGCGCCAAAACATTAACAGTGTTGGGTAAGTTACTCAAAAAAAGTAATCCATACAAATTACTACTTTAAAATTGTAATTTGATAACATTACTGATTACTGCATGTAAAAAGTAATCAGATTACTAATTACTTTACTTTCAAGTTACTTTGAAAACCTATTAAAACTACAAGAATACACTACAAAGTGAAACTCAGTTCTTTCCGTAATTTAATATTGCAGAATACAGACATCCCAAGTCTCCTGGAAGTTGCCTGTAAATTAGGTAAAATCTCCCGGAATCTAGAGCGAGCGAGAAAGAGCGCGCATGCGAGACAGAAGAGAGGGCTGTTTCTCAATATGTTCTTGTGGACTTGTGAAACGTCATCAGTCGCTGCCCAAGTACTGTTCCAATTCAAAGTTCACATCTAGCCAAGTCCAGTTCAAGACCCCTGATGTGTTCCTGATCCTCCCCTTTTACCCAGGATGCATTGAGAGGTGACTTTGTAGCCTATTAGAGAGCTGACTTATGTTTGACTGAACTGTTTGCTTTATTTCTAATTGTACAGCTTCTTATACTTTTTAGGCTACTTATACTTTTATACTGGATATTATTGAGCATTAAAACTGACATTTAACAAAAAGAGACAGGGTTGTGTAATTTTATTTTATTTATTTTAAAATATATAGAATATGTTTTATATTTATTTTACTATACATTCTCTTCACTGTATGTGCAAGTATAATAAAATAAAATGACAAGCCTGTCTCGGTTAAATGTCAGTTTTAATGATCAATAATGTTTCATATTTTTAAAATGAAAACAAAAAGAAGCAGGGTTGTGTTTTATATATCCTGTTGTTATAAATATATGCAGTGAAGATAATCAATGTACGCGTTGCCTGAACCACATTTGTGTGGCCATCAATATGTTTACGTTTTTTTTAAATGAAAAGAGGCAGAGTTGTGTTTTATAACATATTTTGTTTTATTGTTGACGAAAAGAGGCAGAGTTGTACTTTACACCATATTTCGTTTTATTGTTGCCTGAAATATAGCTACATAAAGAGATAACCGGAGTAGCCAGAGCGTGCTGAGGGATGCGATCAAGAACGCCGCGGTTCCGTTTGCAGAATAGCCGGACTCGCGCCCTCGGGAGTTCGTTCTCCTGAGTCGAAATTGGCAAGTCTGAACTACAAAGGACGCAAGTCCGAAGTTTGCGTAGGCTACTTCTATTGAGAAACGGCCAGACTGTGCTCCAAGCCGTGTAGCGCTGCGTGTGTGTGCCTCATGAAATGCGTTCTCCGGTATTTCATTAAAGCGCATGCTGACGCAGCCGGCCAAACGTGATTAGAAATGCATTTTACTAAATATTTTTTTCTTAACAATACATAACGCAAGTAACTTAATTTTATTGACATCAGTAACTAATCAAATTACATAAATTTAAAATGTAATGAGTTACATTACTGCGTTACCACGAAAAGTAATTAGAAAAGTAATTAGTTACTTTGTAACGCGTTATACCCAACTCTGGACATTAATGTCAAATGGCACTGGTTCTTATGCTCCGTATTTAAAATGCAAGTAAGTGCAACACGAATGAAAGTGACACCTGAGAGCTATGACAGAACAAAAGCTTTTCAATTAACTTAAATTTAGCGTAGAAAGACGAGGAATGTAGCAGCCAGAAAGTTTGGACTGCAACTTTGAGTTTTTGACCCATTTATTATTTAGCCTAATAAATAAAGCGCAGCCTAGACATTTTGCAGAGTATTGTCATGTTCCCCGTAAGACAGTTATAGATTTGAAACTAGTGTTGTTACTGCTAGATAAAAATATTAAAACAGTTTCTGTAAATGATACAGTAGAAATATAAATTACATTAAAAACATTATATATTAGATAATGTTGGCAACTAACTGAAATAAGTTCAAGAACTAACATTACTTAAACTGACATAAGTGATGCTATAAATGACAATTAAAGCTAAAACTAAAATGAAAATATAAAAAAGCCAATTCAATGAATAGTATATAAATACAACTAAAATGGTGTATAAATGAAATTGTTCATTTTCAGATTAAGTATTCCTTCCAATTTTGTGAGATGTCTTAATCTGATGTATCTGAGAGCCAAGAGAAATAAAAGTTGTGTATGCATACACAATGTATGTTCTAGCTATGAAATGAAACTTCCAGAGTTTCAACTCACTTGTGCACAGTCGACGCCCTTAAAGGAGGGGGCGTGTCTAAGATCATACAACCAATCCAAGAAGTCCTCTAGTCTACACAGTGAAGTAAACTGAGAAAGCTGAGATTAGGACGATACTTCATGTGTTCACTTTGAGCAACTTCCAACCGAAAGATGGAGCTTTCTGAAATCCTCTGTACACAAGAGACACTCATCTTACTAAACCGGTTTGTTATCTCTCCGCTCACAGACATCAGCGGAAGGGGGTTTTGATGTTGAGAAAGTTTCTGAGATAAGGGAGACATTCATCATGAGGACAGTGAGCAAACGGGAGAGAAATTCCTCTTCATTAAAGAACATTCATTCCGCTAAATCTAACAGACGGGTTAATGACACATGTACGATGTACAGACATGCGTTTTGTGAGAACCAACAGGGTTGACATTCAATGATGTGGTGAGACAAATTGGGGACATGAAGAAACATGCAAGGGAAACATGGCTTTAATAAGCATGGCTTTAGAGTTTTCTGTGATGCCACACACGCGTTTAACTGCAGAATGATGCAGAGGGCAAAGGATGGGCGGCCAATGATGACGAGGAAAGGATGCAAATGGTTGGTTCTGGTGACACTGAACGCAACAGTGAAGGATGGGTTAATCGCCATGCTCCTTGAGGTGCCAACTAGGACGCATTGGTGCAGAGTGATGCGGCATGGGTGAGATATTGCAGGTGATGATGAGGGGAACCCTGCTGCTGCGTGATTGGCTGGAAGGGCGTTACCTGCAGGGTGGGGAGGGGGCGGGGTAGGGTACCGGAGGGCCCCACGCTCCTCCTCTCCTCCTCCAGAGCTCGAGTCAGACGCTCAAACTGCATCTCCTGCTCTCGCACGGAGGCCAGGAGAGATGCTGCATTCTCACACTGCTCCATACACACTGAGAGAAAGAGGACAGGGGTTACACACTCTCATCATGAGATCGAGCGCCTAACGCGCTCCATAAGTGCCCTAAAAAAAAAGGAAGAAAGAAAAGAAACGTGCGCTCCACGCAGTCAAACAGACTCAAAAACATAGCTTAAAGTGGTGTGCATCATGTGACCCATGCGGCAAGCTAAATCAAGAAACAGTAACAGGGAGAGACAGAAAAGAAATGTGAGAGATAGAGAACATGACAGACAGAAAGTAAAAACTGTGAAAAGAGCGCAAGCAAGACAGGTGCTAACAGAGCGCTTCAGACGCAGGCGTGATCACGCTGCCACCTCTGGGTGACAACACAGAGGAAACCAGACCGGTTTCAAGCTCGCTTATAGGAGAGTGATTCAGATGCTGTGTGAGAAGAGATCATGTAGAGGCAAATAGACGAGTGCAGACACAACAAGGAATGAGCCAAGGTCTATTCAAATCAAAAATGGCTCCACGGAAACGTACTGCAGATAAATTAAAGCCATAAGTGTCCTTTCTACGGTGCTGTCCTTTCTGGAGGACATTTCACTGTCTGACAACTGAAAACCATCTCAGTGTTTTTATGCTTAAGGAAAACCAACAACTCTAACTAGCACAGCAACAGTACCATGGTACAGTCAGTGATTGGAATGGATAATAGTACTTCAAGTTAATTAAAAAATTAAAATAGTCCAAATGAATTAGTAATATTAATGGTACTTTCTGATATACCAAGATACTTAATTATAACAATTGAAGTACCATGAGAGATTCTAGACCATGAAGCTTCAAGATACTTAAAATTAGGGCTGCAACTAACGATTATTTTGATAATCGATTAATCGGACGATTATTTTTTCGATTGATCGATTAATCGGATAGAAATTAAATTGGATTTTTTTTTTTATTATAACTAAATAAAACCGTAAATCAGGGTATTTATGTGTAAAAGTGTACTTTAAAAAGTGCAAAAGCCACACATTGAGTTTTACTAATATCAATATTTGCATTGCTTTTAATGATAATTGCTGATGGCAAGTTGACAAACATGATTATTGTTAAAAAAATACATATTATGTTTTAACACAATTTTTGTTAAAACAAATTTACACAGACATGTTGTTCAGATGTGAATATCTGAACTAAAAACAAACTAAAAACATCTAAAATATATAATTCATTTAATTTTTATTTAAAATTATTTATATATAAGGAATATAAGGATAAAGAATATAATATATATTATATATATAATATATAAAAGAATATAATATAAGGATAAATTGATTAAATAAATATAGAAAGACTGAAAACAATTGTGTGAATGAAGAGCCGCAGTAGATCGCGTTTGAAAAACAATTAAAACCTAGTAGACAAATGCTATAAAAAGAGAACGGAATGGAGGTAACGTTACCCAGCAAGCTAACAGGCTTGAGTAAAGGACAGGAGAAATTATGTATTAGTGCACAAGCATTCGCTGAAAACCACTGAGTACAGTGACTAAAAAACAATATTTTACTGCTGCTGTTATTTACTGCCTTTGTATTTAATGCTTCACTTTGTAAACACCGTTTTAATTTAACCTATTTCTGCGGTAGCGCTATTTTAATCCATCACTTACGTTGCGAGCGAACTGATTGCACAACCTCATGGTCGAGACAAAATACAGACATCCCGGAAGTCCCGGGAGTCTCCCGCATATTGATTGCGGCTCCCTGATGCCCGTGAATTAGTTCAAACTCCCGAAATCTAGAGCGCGCAAGCAAGAGCGCGCAATGGAGACAGAAGAGACTGCTCCAAACCGTGTAGCGCGCGCGCTCGGCAGACCGCCTGAGGGAGAGAGACCTTGCGTGTGTGTGCGTACCAGTAAACGCTCCCCGTGACGTAAGCAGACCAACTAATCGATAATGACATTCGTTGACAACGATTTTCATAATCGATTATAATCGATTTTATCGATTAGTTGTTGCAGCCCTACTTAAAATGCTATGGTACAGGTAAAAATAAATAAATATATATATATATATATATATACACACACACACATATATATATATATATATATATATATATAAAACACACACACAATGATACTGAATAATTAAAATAAGTTCACTAGCAACAAGTACTACCATGATTCATAATAATAATATAATAAAACCAATAAAATATTATTTGTAATTCATTATTAATAATGGCAAAACAAACATGGTACAGTTGTGGTACTTTGTAGTGGTCGACCGATATTGACTTTTTGATGGCTGATGCCATTATCTTAGACAACATTTCTCCCAAATTTCAAATAAAAATAGTGGAATGTGATCAAGAGGAAGGTGGATGGTCACAAGACAGAACTGTTAAACTGAGACCGTAAACAAATAAAGAGAATGGGAGCGCTGGGTGCTCAGACATTCTCAGCACTGCCAAAATTAAAATCTGGCGAGCTGTCAAAATGACAGTCCCCCTTCAAACACATCGGCCGATGCTGAGATTTAAAAAAAATGTTTCGTTTTTTGTATTATCTTTAATGCATCTCACTTCACCCTTGACTTGCTTTAATATTAGACCGTTCATGCCTTTAGGGTGTACTCACACTAGGCACGGTTGCCAGGAACCGGGCCCGAGTACGATTGTCCCCCCTCCCCACTCCCCCTCTGGCCTGCACTCACATAGGGTTTCAGGATTCGTGCCGGAGCACGCTTACGTCATTATAGTGCGACGGTTTCGGAATAAACAAGACGAGCGGCGCTCTCTGAACACAATGGAGTCCATCGCTCGGTTTTCTTTGTGGATAATTTTGTGTCGTTTGGTCCACAGCCCTCTCACAGCCTCTTTTTAAACAGATGTGTCGCCTTAGTGGCGCGAAAATTTTCACGTAATCGTGCTGCTCGTATGAGGAGGTTTGCAAGGTACCAGCTGAAGTGCAGCAAGGACTTTGCAGCTTTGATTACGGACTACAGTTCCCGTACATCACGCGTCCTGTTCCGTGCTCCAGCACGGTTAGCGCTCACACTGCATGTGAACCGCGCCCGAGTCCAACTGAACCGTGCTCTGGCCCACCTCTTCCAAGCGGGCCAGGGCCGGCCAATCGAGCCGCGCCCGGGCACGGTTCGGAGCACTCACACTAGTCAAACGAACCGCGCTTTGGTGGTCAAACGCACTCGGGCACGGTTCAAACTGGCTAGTGTGAGTACACCCTAAAACTAAAAGCTTTTTTAAAAGCTGGAGATGGTCAGAGGTTTGTTAAACATAGAAGCTCTCTCGTAAGATTCTCTCAGTGGAACTTATTGTGATATCAGTAACAGTGTATAAATAACTACTTATGTGACTTCATGCTGCATTTGCTCATTAGCACCAGTTATATCTGGGTGGGGTGCAAATGCTGCTTGTGAACAGCAGGTGAAAAAAAACCCCGTGAGCTCTGTAGAGCTGATCTGAGCACTGATTTCAGCACAGCGTCATATTACAGGTAGCGGAGTCAATCTGAGCTACAGGTTCAGAGGTTTTAAAGGTTCCTTGGAAGAACTACCAAGAAAAAAAAAGCATGCTGCTTTGCGCAACGTATATTAGCTTACAATAATGACAATAAAGGGAAGAAAGTGAGAAATAATTCTACGGAACCTGACTATTTCCAATCATTTACAATTGAACTTCCCAAATTCTCAAGTTTATTACGGTTAATCCAAAGTGAAAGAGAAACGAGCCCAAGCTGCACCTGCCCTTATCCATGAATCAATACTATGCATCATTACAAAATATAATCAAAACATAAAACAACATGCTAAAACATTTGTTTGAATACATAGACAAGCATGTTGTACATTTTTAACAAAAGTAGTAGGGATGCAACGATACATTTGTCATAAGTTAACCTATCCAAATCCAATACCCAAATTCTGAATATCAGCCGATTCAGAACCGATACCAGTGCTTTTTTTTCTTTCTTGATCATTGTAGAATTTCAATACCTCTCTCTGTTTGAAATGTGATAAATCAATTTTTTGTGTTAAACAATCCACTAAATAGCGCCAGGCCAATTTTAGGCTAGACATAGCCCTATAACAGTTTGAAATCAAAAACTTAAGAGTTGACACGTTCATGCGTGTCCAGTGACAGCCAAACTCTCCTGTCTCCAAGTAACGCAGCTTGCAACCTTCGCATTTTCACATGCCTCTTAACAAAGAATAGTGAGCTAAGCCCAAGTATGTGGTATCACAAATGAAGGACAATAGTTTTGAGTAATGGAAAGATTATCAGTGAATAAAGGCCTTATATTTCAGCAGCAAATTTATGGCTTCAGAACACTTTGAAACAACATGAGGTTGAGTAAATATTGACAGTTTTAATGTCTTCATAAAACTGACTTTTGAAGCATGAGCCATACAGACCACTTTAGTGTACTTAAGTCTTTTTTTCTTGATGCTTTGTTGTATAGAAAAGAACAGCATGATAATAATTCAGAACATCTTCGGTCGTTTTCCACACAACAACGTCACACTGGTGAGTGAATGATCATTTTTTTTAGGCGGACAATTTGAAATAAAAGATCTTCTCTAAAATAAAGATCACAAGTCTCTTAACACCTAGTCAAAGCACTCCAAAATAGATGGATCTTTATGGGAATACTAGGGGTGTGACGAGACTGTAAGCTCTCGAGAACAAGACGTGACGAGATTTTTACAAAGTATCTTTAAGAAATCCTCAATTACGAAATACATGACAAGAAAAATAATCTGCTGGTGCATTTGAAATGTTTTAACTAATCATTTCAATAATTCAGTCATTTCAGTTTTACTTTGTTATCATGTGCAGTAAAAGACAACAATACTCTAGTGCTGTAAAAGAATGAGTCTCTTCAGACCTCAGAACTGTACATGATTTATGAGCTTCTACAACTTTTGACCTCATAACTGAACTCCTTTCCACAAATTGAACATTGAAATAAAAACAGTATAAATAAAATAAGTTTTTTTTTCTTCTCAGTCTTAAGTGCAATCAATATAGTCCAACCATAATCAAAGTTTTCTCTCAATATTCAAAGTACAAATAGAGACCAAAATTCTTTTCAAGCTAAGAGCTAAGAGGTGGTTACAACTAAACAGCCCAGTCACATTTTAATCTCGCGAGATCTCGTCACACCTCTAGGGAATACTGAATCAAAGACCTTGTATAAAGACCTTGATGTTGTCAATTGGAAATTGACTGGATTCTGTAATGCTGTGATGTCATGTGAGTGACAGGTTTACCTGCCCTTGCGCCAGAGAAGACCAGTAGGTCCAGTCATCAAAGACGTCCCACAAGAGGGAGGGGAAGTGGTTTTGATTAAAGATTACAAGGGCACGTGATACATCATGTGCATTGATAAATCATTCATAAATACTGCAATATAAAAAAAATTAAATATAAGAATTGTCAGTTTTGATTTCATGGTGACTAATCTTGGCTTTGAACCTTCATCTACAGATCCGCAGGGATTGAACATACCCTAAATCTGCAACAAAGCCACTGCAAAAATAAAGCACAAGTCAACTGAGAATTACAAAGCATCCACTAAAGTGCAAACAGAAAAACTACTGTGCGTGTCAGAAACTATTTTAAGGAGACCACAAAAGCACAACAATCCAAGAGCGAAAAAGAATGCCCAACACACACAGTAGCTATCATGAGAGCGGGATTGAAATGGAAGCAAGCAGGAGTCAAGGCCAAAATGTACAAAACAGCAGCATAGGAAAAGCTCCGCCCCACAGAGTGCTGTAGCCACTGACGATTCAGGCAGCTAACTCAACCCAGCACACGATAGAGAGGGGAAATATTTGCAGCTGTCTGCTTAGTGGTTAACAGAACAATAGAAAATCTGTGTCCACTACAGAGAATCGGTTGAGAGAGGGACAGCAGCGGGGTGTGCATATGCCGTGGTGACTTTAGTTCGCTGACGGGGATGTGGGTGGGTGTGATCGCATTGTCCTTGAAAACACATACGCAGCAGTCGGTTTCAACTAGGACTGAAACTGTTTTTCCACCCCTCTTCGACTTTCCTCCCCACAAAGCAAACAGACTCTTGTAGAAAGCGAGGAATGAGCGCGCACACACACACACACACACACACACACACACACACACACACACACACACACACACATTCCAGCTTGTATTGTGGCATGTCAGATCCTGTCTCCGCTCCTCTGGCAGCTCAGAAATAACTGGAAAATACACTTCCCTTCCTTTTTCCTTATATGTCGCTCTTTCGTTGCATTCTCGATGACATATGTCCTCATTCTTTCCCTAAGTATCTGATTGAAGAGTGTGTAACCCATGACTCATTCACATCTCAGACCGTTTCGCTCTGATGCATGCATCATTTAGACAACAAAAGACATTGATGCACTCGTAGAGTTCAACACAGAAGGGAGTGTCTAATCTGTGAGCTAGAGCTCTTAGGAATACTTCATTCTGATTAGATTTTATTATTTATGCAGTGTTAGCATCATATCTTTTGTATCACTCTGTGGTCTCAGCCCATTATCATTTTAACTTAAATTATTATTTCCCATCCATTTGTTCATATAGTAAGTAGTTTGTAATGTGCGATGATGTACAGTAAGCTGGACATTTTCACAAAATAAGCCCTGTTCAGGATGACAGAAGGGGGATGTGTTTTTTTGTTTGTTTTTTTCACGAATAGGACCAGCTGAATGCATTATTAATAAAACTCCTTAAAGGGTTAGTTCACCCAAAAATGAAAATTATGTCATTAATGACTCACCCTCATGTCGTTCCAAGCCCGTAAGACCTCCGTTCATCTTCGGAACACAGTTTAAGATATTTTAGATTCAGTCCGAGAGCTTTTTGTCCCTCCATTGAAAATCTATGTATGGTATACTGTCCTTGTCCAGAAAGGCAATAAAGACATCAAAGTAGTCCACGTGACCGCAGGGGGTTAGTTAGAATTTTTTGAAGCATCGAAAATACATTTTGTTCCAAAAACTAAAAAAAGCAAGTCTTCCCGTGTCGAAATCCTTAGACATGTTTGCAAAGATTGTTTTGTTTACAGCGTGCATCTCCCTCAGACTGTAAACGAAGCTCGGCGCACCAGATAACACGTCAGCTCGTCTTACGTCAGCGGACTCATGAAAGCGGATTGACAACAGAACCGGAAGAGAATACAATTCTGAATAAAGTCGTCGTTTTTGTGATTTTTGGAACAAAATGTATTTTCGATGCTTCAAAAAATTCTAACTAACCCACTGAGGTCACATGGACTACTTTGATGATGTCTTTATTGCCTTTCTGGACAAGGACAGTATACCATACATAGATTTTCAATGGAAGGACAAAAAGCTCTCGGACTGAATCTAAAATATCTTAAACGGTGTTCTGAAGATGAACGGAGGTCTTACGGGCTTGGAACAACATGAGGGTGAGTCATTAATGACATCATTTTCATTTTTGGGTGAACTAACCCTTTAATTGTAATCTTTGGGTACGAATATCAATGTTTCCCATACTTTGATTTATTTGTGGCGCCCCGCCAAAATATCAACATTGATCACCACAAATAAATTTCAGTGCTTCCCATTCATTAACTAGACTGTGGCAGCCGGTTAAATGTTGTGTTTTGCGCAATTGCTGTCAAACAAACTAAAATATAAAGTGCGATAAGTACGCACTTCGTTCACCCGATCAGCTCCGCAGGTTCGATTCTCAATACCGGTTCACAGGGAATGAATGCAGTGAACTCCATCTGTGCATTTGCTGAGTTTAGCTTGCATTTGGGAATGTAGCGGGCACCAGTTACGCACCATTTACACATTTGCATAGTTGACGATTTTCAATAAGATGCATTCATAAACTTGTTTTCCGCCAAAATAAAAGCTTGACTCAAGTTTCTGGCTAAATAAAAGCTCATGGGTTTATCTCTTCCAACTCAAAGTGCACCAAATTAATTTAACCGGTCAACCGACCACAGTTTCACAAAATCCAGTGGGAAACACTGAATAATACAAACATGTCCAAGATTGGTTACATGTACGTGATTTCTAATAAAGGAACTTACCCACTACATTTGGATAGTGGCTTCAAAAACGGTGTCCAAAAACCATTAATTCAAATGAAATCTGTCGGAAAAAAATAGACAATTCAAATTCTAACTGAAGTGGCGACAGACCATATCTTCCATATTGTGATGTACAACAGAGTAAAAATGATCATCGATTTGGATCAATGCATTGGTTGTTGACTGGATGGAGGCAGATCTGAACATGACCTTGTGGTCGACTAAAGGAAAGGGTCCTATGTGCATTATGTGTGAGAAGTCCGGTATACATCACCAGAGTGGGATCTGTCATTTCTCGAGTTATGCTATTTTGATGAAATATTACAGGGTTAAATAAAGTACTAAAAAAAGGAAGAACGATATCCATGCATGTTTCTTTCACAATAAGATTAAGGGACATCTAGAAAACATAGTATATTTATCAAGATGAATATCCATTTCATGCCAATTTGGATGCAACTACTTAACTGTAATCACAAGGAAGTGACATTGCAAACTCAGACAATAAAGTCCACAAAACAAGTAGTGTAGCGGTATAGTCATAACGTCTGTAGTAGATTTAATGCAAAACCTAACAATCTAAATTCAAAGCAAATATTTAATTTTTTAAAGCATATTTTTAATTATTGTCTTTAAAAAAAAAATACATTTACTTAGATCTTAAAGACAAACTAGCAGACAGGATATTACACAAACATTGAACTTGAACATGTAATTGATGCCTTCCAACCTACGGATGCTGCATTTTTCAAGTTTCGAACACAGCCTGTGTGCATTACAAATAGGCCTCCACAGGACGCTATACCAACTGCAAGAGTTCTCGTCTTCTAAGGAGAAAACTGCCATGGGACGACTCTCTAAATAGACCTGACCTAGAACACCCTGAAACACTGGCGAAAAATCACGATATAACACCACAGGTACTCGGTGTGCTGAACTATGCAAAAAACATCTGGTAAAATGCCAGTCCATAATAAGAAAGCATGATTCATCATGCACCAAAACCCCACCAAAACTGCCCTGAGCTCTGGTGGGATTAAAGAGAAAGTGCCCTGTGTGACATCAACGCATCATCAAAACCACTTGATTCTAGGACTCTGGCAGTATTAGACCAAGCCTAAGTAATTTAATTAGTCAGGTGCTTAATCATTTGCGTTCTCTAATGGGATAGCAAAGGAATTAGACACCTAAGCCACTGACCATCCAAACTCTAAACACCTTGGGCCGAGATAATACTTCTAGTAAGATACAGCATTACAGGACAAAGTTTAACACATTAAGGACAAGTAAATAGATCATGCTGTATAACAGATTGCAGCTGCAGCAGGCAGTCAAATATGATCATCATATATGCATGTGGGAGGCAATTCAGACAACAGCTGCTGACTTCTGCTCCAAATATGTGGATTATGGGAAGAAAAACAATAAGCTGACTATGATGTGCCTTTATATGGAGTGACTTTGAGACAAAGTCAATACAGGTGTCGAGTAGGAAAACACCATTTAAATTCACATACCAATGAGAGAATTCCAATGATGGCATTTGTAATACTACTTCACCAAACATCACACACGCTTTTTGGTTCCTGCTGACTCAGGCAATGCTGAAATGTAAAGAGCAACACCCTCAGCACTGGCCTGGCTCCAAACTAATGCTCAGTGAACTTTGGTACACACGCAGCCAACTGATCTATGATCAGCCATGTACTTTATCCCACTAGGCCTATAACTCAAACCAGTAACCACTACCCATGCTTAGTGTGTTTTCAAATCTCAAAGCATTAGGGAAGCATACTGACCTTTTCAGCATGCACATCAATCAGTCATTACACATTATAGCTTTTACTTCTCATTCAGACAGCTTGCAGTCACACCGCATACACCAGGAAATGGGAGTGCCAGTGAGGAAATGGGAGTGCCGGTGACGTAACACTTTTTAAACATCAACCTGAGAACGTTACTTCAGGTAAAAGGTAACAACCATGGGTGGAGCGTCTTTTCTTTTCCTGTCACTTCCTGGAATTTGAAAATTTAAAGTATAGTGCTGTAACCACTAAGGGAAAAGAAGAGGACGTGCTTTTTTAAAACAATGCACTCCTTGCTTGGAAGAACTATTACTATCACTATGTCTCTCCACACAGCTCTTTCCTTTGCAAGAAATGCAATAGAACAAGCACCAATTCATTTTTATTTTGCCAAATTGGTCCAACAAAGATACAATTCATATATTGGAGTGGACCATTTTTGATAGAACTGAACAATTATCATAATATGAACTATTTATGAGTACATAGGACTTCCCAATACATTTGGATAGGGGTGTGACTGTTATTATATAACCGTCAGACCGACGGTTATAGTTGAACACCGTCATTAGAACTCTATAACCGCCAAAACCGTGTTATTAAAATATTTTTTACAAACATTTTTTTTTATCATAGAGAATGTTTAAATACTAATATCAGCTTACGAGGGAAACGGAGGCAGAGTTAGTGGTGGTGCTTCTGCTGGAGATGATTCGGGAGAAAACTCTGCCCCTTTACCGATCAGAGTGCGCGCTGACACGGAGTAAAGCCTTGTTTATACTCGACGTGTCCGTTTCTTTTACGGTCTATGGTCCGTACGAGCGCGAAGGTGTGCGCAGCAAAATTGACGCGTTGGGTGCGCAAGACCCCATTTCGCATTGCTGTGTGCACAGCTTTTTTTTGTAACAGCGTGCGCGGCACCGCATCCGAGGATGAACGACTTCAAGCCGAATCTGCCCGAGCATGTACGTCTCACCGCACCGGCACCCTTGCGCGTCTAAATTGCAGTTCATTGCAAAGTTTTTTTTGTTAAGGTTTTGTTTACTGTGTGAGATTTATTCAAAACAAAGCACGTTCATTGTAAAGTTTTTTTGTTTTGTTAAGGATTTGTTTACTGTTTGTGAATTTAATGGAAAGCACATTCACTTCTAGTCGTCTTGCTGTTCATTTTAAATAAACGTAGAGCAAGTAGATCAGTGTCTGCTCCTTTATTCAAACTAAGTTGTCCTATAATAACTATAGACTGTGATAATAACAGACGAACGCTGCAACGTTAGAGCTCGTGTGAATTTCACGTATGGAGTTAAGGAACAACCTCGATCCATCAGGAAACGTCACATAGGTCGCTGCATTTCACTGCACTTCGTGACATTTTTTCCTTTTGCGTGAAGAAGTTGTTCGCCGGAGATGTGTTAAAAGATAGCGGAGAGCATTCATGATTATTAGGCTGCCTGTAGAGCTGCACGATTATGAAAAAAATCATTATTGCCGATTATTCCCTTGAAATTGTAATTGCGATTATTAATTACGATTATCACAATTTACATTGAATATATATAGGCATATTATAATACATGTTTACACAAAAATTGTTAACACACACACACAAGTACTGTCCCCCTTTACTTAAACTCATAAATTGTATGACTCATAGTAAAGACTAGAAAAACATTAGGACTATGGTAAAGCAATTAAATAGCAGTCCCAAACTAGTTTTTGTTAATAAAATGTTGATATGAGCCACCACAGTCATTTAATAATATAAAAAAATAACACAAAGTGAAAATAAAGTGGCATTTTTGGGTTATGGAAACGACAGTTACCATGGTGAATACACAATACTAACAAGAACTGTTAATGAAACAGCTCCTGGTGAATAGAATGAAAATCATACCTGCATGTAAATCCTTCTCAGCTAACACGTGATTTATTGGTATTTTACTTTTATTTCGTGACTTACTAATTTACATTGTAACGACGTTGCATGCTCGTATTTTCTTTTGCACTTTATACAGTGAAGCGATACACAGCGCGCGCCGCCGCATTTGCGCGTGCAATTGAAGAGTGCGCGCTACGAGCACAGTATAACGGCTGACAGGACAGTAAAGTCCGTTTTTCTGAGGTGAAAGACTTTTTATTTCAGCGTATACTTACGTCGCTGCCTGGTATGTCATATTGTGCTGGGTTTTCTGAAGTAGTCGTGATTCGCCTCTCATAACATAATTATGCTCTAAACACACACACGCAGAGTGGATTTTCTTTTGCAATCGCGGCCTTGAGCGATTACGTAATCGTGGCACCCGTAATCGTAATCGCAATTAGAAATTCAATTAATTGTGCAGCCCTAGCTGCCTGTATAGTAATCATCCTGGCGCCGGGTCTGAATGAGTCATTTACTCTTCAAAATAAAATACTTTATTTTACTCATATAAGACTGCTCTTATGAGGACACTCGACAATACGGACAGTTTGGCATAATTTGTATGTGTTATGGTTCGTTCAAGCCCGAAAGAGAACTCGATACTGACGCACCTTTTTCTGTGGGGTGTGTGTGTCTTTACTTTAGAGGAACGAGTGCGTGCCACCTTGCACTTCTGATAGTCTGAGGAGCCACTCGTGTTACTACTACTCTCGGCGCCGCGATCTTTGTTTTGGGTCTGACGAATCGACGCGCATATTTTGCGTCGACGTATTTTTTGCGTCAACCTAATCGATGACGTCAACGCGTTGTCCCAACCCTAGTGAATAGCCACTGTCCCAACATGAAGTAACACCTTACTTTTACAGTTACAATATATATATAAAAATATTATGCATTGTATGCATTTAAAAAGTTAGCAATATAATAAGTTACAAAAGGTCTTGAATTTATTCTGTAAGATCTGTAATTTTAGCTAAACTTCATAGTACTGCTACACGATTAATCATATCGCAATCGCAATGTCAAGCCTATGCGATTATATGAGGCAAAATGCTGCGATTTTATGAAATAAATGCATGTGGACATGACAACCCATTCTCTCTAAAATCTGTTTTACCGCTAATAATAAGACCAGACAGTTTCAGTTTAGGCAATGGCACGTGTGGCGCGTATCCTCACGTCGTGACTTTTTACGGTGTGCAGCGGAGAACAGGTGAAGATGATGCCGAGCAGACGGACACTGAACTGATGGCCAGAAAGGATTCTACCTCTATTCAATGGCGATATTTTGGCAATAAGATAACCAACACTGAGCAGAGAGAGCAGGGCTGCCAACTCTCACTCATTCAGCGCGAGTGTCACGCAATTGACAATTTTCACACGCACTCACGCCATATCCATTTTCTCACAAAGAGAAAAACCGCGAAGCAAAAAGGACACTGACAGACTAGACAGAGCAGGTTACTTTTGATAGGACCAAATTCTCAGCTCTTAGATTCTATCAATTTTATTATGAAATTCAAACAATAGCATTTTAGCGTTTGTAAATTTTACGTGACAGTCAGATCGCGGTCATGAACCAAACATCTCTTACTCTTTACTAGTTAATAGTAAATAAACACGAATGAACAATAGGTGCGTTGAAAGATAGTATAACTTACCGAAATGTGTATGCCTCAAACAACTGGAGAACAATGCCACATAATGTTACATTTACCTCAGGAAAGCCATTCGATAGGATGTTAGTTGGCTATACAAATATATATATATATATATATATATATGTATATGTATATGTATATGTATATATATATATATATAGAGAGAGAGAGAGAGGAGTATTTTGCTAAATATGTTTTGACAATCACAATACACATTCTACTTAATGGGCCTTCAGCAACTCTAGCTATTTCTTCGCTGATTTTCACTTTTGTTGTTGCATGTTTTCTCTACGAGCTCCCCCTACAGCTGTGAGGCGTATATTTCACAACAATGTCATAAAATAACTCACTTGCGGCCCCTCCTCCCCCTTTCTACCGCTGCTCATGTGCATTTGTTATTATCGGAGCCGGCCAACTTTATCATTTGGAGCTATGTCTACCGAGGTGGGTAATACATCATACACAGTTTGTGTTTCTCGCTCGTTCTCGCTTCTAACGAGACTTCCTATTTCCAACTTACCGGGACGTTAGTCCCCAAGTTGCAAGGGTGGTTTTCCCTTCAAAGTCACCATTCTCACCAGAACAGGTTATTAAACCATCCAAATGATTTCTAAACAGTTTTATTAAGTTGAAATAGTTGCCGAATGCCCCTTTAAATGTCCTTGTTTGTCTGGACAGAATGTTCAAAATATCTTATTTTCATGAGCATACTTGTTCTTATTTATTTTATACTATTGAGACAATAACAAGTTTGCAGTAATGCAAAGATGTCAACTTCCTTTTGTAAAAAATATTATTTTAATTTGAAAACACTGTGCATTTAGTTGTTGTTGCTAGTTTGAGTTGAGAAATACACATTTCAGCATTATCACTAATATGAGTGTACATTTTCCTTGAGAACCAAGCATGACTCATATCACAATCGCAATATTGACCTCGATAATCACAATGACATTTCCACCGAATCGTGCAGCCCTACTTTATAGACAAATTTGCACACCTAATGGCTAAGGTCCTGAACAGTTGTTTTAGTGTTTCAAAACAACAAAAACTCAAATCTCCTAGTCAAATTTACTACACTCATTTCTGCATTCAACAATTCAATGCTTAATTATTCTGTACTTGTATGAAACTCTCTTCAGATCCTGATAGCAATCAATCATAGAAGTGGTCTAAATATTATTTATTTAAAAAAACAAAAAAACAAAGTACATATCTTCTGTTGAAGTCTCAGGCCCCCCAAAAAAGTCCAATCATTGCATTAGGTCTGAATTGCATTAGCCTATGTTTTTTCCAAACCTCTGTGCACCCTGCTCACGCAGGTATCACACGCCATCAGCGCGTTCCATGAGGATATGCAGTTGTAGACAAAGTCACAGAACACCGCAAACAAACAGGAGCCACCTTTTACAGTTCCTCCTAAACCAAAACAACAAGCTTTTGCTGTGTTCACGCCATGTTTTAAACCTAATTTAGAGATGGCAGTTCCTGTGACTCTCTACTCAGAGCTGTTCATGTCCTCAGACTCAGATTATGTGTTTCTATGTCAACACTATCAATGTCTAAATTAATCTGCAAAGTAGTCAGGTGGTACAAGTCAGAGCTCTGCAAGTTATTTACGATCAATATTATTGTAATACTATGTGCTTGGAGACATGAGGTAATTTAACACACTCTCGTGCTTTGCAGAGTCTGCTTTTGCAGTGCGCGTTTATGTGTTTGAGGAGGCGTGGCTTTGGAGACGCTTTGAAGGGAGGGTGGGATCCATAGACAGTAAAAGAAATGGACACAGCGACCCCATTGATTTCAACGGAGAAGACTGAAGCCCAATTATTGCACTTCCTGCCTGATGGCCGAGTGACTGCGCAGGCTCAAACTGAGCTTGACGACAGTCAGACAGTTGTAAATCTTCTAGTAGCTGTGCCAAAACAAATCTGAATCACCTAATTCCTCAAAAACGTTGTTGAAATATTTTGTCCCGTTGCTTTTATGGACTCTCTATCTATGGGCTCCTCCCTTGACTTTATGCCTCTACGTCCCCCGATTGCCTCATAGACAGTAAAAGATTGCCTGCGAGCTTCTCCTCCTGTCTATACGGTAATGTCTCTATTGCGCGACAGAAAGTCACCTGGTTATGAAGCAATCGTTAGCCTATTTTTACAAAAACCGCTTCTACAGGGCCATAATGTAAGATACAAAGTAATGGAGCCTTTTATACATTGCCGTGTTTCTTTAGGAATAATAATGGACAAATGAAGTCTTTGGACGCCTCAGATGTAAAGTTATTCGCGGTCAAAGTGACGCCAAAATGAATGGGAGTCAATGGAATGCTAAAAGCAGGTGAAGTTCTGCTACAATGACAGCTCCCGCGAGGCTTCAGTTTCCGGCTGAAGGATTACCCCCTTGGTGGGATCTAATGTTTTCAAAGCTAGCCTCTCCAAAATTGCCTAGCCAACTTTTAATGTATACGGTTCAGATTTGTTCTTTAGAGCTAGTACTTTTTTAAAATTAACAAATCTAACTTTACTTAATTTTAAAAGTCACTTTAATGATTTATTTTTGCATTGACACTACAATTCAGTGCTCTTATGTACAGGTAAGAAATGTTAACTGCATTTTGTAAGTGTATCCATGTTACTTAAGAAATGATTAAACGTTTTTTTTAATAACAGCGCTCTGTCCTTTCGCGCTTGAAAGACACACCCTGCATGGTGCTCACATTATAGCCGGTCATTACAGCGGTCAAACTATTTGGTTACCCGTCATTGAGTCGACGACTTCAAAGACACGCCTCCCCTCACAGTTTTTGACCAATTCTTTAGTAACGACCGGGAGAATTGAGCTCCCTCAAAGGGTGGGGGCGTCCCAAATCGGGCGAGTGTACACATGTACCGGGCCCTCTCAGGTCAAGGTAGACGAGTATGAAAAATCCCAAACATTCCTGCTTTGAGGCTTTTTGCTCGGGGTCTGATAAGCATCATGAGCGGCACTGACTCATGCTGAGCTTCTCATTGGACTCTCAGACTGGACGTGAGTTGAAAAATCACACACACACACACACACACACACACACACAGTTTAACCTGCTGCTTCACACGGGTTGTGTGTAAATGAGAGTCACTGATAACACACACACACACACACAGAGAGAGAGAAAGAGAGAGAGCGAGAGAGAGAACCGCGCCTTTCCCTTCCCCCACATTCACGCCATTTCAAAATACTAACTCAACAGGTTCCCAAACTTTTTTGCAATGATTATTACATATACCCGATGAGTTAACTGACCGAATTTCGCCCTCTTCTGGGGGAAAAAAACACACTAGTCAGACGGAGTCAAAGTCACGTAAACCGGAGAAACAGTCTTGTTGCACCTGTGAGTCTCCGATCAGTTGAGGTAACTTAAAGCAGTAACGTGAAGTGCGAATGTGATACTCCATATTTGAATCAAAACATGTGAATAGATCCAATTTACTGCGTTAAGAAACACAATTAAACATTAAACACAATTAAACAAAAAAATATATTCATTCTCACGGAAGTAATAATTAAAAATGCCATTAAAGCCAGTAATTAATTAAGAATCACACGTATTCGTTAAATTTTATTTAAAATAAATATATGACATAAATTGGCTACTATATTTTGCAACTCGTGTTATCAAAAAAACATGCTTTTTATAATGGTCAGGTGACTTCCGCAAACTCAGGTGTGTTAGTGGGCCTTGACCCGTTTTACTTCACTGCGGTGAACATTTCAAACTCACTGCCATTTATTCACCCACAAATGCATCTCTATCCAGTTTAAATACACATATAGAAATCATACTGACAACCCTATCAAAATACCTTACGGTCCTGACAGTGCAAAATTGAAGAAAAGTCTCGATGAGGTGTAAACTAACGTTATTGAAATCGTCACATTATAGATAAGAGGCACTGAAGCTAACGTTAATCCCAATGCAAACCAGTTTCGGGATTTATTTGCAGACATTATGTTTTTAAGTTGAACATTTAATTCAGGAACATCATAATATTTACTAAAGTACACAAAACTAGAATTCTCAAAACCAATAACTTTATCTGTTCCATTTATCCTGGATATCTGCAATAAGGTTGGGGGGAACACCGAAACCAGACTACCAGGGTCTTTTTCAAGAAGCCAGCATTACAATAATAGGAAAAGACTATGCACTCGATTTAGAGAGGAACTTTAGGGAATTCCAGGGAAACAAGCTTCCTCCGTCCCAATGATCCTCACGCTCGTGCCATTTCGATTAGCACAGCTGCTAACGCCACTAGCCTGCTAACATGGAGAGCTGGCTAACTTTGTTCTACTCCACTGTTAAGAGGCCAAACAAGGAAAACCAGAGGACGACAAAGAAAGCCAACAGAGAGATCAGAACAAACAGAAGAGTTTCCATAGTGTCTACCTTTGTTTTTGGTTTCGTTAAAGTCCCGATGTGAGGTCGTGGCCTATCGAAACGGGCTTCTCTGTGGCCAGTTTCAGATTTTCCAAGCGGTAGGAAGTGATTGTAATTCCAAACGTTTGCTGCTCTATATTTGGGCGTTTCAGCCCCACGCTACGCCAGATGCATCTGTCCTATTTTATGAGCTCGCTTTCTAACGCGTGACCTGTAACGCGTTTCCCCTGGATGAAGCAAAACAAAGAAGAAACGTGATATGAACAAATTTAAGCAGTCTTTTTAAGAACCCACCAATCTATCTGGCTCCCCTTGTTCACTCCTCTCTTTGCTCGTCGTCCCACTGTGAAGCGTCTGACCCCTCCCCTGTGAAACAGGAGTTCAGCTCACCGACACCGCTTGGGCGGAGACGCGAGTCTGACTTTTTAAAATGCAAGGGAAAGACAAACGTAATTTTACACCGCAAAAAATTGTTCAATAAATGTAAACGTTCGTTGTAGTGAAATTATTCGTTGTCGTGTGAATTATCAGGCATTGTTAATTTGCCTCGAAACGACTCTTCACGGCACCTGTGATACTTCGTGTTGGATTGTTTGGAATCGAGTTAGGAGAATTCCACCAAAAATTAATAACTTATGGGGAACAATAACAAAAAAAAATTATATATAAAGAATTTAAATAAAATAAAATAAATAACAATAAACAAATAAAATTGTACGCTTTGATAAAATAAACAATAAATAACCTTGGGTACTAGCCTATACGTTTTTCTTGCACAATTTAGTCGTATGTAGGTTAATATTTATTAAATCACTCCGTTGTTAATAAATGAATCTGTCATATTTATTCTTTCATTTTACTTTTTGTTTATTATTTGCAGTTATTTCTGTTTCTTTTTAGTATTTCCTGATTTTAGTTCTCTTATTTAGCCTATGAGTCTGTATGATGGTATGCAAATCACATAATAGGCTACTTGAAGCATCATTTAGGGTTCCTCAGATTGCCAGATTACAAGGGTTCAAGCAGTGTTAATTGTCTTTTGATTTGTATGAATTTGAGTGTCTTTTGATTTGTACGAATTATCATTATTCTTTTTAGTAGCCATCACATGCATTTTCAAGATGATCTACAAAATATGAGGTTGGGTAATTTACAAATTTGACTCTAGTGCAGTTAGAGAAGAATATTTCTGTTCTGTTTGATTAGAATCTTGATGGACCTTCACTTGTGACTGACATTGCATTCAAAAACATGTGAATTATTAATGTCTTGGTCCATCTCATTTCTGTTCGTTGTTTAGAAGACGTCCTGAGGTCACTATATATGGATGTGTCACTTGAAGGTGTGAGAAACAGACTATTTTAGAATTACAGCATAATTGAAGAAAAAAACAGTGATATTGGGTGTTTGTGATGATAGCTGGTTCATGCTTTTAAATAAGCTTTTTAAATGTCAATGAAAAATTATCTGTTGACAAAGAAAATTGTCTGTGTCTATTTTTAAACTTGAAATGGACACGCTGAAGGCAAATGTCATAAATAATTAACTAATTTCCTATATTTCTTAATGACTCATGATCAGACTTTGTGGGCCAGTGAAGCATCAGTCATATGATGGTCATTGTAATCTGAACCTTTCATTTCAATGTGGGAGATTACAGGAACAGGAGTTCCCCACCCAGGAAATCAAGCTCAGCTGATATTAAAACTCAGTTCAGATGTGGAGAACTGACCTCGACACAACCAGTCAGTATGGGAGTTTGTTGATTGAAGCATTCAGTAGTTGAGTCAGAGTCAACCAATATAGCTCCTTATATGTTCATAGGTAACTCCCTTAACCATAGGCCACACAAAAACTTTCAGCAGCTACAACATAGAGAATTCCAGAGTTGTCCATGTGATGTTGCACATCAGTGACAGTTAAAGTTCACTTATTGGTAGCCACTGGGCAGTTTGCTGCTAAAAAAAAACTAGCCCAAAGTATATGGGAGCAATTTAATCGCAAATCAAATGAGGTTTAAGATCACTGCAACAGTTAATATTCCATTTCTCAGGCTTGATCAAATATTTAATAATAATGGATATGATGCAAAGCTGCGTAATTGCTATCTTTTGGTAATTTTGGATTGTGCTTTTGGAAAGTATTAATCTGCATAGTAAGGCATATAGGTAACCCCAAACCCCCCTAAAACAAATATACAAATATCTAATCTTTATTATGACACACTTTTAGAAATCCACACTGATGCACACTGATTAATTATACTCCAGTTTTAGGCCCCAACATAGTCTGAGGCCATTACATACATACTACCGTTCTAAATTTTGGGGTCAGAAGGATTTTTTTTTGCTTTTGAAAGAATTGAATACTTTTATTTAGCAAGGATGCATTAAATTGATAAAAAGTGACAACAACATTTATATTGTAACAAAAGATTTCTTTTTCAAATAAATGCTGTTCTTTTGAACTTTCTGATCATTAAAAAATCCTGAAAAAAAGTACCACAGTCTCCACAAAAAAATCAAGCAGCAACTGTTTTCAGCATTGATAACAATAAGAAATGTTTCTTGAGTAGCAAATCAGCATATTAGAAAATGATCATGTCACAGACTGGAGTAATTATGCTGAAAATTCAGCTTTGTCAACAGAGGAATAAATCACATTTTATATTAAAATAGAAAACAGTTCTTTAAAATTGTAATACATTTTTACAATATTTCTGTGTACTGTATTTTTGATCAAATAAATGCAGCATTGTGCGCACGAAATCTCCCAATTGTTTATTCTGTGTCTGCTTATAATAGTTCTCGATGTTCTCTCAGAATGCCACAATTAAGGTCAGAGTGGAGTCCATGACCATCTCAAGGACTGACAAAAAAATAAAATAAATATAAGCAATAAGGCCTTGGTTTGGAGCTCAAGCAGATTCTTTTAACATCAAGTAGAGAATCTTCAACTTAAAAATGGAACCAGATCTGCTGTATAAATTCAAGATGTGGTGCATTTCACACCTAATGCAGCCTTTCTTGAAAACTCCCTGAGATACAACATCATCAACTAGATTGTCACCAATGAGGATGAGAGCTAGACTAGGAGACTCAGATCAAAATTATAAAAGGAAGCAACCATCTAGGATTGTTCATAATGTCACAGGACAGAAATGTAGAGGATTCTGGTTTATATTTACATCACAACCTGAATGCAAACTCAGCTGCAAAGGCTGACAGACAAAACCAAGAAAGAGCTGATTGCCAGTTTTTCACTGATCTGAGAAGAAGGGGATGCTGAGAGGTTAGGATCAGTCGCAGAATGTTTATATCTGCCAAATGTGGCAGTGTATGAAATAATTGATCAAACTCTGCATGGTGCACCACAAACGAATCATGATTTTGGTTGGTTAGAGTTCTCTTGGCTCCATCTAGTGTCCATCAGATGATTCTACAGTGATGTCATGTAACTTAAATGGATGATCTGATGGGAAAATGTTACAAAGCAAAGGTATTTTCTTCCAAAACTCAGATGAGAGATAAATTACATTGAGAACGCCTAACAATTTTACCATGATGTAAGATCAAAATAACGATGTAATCAAGGCATTGTCTATACTCAAAAAAAAAGAATATATGTTTTTTTTACTGACAGCTACATGTTTATAATAATTATGAAAAAAAGCGTATTTTTAAGTGTCTGCGTATTTGTTTTTTGATTTTGTAAGCACTTTGAGATTTGATGTCAAATGTATAGTGCATTCTAAATAAAATTCATCATCATCATCATCATAATTACCTCATAGGTTAAAAATCTTTGTCATCTTCCAGATTTTGATCAATGTATGACTGTTTAGCAGTGCATGTGCTTAGCCTTAACAGTGCATGTTCTTATTGGATGATTCTATAGTGCTGAAAAAAAATTCTGTTTCAGTATTATAGTATGTTTTATCAGTATCATTAGACTGCTAGTAGGAAACTTTTCCAGTTTAGTGTGTCATGCGTCTGTGCTACTGTAGGATATTTTTCAGAAAACATTTTTATTTTAGTATTTTATTTAGTATGTGCCTTTTCTTTTGCCCACAGGCACAACAAACATTTTATCCAGATCTTCACCTTTTACATAAATAACAAGTGTATTATTACTTTTAGCACCTGCCAAGCACGTTCAAACACACACAGGCTTAATGTCAATCCACAAGAGGGAGCCAGATGGCCACAAGATTTAATTATTTATTCAACCAGGCAGGGTTGATGTAGGTCCATCATTTAACCTTTCCTGGCCATATCCTTGCTTTCGCATGCTCTGCTTTACCTCACACAACTGCACAACAAAGAGGTGGCACTTTGGACTGAAAAAGGGTACAACATTTTGTAAACAGAGGTCTTTTTTATATAGTAGTCATGCATTTAGTATTTAAGTATGTAATTATTTAAAATAATAACTGGTATGGACTGTTGCTAATAAATCTGTAATATTAGTTTGTGCTAAACATTGTTCGTGTGCACCTTTACCTTTGAGTAATTGCCAGGCTCATGAACGCGCGTAGACGTGCCCGTGGTTTAGAACGGCTGTTCAGCTCGAAACGGGAATTTGCAGCGCTTCAGCAATTCCGTCATTCACATCAATGTGGCAGAAGACCGTTGTGAGTAGATGTCTACGCAAACCCACTTTGTATGGAGAAACTATTTAAAATTTTATTTCGATTATTTGACTGATGCCTACAGACTTTGTGTAGCTATTGCTCAAAACCGGAATGGAAAAGGTGTCAACAGAATTCATTTAATTTGAGATGGTTTTAATTTGATTTGACGCTCCTTTATGGTTATGTCGTATATCGCCTGCATATGGGATATATTTTACATTATACGTAAAAACGGTGGACGAGGAAAACTTGTTCTTGTTTGAGAGATTAGAGCGCGAAGACATGGTAATCTGGATTAGTCAACTGTCCACATAGCATGTGTGCCATCAGTGATCAACTTCAGTTTTAACCTAATGTCACATTTTAAGAAAACTAGACACTGCAGCAGCATGTCTTAACTGCTAAATCACAATTATGTAAGGGATAGTGTGATTATCATTGTGACAAGACCTCTTTCGTCAGGGTCTCTTTGCTATAACGTTAACGTGGACATGAGACATTTATTTGAGTTAAAAGCCATGAAATAAAAACGGACAAATCTTTTTTTTAATTGAATATTTGCAGTATTTATTATAAACGATTTATCAGTGCACATCTTTAAAAAATAAAATAAATAAAAAAGGTCCATATACCCGCGTAATCTTTTACGTCCCCTCCCTAAAGACCTTATTCAGAGCAGCGCCATGTGAGGGATAAAGCTCCTAGATCATTTATAATTTTTCCCCGCTCTGATTCTACTGATTTTTTTTGTCGTCAAATGAAGAGATGTACCTATATGTCTATCCCTCAGAGTCTTTCGTTCATTCCTGTTAAAAAAAACTAAAGACGGCGTTGTTGTGAATAAGAAAGTACTTCCCTACTATATAGTATGTGAGAAACAGTATGCGAACAGAGTGGTATGTCCGAATTTAGTATTCGAAAAACAGTTGGCGAAAAGTACCCGGATGACCTTACTTCCGGCGTTATTCTGAAGTGTGCATACGATGGACACTTTAATATGGCTGAATCCGAAAACACCCCCTAAACCCTCAATCACTATTCCCTTCGTTAGTCCACTAATACAGTTCACTTTAAGGAGTGAATGAAAACGAGTGAGCAAATTCTGACAGCTGTTTAGTGTACAAACTCTGTACACTCGTTATTGCAGTGCATTGTGGGATTGAGTGAGTGCACTTAATAACGTCCACTATGGTTTCAGACACCACCAAATTGCTGTCTCCTCAAATAATGCCCTATTTGAGTATAGGCGGCGATTTCGATGATGTGATGTTTACTGGGGCGAGGGTGGGAAAAACCTGTCACTCACATGAGGTCAGACCGTCACACCAATAGCAAACCACAACCCAATCAATTCATAATGGACAAAATCAAGTCCCACCCTACATTTTTGTTTGTTTGTTGGAAAAGCCGTTTCACTCAGATATACATCACAGCATGGAAGAAAAGACTATCACAACTTCTGTTCCATTCCGAATGTAAAATTACATATTTCTTTTTTTTGTATCTTAAAACATAAATGTAAAAATGACATATGAAAACAATTTTCATAACACTTTTAATTTATTATTACTGTTATCGTATTATTCTGCAATTCAAGTTAATATGTAAACTTTTCATCCATTCAAATTTTTAGTGGTATTGTTTTGATTGGGATTTCCCAAGCCTCTATTCATCTATCAATATTTTATTCTCGCAATATAATTTTTATTACAGACTATATGTCTCATGACCACAATATGGTGCTAGGTAAAGATTGTAATTTGCAATGCAAAAAAGACAAAAGTGATACAAAAGTAGCACAGGTAAATATCCAGTTTAGGCGTCATTATACAAAAACACTTCACCACTCAGTGCTGACCAATTAGAATCAAGTATTTTAAGGAGCCGTGTCATATTGGTAGATAATATGACAGATATCTGTTTTGGCAGAATTCTTTATATTGATTACATGGAATAGCACCGGTAAAATTAGACTTAAAAGACTTGTCTTCTTGCAGTTTTACATAAACTTCAGACTCATGCATAAAGAGGGTAAAAATTGCATACAAAGATGCTGAGAACAAACATGCATAAATGGGATCACACAAATAGCTAGTATTAATAGTAATAAATCCCTCCCTGTAGTGAATCTTTATGCAAGCACCTTAAATGTTGTCAAGTTGTTTTCAACAGCAGATCTATACCTTCCAGAAGAGCATGCTCAACTTCAATTTAGTTCAAACACGTGGCAAGCTTTATCTCTACCGCCATATATTGGCTTGCATGGTGTGTCTCTGGTCAAATATGAGCAAGCTGTAACACACAAACAAGAAAAATGGATCAGCTAATTTAAACACATATATTGGCAAGCATATACAGTGTGCTTTCCTATACAAGTGGATAGTTCTAAAAGTGTTCCTGACCCTGACGGTGTGGACGCAGAGGATGCTGGGATGCAAGGGATCATCTGGGACGGGGGTGAGGTACAAGTTGACTCTGGCTACAGGACTGCTGGAGTGCTTGTGTTTCGCTGGAGTCGTGTTTGGCTGGGCGTCTCTTGTGTTTGTCCTGAAGACAGATGGCTACTTCAGCGATCTATGCATCAATGTGACAGATGCTAGCGGAGAACTTGGCTCAGGTGAGGTCATTTACAATGGTTGCTTTTAATGTATTAGATGGTTCACTTAATTTTATGCATTTGGTGCGTTGCTTATCTGTTTTTCGCTTTAGATTGCAGTCTGCAAGATGAGCATTACTCATTGGTCTTTACTGTGGCCTCCTTCATGAACAACTTTCTCACTCTGCCCAACGGATTTGTCTACGACCACTTTGGCACGATGGCAACGCGATTTTTGGCTATGTGAGTTAGTCCCTCGTAGGATGTAAAACAGAGATCAGGCAAGAATTAACAGAACTGCTGTGTCTCTCTGCAGTGGAGGCAAGAAGTTTATCTGATTGTGAGTGGGGTGTGCTTTAAGCAGATAGTAGAACTCATCGTGGGCGTTTGACTGGACTCCAAAAACAGAGCTTTGTGCATTGCAGCCATTAAAAAACAGACCCTAAGTAAAAATTTTTTGGAACTGCCGGAAATATTTGCAAATGTAAGGTGTTGTGTAATGTTAAGCGGCACTTGTTCTCAAAACGTATAAAAAGGTAAACACTGAATCACCACAATAATATTTGAGCATTTTATCTGTTAACTGTCACACCCCCCCCCCACTCCCCCCCCCCCTTTTTTGGCATAGATTTGGTTTTAGTTCATCATGAATGCTTTGGAATACAGGCCTAAGGTTGGTCTGTTTTTAAAATTCAGAAGATTGTTGCAAAAATGAGAGCACTTCAAAAAATGAAAGTGTAAAAAACTAATAGAATTTTAAGTTTACTGTAGAGCAAATAAACTGAACAAAACCTTTTTTTATTTTATACAAAATATATATCGTGCAAAATTTGGACTTTAAATAAAATTGCTTACCAAGCTGTGATCCAAATTTTAAGTTGATATCACGAGAATTGAGCCCTCTGAAAGGTTTTAAAGTGGCATTTCCAGGACGGCAATGTTTTCACAGGATGGATTTTTGAATATGATGATTAATAAAATATGTGATAGGGAAAAGGTCAATAAAAAAGTTGTAAATTATACATTTACATTTTTAGTGTACATTTGTAATACTATTGCTAATGATTTAATCATTGTTTTGTAGATTTCTTTATACAACCGGCACCTTTATTGTGGCATTCTCCAATAAAGGTAAAGACTGACTGAAAAAAGTTAAGTAATAATCACACATGTCATGGGCCTATTCGGTATGACTAATTTTCCTCTCTTTTTCCTCAAACAGTTCTCTCTTTTTTGCTTTTTCCTGCTCTGTCCTTCATAGCTGTAGGGGGGATTTTATTTCTAATGACAAATATGCAGGTATGTTCATGAATGATTATAGTTCATACATGCAATACATTAAGGGTATGCTAAATTGCTTATATTAATTATCCTCATTACAGGTGGGGAACCTTTTTGTCACTCATAGATCAACCATTATTACAGTCTATAATGGGGCCTTTGACTCTTCATCAGTTATCTTTCTGATCATTAAGGTACACACACACACACACACACAGAGATACACAAATGCATGCAGGTGCTGGTCATATAATTAGAATATCATCAAAATGTTGATTTATTTCAGTAATTCCATTCAAAAATTCAAATTTTCTGAGATACTGATTTTGGGGTTTTCATTAGTTGTCATTTATAATCATCAAAATTAAAAGAAATGAAGACTTGAAATTTATCAGTCTGTGTGTAATGAATGAATATAATATCCAAATTTCACTTTTTGAATGGAATTACTGAAATAAATCAACTTTTTGATGATATTATAATTATATGACCAGCACCTGTAAATAGGCCTACGCAACGTTTTTATCAGCTGTTCATACTGCAACCCATGAAACCCTGTATAACCATTTCTGAAGGTGCTTTATGAGAAAGGGATCTCTCTTCGCTCTTCATTCCTCTTCCTCTCGACCTGTAATCTTATTCATCTCCTCCGGACTCTCTTCCTTATGCCAACATCACACATTCCCTATCCCATCCCAGAGGACTACAAATATGGGTGAGTGAAACGTTAAGCGGAGTTTATATTACCGTGCTGTAAGACTGGAAAAACTGGAAGGACTTTAAGAGAGGGCCACTCTCTGAGAAAACAAAGGAAATTAACATTTGAAGTCCCCCTCATGCACTATTGAGACGAAGTTCTCACCTCCCTCATCCTAATCTACAATACATTTCTCTCCCCCATTCTTCATCCTGGCAGAGATCTCCCAAACTCACACAAGAATCTAACTGGTTTAATATGAATGAATATCATCGAGTTTGACACATGTTTGGTATTATTTGAAATGTCTCAGTGCGACTGGTACAAATTTCTCATTCCCAAAGAAGTAAACCAAAAGGCAATAAAGTTCTTAGGAAGTTTATAAATATCTTCCACACTGGAGGGTGTGTCTTTCAGTTAACACCTTCTGACCATTTGACTGAATGCTAATTTTCCACTGCTAGCAAATGGTGACTTACAAGTAAATTTCCACTGTGGATGATGCTTAGATTTGAAATGAGGTCTGGGTATAGAATGAAACGCAGCGAGAGCTCGGGGCCTTTCTGTATCTCAGATCAGCCCGTGAATGCTGAGGGACGCTGAGACTCAGCATTCATGTATGTCTTTGTCGGGTTCGCATCTCTTCTCTTTGTTCTAGAGCATTTGATGTTTTGCTTTGATTATCTTTGAATTGGTTATGAAATGGTAATGATACGTTTACCTGACATATTAAATTGTGATATTTGATTCTAATTGAATTTGACATTATTTTCATTCAAGAGTTTAAATAGACTAGTAAAACATTCGCTCACATTTAATGATGCACTGATATCATTAAAACCTTTTTCATTTATGGAGTCAGATGAAATAACGAGTTAATACATATGAGAAAATGTATTGCATTTAACCAAAAATACTTTGCCGCGAGAAAAGACAGTAACATGTGAGACCTTCACCGCTAATTCGAATACCGCCATTGGATCGAATTAGACGGCCTTACAGTGCGAAAGTTTGGGGTCAGTAAAATAATTTATTTTATTTAGCAAAGATGCATTATATCAAAAGTGACTATTACATTGTTACAGAAGATTTCTATTTTGAATAAATTCTTTTGAACTTTCTATTCATCAAATTTACATTAAGCAGTACTACTGTTTTCAACATTGATGTTAATAAAAAATGTTTCCTGAGCATCAAATCAGCTTATTAGACTGATTTCTGAAGGATCATGTGACACTGAAGACTGGAGTAATAATGCAGAAAAATCAGCCTTGCCAACACAGTAATAAATTAGGTTCTAAAATATATTAAAATAGAAATTAAATATTGTAATAATATTTCACAATATTAATGTTTTTACTGTTTTTGTTGAGAATAAGAATCTTTCACAATAATAAAAATCTTACTGACCCCAAACTGTAAATAATAAGCAAAATTCTGGTTTACTTGAAATGTGTATATTATTTGCAAAATTAAAATAAATAAATAAAAATAATTCTATAAAAATTTGATACATTATTGTATATAAAATAAATATAGTATCTACTTTTAGTATATTTTACATTAAATAAAAATAGACTTAACTACATAAACTTTAAATAAAAATAATAGTTCCAAAAGAGGGTTTTCACAGCGATGACATACAAGAGGCATTTTTGGTTCCCGTAAAGAACCTTTTAGGTCTTTACTCAAAATAACCGTTTTTCTTAGTGTGATGAACATTTTAATAAAATTTTTCACAATAAAAAACATTTTTTCCAATGGAAAGATTCCATGGATGTTAAAGGTTCTTCATCATTGATGCAAATAAAGAACATGTGCTAATGCATTAACTAACATGAAGTAACAATGATACATTTGTTACAGTATTTATTAATCTTTGTTAATGTTAGTTGATAAATATACAGCGGTTCATTGTTAGTTTATATTAGTTCACAGTGGATTAACTAATGTTAACAAATACAACCTTTGATTTTAATAACGTATTAGTAAATTAATATTTACTAAGATTAATAAATGCTGAAGAAGTATTGTTCATTCTTACTTCATGTTAACAAAGGTAGTTAACTAATGTTAACTAATGAACCTTATTGTAAAGTGTTACCCATTTATTTTTTCAGAGTTTATAGTACATAGTTCATTCTCATAATCTTAATCCACAGTAACTCAAATGCAAATCCTTTTATACAGGATGAGCTGTGCTATATCAAATAGCTACAACGTTGAGCAGTACGAGGCAAAGCGAGACCTGAGAACAGAGGACAGAGGAAACAGAGGTGCAGATGATGCGCCACTGGAGACCGACTCACTACAGCAAACACACAACTCTGAGAATGGTGCTGCTTGGCCATCATAGATCTTACTTTGGTAGAAAATAATAGAAACACGATTGCTGACTTAAAGTTTTTTTTTCTTTCTGTAGACAGTTTTAGGAGATGTGTTCAGTCCTGGTTCTTCCTGTGGCACCTCATATGGCTGTCAGTCATGCAGCTTCGGCATTATTTCTTCATCGGAACTCTGAATCCGATGCTGAACAGGCTGGCCAACCAAGACCCAGTCATTGGTAAACAAATTGTTTTCTCACTACGATGATGCTTTTCAATGAATTCTGTAAATCTTTGTTAATGGTAGGACTTTCTGTAACTGGAATTGGAATGACAGGAGGAATTCAACACAATCACACATCAGACTTTGGGGTGAATTTAAGAATTTGGCTAATTAAGTGATTTTGCACCATGCCCCATAAACTTTTATATTTTAATATATTAAATATTTAATCAATTTTAAATATGTGTGTAGTGTACATACATTACCCGTTAAAAGTTTGAAATCATTAAAATGTTTAATGTTTTTGAAAGAAGTCTCTTATTCTCACAAAGGCTGTTTTTTCGTGTTAAAAATACGGTAAAAACAGTAATATTATGAAATATTGCAATTTAAAAGAACTGTTTTTTATTGTAATACATTTTAAAATGTAATTTATTAATGTGATAGCAAAGCTGAATTTTCAGCATCATTATGTCCCATGATCCTTCAGAAATCATTTTAATATGCTGATTTCTTATTCTTATCAATGTTGAAAACTGTTTTTGTTGCTTAATATTCTTGTGTAAACTGTGATATATAGATACAAATTAATATAATATATAATTTATATAATTAGTATAAATACTAATAATTTCTGTCAATGACATTTATAACTGATTATTAATATAGTCTTATATTTCTGGAAATATCCCATATGCTGTGTGTATAACTATTTGTGTGGGTAACTTTTTAGAAAAAAAAATGAATTATTATAAAAACTATACTTATAACAGTTTTAATAAATGTAATTTAAATTCTACTTTTAATTACAAAATTGAATTACAATTCTGCATCCTTTTTGCTACACCAGTTCAAATTCAAGAATTTAATTGGATTTTGTTCAATTGTCATTACAATTCTGAATGGTATTGGTAACTCACCTGGTAGGAACATTTTCAAAAGCCTTACTGTGATAGGTGCAGAATTGATAGGTTATGACTATGATTTCTTGACCTCTTTTTCATTCTCAGTGAGCGAGTACACCAATGCGTTTGCTTTCACCCAGCTCTGTGGAGTTCTCTGTGCTCCCTGGAATGGCCTGCTTATGGACAGACACAAAAGGAAACCCCTAGGTCCAGGTCAGCTGACAGAGAAATCTGAAGATCTGACTTCTAACAACACTTGTTTACACGAGATCCATTTCTCATTCCCACATCTTTTTGCAGGCGTTTCAGAACGGGAAGCAGACCTGCACTCGTCAGTTCTGTCTCTCCTCCTCACCTCTCTGCAGTGCCTCTTGTTCTCCATCAGTGCAAGCATTCCGTTCCTCCCTCTCCAGTATGTCACATTCATCCTTCAGGTCCTTAACCGCTCTTTTCTCTACGGAGGGAATGCTGCATTCATCAGCATAGCGTAAGTAAATGGGTGATATAAATATCTTGATTGTCGCTAGACTGGCAGACTGAGTGCAGTGAATCAGAATTTCTACAGGTTCCCGGCCCGCCATTTTGGAAAACTGTATGGGCTAGTGATGTCCCTATCAGCTCTGGTGTCATTGCTGCAGTATCCCTGCTTTGCCCTCAACAAAGTTCTTGGAGGAGACCCCTTCTATGTAAATCTCTGATTTCCACAACACAATGTCAGCTAGAAAAGAGCTCATATACATACAGTGGCCCCAAAAGTATATAGACACTTGCACACACAAAAATCAAGTGTCATTATGTATAAATATATAGAACAAGCGAAATATATATATTATTATATATCTAATATAATGTAAATTAATACATTTAAGGTTTGAAATACTTTTTTGGGGCCACTAGATGTTGATGCTTATGGAAGCCAATTTCTGCAAGAAATACAAAATGCTTCGGTAAATCATAATGACATAAAAAGTAAAAAATGATGATATACAAAGTCATAATTATGAAATAAATTTTTTTTTAATGTCAGAATTATAGCTTTTATCTCAATTTCCACTTTTTATGTCATAATTATGACATTTACTTCATAATTTCAACCTTTTATTTCATAATTATGACTTAGTACGCTGTCAAAAATGTAAATAAAATATAAATATATGTGATAAAACAAAGATTATTGAAGTACATTTTACAAGAAAATGTTTTTCTACTTCAATATTTCACGTTTAATTAAAATGTGTTACTTGCCGTAATTCACTAGCAATTTCTGAGTGAAAAAATTTTTTTGGCATTAGTATGACTTTAATATATATAATATTAAGCATATATATATAATAAGCATAAAAATGTATTATGTGGGAGAAATGGGCTTCCAAACAATACCTGCGACTAAGTTTTAAATAAAAGCCTATCAAAAATGAGTTCTTCACATCAAATTTGAAATCCATCCATACAAAATATCCTTTTTTGTACAATTTCCAGCATTTGCCTAAATATTAAAATAGTATTAAATCTTCCTGTGTAAATTGGACATATTGTAATGCTTTTATTGTAATCAATAAATGATATTGTATTTCTGTAGGTGAACATCATCTTGACTGTCCTGACTCTACTGGCCTTCATTCATCCTGTCTATGTGTTTCTTCACTGCAGAGAACTGGCAAAACAGAGAGAGAATTCACAGAGCATTTTAGAAGTCTCGATACATGAAATATCAATGTATTAATTTAAATCACTTCATCTATAGAAATATTTAATTATGCAGATCTGTCTTGGCCTTAGCTTTTGTGAATGACAAAGGGAATAGTAACTACGCATTGTGATTAGTAGGGAGGTTAAGTGACTTTTGACTTTAAGTCATGATGCACAGGTCCCCTTTGGTATGGAAGTACCTTAGGGCCATAGAAATAAATTTATCCTAAGACACAAGTGAGATCACATTTTGTATCTTGTATCACATTTTTTAAAAATGGCCACCGACCATACTTGAGAGGCCCATTTCTTTGCTTCTGTTATAGCTATAATGACAAATTTGGTATCAACGGGTACATTTTTGTGGTCAAGGAGTCCAATAAAATAGGTTCCAAGACTAAAAAACAATAATGTTGTCCTTAACATGACAATTGGAGGTGAAGTATGCAATTTTTTATTAAAAAACGCATGCCAAACACACAGTCCATTCACAACTTAATAATTTCTTCGTTTAGGTCTGCTTCGCATGCGCCCTTTACAGCACTGGCTGAAGACGCGGGTCCTGCGTCGAGCATGGCCATCCGGTCGTTTATGTCTCAAGGTAACTCAGAACTGTGTCACAGCTCTGGAGCCCTGGAAGGAGGTCGACTGGTATCATACAGGTGTAAACCTGGGAGTAATCTCTAAACTGATAGTGGTTTCGACAGACGCCTCCAATTCGGGCTGGGGCGCCCTCTATGAGGGCAGACCGACTTTTGGCCTGTGGTCAAGGCAAGAAAAGAGCTTGCACCATATCCTTGTCCGCACGGACAACATGTCGGTGGTTTCCTACATAAATCGCCAGGGCAGTCTGAGATCACGGAACTTTCATGCACTGGCAGAACGCCAGGGTTCAGAGCAAACTAATCTCGCTGAGAGCGGCGCATGTGCCAGGCCATCTTAATGTGCGTCCAGACAGGCTGTCCAGGGACAACGTTCCCCCAGGGGAATGGTCCCTCCACCCTCAGACAGTTCAGCTGTTGTGGGACACCTTTGGCACAGCAGAAGTCGACCTCTTTGCGTCTCAAGACAACGCTCAGTGTCCAATATGCTTCACAAAGAACAAGGACGCGCTGGCCCATCACTGGCCCAGCCGCCCTCTCTAAGCTTTCCCTCCGATCATGCTGTTACCACAGGTAATCAAGAGTATAAGGGAGAACTGTGTACTTCTAGTAGCTCCGTTCTGGCCGAACCAAGTTTGGTTTCCGGAGCTGATAAAGCTTCAGAGCTTGCCTCCGTGGCCTGTCCCGTTGAGGAGAGATCTCCTCTCATAGGCCGGGGGTACGATTTGGCACCCACGACCCGAGCTTTGGGCTCTGCATGTGTGGGCTATCAACGGGTACCCGTCAGTCTCCCCGACGGAGTGTTAAACACGATTACGCAAGCTAGAGCGCCCTCTACTAGACGGCTTTGTGCTTCCAAATGGTCAGTGTTCTCAGGTTGGTGCTCAGCTCGCAACCTGGATCCACAAGATTGTGGGGTCTCGGAGGTTCTCTCCTTCCTACAGGAGCTCTTGGATAAGGGTAGATCCCCATCCATGCTCAGGGTATATGTGGTGGCTATTGCTGCGTTTGTCAAACATTCGCATGGCCAGTCACTGGGTAGGAACGACCTTGTAGTCCGCTTCCTCAGGGGAGCTAGAAGGATGAACCCTCCATGCCCCCCCTCGGACCTTTCCTTGGTCCTGGTGGCCATGAAGGGTGCCCCTTTCGACACCTCTACAGTCTGTGGACCTTAAGTATCTCTCATTTAAAACAGCCTTTCTGGTGGCTATCACCTCAGTCAAGCTGGTGGGTGACTTACACGCACTTTCTGTTAGCGCGTCGTGCCTTGAGTTTGGGCCTAATGACTCCAAGGTCATCCTCAAACCAAGACATGATTATGTCCCCAAAGTACTTGCCACTCCTTTCAGAGCACAAGTCTCTGTTGATCTGACAGCGAGTCTAACATTCTCTCGTCACAGGCGATTTTTGAGATTCGCCTTCGAGGGCCAGGCATATCAATACACAGTCCTACCGTTCGGCCTGTCCCTGGCATCCTGTATATTATGATGTGCATGGACGCTGCTCTCGTGCCCCTGAAACTTCAGGGCATACAATTTGAATTATTTGGACGATTGGCTGATTCTAGCTCGATCTCATTCAGAGCTCATAGAACACAGGACCATATTACTCGAACACCTCGAGAATCTTGGTCTCACAGTCAATTGGGCGAAGAGCTCACTGTCCCCCAGCCAGGAAATATCCTTTCTGGGCACAGAGCTGAACTCGCTGTCAATGACAGCGCGACTATCGCCAGAGCGCATACTGAACATTGCGGCACTATAGTCCCGCTCAAGAGATTTCAGAAAATGGCCTCATCATCATCAGTACTCCACCTTGGTCTGCTTCGCATGCGCCCACTGCAGTGGTGGCTGAAAGCACGAGTGCCGTCTCGAGCTTGGGCCTCGGATCTGTTTCGCCTCAGGGTCAATCAGAAATGCGTCGCAGCTCTGAAACCTTGGAAGTTGACCGACTGGTACTGGAACCACCGCCTCTTCAATCTGACATTCTCTCTTCGGATCTGACAGCGAGTCTGACGTGAATCTCCTTTGCCTGGTTAGGGCCCTTAGAATTTACGTGGAACGTCAGGTGCTTTCAGACTGTCAGGACAGCTATTTGTTTCGTTTGGTGGCCGAACTAAAGGTCTAGCTGCCCATTTTTATATCCCCATATCATATGAACTCAGGGCGCTCGCTCTTGGGTCAGTGTTGTGGTAGATTTAGCAAGCACAGCGTTTTAAATTGGATTCCCGTAGCGTAAGCTAGCTTACGCAACATGAGAGTACTCTCGTAAGAGAACGTCACGGTTACTAACGTAACCTCGGTTCTCTCTAGAAGAGGGAATGAGTGTTGCGTAACCCTGCCGTGCTTGTGCTACCATCTGGTTTCGCTTAGGTCGATGAAAACCAAGGAGCATCTTATCGAGCTCTGGCTTATATAGGCATAAGCCACGCCCATTCGCCCGCACGCACACTCATTGGTGCTTACGTCACGTGCAGTGCCTCGATAGGTTGCAGCAGTTGCCGCATAGCATCCAATAGGCGTGCGAGCTGCCTCGCCTAGGTCTGCTAGCTGCAGCAAGTGTGTTTTAAATTAATAAAAATTATAAGGATAATTTTTGGCTTCAGTATTCTCGAGAAAAGAGGTTTTCCCTCTAAGGTTTTTTTTTTTCCATAGTCAACTAGCTAGCTATTTATTAGTTATCTAACATTAAAAACATTTTTCTATTTAATGAGAAAGTCATACGAACCTCAAAGTGTTAACCTGTCACCTCTGACCTTCAACAGCTGTCACAGCTCCTGGTGCAGATGGGATCTGTTGTTGCAGGAACTGATATGCTATAGGCTACTCCTGACTGGTCGAAATCTCATGGTACTTAGGACAAATGTAATGTACAGAAGTAGCTGCACTGCTTAAATACAGAATTAAAATTTTTGGAACGAAAAGATAAGTAAAGTCACTCTGATGACAATTTTTATATGAAATGTGCATATTTACCCCCAATTGTCATGGTATGGGTACATTTTTTTTTTTTAAACTTGAAACCAATTTTATTGGATTCCTTAACCCCAAAAATGTACACTTTGACACCAAATTTGTCATTATAGCGATAACAGAAGCAAAGATATGGGCTCTAGAGTATTTTCGGCGCATTGGCGGCCATTTTTGAAAAAACATGTTTATTTCTGATACAAAGTGTGATCTCACTTGTGTCTTAGGATAAATTGATTTGTATGACCCTAAGGTACTTCCATACCAAAGGAGACCTTTGCATCATGACTTGAAGTCAAAGGCCTATTTTTTGTGCTTAACCTCCCTACTATATTGTGTATTCACAACTTTTTACCACCAAGATTCAAATGCTCAGAAATAAGTTAACAGTCAGAGATTTAAACAATTTCCGTTTAATTGAATTAGTTGTTGAATATTTACAATCTTTATGAATACAGAAATAACAATAAAATATTTAAAAAAAAATTTGTATAGTTCAGTGCTGTTGGCAAGAACAGATAGTTAGAAAAAAACATTGGTTTAAACACAAACATATGCAAAGGGAGATCACATGGGTGTCAGAAACAGGTTCTTACAAGGGATCTCCATGGCAGTTGTGTTCAATAATTCCAGACTTTTCCGGAGTTGTATGATATACAGTTTTGTTTGCTAATATCCTGTTGTTCCCACAGGGAAAGCATAACAAAGCCCTAAAAGCATCATGCAGGAACTCTAGATCCATTAGCCAGTGGTTTACTTTCCAAAACGCACATAATACTGATTTATATTTGCCTTTGCATTGTCAGTCCACAATGACCATGTGCATCTTGTATACAAATGTCAGTTAAATAAATTTTGCTTTTATAGAAAATTTGTGCTACAGACTGTGGTCATACCCTTACAATTCTAAACAGAGGAAACCTCTTCAATAAATTAGTTAAGTTGTTGTGGTCTAATTTGACTTAGTCTTTTTAGGTCATGGTTAGTTGGTCGGAACATAGTTTTCCTCTTTGTCATAAAAACAAGCCAATGTATGAAATAAAGGTCTCTGTATGGAGAAAGAGTATGGTTTAATTACTTAAGGTAGTTAAAGAAGACATTATTTCACTCTTCACATTAGGAGTTGGCAAACTGATGGTTTTCTCCCTTTGTCATGAGTCCTCTAAGTTAGCGAGACATCATTCGGACAAACTCTGTGGAGGGTAAGGTGAAAAATAGTTAGTTTGTCCATGCAAAAAAAAAAAAAAAAAAAAACTTCTATAAAGAGTAGAACTTTATTTGATACATTATATGTGTAGGTCACCTCAATTTAAATAAATGGTCTTTTTGGCCTGGGGAGTAAGTTTTAAGTTATGAAAAAATGCTTTTTTATATCATAAGATTAAGGGAAATGTTATTTCTCATTTAACATTAATGCATACAGTTTCATCCATTAAACAATGTACTAAAAAGAAATAATAAGAGACGAAACGTTCCTCTTCAATTAATCAGCTGAATTATCAAAGTACTTCAGGTTTGCAAATGTCTTTGCAGTGCATCCTCTTGAATCTACATTAGTGCAAGCTTTGTATATTTATCAACATGCCATATAAATATAATTTACTCATACCATATGCATCTTTTATATATATTAAAGGTGCAGTGTGTGATTTTTAGCGACATCTAGCGGTTCGGCTGCGAGTTCCACTGAGGGCTCAGCCCACTGTTCACCCCTCCCTTTCGAAGAAGCTACGGTGCCTGAAACTGGACAAACATATTGTTGTCTGAGACAGCAGAGAATAGCCAGAGTAAGCCAAGAGTGTGTAACATTGTCACTGTTTCTGTACTTCAGTCCATTATAAACCACATCATGGATAAAGTTTACAAAGCCATAGTCAGGTGAGGATCAAGGGTCTTAATATATAATATAATAATAGTAATCAGCTGATTGTCTCACAAACGTAACCACATTTACCCCCACATAGCAAACCCATAATACAGCGAGGGAGAAGAACCACATGAAACTATGCAACTATATATTGTTTCTAACAGGAAAGTAAAAGTTTAGCTGGCTCAATATGATCTGTTACTGTGGCTGAGCTGGTTAAAGCGTAAAGCCTTGTTTAACCTCGACGCTCCGCATGAGCCCAAAGGTGCGTGCAGCAAAAATGGCATGATTGTACAGCGCGGGCGCCTAGACACCATTTACTACACACAATAGGCTTTTTTCTCTGATTTTGAAAACTCATCGCGATCGACTTAAAATGCTTCCAAGATCGACGGGTTGGTGATTCCTGTAACGTTACTGTTTTACGGTCAATGACTAGAGTACTAATCAGCTGTCTCACGAACGTGCAGCACATTTATCCCCACATAGCAAAGCCATAACCCAGCGAGGGAGAAGAACTAAGTTACATGAAACAATCCAACTACATATTTTACACCACTGACAAGGGAAAAGTCACTACTCACGGTGTTTATGGCTAGCTTCTAGCTTTCTGCTGCTTCTCTTTCAAGGTACGAAACGCGCTCTGTAACGCTGTTTGTTCGCTGTCGGCTACAGTAGAAACATGACGTCACAATATGTCGACCTTCATAGAAGGGGATTCCCGCGGTTATGTAGATATAAATGTCTCATTCTAAGGTAATAAAAACATTACGGTTTATTAAGTAAGTTCTTTATACACCACTGAAAACATAGTTATGGATGTCATATTGCATTTCTGTTAATAGATACTCAATTTTTTTACACATTGCACCTTTAACATAAATACAGGCTATATAATGATTTACCTGAATACACATGCAAGAATCAGTTCAAAATTCAAGAATCTATAGAGAAAAATTCCCCTTCTAACCTTCAAAGTCAACCAGGCCGTCTCCATTGAGGTCAACATCCCTGAGGATCTCATCAATCTCTCTGTGGTTGAGCTGCTCTCCCATCAGCTTCTTCATGGCTTCCCTCAGTTCAGCCAGACTGATCTGACCATCTCCATTGGAATCAAACTGAGAGAAAGAGATCAATTCAAAGAATAGTTTAGAGAGAAAAGTGTGACTTCAGAAGACTTGGGAATACAGTATGCCGTTGACTACTATGGTGCTTTTTAGTGATTTTCTGCTATAGATTTCTGCTATAGATAGAAGTCTATCATGTCTACACCTGGGTGTGAACAGCATTAGGATGCATTAAAGAAATTTAAAAATTTGCTAATTCGACCACTCCAGACACGTCAGTGCGTCCGCCATCTTGCAATGGTCAGCGTGTCGTCATTCACAGTAAAAATCAATGATGTCACAACATTGCGCAGCTTCTCGTTGTGAAACCACTGATAATTTAATTCCCAAAGAAATTAGATAATGTGAGAATGTGTGTTTAAAAAAAAAGAAAATTATAAGTATTAACTCAATATTAGGCTACACGTCTTTACTACGTTACTTTTAATGTTCTTACTTTTTTGATCAGTTTTTAAAGAGCGACTCAACCCCTGGTTAGAGCTTGACTCCACCCACTGGCAATATTTGAAAAATGTTGAAAAAGTGTTTTAGGGTTTAGTTACCCTTTAATTTTTCTCACAAAGCTGACGTCTTTGTCTTGTTGTATTGAGTTAAATCATCTACTTTCACATGCGTCTAACTACTGTTGCAGTCTGCAGATGCTCAGTCAACTTGCTCTCGAATGTTCAAGGACCGGCTTTGACCGCTCCAATATGGCGGACGGCTTACTTACATATATATATATATATATATATATATAATATATATATATATATATATATATATATATATATATATATATATATATATATATATATATATATATATACATATATATATATATTAAAATAGAAAAACAGTTATTGTAACAGTTAAAATGCAATAACATTCACAGTATTACAGTTTTGTATGTTTGATCAAATAAACGCAACCTAGGTGAGCATGATTACTCAAAACATTTCAGTTAATTATAAAGGGGTTAATAGTTTATCTATACAGGTATTGGATCACCAACCTCTCTAAAAGCTTCTCTCAGTTCTTTCACTCCAATCATGTCTGCAGTCTCAGCCAGCATCTTTGGGCCCATCAGGTCTACAAAGTCCTCGAAGTCCACTCTACCACCACCTAGTGAACAAGCACAGGATCATGTAAGAAGTTATATTTATGCTCCTCTTGAGTGGGTTCTTGAATATAACTGAGTATAACTGAGATAATAATTAGCCAAAGTATAATGATAATGATAAGGTTGCCACTCACAGATCTGCTGACTGAGTTCAATCAGCTCCATCTCTGTGGGCATGTATCCCATCGTCCTCATGCACTCGCCCAGATCCTTACAGCTAATGAAGCCGTCCTTATCTTTGTCAAACTCGCGAAAGGCTTCTTTCAGCTCTGAAGGCAGAGAAAGAAAGAGAGAAAGAGAGCATCTTCCTGACTTTGTTGACATATATTATTTAATCTGCCAGTCCAAGTATTCTGAAGGATAAAGGTACGGCACTCATATAATTTGTAGAAGGAATAGTTCATCCAAAATTACTTGCACTTATGCAATTGGCAAGCCTAAGCCAAAGCATTCTTTTTCCTTATAAGAAGACAATGAAATCCTATAGTAAGCAGAGTCTGTCAAGCTCAGCCGTCCTTATGTCTTTTAAGGTGTGAGAGCAGACAGAAATGTAATAATTTCAGTCAAAAAGTTTAGAGACTGGAAAGAACCAATTCCATTTACTGTTATATGTACCATATATTATATATATATATATGGGGAAATGTGAATGAGAGCTATGGAACAATCTTTGAATTTCTTCTTTTGTGTTCCACAGAACAAATAAAAAGGCTTGGAAAGACATGAGTAAATGTTTGAGAAATGATTTTCATTATTCGAGTGAGTTATTCCTTTAAATGTATCTTACCAAGGGATTAAGAGGAGACTGAAGGTAATTTTTTATATATAAACAGAGAGAGGTAATGCCAAGAAGCCATGTGGAAAGAGGGAGAGAAGTCAATAAGCGAAGGAACCATATTATTTTGGTTGGTGGGAGGGGTTTATCGCTCTTAATGAAATAAAGCATATCAGTGATGTTGGATATTTCTGTACCTTCAATTTCCTCTGGCCGTAGATCTCTGTCCTGTAGTGAGTACAGATTTTAAAGAGACATACAGAGACAAACTATTAGGACAAACACATTGCACATTGATTACGTAGACAGCCACACACACATACATGCTTGTTGAACTGTCACTCAAAGCACATTGAATGAAGGAATGAATGAATGAATGAGGCATTTTAAATAGCGTTTCCATATGCACTACTGTACACCCAAAGCGCTTTACAATCATATCAGGGGTCTCTCCTCAACCACCACCAGTGAATGTTAGGTGGAGAGGAGAGAGTGATAGAGCCAATTCAGTGGATGGGGATTATTAGGAGGCCATGATTGGCAAGGGCCAATGGGTGGAATGTGGCCAGGGCACCGGGTTTACACCCCTACTCTTTTACGAGAAGTGCCATGGGATCTTTAATGACCATAGAGAGTCAGGACCTCGGTTTTACGTCTCATCCGAAGGATGGTACCAGGGATTGGTACATTGTGCCAGGTAGCCTCACGCACACCTGTCATTGTCGCTGAGGCCAACCATCTGCACACCGTTGCATGCACAAGGCTCTGATTACTGGTCATCACAGGTATGGGATTGCCCACATTTTAAATTAAGCTTCACACATAACGTTAATGTATAGCATTTTCTCTTCTCCTTTCCAGGAATTTTTTCATCTGATCCTGAATATTATGACATGTTCTTCTGAAGAATATCCATAAAATCCTGCAAGTTTGGGACTGTTTCAGTTTAGGATATGATTGTGAATTTAATATAATGTTTGTCTATGATTTTAACAACATATTTCCTAACATTAGAATAATCAATATTTTTTCTTAGAATAAACAAAGGTTTATTTTGTGCAGTTTTGGTAATCACACCTTGATAATATTAAGATCCTTAAGCAAAACCGATCAAGGAGCACAGTGTTATGATATTATGGATTATATCTGAAGTGATCTAAGCACAGAAAAGCACACACATTACGTGTCGTCAGATATTCATATTCGTGGAAATGGAGAAACTCAGTCATTAAAACATTATCAGCATAACTCCAAATATATAAAAAAGAACAAGCAGAGCATTTGAAATCTCATCTGAAACAACATTTACACATTACATAAGTGAGATAATAACAAATGGTTGAGTGATTTAGATTTTGATCTGATTGACTGAGCCTGTGTTTTGGCAGTGGCCAGCCAGAACATATTCACACAGCTGGGGAGTATTTAGGCTGATTACTACCATGAATTGGCAAGCATGATGAAAGCAGCAGTAGGATAAGGTCACTATGGTGAACAGATTACAAGGGTCCAGGTTGCCAGGCAACAAATGGAGTACACATTGTATTTTTTGCGAAAATCAGGTATGTACAAACATAGTTTTGACATGGTCTGTTCAACAGCCTCACTGAGTGTTGCATATCCTCAGCCTACTTTAATCAGATAAGACAGAATATATTGAGATATTACTTAGTGATATTATTTGGGGAAAAAGGCTTAAGCTAGATAAATAAAATATGTCACAAACAATTTCAGGGAAATTTTCCATCGGTTTTGTCTTTATAGCCATTTCTGCAGCTTACACCCTGCCCAGAGTTTCTACACAAAAAGGATTCTGGGATTATCAGACAGATGTAGACATTGATATGAAACATTAAGCTACTATGACACTACACACTACTTTTTATCTTTATCTTTGTGTATTTGTATTTTTGTATTTTTATCCACCCACCAGACTAACATAAGGATCTGATAGAACAGCCATTGGTAGTAAAAAAAAAAAAAAAAACTGTTCGCAAAGACATAATGATTGTCTTTTTCTGGTCCAGCAAAGATAAGAGGTTTAACTAAGATTGTCCCATGAGTAAAAAAGAACATTATGCTAATGAAATATATGTATATAGAAAGCAAAAGGATATTACACAGTCTCAGTCCCATTAATCAATACTTTCGGGTACAGGATCTAAATTACAATCTTCAAAACTACTAACTTCTTCATTCACCCAAACCTACTTCACTGGTTTTCACATTCAAGCAGAGGTGTACAGTGAGCATTAAAGGTGCAATGTGTAATGTTTCTGAGGATCTATTGACAGCAATGCAATATAAGATCCATAACTATGTTTTCATTGGTGTATAAAGACCTTGCAAAATGAACTGTTATGTTTTTATTACCTTAGAATGAGACATTTATATCTACATAACCGCGGGCGCCCCCTTCTATGGAGGTCGACAAATTGTGTCGTCATGTTTGTACCGTAGCCGACAGCGAACACACAGCGCTACAGAGCGCGTTTCCTCACTACCTTGAAAAAGAAGTTGTCAGTGGTGTATAAAGACTTACTTAATGAACCGTTTTATTTGTATTACCTTAGAATGAGCAGTTTCTGTCTACACACACCGCGGGTTCCCTTACATTGAAATGCGTCGACATGTTTCTATTGTAGGCCTAAACAGACAAACGCGTTTAGTTACTATGTTGCTCTTCGTGCAAGGAAGCAAGCTTAGTTCAGCGAATAAAACACTGACACAATGATGAACAAGTAATAATAATATTCTCAATAACATATAGTTTTACTGAATAATTAAGTAAACATAATTTCTTAATTTATCTTTATAAAGAAACCTCATTGCTGAACTGGCTACTCTCTGCGGTCTCAGACGATGACATATTTTCCTGTCGGCCACCGTAACTTTTGTTGGTTGCAATTCGTAACCTCACCACTAGATGCCGCTATAATAAAATTAAAATCACACACTGCACAGTTAAAAGCAGCAGTCCGTAATGTTATTTGTGTTCAAAATTGTCTAATAATTTATTTTAATGAGCGAGTACATCATGAATCCATTTTATTCTAACCGTGTTTTTGTCTTATCCTGAGTCACTATGGTACACCTATAATAAGTGTTTATATTGGGACTATTTTACACTGGTTCGGGTTGCACCGCTGCGGTGTAGCCCAGTGACTCGTCATAGGCATAATGACGCAATCCTCACACTGATTGATAAAGCCTCACAAATAACATGCAAGTATTGAGGTCCCAGACACCAGTCATTTTGTAATAGCCTATATTTATTATTTCTTCCCTACACACCAGTGTGAATACTGATATTTTTGTTATTGCATTTCAAATAGGGCCAATTAGGCTACTATTAATTACGTTTTTAACTTACAAACAGCCTACTGATGTTTTTGTTAGAGTATTTACAATATTATACACTATTATTTGTGCATAAACATATCTGGTTATAGTAATAAACATACTGTTTGATTAAAAACAAAACATTTTGTCATCCTTTCTGCAAGCTTACAAGAGCGATAAAATCATTAAATGTGAAGAGGGGCCCTAAAATATTTTCTTGGGAAAAAGGGGGTCTCAGACAAAAAAAGGTTGGGAACCACTGCTCTAAGCGATGTCACGCGTTTTTTAGGCCAAAACATTTTTGTCACATACATCAAACATCTCCTCACTATCCGCCAGCTGCCTGTCGCCTGAACACACTGTAAAAAAACGCGGTCTCTGCAGACACACCAGGTTCCACAAACGGCAACAAAAACAAACTGGGCTAACCCGCACCACGAAACATAACAAACTGTTCCAGCCAATAAACGACAAGAAGGGTTTGGGGGTGGGGTTTGGGGGGTTAGTGCGTGGATGAGGAGGAGGGAGGGTCTAGCTAGCCTCCGTTTTGTTTCACAATACTTCGAACGTCAACAAGAATTGACGTCACCCGACATCGCTTAGAGCACCTTTAAAGACATTCTGATCTAAAAATGACTGGTTCATACTTGGGAGTAATGTTTTATAACAGATTGCATTTATGTCTATTATGGCCACTTTAAAGTGAAGTTTTACTTTTAAGTGCATTTATATTTATGACCATATATTCTTAAAAATGCTGCATGAAGGACTTGGCAACAAAACCTGACCTTGACTCTCTTTTGGACAAGTTATTCCTCTGACAACGGTGAATCACATTGCACAACATCCTCTAATATGTGAGAAGACGGGGTCATTATGGAAGTAATGGGGTATATGACTGAAAATGGAAAATACAGACAATAATAATGAGATTCCCTGATGGAATTCTGACACTGACTTTCTGTGTCCTCACCATGCATTTGTATAAGAAAGGTGCATTTATAAGTGTGTGTACATACGATTTGAGACTGAGCGAAGCTCTGTCGGAGGAAGACGCAGGCAGGGCCCACGATGTTGTGTAGCATTGTGCAATTCTGAACCAGAGCATTTATCGGCTCCTCAAACTGCTGCCCATCCCCCAACTCTTCATCATCCTCATCCTCCGCTGCATCACCGCTGCTTCGTAACATGGCGGCTGCCAATGGCAGGCCACTGCCTTCCAGGGGCGGGCCCCCCTTTGCAAAGTACCATTTTATTACACACCAGACAAAAAACAAAAAAATTGCAGTCTGACAAGTTCTAATGCTGAAAATTTTACACTACTGTATGTGGTGAAATTATCTGTCAAAAATCATCCCACTGATGTCTATACTATAAATTACTTCTGTTTAAAAATTGTTTTTTTTTAAAGAATCTGTTAAAGGGATAGTTCTCCAAAAAATGTCAGTCTTTCTTCCGTGGAACACAAAAGGAGAAGTTTAATGAAAGTGGATGGGGATCAGGAGCAGACGAGCTTCAAAACAGCACCATACAATCATAAATGCCAATGAAGTTTGCTCTATATTACAAGTCTTCTGAAGTCATGCGATTGCTTTGTGTGAGAAATCTTAAAAATCTTGCTTGACAGCCATGGTCCCCATTCACTTTCATTGTAATAGTGCAGCTTGGACATTCATGCTATATATGCATGGATGAAAGAAAGTCATGTTTGAAACAACATGAAGGTGAGTAAATAATGACAATTCAATTTATCATTTCATAGATACGACCATTCAAAAGTTTGGGTCAGTAAGAATTTTTTTTTTTTTAAGAAATCATTTTATTCAGGAAGGGTGCGTTAAATTGACCACAATGATGAAAATAAAGACATTTAGAATGATTATTAAAAAATATTTTTAAATGAGAATAGTTCTTTTTACGTTTTTGTTCATCAAAGAATCCTGAAAAAAATGTTTCAAGGTTTCCCAGAAAATATTAGGCTCCACAACAGTTTTCAACATTGATAATAATAAGAAATGTTTATTGAGTACTAAATCAGCAAAATCATTTATGAAGGATCATGTGACACTGAAGACGGGAGTAATGGTTGCTGAAAATTAAGCTTTGCCATCACAGGAATGTTTTAAAATGAATTAAAATAAGTCAATCAGTTGTCTTAAATTTAATAATATTTTACATTATTACATTTTTGGTTACACTTTATTTTAAGATGTCATTGTTACAGTGTAATTATATATTTAAGTACTGAGTAATGTACTTACTATAGGGTTAGGTTTTGGTTGAGGGTTAATTGCATGTAATTATGCATACTACTGTTAATACTATGGTAAGTAGGCCTACATGTAACATATGTAACAAGGACACTGTAAAATAAAGTGTTTCCCAGTTTTTTTTAACTGTATATTTATGAAATAAATGCAGTCTTGGTGAGCATAAGAGAAATCAAAAACATTAAAAAAAATCTTACTAACCCAAAACTTTTTTAAAGTTCGGTGAACTGTCCCTTTAAGTTTGTACACTATTAGTAATTTTTCTGAATTCACACAGTTGATTTCAATACCTATACATACTTTATGCCAAATATCAAATATGCATAAATAGTAGTTTTCTAAATCAGTCTTACTAAACTACAACTTTCAAAAAACAATAACCTATAGACTACATCTACACCCTTTTTAAAAGCTCATTTAAAAACAGATATCTTACCTTCTTCATACTGCTTCTTTTAGATGGTTTTGCTCCCATCATTTGTATTTCTCTAATTCTCACTGCTCCAACTCTTTCTTGTCATCTCTGTCCCTCCCTCTGTCTCTCCCCCTCTCTCTTTATCACTCCCTCTTGGTTCCTGTCCTCAGATTATTACATAAACTTTGTACAATCCCCGTCATCAGAATATCCCAAGTGGGGGTGGAGTTGCTTAAGCAAGAGGTGATGGCTAGTGATGTTTAAACCACTAAAAACAGTCACGCCATGTTTTGGGATCAGTAAGACCTGCTCCCTCAGCCAGAAACAGTTTTTCCTGGGTTTTCTGAGTGCTCTAATCCTGATGCTCTCGAATCTTGTATCTGTTGTCTATTTTCTCTCTCCCTCTGCATGTTCTTTCTTTCCCCTTTCTTTCTCTTGCCATGCTATTTCACATCCTCATGTTGCCTTGTGACAGACTCTAATCGCACTGCAAGTGAATGTTCTGGCATGGTACAGAATAGAAAGGGATGGAGGGATGAGGAGAGAGAGAGAGAGAGAGAGAGAGAGAGAGAGAGAGAGAGAGAGAGAGAGAGAGAGAGAGAGAGAGAGAGAGAGAGAGAGAGAGAGAGAGAGAGAGAGAGAGAGAGAGAGAGAGAGAGAGAGAGAGAGAGAGAGAGAGAGATAAACGAATGGTGGGCCAGGCAGGGGTGGGAAAGGTCTTCATAATCCGCTGCATTCCAGATTACATGGTGAGAGCAATGCAGCTGGCAGTGCTGATAAGGGAATGTAGGGTTGTAGAAAGATTGTAGAGAGCAGGTATCAGATGGTTTTAAGAAAGGCGATGAGCCACAGCGTCAGGGGTTGGAGGTCAGAAGAGAGGATAAATGGATGGGTAGATGAAGTCAAATGAGTACTTATTGTAAGTGTTTGTAAAAATGACCAAATTTTTTTTACAAGGATATAATAGCAATAGAGATAGAGTGTAGATCCAATAGAGATGGAGTGTAGTTGTCACCAGGGCCATGCACAGACATTTTGGAGGCACCCCCTAATAAAAAAATAAAGTTACATATTGTTGATCGAATTTTAAATAATGTCATTAATTAATTAAAATAAGAAGGCCGATTGCATTACTGCAGCGCAACGAAGGCTGTCCCAATTCAAAGGCTCCTTCAAATCCAGCCTTTGTTTCCTGTGCAATGAAGGATACAACAGATGGATACTTCGAGTCCTTGTCTACCCCCAGAATTCATTGCGCGCCAGTGACGACAGGATTTTTGAGAGAGAGAAATATGCAGAATTACACTTTTAAATGAAAGCATTGGGTTTCAACTCACTCAAATATCCTATGTAAAAAAAAAAATGAATTGAAGGTGCAGTGTGTGATTTTTAGCGGCATCTAGTGGTGAGGTTACGAATTGCAACTAACAAAAGTTACTTTTTGGAAGCTGCTAGGGACTGGAAAATGCTGGCTGATCTTGATCAACGGCTTATTTGTCCACCTGACACTGCCACCACTAACCTCCGACCAGATATTCTTTTGTGGTCTGGATCAGCACGCATTGTTCACCTGATAGAGTTAACAGTGCCATGGGAGGATGCGGTAGATGAGGCATATGAGAGGAAGAAACTGCGGTATGCTCATCTGGCCACTGAAGCAGAACAGCGAGGAAGGAGAGTCCGGGTTTATCCAGTGGAAGTGGGTTGTCGAGGATTTGTGGCACACTCCACAACCCGGTTCCTCAGAGACGTCGGATTCAGTGGCCAAGAGTTGCGTCGCACAGTAAAGAACTTATCTGAAGCGGCAGAGAGGAGCAGCAACTGGCTGTGGTTGAGACGGAAAGAGTCTGGCTGGCTGTGTACGGCCGCCATGCTACGGTTTTGTAAAATTCTTGAAAACTTGAAGAGTCTGATGGTTTATTTGTATAGTTAGCATTGTAATATTATGTTCCTGTGTATTTTGCGTGAATGAGGATTGGTGTCTGGACAGGTAGTATGCCATACGGAACCGTTGCCACTGAACCTGCTTTAATGACGGCAGTGGTGCTGGACAGCCTTAGTCAAACGGGTTGGCGCGTATGATCAGGTTGTGGAGAGGTTGTGAGAGATTGTGGTTAGGTCGAAGGAGCAGCCTCAGCAGCAGGAGGGATGTAAAGGTCAGTAAGCTGGGCTGAGTTGAGTGGGGGACGGAGGGGGGTGACTCTGGGACGCCAGAGTCACTGTCGAGCCCTCTTGAGGTGTCGTGGGCTAGTCGACGAAACACTGAGAAGGGAAGGTGCCCACTTGAAGACCCTAGAGTTGTTCCCTACTCATCTCAATCCAGAGGGTTGTTATGGGGGGACCGCACTGTGGTTGCAGCCGGTGTGTGTGCTGACGCGCAAATAGACTGCAGCTATTAACACCAGACAGAAGGAGATTCACATCACCATATGGAAAGTAGCGTAAATGGATGGAGAAGCATAGGTTACTGAAAAGGTTACTGTTTTTCCCCCCCAGAGATCTCTTGGCCTTTTCACCAGAAGAAAGATGAGTTTTTAGACCAGATCAAGGTATTACTGTATTCAATCACACATGCAGTATTGTGTAATCTCTTTAGATACCAAGCTAGATAAAAAAAAGTATTTCTTTCTCACTCTCTTTAACCATAACTAAGATATTTCAAGATTAAATTAAAGTCTGTCATGTAATACAACAGAATAGCATTTCAATAATATCACATTGTTTACTAAAGTAGCCTAGATCTAGAAAAAACAAGCACAAGGGCAGTGTTAATTCAATGATTTATGCAGCGTGGCCTTGTATGAATATGAATGATTTAAATATGAATTACTGATGAACTATTTATAAAAGAGGAATCTTTAACATCCAGTAGAATAACAGAGCATTATATTTTGCTTTCTTCACAATTCTTTGTATTTACCCTCAGCAGCTGCATTATGGAAAGATAACCACTAGGAGGCACCAAACAAGCATGTTTGTGATAGAGACCCATGCGGAATTGATTGTGGGGAGAAATGTACAGAATTGTGGGAATTTAGTATTCAATTAGTAAAATAAAAAATAAAAAAATAAACTAGTTTTAAATAGGCCTAGAAAAAGTACCAGACAAGACTCTCACCTGACTTCCTGTGTGTATGTTATTTTCTTGTTTTGTTTTGTTCTAAAGGCTTAGTCCGTAAATGCTTAAAAATAGTTTTGTAGACATATGCAAAATGTGTGTATGTACAAAAATATAACTATTTATATTAGCATTGATAAGCAGTCAAAAAGTGAACAAATCAGAAACTGGCCAATCACAATAAATAATCAAATGACGCAACGTCACTTGCTTTCGTCCAGAAATTAGCCCATAAAATGTCTAAACGGAGAAGAAATTTAATTCTTCTCTTTCCATAGGCTAAATAAAAACTATCATTATCAGAGGTAACTTTTCAAGTTAGTAAGCTTTTACTTTACTGGGTCATAAAACATGCTCGTGTTGAACGCCAGTTCAAGAAAGACTTTCAATTAGTGAAGGATCTCGAAAAAGGCAAAAGACTTAGCCTAACAACAGGGCCACAAATAAATTTGCCACAATGAAGCAGTGGGAGATAAAGTTTCATAAGTAGATGTTGTGAAATGAGACTGTCCAATTATCTTAAATGGCATACTGTTTTGGCTTGACAAGTGTTTGATTGTGAAAACGTAGCCTAGGCTTAAACAACTATAAAACCAAACCAATCTCTGTTACCTTAAATTATATGTTTATCTCTGTAAAGCTGCTTTGAAACAATCTACATTGTTAAAAGCGCTATATAAATTAGGATGACTTGACTTGACTTAAACATATGGTTATATGAGAACTGAATTGGAAACTTAAAAAAAAAACATAGCCTACCTTTATTTTTGATTTTTGTTACTTTTAAGAAACGTTTTATACATATATTTATAATACATATATTTTATTGTTTTGACATTGTTTTGTCCTTACGACCTAAATTCTGTTTCACAGTATGACTCATTTTATTTCACGGTAACGATATATTTCGCGATAGGCTAGTTATTTATATAGTTATTCTTGAAAAACCAACAAAAAGGGCTTTATGTAATAAATAACCCCAAATACTTTCGAAATGAAAACCTAGTTTGATTTTTCTATTATTTGGTAAATTATTTATTTGGTAAACTATTTTGATAGCTAAATATACTAAACAAAACACACTCATCAACTTTTAGATGAACTGCCCCCAACTCATAGGTGCAATTAAACTTTAAATAAAGTGTTGCTGAATAATTTTTCAATCTCATGTTATTGCTTTACTTAATCAATCAGTTTATAATATTGGCTATCTGAATATTTTACATTGAGCTATTCTATTCATAATAAATGAGTTACTTCCTTTTAATTTTGTAGGATATTAGTAATACTAGTTATGTTTAAATGTGTTCCCTGGTACATTTTTGCCATGTCTGCTTATTATACTGCGTTTTTAACGGGCTTGTTTGCTCTTTTTGTGATATCTTGTAACAGGTCACCTGGAGCTTTAATCAAGAGAAGTTCAGAAGTGTCAAATACATCAAGTTCAGAAGGGACTAGAAGGAGAGCAGCAGTATGAAAATTATATAAAATTTAAATTATACACACCTTCTAACTGCGTCATTATTTTAGCCCGGTGAACACTGACTCACCGCGCTCCCTCTCAGTGCGTGTGAATTTAAACTATTGAGTTTTCAGCTCATTGCTCTTTTCTCATTTGTATTCTGATGACATTGAACATATTGTTAATACATTTTATATATTGTATACAAGTTGTATGTCATAAAAATGTAATCTCTGTATGTTTTGCGAAAAAAACAAAGTTAAAATAAATAAAATAAAATAAAGTCGAATTTTGAGCTGTAACAAAGAGTATAGAAGAATAACCTTCAAGGTGGTAGGGCATTGGGATGCTCACCAGCAATAAGCACGTCCCAGCTGGGTTCGTCACTCATTTGGTTCCCCCGGAAATATTTCCGTTGTGGTCTGTGTTATTTGCAGTGCGTTTCTGTATTTGGTTGTGTTGTGAATATTTGGAGCACACGCGTGTTGTGAAACTGATGAAGATATTTTTTCTATTTGCATATGTTTTTTTCTATTTGCATGTGTTTTTTTCTATTTGCATGCGTTTTTTACTATTTGCACGCGTTTTCTTCAGTTGCAGCACATTGAGCTCCCTCGGCCACCGTAAACTCGCGCAACATAGTAATTTTGCCTCAGATACAGGATTATACATTCGCTTTAACAAGCAGGTTGTTCATTACCACGGCAACCGCTTGCTGTCATGCTGAATGCGATTTTGGTATTTAAAAAGTAGCTATGCATAAGAGACGGAAAGATACAGATAACTATACATTATTTAAGGTTATTTCTATTCGTAACGATATTGATATATGAACTGTTCTTGTCAAGTAAGCTTCAAGCTTTCCCCGTTGCGAAAGTGCACTCCTCTAAACTGTGGCCTACAGGTGCTGCGCTCTAGTTGATTGCTGCTCCTTTCCCCCCGAAAATATCACGTAAACAACAACCCTTTAGAAAACATAATTCCTTTATGGATCCTCTTGATTTGCTTTCTCCATGTTTCTTTCTTTGACAAATCTCGCTGCACGCACGTGAGTTAACCACACGCACAATATTTACATGTCATGGTATATGAAATAAAACAATCTGTTACAGTTGACATTTTCTACCGCGGCAGGGCCGTAGTAGGGCCACTTTTCAGCCCGGGGTCCGGTTTCACAAAGGTATTTTAGATTTTAGACTCATAGACTAGTCTAATGCAAGTTAGACTGTTTCACAAAAATAAAGACTGACTTAATTTAGACCAAAAAAATTAGACTCCGTACCCCCAGGCTAACTTAGGTCTAAGACTCTATGTTATCTTGGCAAGCAGCAGTAACAATCAGTTACATTACAGCCAAAAGAAAAGGTAAAATGGCTCATAAGTTGTGGTTTGCTGATGACATTATGGAGAGAGCTATGAGAAGGGAAAGGGTTTTTAGGATATTTACTCTTAAATATTTATTTTTTGGCATCTTGTACCATGTTTTTGTATCTTTTCTGTATGTCTTTAACGCTCTGCTCAACGGTCGGATTAATGCTGGGAACTGTCATAGCAATCTTTTTCCAAATTAAGCATTACTTCTTGTTACTATTCTCCGCTAAATTTCCCAAGTAAAATGTCATTGTAACTGTTATACTCCTCCAACAAACACATATTTTCCACTGGGGTAAACTGCACTGAATGGTTGAATGTGCTTACTCGATCCGCCATGTTTTTTGTTTTGAAAAGTGTCTTATTTTACCCAGAATGCATTGCAGTGTAGTCCTACTTAAGATAGTCAGAGTCTTAAGTGCCTTGTGCAATGGTCGGATTTAGATGTATATCTGAAGTCTGACTATCTACTACTCTATCTAAGACACAGTCAAAGTCTATCTTTGTGAAACCGCCCCCCGAGAGTTTCAGGCCTAAGACTGGCCCACTTTTTCCATGTTGGTGGAAATTGGATAAATAAAAGCAACAGCTCAGCTCTTACTATTGTGTAAAAACATATTTTCCACTGGGGTAAACTGCACTGAGCAGTTGAATGCGCTTACTCTATCCGCCATGTTTTTTTGTTTTGAAAAGTGTCTTATTTTACCCTGAGTGCATTGCAGTGTTGTCCTACTTAAAGGAGAACTCCGGCGCAAAATGAACCTGGGGTGTAATAACACATTGGTACCGAGTCGAAAGTTCTCTGAGATTTGTTTTCATGATAATCGAGTGTAAAGAGTTTTATCTCTAAAAACTGTTTAGCTTTCAACGCTAGTATATGGGGCATATAATAAGTAAAAAGAGATCGCTAGTTAATACCCCCAACAAGGCTCAAAATAGCCCCACACTAAAACGGTAGCTTAATGAGGGTCTCTACATACAAACCGAAGCACTGAGAACTTTGTAAGTGTACAGACAGTTTAATAATAATATACTTTATAAAGACAGTACCATCGCATATACAGGCAGGAGCCATCTTTGGGAAACAGTCTCAACCAGTCGAACCACTAACGCCGTGCTAAGTGAGCTGAACTGTGAGATTCCAAGTCACAGTTCAGCTCTTAGCAGGGCGTTCGTGGTTCGACTGGTCGAGACTGTTTTTCAAAGATGTCTCCGCGATGGTACTGTCTTTATAAAGTATATTATTATTAAACTGTCTGTACACTTACAAAGTTCTCAGTGCTTCGGGTTGTATGTAGCGACCCTCATTAAGCTACCGTGTTAGTGTGGGGCTATTTTGAGCCTTGTTAGTGGTATTAACCAGCGATCTCTTTTTACTTATTATATGCCCCATATACTAGCGTTATAAGCTAAACAGTTTTTAGACATAAAACTCTTTACACCTGATTATCATGAAAACAAATCCCAGAGAACAGTCGACTCGGTACCAATGTGTTATTACACCCCAGGTTCATTTTGCGGCTGAGTTCTCCTTTAAGATAGTCAGAGTCTTAAGTGCTTTGTGCAATGGTTGGATTTAGATGTCTATCTGAAGTCTGACTATCTACTATCTAAGTCATAGTCAAAGTCTATCTTTGTGAAACCCGCCCCAGAAGGGCATATACCAGGGGTGTCTGACTCAGATTAGGCATTAGGCCGGATGTGTTGGAATGAGACCTCATGGGGGCCGTCATTGTCATGGTCATTATCATTTTTCTGCATGGGTATCATACTGTGGTAATTTACTCCTTTACTACATCCACTTCTGAACAAACAATACTGGTTTATCATGTACCGTCATATACTGCTCTTTCTTACATTAAATAACTTTAATTCATATTGTTTACTCTGGTATCCTCTCTACCTGTCCCTGTAGTCATGGCCTCCTCATTTTCAGTGGGGGACTGGCTTATCTGCTGCTCAGAAGCTAAAAAATAATTAAGAGGTCATTTTACTGCATACACAGATCAAGCTTGAGTTTTGTTATCAATATTTGCAAAGTCTATGAATCGCCATATATTGGGTGGTACAAAAAGGGTAATATTTTAATTAAATTTTATATTTTGCTTGTGAATAGGTTGACAACGTAACAGTTATTAGCCGAATAATCACGTTGCAGCGTTGCTAATGCTAATCATTACTAGGCCTATCTCTATTTACCTGTTACCACTTGTGTTTGTCCTCTTGAAAATAAATCTGTAAGCTTGGCACATTTGGCCGCATCCTCCTCCAATGCCTTTCTTTTTTAACCTGGCTTTTTCAGCCCCTCCTGGCCTCTTCCTCCCATCCATCCTCCCTGACGCGTACCGTTACGGTAGGGCCGGCCCAGCTATCAGTAACCTGAGAAAACGTTTTGGAAAAGACGGGCTATGGACCCAACCAACTCTCTTTGCGAGGGGAGAACTGTGACATGGTACAACCCTTGCAGAGGCTGCGTGCTGTGGTGTCAGAATGCGGAATGTGTGTAGCCTAATTTAAAGGGTCACTTCAGGATTTAGCATTAAGCTTTGTATCAGTAGAAAACCAGTAGTATTTTCGAATTACCGTGCTTCCTCCCCTCATATGACCCTGATATAAGAGATTTATGTATTTTTAGTCTGGAAAAAATCCTCCGATGATGCAAAAATCGTCATTTTGCGACATCGGAGGATTTTTTGGCCAGATGCTAAAGACTACAGCCAGTAGAAGGGGCTGTCCCGCATGTTCTCAACCCGCCCATAGAGGGTGGGATCTCAGTCACAGAATGTACACATAGTGCCAGCCATCTTTTTTTGGAAGCTAAGCTAGCAGGCTCTTGTTCTGTGGAGAAAGCTGAGTAGTAGGGGTTACCATCCTCTTTTTCCCTGGACGTCAAGATCATCCAAAATGTCCGGGATTCAGCTTTTGCTTTCTGCAGTCGCCATTCATTGTTTGCATGCATACCTTTTGTTTCAATCTAACTGAATTCATTCCGATTGGTTAATCTGAATATAGTGTTTACATGAACGCTAAACAATTGATCGGTTGATGTGCGTTTTAACATTGCCAAGAAAATTCCCGCTCCTCCATGAGAGATACGAGACCGGTGCGTCTCACAGGTGTTGCTCATCGGTAATCACGCCACCGGCCTCGCGCCGTTCTCCCGCGGCCCTCAGTCTCGTCCTGCATGCCACAGTAAACATGATGAATGGCGACTGTAGATCGCAAAAGCCGAATCCCAGACATTATGGGCGATCTCGAAAACCCGGGCAGACTCATCACACTCATCACGGAGACTCACTAGTAGCCTAGCCTTGTTGTTTAACATCTGCGCTCTGTTACCAGTAGGCGTGGCCTCCTAGGGCAGTGAAGCAATTGCATTCTGGGAGTTGTTGTCTTTCATCCACTTTAGCCAAAAAAAAATTTTCTGAATTTTCTCAGTCTAGAAAGCTCCAAATTCAACAAATAATTTCACATTTCTTCTACATAAATGACCCATTTTAAATACACATTGATCTTCCCAGAGGTGAAGTGTCCCTTTAAGAGAAGATAGACAAACCTGAGCGTGACAAATGTAAAAAAACAAAAAAACAAAAGTGAAGCGGCCCACCGGGAATTCTCCCGATTCTCCCGATTATACCCACCCCAGGCCTGTACCGCGGTAACGATACCGTCATACCGCCCAGCCCTAAGTTAGTACATCTCGTTTGTAAGCTGGTGCATCAAAGAATGTTCCTGACTCTAAACCTTCATTTACTTTGATCATCAGTGGAATAATGCATCTCTACTTTTAGATTAATGGATCAGCAGGAGTTAATCTGCACAGCGCACAATTTCTCACTCTGTGGTGTATATGATTGTACATTAACACACTAAAACCCACTTTCTGTTCATCCCCTTTACTCACACTTACACGCATATGCAGATTAGTATTTTCTTAGGGGCACATGACCGTAAGATAGCAAAATGTCATATACTGTAGGCTACTTATTGCACAACAAAGCTTTTATTATATGTTACTACATGTTTATGTTTAAATGTTCAAACGCTAATATATTTATTTGAAAAAAAGTTACTTTTGCATCAGTGTTCTGTTATTAAATGATAATATTTGTATTACTTTATTCTCTGAACTATTTTGGACATATCTACAATGTCAGTAAATAAAATACACTAAATTTGTAACAAAAAATTGCTTAGAATAATATCATAGTAAATGACTATAATGGCTTAGGGAATGTTGTAAACAAAATTTCATTTGGAAGTTTAAAACATGTAATAAAGAACCAGCCAGCTATACGCTGTACAGAGCAGCTCCTAATTGGGTTACCCATGGTGACTTGGCCTCTGATTGGTGGATTCAATTATTTTATGGCAAAACAGTCAGACAACTGACCTATGGTGAAATGTAGAGCGTCGCTTTCTGTTGATTCATACAGCTTCTGTAATTTGTGTGTTTATGTGTGTGGGCTATTGGAGATTTGGGTTGTCTGCTGTATATTGGTGGGCTGTCGATGGATTAAGGCCAAAACATGAGAAGAGACAACAGGGAGACATAGAAGTAGAGAGGAAAAAGGATGTCACCTGAAAGCTAAATGTTTGTGTAGCTGTTAGCATGTGATGTGTCTTAAATTCACAGAAATATTTAATACATTTTTCATACTTTTTAGTTGATAAATTATAGCTTGAGTGGAGATGACACACAATAATACATTTTTTTCTTATTTGATCACACATGACTTTAGCAGCGCGCACCACATTTGAGGGCGGTTGTAACACAATATTTAGTGAAATATTTTATGATTATTTTACACTGTATTAAGAATATTGTACTTTTATATGTGCTTAATATTTTGAATTAATATTTTATGTTGATTTTTTATCGTTTAAGACTGCAAGTCTGGGTCTGGGAAGAGAATAAAACGATACTCGGTTATTAAACGTAACCTCGGTTCTCTCTAGAGAGGGAACGAGTATTGCGTAAGTTTAGCTTACGCTACGGGAAAGATTCATCTTCTCGAGATATTTAAGCCAAAAAATTATCCTTAATTTTGTATTCATTGTCAATGCAGTGCACCAGCTAGCAGACCTAGAGCAGGCCATCTCGCATGCTCATTTGCTGCCCTGCGGGCAACTGCTGCAGCCTACCAGTGAGCCCGGCGTCACGCCAAATGAAGGGCGCCCGCGCCTTGATAGCGTCACAGCCCGCCGGAATGGGCGTGGCTTAGCGTATAAATGTAGGGGCTGTAGGCTGACTTCCCTGGTTTTTCATCGACTGAAGCGAAGTCGCTCGTGGCGCGAGCACGGCTGGTTATGCAATACTCGTTCCCTCTCTAGAGAGAACCGAGGTTACGTTTAGTAACTGAGTATCGTTCTCTTACGAGAGGTTCTCTCGTATTGCGTTAGTTTAGCTTACGCTACGGGAACACTTTGTCAACGCCGTGCGCGCCAAGCATCCACCATGAGACCCCGAACTTTCAGGGGAACCCCATAAGTGGAAAAAATAAGGTGGCCAGCCACACGGGCCAACACTTGTACATAAGCACACATAGGGAATACAGAGGAGCGCGCCGGTCTGTATAGGCACATGGCACATACCCTACTAGTGCAGCTCAACCTGGAGAGCTGAGTCACGTGAGAGTGATCTGAGCAGGAAGATCTGGGCACAATACACCTCTCCTTCAAACTGACAAAAGTTTAGCCTGCAAGGCAGGAACTTCTAGGTTATAAAACCTGACAAAGGTAGACGGAGAGCTCCAGCCCGCCGCTACACATATGTCAAGGATAGAAATCCCACTGGACCACGCCCACGACGAGGCCACGCCTCTCGTGGAATGAGCCCTGATGCCCAGAGGGCATTGCAGACCTTTTGACGCGTAAGCAGCTGCTATAGCGTCCACTATCCATCTGGACAGGCTCTGTTTCGAGGAGGCGAGACCCTTGGTGCGCCCACCAAAAGAAACAAAAAGCTGTTCTGAACGCCTGAAGGAGGCGGAGCGCGTAATGTAAAATCTCAGCGCCCTGACAGGGCAGAGGAGATTCACCTCACTTTCGCTGTCAGATGCTGGCAGAGCTGACAGCAAAATAACTTGCGCTCTGAATGGAGTGCCCATCACTTTAGGAACATAGCCATGTCTAGGTCTGAGGATGACTTTAGAGTCATTCGGCCCGAACTCAAGACACGACGCGCTGACAGACAGCGCATGCAGGTCCCCCACACGTTTTACTGACGACAGTGCAGTCAGAAAGACGGTTTTCAGTGATAGATATTTCAACCCCACGGAGTCTAGTGGTTCAAATGGAAAGGCTTTCAGGGCCTCGAGGACCAATGAAAGATCCCACATAGGAACCGATGGGGGGCGCGGCGGGTTCATCCTTCTAGCTCCACTAAGGAAGCGGATGACCAACTCATGTCTTCCCAGTGACTGGCCGTGCGTCGATTCTGCAAACGCTGCCACGGCCGCCACGTATACTTTGAGCGTGGATGGGGACCTCCCCTTATCCAACAGCTCTTGTAGGAAGGTGAGCAAATATGCCACCCCGCATGTCCGTGGGTCCAGACCTCTGTCGGTGCACCATCCGGAGAACACCGAAAATGTAGACACGTAGAGCCTTCTCGTGGAAGGAGCTCTAGACTGCGTGATCGTGTTCATCACTCCTTCTGGCAGGGCAACGAGTACCCGTTGATCAACCATGCGTGGAGAGACCAGCGCTCTGGATGGGATCGCGCCGCGAGCCTGAGAGAGGAGATCTGCCCTCACCGGAATCGTCCACGGAGCTGTAAGTGACAGCCGTGCTAGTTCCGGGAACCAAATCTGATTCTCCCAACGCGGGGCTATGAGGAGCACCGAGTGGCGCGTTTCCCTGATTCTCTTGATCACCTGTGGTAACAGAGAGACCGGAGGGAAAGCATATAGGAAAGCATATAGCAGGAGGCTGGACCAAACCTGGGCCAGCGCGTCCTCGTCCTTCGAGAAGAACGTCGGGCATTGAGCGTTGTCTTTTGACGCAAATAGGTCGACTTCCGCTCTGCTGAATAGGCGCCACAGCTTCTGGACCGTTTGGGGGTGCAGGGACCATTCCCCTGGGGGAACATTGTCCCTGGACAGTTTGTCTGTGGCGTCGTTCAAATGGCCAGGCACATGCACCGCCCTCAGCGAACGCAGGTGCATCTGACACCAAATAAGGAGGCGTTCCGTCAGATTGCAGAGATTTCTGGATCTGACACCGCCCTGACGGTTTACATAGGATACCACAGACATGTTGTCCGAGCGGACAAGAACATGTTGGGCCTGTATGAACGGGAGGAAGCGCTTCAGCGGGAACGCTCTCTGGCGGGCACGAGACTTACATTCATAACCTGCTTTTTTGATCGTGTAACAGAGTGGGCAGATAGTGGGCACAGACCTGTGGACACATTTCTTACATTCAACACTCGAGCGGCTTTTCTGCGCTTTATGAGAGTGTGCTCTGTGAGTGACACGAGATTCGAAGTGCTTGTGTGTAGGGGTGAACACTGGGGCGTGGGCACTTTCACTACACTTAAAACACCGGCGGTGTGAGCCGGACCAGACATTATACTCTTTTTGTGATTTCTCTGGGTCGCCGTGAAAACGGCGTTTGTGTGCAGGCGAGAGGGTGAACAAACCGGCTCGTTGGCTGCTAAATGAACCACTGCAGTAGCCTGTTTGAAGGGGACTGAAAGGGAAATAAACTTTGACGGCGGTCCGGCCGCAGCGGGACACGCGCGTCTTTTCTCTCTCTTTGTTAGGAGGGCTACGCGTGCTCAGTCTTCAGCGTGATCTTCTGCCGAGGCCCTCTGGAGGGTGGCGGTCTGTGACGGCTGTCTAAGCGCGACCTAGGGCGGCCGCCCTGACGTCGCTGCGAAGGCTGAGGCTGTGCTGGACGCAGGGCGCTGGCTCGCACAGGAGGCTGGCTTTGTCTCTCGCGAGAGCGGCCTGTAGCGGAGCTCGAGCGTTGTGGCAGGAAGAAGTTCATGGCCTGCGTGGTCTTCTGTCCCTCAGAAAAACAGTCAACGATCCCGTTCACCGCTGGGCCGAGGACACCAGTGGGGGAGAGCGGCGCGTTCAGGAAGGTGGCTCGCTCAGTTTCCCTCATATCCGTGAGCGTCAACCAGAGGTGCGTCTCTGTTACAGTCAACGCGGCCATGGCTCGTCCAATGGCTTGAGCTGCGATTTTAGTGGCGCGGAGAGAGAGATCCGTCGCACTTCTCAGGTCTGTAACCGCAGCTGGATCCCGGCCCTTCTCATCCCATTCACGGAGGAGGTTGGCTTGCAGGATCTGTAGCACAGCCATGGAGTGGAGAGCAGACGCGGCCTGGCCGGAGGCGGCATATGCGCGGCCGACCAAGGCGGACGTGGCTCTGCAGGCTTTTGACGGGAGGGCTGACCGTGACCGCCATCTCGCGGAGGGCGGGCAAAGGTGCGCTGCGACCGCCTCTTCCACAGGGGGAATAGCCGTGTACCATTTAGTACGTCAGAAAGATATCCGTTTTGTTGTTGATCATAAGCACCAGTTGTGATGTTGTACAATGAGGACGTTGTCACATCGCTGGAAATAGAGTCATCAGTGTCCCAATGTGTAGTGAGCCAGGGTCCTTACTGTCCTTACCATTGCCCGAATTTCGTGAAAACGATTTACTGATTCACAAACGCGGGAGCTAATTGAGACGCACCCCATGTCTACATGCCTAAATGCATTGAGCTGCCATGTGATTGGCTGATTAGATATTCGCATTAACGAGCACATGATTAGATGTATAAAGTAGCAGGTAAGTGTACATATAAAGCAAATGAAAAAAAGCATAAATAACTAATCTGATTTTCATTTTCCAAATAAAAAGCTGAAAACTGTAGTTGTAATCACCCCATGGGACAAAAATTGCTTGTACATAGATATGAATTTTAGTGGAGCAAAATGGCAGTGACATTGTGATTTCAACATCTGGTATAATGTTGCTTACACAAATTAAATTTATTTTGAAATCATGTAGCAAAAGGAACATGCTTTAGGTTTAGTGTGTGATATGTTGGACATTCTTATGTCACCACTTCTAGTGTCTGATATGTTATTACGATGGCCAAAGCTGGAGTGTTCACAAGAGAGTTCTTGTGTGAATCAGTTTTCAGATTTGATCTCTTGAGTCGTTAATCTCACCCATATAATCCTGTCCTATTCTTTTTATTTCATCCCTCACTCTCTTCTCCGAGGCGTTCAGCCTTCCTCCTTGCCTCCATCCCAGTGTTGCTGTTTTTCTTTGAATGAATGATATGATATCCAAGATTCAATCTTGTAGATGAGTTACCCATGCTCAGACTTATGTTTTTCTTCATAAGATTATATATTATTATTAGAATCTGAAACTTCAAAAAATAACATTTAGTGTATTGTTGTTACTTCTAGTTTTATTATAATAATTTTCTAACCTTTAGTATATCTGGGCCTTTAGTCATATTTTTTTTTTGTTGCTACAATGTTATTTTTTTTGCCAGGTTATTTTTGCCACATTTTTTGCCAAATGTTATTTACAATGTTATTTTTTTGACAATTTTGACATTTTGAAATTCTTAATTTCTTAATGTTAGTATGTCAATTTAATTCAGTTAGAGAATTTGAAGGGTGAGAGAAATTGTGGTTTCATGCCAAGTTTGATTAATCACACTCTAGCTTAGTGAATGAGTGAAAGGTGAAATAAAGGGATTTCATGGAAAGCTGTGCTAGGTTTGAATGCAATGCATTCATTATGTTTGGGAATACAAGCTTTAAAGAATGCAGTGTGATGAATAATAGATAATACCTAATACACTTTAACCTTTTCCTCTAGCACAGCCCATAATCCCCTGAAAGTAGAGAGTTTGTACGAAAATTATTATTATGATTACTGTTGTGTGAAAGGTTTAAGATTCAATGAACTGCTGGCTGGAAAGAGTAAACATGAGGGAATGAGGAAGCAAACCATTCTGTGTTTTCTTCAGATTTTCAGCATAAAGTTGCAATGAACCTCAATAGTGACATGTTTATTCTGCTGCCTTCTCCTTCCTCCTGATCACTTAAAATATTTTAGCTCCCAATAAGTAATATAATTATATACAAATGTCTGAGTACAATTTATTAGGCATCAGATTTTATCAGGGCAAAATTGCGTATAGGATTTTTATTTTGGCAAATTTTGACGTCCACTTGGAAGATCTATGCTGTCATACAAGGTAATACATGACATTTCTTTTGAAAATGAATATCAGACAGAAAGACATTTAACATTAAAGGGAATGCACAACCCAACCCGCAACTGCACATAATCCAGACTTCAAAATCACACGAGCAGATTTTGGACTGTGTTCACAGTATCCGCCAGCATAACAAACACTGTTAAAGAATGAATATTCTTATAGATGCTGATATACCGCCCTCCAGCATTGTCTCTGCTAATGCTGTTTCCCACCATGCATTAACAATCACAGCACCGCTTTTGAGTAGTATACTGTATGACAGATGTATGAGAGTTTTCAGTTGAAGTGTCATTGCTCAAAAAAGTGTAAATCGCATCATCAAGCACTTCGTAAAGAACCACTTTTGCTTGAACCCCTGCATGATGTTTACTAGCTTTGTACTGAAATAACTTAATATCATCCTTAATTAACTGTGCCAGAGTTCAGCAGACCAAAACGTTTGTTTTAAATCAAGAATATGACTGACAATACAACCGCTCAGTTCAGCTCAGCCCAGCACATAAACATGAATAACTGCTCCTGTGACACAGCAGTGCATACCTGACCAAAGACAGATGCCACAATGGGTCTGAGTTTCCTGCGCTCCGTCTCTACTCTGAAGGGCTCTGCCTCGGGTTCAGTGGGCGAGTTCAGACTGAGGGTTTTGGTTTTGGGCGGGCGTTTGAAGCTGCCGCCACCCGAAGAGGTGCTCCATCTCCTCAGCTTCTCGATCTTCTTCCTAAAGGACCCCTACATGGAGCAAAAGAGCAGTTGATCAGAGAGCATGTGATCAAATTTGAGCTCCATTTATGATTTGTGGAGACCGGGACTAGCTATCACACAGGCTATAAATCAATAACTGTGAGGTTTTGAGGCAAGTACAGTTTCACACTTGTTTTCTCAAACAATTGTTGCATATGTTGTGCTTTTTTGTGAATTTGCATATTAGAATGATTTCTGAAGGATCATGTGACACTGAAGACTGGAGTAATGATGCTGAAAATTAAAATTTGACATCACAGGGTATTATAAAAGAAAAGTGATGTCATTTAAAATTTTAATAATATTTCAATATTGTTTTACTGTATTTATGATCTGATAGCCTTGGTGAGCATAAGGGACTTCTTTCAAAACCATAAATAAAATCTTACTCACCCCAACATTTTTATTCGTAAAGTATATTTAATACTTCGATCAGTGTATATAATAGTGTATATATATTATCGATTTTTGCAATAATGGCTCAATTGTGTTCAAAAGTTTTATTTCGTGTACAAAACTTTCATGTATATGCCTGTACAGAAAGCCAGCTTCCGCTATTTACTTCAAACCTGTCTTTTTCATTAACATATAATGTTTGTTACACATTAGTACTGTAGTGTCATTCTGCCAGATGTACTACTTTTTCAATCATATTCGCATAAGTCTCAAAAGGTCACGTACCTTTTTGACAATCTTGTCCTGAGGAACATCAATGGTTTCATTGCTGCCTGCTTCCATAGACATTTTTCTCTGTGATGACTGATGAGCATTAATGCTTGTCTATGGCTCTGTGTTTCTGCCTCTCACTCTGTCTGTTTAGATTCTGTTGCAGGAAATTACATTGAGTGTTTCCTCTGAACATCACTCGCCTCCTCTCTCTCTCTCTCTCTCTCTCTCTCTCTCTCTCTCTCTCTCTCTCTCTCTCTCTCTCTCTCTCTCTCTCTTCCTCGCTCATGTTTTTTTCTTTCATTCATTCTCCATCAGTCTGTTTCTTTTTAATATGGTCCCTCTATCTCTCGCTCTCTCTCACTCATTCATATGTAGGTTCTCTGTCTCCTCCCCCATTTGCTGTATAGATGCTCTGTCAAATTGTCATGGTGAATATTTTTCCATTGCCTGACACAATAATACAAGAAAACATCATCATGAGACAACTTGATTCTAATAGTTTAAATTTATTTTTTAGTTAAAAGAAAACTGATTCTCCAAACATATAATCCAGTGTTATTTTATACCACAATCTCACCTTTTGTGTTGTGACACAATTTTGAAGGCAAATTAAAATGCGTTTCTTTTTATATATTCATATAAAAACAACTATATTAATTTTGTCTCATCAGACAGTAGGTTGATGTTACCGGCATTGTGCGATTAGACTGTAGATAAGGAGAAATGTTTTATCTCTCATTCTTTTCCTGGTTTACATCTGATTTAATCCTTTATCCTGTTTCCCGCTCTCTCGCAAAATCCTCTTACACATTCATGTTCATGGTCTATTTTTCATCCTCTATTTCCACATAAAACAATTTATTTACATTTTCACATCTACATGGGTCATTCTAAATTAAGTAATTTACCTTCTAAAAATATTGTTGAGGATTTTTTTTTTAAACAATAATAATTTTACAAGATATTATTCATTTTTGGGAATGATGACATTATCTTTAATTGTATTTCTATATGTATTGTTTATTTTAATATGTTTAATATTTACATCTGAGTTCATGACAATTTCATATTTTACCTAAAATTGCTTTCTAAAAAAAAACACTTTAAATTGATCATTTTTATGTTTTATGTTCTGTGCCATTTGCTACCCATGAAGCCAAATGCTGAAAATCTAATAGAAAATTGTAAACTTTTTTATTGGAGTTCAATATTGTCAACAGGATGCATCTTCTGAAATCAGTCCTTGATCAAAGACTAGATGTCCGGACAGTTTCAGTAGGGGGTAAGACTCACATTACACAACAGTGCTTCTGTGGTGAAGGTTTTTGGCGTGTACTTAGACATGCATAGCCCACACATTAACAGTAATGTTATGTAAGATTAGAAGGGGACAAAGAAGAACAAATCTGATTCCTATGATTTGCATGGTACATTTTGTTGATCTCGAGGAATTTATATCACAATCAAAGAGATGCTAGAAATGCTTTCAGTCGGTAATCTGGTTTTGGTGCAACAACCAACAATTGTCATTATGGTCTGCTTAATTTAATGAAAAGCATTTTTAATACCCTTACAAAAAATAAATACACTTCACGTTCATTTTATTAAGTATACTTAAGTAAAGTTCATTGTACTAGAAATAGAAGTGCAATGTTTCAATACTACTAAATTGGCACACTTTTAGTGTATACAATAATACTTTTAAGTATAATTTAAGTGTAACAGTAGTAAACTTACACAACTAGTTTACAGCTAAGTTTTTCTTTTGTACTGCAACTATACTACAAGTGACTTATATACTGATAGTTTACTAGTCCGATACTTGTAGCACGTTTTTTGACAAAGTATAGACTGAGTTTGACTACTAGTAGTTTTATACTGCAAGAATACTTGTTTTCTTTAAGTGAACATAATATCATACTTATAGTTGACTATTTATATATTATTTTTGCATTATGTTCCTATTTAGGTATTCATTTTTATACCTTTAACTATACTTTAAAGGGTTGACGGTTCTAAAAATAACATTATTTTGTGTATTTGGTTTAATGAAATGTGTTTACGTGGTTTTAGGTAAAAAAAAAGTCATTATTTTACACATACCGTACATTATTGTAGCTCCTCTGTGCACTGCCTTTCTGAAACGCGTCAATTTTTACAAAGCTTATCCTTCTGAAAAGCATGGTGTGCTCTGATTGGCCAGCGATCCAGTGCACTGTGATTGGCCCGACTACCTTAAGCAATAATGACAGGTGATAATGTCGGTACTTTATCACCGGTACTTATCAATTTGAGCGTGAATCTGATCCTGAAAATGATGACCAAGCTGATCGATCAACTTTGCCAGCGTGACCTCTTTTGGAAGGCCAAACAAAGTAGTTTGTCTTTCGACATGGCGGCACCGGTGTTGTGCCGAATTCTGACCCCCGCCAAATTAATACCCCCCTACAGGCCCGGGGTGGGTAATCGGGAGAATCGCCAGTCCCCCGCTGAAAATGAGGAGGCCATGACTAGAGGGACAGGTAGAGAGGATACCAGAGTAAACAATATGAATTAAAGTTATTTAATGTAAGAAAGAGCAGTATATAACGGTACATGATAACCAGTATTGTTTGTTCAGAAGTGGGTGTAGTAAAGGAGTAAATTTCCACAATATGATACCCATGCAGAAAAATTATAATGACCATGACAATTCCAACAAATCCGGCCTACTGCCTAATCTGAGTCTGATAGACTTAAACCCAAAGATAGATAGACTTTGACTATGGCTTAGATATAGTAGATAGTCAGACTTCAGATAGACCGTCTAAATCAGACCGTTGCACAAAGCACTTAAGACTCTGACTATCTTAAGTAGGACTACACTGCAATGCATTCTGGGTAAAATAAGACACTTAATAAGACCATGGAAAAAGTGGGCCGGTCTTAGGCCTGAAACTCCCGGGCTGAAAAGTGGCCCCACTCCGGCCTTGCCCCCCTAGAATTGGTAGGTTTAGGACTAGTTGTGGTGGAGGGGTTAGGATTAGGGGTGGGGTTAGGATTAGGCAATCAGGTACTGACTTCAACGAGGGGGGTAATAATTTGGCAAGGAGTCGAAATTCGGCACAACACCGGCAGCGGCAACAACAATACAGCGAGAATAAAAGTTACGCCTTCTTTCTTTGCGTATACATTTGGCCGGTGTTATGAAACTCTGCCCCCACACACTGATGTAGATTTGTGGGGGCGTGTTTGAATGAAGCGTTTTAGGAAGGTGTGGCTGAGCCTTAAGTTACAAAGAATATCTCTTTGGGTTTGAGACTTTGAGGTTTGTAACTCTGCAGATCTTATACATGCCCACACATTCACATAACACACGCAAGAAATCGCATCATATGACCCCTTTAACTCTTTTTTTATTTTAAAAACATTTTATTCTAGCTTCATGCATCCTTTTTTATCAACAATTGAATGCGGGTAAGTTTTATAAAAAAAGAAAAATTTTCAAACAAAAAGCTGATGAATGATGATCAAAACATAGATTGAGTAGATCGAGTCCATCAACACCCCCAAAGCTTCACAGTCGTTTCCTCTTCATGGGTTTGACATTTCATTCTGTAACATTTGGCAGTTTTTATTTTTATGCTGTTTAATGTTTGATGACTGATCACTTGTTTCTGCTTCTTCACCCGTGTTTTGATCCGGAGTTTGTGTAATATTTCAGATGACAGTGAAAACATCGATAGCCAGAACATTCAGTCAATGGCAGGGAAAGAGTAAAGTAGATTTGAAGTCAATTCCTATTTATCATTCCGTTGTTTGGATGAGACGTTAAACCGATGTCCTGACTCTCTGTGGTCATTAAAAATCTAAGGATGTCCTTCAAAAAAGAGTAGGAGTTTAACCCTGGCATCCTTGAAATTATCATGGCCTCCTAATCATTCCTATATATACTTTGCCAAACTACTTTGTAGACTTTTCTGTCAGTATAAGTCAAGTAAGTGCAATTTTTAAGTATATTTTTGAGAAGTACATAAAAGACTGAAAGTCTTTCTTATTTTTAGTTTAAAAGAAGTATACTTATAGCACATTTGAATAAACTTCATTTTCGTAAGGTTAGCTACGCCTATGGGAAGAATATGAAAATGTGCGTTTTTGCTAAGCATGACAATATTTTTATGACAATGAGGCAGTGAACACATACACTCAAAACAGCTTGTTCCCACATTCCCTTTGTCCCAGAGTAGCTGCAAGCTGCTAGTGACGCATACATGGAGTTTTAATACCACTAAGAGCATCTGTTTCATACTGTTACAGCACAGACCTCACTCTTTTACAGCTTAAAACATGAACTGTTCCATCTGTCCACTCCATTCTCCATCCGTTCTCTAATTTCTACTTCGCCCACCACCCCCCTCTCACATGATCTCAACAACTGCTGCTAATGAAATCTGGCTAGTGACATTTCTCAAAATGTATTTGTGATGGCACATTATCCTGCTGGAGTAGCCATCAGAAGATGGTACACTGGTCATAAAGTCATGGACATGGTCAGCAACAGTACTCAGGTATAGGCTGTGGTGTTTAAATGCTGCTCAATTGGTACTAAGAGGCCCAAAGTGTGCAAAGAAAATATCCTCCACACCATTACACAAGCAGCAGCCAGAAACGGTGATACAAGGCAGGATGGATCCATGCTTTCATGTTTTATTTTATCAAGCAAACAATGCAATAAAGATAAATGCATAAAGAAAACAGCCGCAAAAAACAAACATAGATGTTGAAAAAGCAAGTATCAGACAAATAAAACGACAAACAAGAAAAGAATGCACAATACGAGAGGAAACAAATGAGCAAACAAACATATAAACAACATAAAACAGGAAGCAATATGGATGAACATGCATATCTCTACACACACACACACACACACACACACACACACACACACACACACACACACACACACACACACACACACACACACACACACACACACACGCGCACACACGCGCGCACACACACACGCACACACACACACACACACACCTATTTTCCCATTAAAAACTGCATTTGGATTCTCAACCTTCGTGTCTCGGAGCAGTTCGTTACAGTAATACTGATTTTATTTTTTCAATTGACCAAAATTATTTTCTTGGTGATAACTAGACACAGAAGTAAGGGTGATGTATGTTCCAGTGGAGGGTTTATTTGTAATGTGTCTCCTAGAAGACATAATGACGGAATTGCCAGGATATTACGTATAAGGTAAACAGATAATGTTCCTGTAACTTCTTTCCAAAATTTGGTAATTGAGATTGCAGTGTTCACTTTTTGTTGGATTCTGATAATCCCTTTTTAAACGGTTTATGTTGGGTTGAGTGTGTTCTGTTTATTACTTTAAATTAGATTAGTTGTATGTTGGTATTTCTGCTTAAACTAAGTGTAGGCCTATTTAAGCAGAATTGTTTCCAGAAATTTACATCTGTGATTATATTAAGGCTTTCATGTTATTTACAATAGATTCTATCCCTACTATCTAATGTCACAGCAGAAATCAAGACTCATCAAACAGATCTTCTTTTGTCCAATTATGATGAGCCTGTGCAAATTGTAGCCTCGGTTTCCTGTTGTAAGCTGACAGGAGTGACACCAGTGTGTCTTCTGCTGCTGTTGTCCATCTGGTTCAAGGTTGTGCGTTCAGAGATGCTCTTCTACATACTTTGGTTGTAAAGAATGGCTATTTGAGTTACTGTTGCCTTTCTATCAGCTCAAACCAGTCTGGCCATTCTGACTTTCCCTCACTGGATATTTTCTCTTTTTCAGACCATGTTCTAGATGGTTGTGCATGAAATAACAGTAGATCAGCAGTTTCTGCAATACTCAGCCTGTCTCTCACCAACAAATAAGCCATATTCAAAGTCACTTAAATCACATTTCTTTCTAATTCTGATGCTCAGTTTGAACTTCAGCAGATCTTATTGAACATGCCTAAATGCATTGAGTTGCTGCCATGTGATTGGCTGATTAGATATTTGTATTAATGAGCAGTTGAACAGGTGAATCTAATAAAGTTGGCTGGAATGTAGCAGAAGGTCCATACTTTTAAATACAATAAACAGAGTCAAGCAAGATTTTCAGTGAATATCAACTTAAATTCCAGTCTGTTCTTTGCTGTCATATGGCTTCCATAGACTAAAAATGTGAAAAACAAGTTTTATGTATTTTTTTAATAATGCATTTATCACACCTTTCCCCCCTTTGACAGTTTGTTAGCCATTTCACTGTATGGAAAAGAACAACATAAAAATTCTTGTAAGAGCCATTTTGTCTTTATGTAGACCTTATGTAAGTGTATGTCCACTACAGGAGGACAACGCATATTTGTGGATTATATGTGCACATCTTTTCTTTTGGTAAGGGGCCATCTACCAGCGTGAGGAAAGACACTGGAGCTGCTCTTCAAACGTCAGCAGAGGAGCTTTGTTCATATGGCGTCCAACGTGAAGAGGTATGTTTAGTAGCGCTACTTATTGTTGAATGGCCATTTAACTTTGTGTGCACACAACATGGGGACATAAATCCAATGCATTGGTTGTCAAAGAGTATAACTAACTTTGCGAACTAAAACATTGTTGCTTTGAATATTCTGTGGATTATGGAGCCGGCTGAAACTGAGCACAGGTCTATGGAAGGGCCTCAGTTGAACAATGGTATTTTTACTGATGTTGATGTTCAAATAGACAAACAAAAACGTGTTGTGAAATTAACTCCTAAAGCATTTGTAGAAAAGATTGAAAGGTTGCAGAGTGATAGAAAATCTGTATTAACCAAAGCTACTAATTTAAGGAAAAAGATACAAGGTCTGATGCTACAAAGAAATGTAAAAGAGGTTCAAAATTCTTTTATCGATCTTTTAGATTTGTGTGATGAAGTAAAAGGTATTCAGGGTTCTTTGATGGGTATGTTACCTGAAGGTGAGAAGGAAAAACATGACACATGGTTTAAGGCAAAAATGATTGTAAATAATGATTTTATTTCTGAAGTTAAAATGTGGGTATCATGTAATTTGGAAAAGGAAGAGGGGAAAGCATCTGCAACTACATTAAATCCAATGGCAGAGGAGTTTGAACTTATTGGATATAGCAAAACTGCAAATAAAGTACCAGCACTGGATCCCTCTTTGACGTCGTCTGTACCATATCAGGAAATTCGTCAGCAGCCTTGGCATGAATGTATGGACTCAGAAAGGCGGAATTCCCAGCATGCACTGGGAGACACATCAGTTCAACCTCGTGGACCTTTTGCATCTGAAATGATTTCTCGACCCACATCAGTTCAACCTCGTAGACCTTTTGCATCTGAAATGATTTCTCGACCCACATCAGTTCAACATGGACAAGCATCTGAAATGATTCTTCGGCCACAAATGGAGAGCCAGTATGGTGATATTGGCACTATAATGCAAAGGCAAAATGAAATAACATCAGCTCTTGTCCAACAGCAACGTTGCTCATCTTTACCAGCCAGAGATATACCTTTATTTGATGGAGATCCTTTTCAGTATGTTTCGTTTATCAGAGCATTTGAAAAGGGAGTGGAGGAGAAGGCAAGCAGTAGTGATTGTTTATATTACTTGGAACAGTTCACCAGGGGGCAGCCAAAAGAGTTAATATGTAGTTGCCTACACATGACCCCTGACCTTGGCTATGCTAAGGCAAAACGGCTATTGCAAGAACATTTTGGCAATAAGTACAAGATTGCCACTGCTTATCTGGAAAGAGCCTTGTCTTGGCCCTCAATAAAAGGGGAAAATGTCAATGCTTTGCAATCGTATACCCTTTTTCTGCGTGGTTGTTGTAACGTCACTGAGAAATTGCAATACCTTCAGGAGTTGGATATGCCAAGTAATATGACAGCTATTATGTGTAAATTGCCTTTCAAGCTCAGAGAGCGGTGGAGAACTGTCGCACACAACATTCTGGAAAAAACTCAATGTAGAGCTTTGTTCAAAGATCTCGTGGAATTTATTGAAAGACAGGTTGGCATCCTAATGGATCCCTTGTTTGGTGATATTAGGGATTTGCCAGATACCCACGAGACCTGTTAATCGGCCAAAGCTATGTCCAGAAGGCAGAATTAAAGGAAACATCTTTGCCACTAACGTTGCACCAGTGGAATCTGGGGAAACCGTTAAGAATATGAGGACCCAATTGCCACTAAACAATTCTAAAGTGATTCCATTATGTGTGTGGTGTGCTAAGCATCATGTATTGGAGTACTGTCAACAAATTCAAAAGGAAGAAGCAAAGGGAAAAGATGTTCTTTCTAAAGGAGAAAGAGCTTTGTTTTGGTTGCTTAAATGCTGGGCACATGAGTCGTAACTGTGGCAAGCGGTTGACTTGTAGGATATGTAGTCAGCACCATCCCACTGTGCTTCATGTTGACAGATATCCAGCCAATTCTGAGGAGGCAGAGGCATGCAAGTTCTTAGGATCTGCCAAAACATGTGGTCATACAGGGGCCGGAAAAGATCACTGTCTGCTTTCTATCTTACCTGTTCAAGTCAAGGCCAGTTAAGGAGATCAGATAATCCAGACGTATGCATTCCTGGATCCTGGCAGTTCTGCGACTTTTTGTACCGAAATTCTTATGCAGCGGCTTAATCTTTCCGGTAGAGGAACTCAGTTTCTCTTACAAACTATGGGACAGGAAAGAGTTGTATCAGCATACTCACTCTCAGGTTTGGAAGTGTCTGCTATTGATGGTAACATCTTCTATCAGCTTCCACAAACGCTTCCACAGAAACAAATGCCTGTAAGTTCTGACAATATTGTGTCTAAAGGAGATTTGTCTAAGTGGCCTTACCTGGCAAAGGTTAAAGTTTCCCACATAATGGCTAACGTTGATTTGTTGATTGGAAACAACGCTCCTAAGATGTTGGAACCTTGGGAAGTCATAAACAGCCATGGGGATGGCCCTTATGCTATGAGAACGGCATTAGGTTGGGTCATCAATGGTCCTTTGCATGCAGGCAGCTTTGAGGCTGAAGACTGTTCTGTGGTGGTTAACAGGATTTGTGTGTGTAGATTGGAGGAGATGTTATTTAAACAATACAACCATGACTTCAATGAAAGAGCTGCAGAAGAGCAAGGATTGTCAAGAGAGGATATTAGGTTTTTGGAGATTGCAGAGAGTTCTGCCAAGCTTCAGGACAATCATTATACCTTGAAGTTGCCATTTAAAAAAGAAAATGTGTATCTTCCTAATAATTTCTCTGTGGCAAAACAGCGGATACTTGGATTGAAGAGGAGATTCCAGAGAGATGATCAGTTTTATCAGGAGTATGTATCATTTGTAACTGAAATGATCAAAAAAGGATATGCAGAGCAAGTACCCACTCATCAGCTTAAAGGTGAGAGTGGCAAGGTGTGGTACCTTCCTCACCATGGTGTACGTCATCCCAAGAAGAGGAACTTGCGGGTGGTTTTTGATTGTGGTGCGGCATTCAATGGAACATCTTTGTGAAATTGGGACCTTGTAAAAGGACTTTATTCAAACACATTGATTGGAGTTCTCTTGAGGTTTAGGCAGGAGTCTGTAGCGTTCATGGGTGACATACAATCCATGTTTCATCAGGTTCGGGTGGCAGAAGAGGACCGGGACTTCATCCGTTTTTTGTGGTGGCAGAGCGGAGATTTTACAAAAGAAGTGGCAGTGTTTCGCATGAAGGTCCATCTCTTTGGAGCTGTCTCTTCTCCGAGTTGTGCTGCCTTTGCTTTGAGAAAAATCGCAGATGATCATCAATCTGAGTTCAGAGAAGAGATTGTTCAAACTCTCAAAGAAAACTTCTATATAGATGATTGCCTTAGGAGTGTGGCTTCTGAAGATGAAGCAGTTTGTTTAGTTAAAGATCTTTCCATTCTCTGTCAGCGAGGATGTTTCACTCTGACAAAATGAATTAGCAACAAGCGCACTGTCCTGCAAACCATTCTCGAAAAGCATCGAGCCAAAGAGTGGAAGGAGCGGATCTGGACAGGGACAGCCTGCCAGTTGGGAGAACACTTGGATTGCTGTGGTGTGCGGAGACTGACTCATTTAAGTTCAAAATTGAGGTCCAAGAGAAGTCTTGCACAAGATGTGGGATGTTGTCGGTTTCGAGCTCGGTATATGATCCACTTGGGTTTTTGGCACCAGTTGTGCTACCTGCTAAGATCATGCTACAGGAGTTATGTCGGAGGAATTACGGATGGGATGAGACTGTGCCCTACGACATTTTGCGTGACTGGACAAGGTGGTTGACGGAGCTAAATGCACTGTCTGAATTCAAAGTTGAGAGATGCGTTAAGCCCATAAGCTGTGGGTCTTACATACATGCTCAGCTTCATAATTTTTTAGACGCAAGCGAACAAGGGTATAGCGTGACGATGAAATTCATATTGCCTTCCTCATGGGCAAGGCCAGAGTAACACCTTTAAAGGTCATCACTGTTCCCCGTTTGGAGTTAACTGCTGCTGTGCTTTCTGTTCGTGTTGACCTGATGTTAAAGAAAGAGCTGAGGCTCCTGTTGCAAGAATCTGTCTTTTGGACAGACAGCATATCTGTGCTCAAGTATGTCATGAATGAGGACAAGCGTTTCCATACTTTTGTTGCGAACAGTGTCTCCATTATCAGGGAAGGCACAAAGACATCACAGTGCGATTTGTTGGCTCAAAGGTGAATCCAGCTGATGATGTGTCCAGAGGAAGGAGGGCAGGAGATTTTAAGAAAAATAGATGGATAGACGGCCCCAGGTTTCTGTGCAAACCAGAAGAGGATTGGCCCAAAAATCTTGTGCAGACTGCAGTAGAGGTTGACGACCTCGAGGTCAAGAAAGAGGCCATTGTAAATGTGGTAAATACTCAAGGTTCACTGAAGGGTACAGATTGGCTGATGGCTTACTTTTCAGATTGGAGGAAACTTCGAGTAGCAGTTGCCTGGTTACTTAGGTTGAAGAGGATATTATTGCTGAGAAGAACTTGCAAAAGGATGGAGTCAGATATTGCTGATGCCAACAAGCAGAGTGCATTGGTGCAAGAGAGTCGGATGTTTAAAGGTGCAACAGGAGGACAAATCTTGTCGGCAGAAGATCTTATGGAAGCTGAGCTGGCTATAATCTGCTACTGCCAACAGCAAAGATTCCCTGAGGAGATCACTGCTTTGTCTTCTGGAAAGGATATAATAAGCAAACAGAGTACCATCTATAAGCTGGACCCGTGGTTGGATGATGGGCTTTTGAGAGTCGGAGGGCGGCTGACTCGAGGCTCTTTGCCAGAAGACACAAAATATCCACTACCCCTCACTAAAGATTAGCATGTGGCTACCCTCATACTGAAGGAGTTACATCAACAGCTTGGCCATAGTGGGCGTAACCACATGTTGTCTACATTAAGAAGGAGGTATTGGATCGTTGTTTCTGTAAAAGATATAATGGCCGGATGATGGGGCAGAAGATGGCAGATGGCTGACCTGCCCAAGGAGAGGATTCTGCCAGACCATCCGCCATTTACTAACACAGGTGTTGACTATTTTGGACCAATAGTGGTGAAGAAGGGAAGAGGCACAGCGAAGCGTTATGGTGTCATCTTCACCTGCTTGGCCAGCAGAGCAGTTCACATTGAATTGGCCTCTTCTCTTGACACATATGCCTGTATTAATGCTTTGCGCCGATTTATCAGTAGAAGAGGGCAAGTGGAGCATCTTCTATCAGATAATGGTACAAATTTCATAGGGGCAAAGAGAGAACTTAGGGAGGCACTTTTATCATTGAATAAGGCTAACATTCAAGGAGTTTTATGCCAGAAGGGCATTAAGTGGAGTTTCAATCCTCCTGCTGGGTCCCATTATGGTGGGGTTTGGGAACGGGTAATCCGCATGTTGAGGAAAATCCTCACTGTCGTTCTCCAACAGCAGATGCTTGATGACGATGGTCTCCATACAGTCTTGTGTGAAGCTGAGGCTATCTTGAACGATCGACCAATCACCAAATTGTCTGATGATCCAATGGATCTTGAAGCTCTGACCCCTAATCATATCCTGTTGCTGAAAGGAAAGCCAACGTTATCTCCTGGATTGTTTGATGTACATCATTTGTACATAAAAAGGTGGAGACAGGTCCAGTGCATTTCAGATCTCTTTTGGAAGAGATGGGTAAGAGAATACCTACCTTTGCTGCAGGAGAGGCAGAAATGGAATAAAACTAAGAATAGCCTCAAGCCTGGAGACATTGTGGTCATTAGGGATCCAACGGCGCCTCGAGGCTCCTGGCCACTCAGAGGTGTTCGCTCTGTGCGTTTACAAACTAAGACCAGTATTGTAGACCGGCCTGTAGCAAAGCTTTGTTTTTTACACTAGTCTATGGGCTAAGGCATCGGTTCCCAACAGGGGGGTCGCGGCCCACAAGGGGGCCTCAGCGAGCTCTGTGGGGGGTCGCATCATATTTTGAAAAGTTTTGAGCAATGAGCATTAAATAAAAGTCATTAACTTTTTTCTGTTCAAAATTTATATAATGAGCGAGTTCATCATGAATCCATCAATCCGTGTTTTTGTCTTATCCTGAACCACTATGGTACACCTATAATAAGTGTTTACATTGGGACTATTTTACACTGGTTTGGATCGCTGCCGCTGCGGAGTAGCCCAGTACCTGCGTGACTCGTCAAAGACGTACACAGAGAGAAGTAGTTCCGGCTACAATGTTCTTCCGAAAGACGCATTATTCTGTTTATTATTCTGCAAGTTTATTATCGCTCGCTAAAGCGCCAAAACGTAAAAAAAACAAAGCCTCACATTGATAAAGCCTCACAAATAACTTGCAAGTATTGAGGCCCCAGCAGCAGTCATTTAGTAATAGCCTATATTCTTTCTTTTTTTTTACCTACACACCAGTGGAAATATTTGTTTTTGCATTTCAAATAGGGCCAATATATCTCCTAGGCTTACGTTTTTTAAATTACAAAGGGCCTACTGATGTTTTTGTTATTGTATTTTCAATATTATAGGCTATTATTTGTGCATATCTGATTATAGTAAGCATACCGTTTGTTTGAAAACAACATATTTTGTCATCCTTGCTGCAAGCTTACAAGAGCGATAATATCATTAAATTTGAAGGGGGGCCCTAAAATATTTTCTTGGGAAAAAGGGGGTCTCAGACAAAAAAAGGTTGGGAACCACTGGGCTAAGGGATTTTGATATAAGCATCATGTGTGTTTATTGTGCTCACCATTTGTAGTTAGGTGTGGCTCTTTGTTATGTGTTGGGAATTGGTATGTTTGATTCATCCCAATTAGGAGCCGGTATGTAAGAGCCATTTTGTCTTTATGTAGACCTTATGTAAGTGTATGTCCAGTAGGGGTCTCTTTTTGGGTAATTGGTTACTGAATATAGGTAGGAACCTTCCTTCAGGTGATAGGTGTTGCTGGAGGGAAGGTGCACACAGTTTTTTGACCGCTATGCTATGCTATGCCATGCTAAGTTATTCTATACCGTGCAGTAGGAAATCTGTACTGGTGAAGAACTTGGAACTGTGGATTTATTGACTGTTTGTTGGACTCTTGCTTACTATAAATCAAGACCAGTCACGGTAAAATAAATCTACAATGTAAGCATATTAACTTGTGTGTGGACATTGCAGTAAATAACAACCCGAGTGTGCGCGTCCATTAACAAGCACCCTCCAGCAGCCCTCAGCTGCTTTAAGTAAAGGACTTGGCTGCTTACAATTCTGATATCTCTGATACGTGCAGCAAGTGAGTCAGGCATTGATGGCCTATCAGAGCTGGTGGTATGGTAAATTTAAGTCCATGCATGCGTATGATGTCACCAAGTGGATATAAATGATGAACAATAGTGGACCAAGAACTGAACCTTGAGGGACACCCATATGAAAGTGGAGCAGTGGCAGATTTATGTCACGTTTTGGGTTTTGTTCCTTGTTCCTGTTTCATGTATGTCATGTGATCCCTGGTTCAAGTCATGTGATCCTGCCATGTGTTCCCTTGTCTGATGTGTCATGTTGTCATTGGTTCAATGTTTCATTGTTCACGGGTGTCCCTTGTCTAGTCGTTAGTCTTGTGTATTTAAGCCCTCATGTTTGCCCTGTGTCTTTGTTGACTGTTGTAACCACTGTCTAGAAGCCCCGTTCCCATTCTCTATTTTGGAAATAAATCTGCATTTGGGTTCACTTCAACTTGCCTTCAGTGCACTATTCATTACAATCTCCTTGTATAGTGATATAATACTTTCTGTTGCTGAGGTAGGAAATGAGCCAGGAAAGTGATGATATCAGAAAGGCGAGAGATGAGTATTTCATGGCAGACTGTGTCAAATGCAGAATTTAGATCAAGTAGCATCAAGATGTTTATTAACCCCGAATCCATGGACAGAAGAATGTTATTAACCACACGCAGAAGAGCAGTTTCAGTGCCATGAGATGGGCCAAATCCTGACTGAAAAGGTTAAAAAATTGTGTCTAGTCTGTATTCTAGTTAAAAGGTTTCCTTGATAAAAAGACTAGCTCAGACAACACTAAATAATATGACGAGAAGCTTCAAGACAAATATTAAAGTTTTAATGTAGTCTCTTAAAGGGCTAATATTAATGTATATTGAGGGAATTTGCAGTCCAGTTTCCCATGCTTGTATACATAAATGTTTTTAATAATGTATATGTGTGGCCTGATTTAAAATGAGCATAAATCTTGTGTGTATATAAGTATGTAGTCAGTAATCTGAGCAATGTGAGAGAACAGAGACATGAATATGGGCCATGTTTCTTCGTCTGTGATTGAGAGATTTTTGTTTTTACTCCAGTGCCAAGAACTCTTTAATATTCTCAGAATTACAACAACCTCAGAGGTAATCCAGGATGACTATGGCTTAAATCAAACCCTGTGGAGGAAAGAGACACAGAAAAATATAAAGGCTTATAAGGCCATCCCATGATTGTAACCTCTAGTTAGTTGACCGTAGTCCACTCAGAAACATCATTCATCAGTACCAGGTAATGTTATTCTTGTGGGACAGCTTTTAAAGCCGAAGAGGTTGATGGAGCCCTGGGAGTCACGCTGGATGCGGGGAACTCTGGGAGGGGTTGGAGAGCTAAGTAAAGTGGGAAACGATAGATCTTTTTTTCTTCATCCTGCCAGTAACCAGCACTAATGGCCCAGCTTCCTCCACCAGCGCCTCAAAAAGCGCCCCTAGACTTTGGTGGATTCAAGTGCAGAAGTTTGGACAGCTACAATTTTAGATAATTGGATTCAACACAGAGTTCAGGAAAGTGAAAGTTGTTGCGACAGGTAAGGAAACCTCCATCACATCCACGATCTCTGTCTTGTACTGAGGCGTCACCTCCAGGAAGCAGAAAACGTGGTAGGGCAGCCAGCACAGAATAAAGATTGCGATCACCGTTTGAGTCTAGCGCCGTTTTGTCCGCCTGGTGAAGACAGGCTGCAGAAGAACATAAAAGATTTCTGTTTGTCATTGCTTGCACTTTCTCATTGTCAGTCTATTTTTTTTGTATTAAAAAAACACTTCTTTTATTGGTCGGATGAAATATGCTAATTTTTTGAGATAGGAATTTTGGGTTTTCATGAGCTGTATGCCAAAATAATCAGTATTAAAACAAGAAAAGACCTGAAATATTTCAGTTGGTGTGCAATGAATCTAAAATATATGAAAGTTTAATTTTTATCATTACATTATGGAAAATAATAAACTTGTAGCGACAATGAGTCTTACATTAAATTAGCTCAAATTATATATAGGGAATTTAATAATTAATCATGAATGATTAATATATTGCATATTACAGTTAAATTATCGAAGCTGAAAATAGATCGATTGTATATATGAATGATCACCATAATGGGTTATGGTTCGTCATTAATATATCAATAGTCTTATTACAGATCGATTATATGAGATAACCTTTGTAAGACTGGAAAAACTTGAAGGACTTTAAGAGAGGGCCACTCTCTGAGAAAACAAAGGAAATTAACATTTTAACTCCCCCTCATGCACTACTGAGACGAAGGTCTCACCTCCCTCATCCTAATCTACATTTCTGTCCCCCATTCTTCATACTGGCAGAGATCTCTCAAACTCACACAAGAATCTAAATGGTTTAATGTGAATGATTATGATCTAGTTTTATACCTATTTGGTATTATTTGAAATGTCTCGGTACGACTGGTACAAATGTCTCATTCCCAAAGAAGTGAACCCAAAAGGTAATAAAGTTCTTAGGAAGTTTAGAAATATCTTCCACACCCTCCAATACTGGAGGGTGTGTCTTTGAGTTAACACCTTCGACCATTTGACTGAATGCTAATTTTCCACTGCTAGCAAATGGTGACTTACAGCTAAATTTCCACTGTGAATGATGTTTAGATTTGAAATGAGGTCTGGGTATATAATGAAACGCAGCGAGAGCTCAGGGCCTTTTCTATATCTGAGATCGGCCCGTGAGGCTGAGAGTTGCGAGACTCTCTGCCTCACGCATTTCTAGTCGGGTAAACTTTTTCCTCTTTGTTCTAGAGCATTTGATGTTTTGCATTGATTATCCTTGAATTGATTATGAAATTATAATGATACATTTACCTGACATATTAAATTGTGACATTTGATTATTCTAATTGACTTTGACATTATTTGCATTCAAGAGTTTAAAAGAATTAGGGGTGCAACGGATCAAAAAACTCACGGTTCGGATCGTTTCCCGGATCAGAGTCACGGATCGGATCATTTTTCGGATCAGCAAAAAAATAAAAAATAAATTGCCTCATGTCTGCACCTATAAACACACTGATAGCTAGGCCTTTCACGATAACAAATTTTGCTGGACGATAAATTGTCCAAGAAATTATTGCGATAAACGATAATATTGATAATAAACGATAATATTGTCGTTCTGAGACCATTTTCATCTAAAATAATGATAATGGCATAATAATGCAGGTATACCTTTTCAAAGATCAATAAACTTATTTCTATAGACTATTTAACACTGAAAACATTTTAAATATCCGCAATAAATGAACAAAACCAAAAACAATAAAAGCAATGGACTCTCATTCTCTGTTAACAAAAAATGCACTTACCAATGTGTGACTTATGTTCACACTGAGAATCATATGCATCATGTACTGTGTGAGCATGCGTCTCATATGAGTATGTGCGCTAGTGTGTGTGCTCGAGTCTCATGAGTATGTTCGCGGAGAGTTTGTGTGTGTGCTCGCGTCTCATTGAGTTTGTGCGCGAGTTTGTGTGTGTGTGCTCGTCTCATATGAGTATGTGCGTGGAGAGTTTGTGTGTGCGCGAGTTTGTGTGTATGCGCGAGTTTGTGTGTATGCGCGTCTCTCATGATTATGTGCGTGGAGAGTTTGCGTGTGCGCGCATCTCGTGTGTGTAAAGTTTGCGTGTACGTGAGTGAGCGACTTTAGGTGTGTCTGTGCATTTCATATGTATTTGTTTGAGCTTTCAGCAGTATACATGCATGTTTGACTACTTAGTATAGGTGTCTGCAAGTGTTTCATATATATGTGCGTGAATGAAGTTTGATTTAAGCCGTAGATGGCACCTCATATGAGGGAGAGAGAGTGCGCGCGAGAGAGAGAGGGTCGAGCGAGGGGTAGTGCTGCGCGAACGCTGTTTGTGATGGCTTTAGCCCGCTCTGATTGTGCAACAAGGGGTTGCTTAAATGCCGCGGTGATAAGCGGTTGTTGAGCAGCCTTCGTTTTCACTCCTGTGAGTGAAACATCGGGGCGATGTCGCTTCAAATGCGTGGCCATGCTGCCACAGTGCCTACACACCGTCACGGGTTTTATCCACTAACCTCTTTCCTTAATCATTATATTTGACAGGGAAGCCAACATGCTCCCATACAGGGGATTTAAATGACGCGGGGCGTTCAAGCTCCTCCGTTCGCCATGATCACGCTGTGTGTGGATTGAATATGCGCACAATTTTTTTTTTCATAAATCAATCCGCGGATCACGCGTGTGCCGAACCGAAGATATTGATCCGAACGGATCACGGATCAATGATGATCCGTTGCACCACTAAAAAGAATAGTAAAACATTCGCTCACATTTAATGATGCACAGATATCATTGAAAAACCTTTTCATTTTATGGAGTCAGATGAAACGAGTTAATACATAAGATAAAATGTATTGCATTTAACCAAAAATACTTTGCCACGAGAAAAGACAGTAACACGCAAAGACCTTCACCGCTAATTCGAGTACCGCCATTGGATCGAGTTAGACGGCCCTACAAAGTGGTGACCTCGACGTGATGTCGCAACAAATGAAATTCGCGAGCAACGTCTTTTCCAGCAAAGTATGGGGATTTTAAAATCAACACGAGGTTTGAACATCTTCTCTTTCTTCTGCCGCTGTGGTAAGTCAACTTTTTCTTCCCTTTTGAGAAGTGTTGAGAAAATGTTGTTTGCATTGTTACGGTTCGGAGAGCCCTTTGTTTAGTCCGGAACTGAAATACGTGAGGACGTGATAGCGGCAGCGCAGATGAAGAATGAAAACCCTTGTTAATCGATTAAAGATATCCTTGTTTGCCTAAGCAACAAAAAACGAAACCTAAAATCGGAATAACATCTTCCAGATGTTTTTCGTGTAACGTTACTTGATGAGGAGCTGTAAAACAAACCCTAAAAGTTTTCAAATCAGCCGCATGTTTGTCGCCATTGTTGTATTGGCTTTGTTGAAACAAACCAGCAACACGTGAAGAGAATCAGCAAACAGAAAGAAAAATCTAAGTTTGTAAACGATCGAAACACAAATGATTTTATAAATAAAAGTCAGGCCGATGATGCATTGTTTATAAAAAGCTAAATTTGGAAAAACAGGATGATATGATTTGCAGGCTAAAATCGGATCTCAAGGCTTAGCTAAATGCTATTGTCCATGCTGTTTCCAAAACAAGGCTAAGCTAAATGCTATTGTCCATGCTGTTTCCAAAACAAGGCTAAGCTAAATGCTATTGTCCATGCATTCAAAAAACACTTAACCCTTTGTGTGACCACCAGCCCACCGTGGGCCCTAGGCCACATTGAATAATATTCTATAATAAACCTAAACTAATCTTTACAAACTTTATATTGCATTTGAAAGCTTCCACTTTAACACAGATGGGATTAAAAGGCAATAATGCAATAATTTGTATTTTCAAATTTGGAGTTGTACTTCACACATTGTAATGCACTCATAGAACACACTTTATAGTTGTTTGTGCTACTATATGTGCACATAGGCTAATTGTAAGTTTATTCTTTAAACACAGGATTGCTTTATTGTGGGTGTATTTGGAACACTTAGGTAAAGGCTGTTGATGTTGTATTCTAGGCCATGTATCCTGTGTGAACTGAATTAAACAAGTGTGTGTCTATGCTGAATGTGGTTATAATGTGATTCACAATGAATTTGAAAGTCAGAAACAACAAACGCGCATCTCATTAATTCTTGAAAGTCCCGAGACAGAAATACTTTTCATATTCGGAGAACGAAATATCATCACGTTTGAACTAATTCTGGATTGCTCTGAAATTATTTTTCAAAATAGATTACAGGATTCGTATATTTCCACAAGTTTGCGCCAGACATTAGTGACGACTAATACTGAATATCAGATTCAAGTGTACTTGAATGAGGGGAACGAGTTATTTCCGTCCAGAATCAGCAAAATGCTGTTTGATCAACCTGGATTCGGGTGCGTTCCATAACCTCTGTTCCTGAGGTGGCGTTCAAGGGGGCTATTCAAGTGTCTGTTATTGTGTACGTGTGAATACGGCACATCTCAGATATTTAGCCAATTACCTCTGTTTTGATAAGTCAGACTGGCGAGATTGTGTCGTGCATCCTTAGAAGAAGGACTGCAAAGTGATATAGCTTCCTGATCTATAAACGAAAAATATAAAGTAAGAGAAAATAGAATAATCAAACGTTAAAATGACTTTGCCTTCATATAGTCTGAATTTTTGTATCCTTGGTGGAAAACTCCCATAGCTGCGATAAAACCACGCAAAGGAACATAGATGAGAATCAGAAACTGTGAACGCGCATCTCATTAATCCTGAAACAAAAAACCTTTTCATATTCAAAGCTTCAGGGAACGAAATTTCCCCAAATATAAATTGGAACATGTATAATGATCCTGTCCTGTTTACATTATGGGCCGAAAAGGTCGAGCCTACACTGTATAAACTCAATAAAAAAGGTCTTAACATGGACGCTATTGAGAATGAAATTTCCACTTGGTGGAAAACGGTGGGTAGTAAGCAGAAGAAATCAAAACATGGTGAAATAATTGAGGCTTTAAACTTCATGAGTTATAAACGGCTAGATAAGTCAACAACATTTCTATCTTCGCTTATGGATATTAAATGTGAAGAAGTGCATTCTAAAAATGCAGAGGCAAAAATGTCTGAGGCAAAGATTCAAGATCTCCAAACACAGCTAGATAAATTACTAGCTGAGCAGTTAGCCCTGACTGAAAAGTGTAAAAATCACAAATACACCATTGCAGATCTTAAGACTAAACTAAATGCTAAAAAGTGCATGTCTCCCAAAACGCTCAACAGCGATGGGACTAAAAATGTGCACTTCTTTAATGAGCCAGCCTGCTCTAACAATCCTGTATCTTTTCAGACAGGTGAAGAATGTGATAAAGTTTTGAACAGAGTGCCTGTTTCAGCCTTTAAGGTGATACGGCACCCAAATGGCACAGAGTCAACCATTCGGCGTCCTCTAACGGTAACTGAATGTAGCTTGTTTAAAACCGAGATCGGACCATTCCCCTTGAAAGGGCCATTCGAACCATGGTGGAGACGCATTGTTAGTCTAAAACATGCATTTCAGCTTGAACCAAAAGATATTTGGCAAATTGTTATCAGCTCAATTCCAGACGTTCTGAACTATAAGATACCACAGGCTTTGATGACAGGGAACATTGTGCAGTCAATGTATCAAGATGAGCCTGAGGATGAAATCTTTAATAGACTAAAACAATGTCTTCGCGATCTACGTGGTTGTAGTCCTGTTGGATGGGAATTGATTTTCAATCGGAAACAGAGTACTGAAGAATCGTTCGAGACGTATGCAGAAAATATGTTTGAACTGTTTGAGGAGTATTCTGGAATTGAAGGTGTTAACCACAACAATGTAGCTCTCCTTGATTTACTACTTACAAATGCAGGACCGCGTGTACAGCAATCGCTCATGTATGGTGCTTCTCCAGCAAAAAATACATTCGAAGGTATTGTTAGCTGGGCAACAAGAATTGAGTCACGAAAACAGATGCATGGTGAGGTAGCTGTGTTAGAATGTCATGAAAATCCTCCATTTGCAGGAGAATACAGAAAGCCACACAGTGAAAAACTGAGCAGACTCTGTAATTCCTGTCACAAAACAGGCCATACAGAGGAAAAGTGCTGGTCATTGGGCAGAGGCAGACCTCCACCCTATTTCAAAAAACGCAGAAAACCACACTCTGATGACACAAACCAGCGCTCTGCAAGCAACCAAAGCTCAAATGCATCCCTCAGTGAGCTAACAACTTTGGTCACTCAAGGCCTTCAGCTATTAGACTCATTTGCTAGTCGGGTAGCAGCCCAATAGCAAATGGCTTAATAGTTTATCATCTAAATTCATTGAATCTGTCACATTTTTCCCTTAAATGTATTGAAACAAGAACGAGCAGAGACTCTTCAGAGACCAGAAACAATATAATTTCATTTATATTCTTAAATTATAATATACATTATATTGTAATCGCCAAACAGGGCATTAATTTGAAAAATATGACATTAACATTCATCCTTACAGTTCGATTTCGTTAACCTGCTACCCAGTGCCAAAAGGGCGGAGGTGTGTTTTAATTTTTTGCCTTTGAAAAACACTCCCGGAAGTGTGGCACAGGTAAGCAAATTTACAAGGAGGGTGTGAACTAAACATCAGACAGACCACAGCCTTTTGCAGGTAACTAGAGACCTGCACTAACCAAACGTGTGAACGACACCATGAACTAATTCATGCCCACAGATCTGGCTGTAATGAAAGCAACTTGTAAAACCCGAAAACTGGGATCTCTAATGCTGTGACACAGCAGACTGTGAAGGCTCGACTGCAAGAGCAGCTTTAAGGTGTCACACACTGCACCGAAAAAACAGCAATAATTCAGACCTGGTCAATGAAACTCGGTTTCATGTGACAACTGGAATTAAAATTGCAATGGACATGATAATGGAGCAAGCAAAATAATTCCACATGTCTGAATTTGAAACCGTTTGAAAACATCAGAATTAACTGTGGTTCTCTCTGCATTTGTTTCTGTCAGGTTTACTTCTGCAATTCCTCGGAGGACGGATGCCAGTACGGGCCGGACCTCACGATTGTTAGAACATAACCTTCGGGAGATGGGTGAAAAGACACTTCAAGAGGCCATTAACATCTCACAATAGCACATCACTATATAAGCATGGCCTCCCAGTATAGAACTGGAACTAAATTTACAACACAATTATCATAGATTAGATTCCACCCATCTCCTAGACATGAACACTGAACACACACCTCCATCACTACACCCTCACAGCATCATCACCTGGAATAGATCAAGTCTATCCAGACTAAATACTACACATCATGAGAAGATAAAGATGACATAGAATCCAAAAGTGTCACTTCACTAAAGATCTGGGAAAGCTGATCCCATGACATAGCATACGCTATTCACAACACTCTGCCAACTCATGGGAAAACACTGGAATATACATATTAATGGCTACAGTCACAAATCAATGCAATCCATCAAAAAGCAGAGGCAGACCTGCTATTAAATTTCAAAATGTTTAAACTTTCTGATTGTTATTAGGGTGGTTGGAAAGTCAGAGGGCCCCTGATTTCTCAACAAACCACTAATAACAGAAACATCAGAACTAAGTAGATCGCTTTGTGTGAACGCTTCAATCAATTACAGAATTTACAATTCAACCCTGTCATTGACTGTGACTTAGCCAACAACACACACACATACACACACACACACACACACACACTCTCTTTCTCTCACACAAACTCTCACACTCTCACACACAGACACACACACACCCTCACACAAACACACACTCTCACACCTGTTGCAAGGAATGAACAATCTCCATTCTTGAATACATTTAAGCATGTTCCAAGTCACTTCTTATATTTGCATAAGTGGCTGACATTGGAAGATTCCTGAACAAACACTGATTATTATATACAAATGCATTTATTGAATAGTATTGTTGTTATTACATGACCTCTTGATCCATAGAATCTATTTGATTGCTTTGATTACACTGACCTCTTGCTGCATTTCCTTTATATAATTCAGACCAAAAAATATTTATATTTAAGAATTGGATATTTAATATGAGACATCCTTACCATTCAGGACCTTGAGAAACATATGAGACAGATGTACCATTCGCACTTGCTGACAAGAACATGGTATTTTACATTGAACATGACATGATTTTGTTTTGTTGCATTATGCGTTTCTATGCATTTCTTCACGAGTTCAAGTTCATATGTGTTCAATCGTGAAGCGGACATTTAAGATGCTTTTCAGATGTCTCACACAAGGCAGTGTGAAGCCAAGGAGAGCCCCTTCATCCATCGAGGTCTGCCCAGACAACCACACCGCTGAAGGTGACAGGATTGGTCAAGAAGGGTCAGATTATCATCATGGGGAAGGTGCCAGAGAAGCAGAAGTTTCTCTATGAAGGAATGACACGTCGACTGAACAAGTCACAAAGGTCCAGATTGACTCTATGAACTTTGCTCACATTCTAGGCTGAAACGCAAGAAGAAAACCTGAACGCATTCATCCACCTGCTGAACTCAAGCTACATACACCTGGCGAGACCAGGTGTTCTGCAGGTGAACAAAGCCCTCTGAGCTTCTACAGATGCTAACATTGCAAAGACAATTTTTGAGTTACGTCTCGAGGATTACAACAACCGTTTTACTGTGACCACGTAAGTGTTCATCTGAATTTGACCCACGTGGTCAAGAGGCCAATCTGTAAGACTGGAAAAACTGGAAGGACTTTAAGAGAGGGCCACTCTCTGAGAAAACAAAGGAAATTAACATTTGAAGTTTGAGTTAACACCTTCGACCATTTGACTGAATGCTAATTTTCCACTGCTAGCAAATGGTGACTTACAGCTAAATTTCCACTGTGAATGATGTTTAGATTTGAAATGAGGTCTGGGTATATAATGAAACGCAGCGAGAGCTCAGGGCCTTTTCTATATCTGAGATCGGCCCGTGAGGCTGAGAGTTGCGAGACTCTCTGCCTCACGCATTTCTAGTCGGGTAAACTTTTTCCTCTTTGTTCTAGAGCATTTGATGTTTTGCATTGATTATCCTTGAATTGATTATGAAATTATAATGATACATTTACCTGACATATTAAATTGTGACATTTGATTATTCTAATTGACTTTGACATTATTTGCATTCAAGAGTTTAAAAGAATAGTAAAACATTCGCTCACATTTAATGATGCACAGATATCATTGAAAAACCTTTTCATTTTATGGAGTCAGATGAAACGAGTTAATACATAAGATAAAATGTATTGCATTTAACCAAAAATACTTTGCCACGAGAAAAGACAGTAACACGCAAAGACCTTCACCGCTAATTCGAGTACCGCCATTGGATCGAGTTAGACGGCCCTACACCTTAAATGGAATTAATTTAGTTATCGAACAATCTGTTTGTCCAGCAAACGGCCGTAAGATTAACTTATCAATTTTCAACAAAAAGTATCTCTTTCTTATAATTCCAAAAAAAGCTATTTTCTGGCCATGAAAAATCACCTTCTTGTTATTATAAAATTTAGGTTACTGAAATAGTAACGAATTGTAAAGCTTTGTAGCAAAAGGGTCGAACACTTCATTGACTTTGTAAAAATGAGAACTTTAGACAATTAGCAATCAAGAATATAATGGTTTTAATAAAATGAAACTACGGATACAGAATTCTACATGAGAGAGAGAGAGAGAGAGAGAGAGAGAGAGAGAGAGAGAGAGAGAGAGAGAGAGAGAGAGAGAGAGAGAGAGAGAGAGAGAGAGAGAGAGAGAGAGAGAGAGAGAGAGAGAGAGAGAGAGAGAGAGAGAGAGAGAGAGAGAGAGAGAGAGAGAGAGAGAGAGAGAGAGAGAGAGAGAGAGAGAGAGAGAGAGAGAGAGAGAAACAAACGGTCAGGATGAGAGAGATCACCGGGGTGATCGCAGCATGGCAAAAATCACAGACAATAACCCTTAGAGAGGCAACAAGAAATCACATCAATCAAATCAAATCAAAAACCTATACTTGCGTATATGGTTCTCTTTGTGTGAGCTGAAGAAAGCAGAGTCGTGTGCGTGTTTGTCCTTCGGCGCTATAGGCTTGTTCTCTCGTGTCTTCCGGGCGAGCAGACTCGCGGGAAGTTTTAAAGGTTCACCGAACGTGAAGTTACCAAGGAAATCGTTCAGAGTTCATCTCCCTCGGGAGGGAGAGGCGAAAATGAAAATAAAACTTAGTAAAGAAAGGAAAAGAAAAGAAATGCGGTGTAAAGCTCCCCAAGGAGCCATGGGACCAGGGACCTCTCACAGGGAAAGTGCTCTCTTCTTCTTTTGAAACTCCTGTGTCAGTTTCTTATAGAGAGGAGGGGTTCACGCCTGCTTCGTGTATGTGAACCAATCATCTTAGAGCATCTCAAGCGGGAAAATTTCTTCTTTGTCTTGTCAGGATAATTGATGATGCTATAAAATTTTGTCATTTCTAGCCAGAAAGATTGTACACACAGAACAATACATTTTACTGTAATATCCTATGTATGACTGGTTTAGTCAAAACAAGACGGTCAAACAGGTACCAAGAATGGCCGGAAAGAGTAGAAGAACATAAAGTTACATTCATATGCAGAATTACACACATTTAATGTTCACTCACACGACTATAAAGCCATAATACCGGCTACCATGACCTAGGAAAGATCAAATTCATGTTTATACATTTCTTAAGTGGTTATACTTATAGAAAATATAAGATTGCAGAGTCTATTAGTCTTTCTTCATCAGAATTCAAGTGGGAGCTGTGATTCCCTTGGAATTCCTTTTGGGGGTCATAAAGTTTTATGACCTAGCAAGAGGGCGAGTTACAGAAGATGATACTGCTAGGTAATCTTTCTTTAGAAATACACTTAAGATTTGAAGTTACAGACCAGTCTCCAATTACATCTATAGAATAAGACAAAACTAATTAGATATGCATGCATACAGGAAGGTTAGATACAATTCTGTGTTATATACATTAAGGACATTCCTATCCTAAGTTGCACACAAAGGACGTTTGTGTGCGGGTATGTGTGGTGTGTGTGTGTGTATCCTTAGGGCATATTGTCCATCCGTGGTGTGCACCACGTGAGGGTTTCGAGAACAACGGGGACCTGTTTCTTGATTGCGCAATGCGTCATAAATGGAGTTAATCAATGACCTGCTGGCAGACATTGGGGCACCATTTCACATGATTCAAGGTTTTGTGAATTAAACATATATGTGTTCATATTTGTTCAGTAGTGAAAGGAAAACAGGATTCGGTCAGTCGCTACAAACTTTATCCCAATATGCTAATTTTTTGAGAAGGACCTGTATAATGTCGGATATTTGTTGATATTAAGTAATTTAAGCAAAAGATATTGTCTGTTTTATAAATGAAATTATGGGTCGGGGATAATTTCACTGGACAAGTATGACTAAAGTTAAACGAAAACAACTTAGAATATTTTGAGCATTTCGATGCAGCTTATGAAAATTAATGTTCTGCCAATAATAATGATAATGATTATGATTCGGCTATTGTAATTGAATCCGCCACTGGTGGACTGTAAAAGAATACAGAGAACTGCTTATCAGCTCTGTTTGCATTCCTGATTGGGACACACTGCTTCAAGGGTGTGCAGTAAGTTGGAGTCGTTTGCAAGCTTACAGTGATCAAACTATAGGCAAGGTGTCGGATGCTGTAAGTTGAGGCTGACAAAAACCCATCAGATGACAGAGAGTGTTTTTAATTGTGGTCAGCAGGACCATTTAACACGTAACTGTAAATGCCCACAGAGAAGGCGTTTGAAAATGTGATAGTGACACATTTCTGGTAATAATGTGGGTTTGAAAGTAGATCAGTGTTTATATGATGATATTAACATTTTCATCTGAGAAAAAATAAGAGATAAAAACCAGGTCAGAAGATTGAAGTCTTAAAGTGAATCCTTTTGAAGAAATGATCTATAATAGTGATTTTTATATGTGAACTGATGAATACAGTTTGACGTAAATGTAATCACTCCAACAAATATGAGTTGCAAATTGTAAAAGTAACTAAAAGGATGATTTAAAATGATAACTGCAAAAGATGTATGTGTATCAAAATGTATCATAAGCAGAGTGTGATAGTCTCATAAAGGTTAGTGTGAATCCCGATTGGAAATTGATAAACTCCTAGGAAAAAATTTAAGTCAGATATTAAACTATGGTAATTGAGATGAAATGTGAAATGTTATCGAGAACTAGAATAATTATTTTTATTTAAGATCAAAAAAGCAGATACAGTATTACTGGATTAACAGTTGCTAAATGTAAATCGTGCAGAAAGGCATCTGATTAAACAAACAGCTTGTTAGTGTTTTTCACGTAAAGGAAAAGTGTTCTGGTTAAAGGGTTGATAATTAATGTTGACCATGAAAGAACTAAAAGCTGATGTTTTGCTTTTAAAAGATAAGCTTGTGATTTGGCTGAAACAGTTTACTTATCTGAATCTGGTGTCTGCTGTGGCTGAAACTGTCAGCGCGACAGATACTCAATATGAGTGGAAATTTGTAATGTCTAAATTCCCTGATGTATGGGCAAAAGACACCTATAAAATTATGTTTATTTGAAAACGTATGTAAGGTTTGACAAATGTATTAAGCTGGGCTAGAGTTAAAAGATAGTAGATAAAGTTTGATGTTAGAAGTTTATGAGAGGGCACTGTACCAGTCCTGAATGTCTCAGAGTCTCTCTCTCATTCAATGTCAGCTAAAAGCTGTTATCTGAGCCTGTGTCATAAGTGACAATAAGCTATTTATAGCAAAGCACAGTGTTTCAGTTGAAAATCAGAGACGTTAAAAGAAATCATTGCCATTCAGAGGGCAATTTGTATTTGCAAATGTTTTTGATTAATTTTAGGACCAGTAACTTTGTCTCATTTTAGTCTCCACCATTCAGGGCCGATGGCTCCGGCTACAGATGTAGATGTACACCCAATAGACGGATGTGAACTAAATTCACTGAATATAAGCAGTGTTAGGTTGCTGGTTTTAAGATGTTAAAAGGATTTTAGTGATTTAAATACTGCTGTTATTAACCTGTCTCCCTGTGTAAACAGTATTAGGCAGTCCGAATGGCTCTGGTGACTCTTGAATGTGCCTTTCCTAAGCTCCAGAAAACAACTGATTATGTTGGAGAAAACTGATTTGGTAATGGGAGGAGCGGTTACCAGTGAGCACGAGGGGGATTTCTCAATGACGGGCAAGATCTTCGTTGGCCTAACAGAGGACAACCTAAGGCAGGGGGTCACCGCTGCCACTGAGCATCTCCTGAAGGAGGTGTTTTACGTGAGATGGTTACGAGAGTCGAGCGGATGGCTGTGAAGGCCGGAGGATCCTTATATCATTAAGGGGGGATGAAGCTGTGAGAAGTTATGGCAGTCTGACCCAGAAATGTAAGTTCCTCTATACCACTCACCAGAAACCGCATACATTGTATGGCTGGTTTTTCATTGTGACAAGTGTCTGCAACTATGCCAGGGGACAACACCGTGAAGAGAAGAAAATTAAAGATAAAGAGCTAATGGGAGTGGGCTTTCAAGAGCCAGCTGACGACCATGAGGTGATTGCCATTATTTGTTGTGGAGACAGTAACAAAACTTAATCATATGAGGGACATGATGTTGGTTGCCTTATGGGAAAGAAAAATGTATAGAAGAGTTAATTTTGAGCTAATATGTCTATAACCTAGTTTTAACTCCTGAAGGTCGTTGGACATGGTGGCGGCTAAAGATGAAGACAGCTTTGTAGATTTGAGAAAAGTCTGGATAACAAAGTTTAATGGTAAAAGGTTATTGTAATGAATTTAATATTACATTGTGTCTAAATTACAGTCTTAGGAGGCTGTTGAAAATAGTATTTGTTTATAGTGAGAGAGACTGCTTGAGTGGAGGAAGAGATGGTAACTGTGTCTGTCTTTCTGTTATCGGCCTAATAGAGCAAGCTGAAGCAAAATAGTGATAATGAACCAAAACAACCCAGCTGACTTTTCTAAAATCAAATGAATAATGAACAGACATGAGTTGAAACTGGTTAAGACCATGTACAATTAGGTAAAAGCTACAGTAAAATGTGAAGTTTAAAATCTTACTTAATTTAAATATTTTTAGAGATGATATAATGAAAAGCGAACATTGAAGATGAACAGTTAAAATATGTGTCTAATATGAGTGTGTGTGATGGTAACTGCACTCTGTTGTGTATGTGTTAGTTTGGGGTACTAATACTCTGTCTGAGTAGTGTGTAAAGTGTGTCATTAGCCACTAAAATGTGGTAAGGCAAATGACAAATTTTAAAGAAGCTGTTAATTCTGTTGAGTCCATCTGATGAAAAGATGATGCAGAACATGGGACGTGTTTTAAATGGATTAGTTATCCACCTCTGTCTGCTACTGGTAATTATGAATCAATCTATGGATTAAAAGCATTTATGTAAATTGGATTTGTGAAGTTGTAGATCGTCATCCATCATGGGTTGAGATAAACTAAAATGTTATAGATTTGAAGGCAACAACAAAGTGACATATTGGCTAAGTCAATATCAAATTATCCAGAGAGTCCTTCACATTTATGATTATTGTGAACAAAGGGGGAAATGTTGTTTGACTGACATTGACCAAGCCTGTACAGCACGACCTGACCTGACAGAAACAATGGATGACTTTGAAAATGTTTGTAGATGACTGGCTTAAGAGACCAAACAACAGGCCTGAAAAGCGGGATACAATGTAAGACTGAGGGCCGTTGCCCTTCAAAAACTCTGATAAGAAGATGTGTTTGTTGCTTTAAGTAATATTTTTGTTTCAGAGGCAGAGAAAGATGTCTGGAGGAATTTTGGCTGAAGGACAACGTTTGGGTTAGTGATGATGGCAAACTTTATCCAAACACCATTATGTTAGATTGATGCAAGAGTTGAATCATTGCATCAAAAGGGGGATGGTAACAATTGCCAAATATGGCCAAAATATGGTTTACTAGGGGACAATATATGTTGGGAAGACACTGTGCTTCACTGGGTAAAAGCCTGGCAAGAGGCCATTCTTCTCCCTAACAAAATTGCTGTCTGTAAGTGTATTTGCAGGACTGTTTCAACAGGAAACGCCAGGGCAGACGCGGCAGTGAAGGCCGCGGCAGCACAGTAGACAAAAGAAACTATGTGTAGCTTACTATCTGAAAATAACCTCAACATTTAGTTTTCTTTACAGAGCATGCAGACTTTTGATACAGGGCAGAATGTTCCCAATAAAATAATGGCTATGGATGAATTTGACTAACTATCCTGGCCTGGGTTATTATTGTGGCAGAAAGAAACAGGGCCACACCTGCGCAGCGCATAACTGAAATTTTTTTCTTTTACAGAATGTCAGGATGGATTGCAGCAAACAGAACTGATTCTGTTCCAAATGTATAAATATTGTGTTGTTGACATGAGCAAAGTGGGTTGAATGTTTTTCAGGGAAAAAGGGACTCTGAGTGCTATTAAGTGAGCAAGAAATTATTCAGTGATAAGATGATTTGTAAAATGAGAAGAAACAGAGTTGAATTGGACAAGTGTTGAGAATAAACTTGAAATTCTTTATGCATATCATCAGCAAGGTGAACAAATTGTGAAAATTCCACAGGTCACACCAAAAGGGACAACCGGCCAGACAAGCGGTCACTAACAAAACCTTAAGGTCTCCTTACAGGTCAAAGCAGGAGATGGTTCACTCCAGTGGGGGTGCATCGTGATCTAAGGAGCAAATCTGGTAATGATCAGAAAATGGTTGGAGAGTGGGACACCTGGGTCAAAGCCTCTCACCTTAGACACCGACAGGCCTCAACCATCATATAGAGCACAAAGTGAGGGATTGAAGGCTCATGCTAGTAACAGCCTCCCTCACCGACGAGGGAAAGATCATGGCAACGACTCGCAAAGAGTCACCCTGGTGAAGACAGAATGTCCATGGGGCAAACGAGATGACCAACACACCTGGAGGAAGATGCACCAACTACTGGTTTGAGTTTAGCAAAATAATCTGTTTTTGTAATGATTTTGATGATTTTATTTGATTGAATCAAAATAGGGCTTAGATCAAATGATTTGATTGGTTAAGGATTCATTAGAAAATATTTCAGGTAAATTATAGGGATTATTATTGAAGAAACTTCATGATTAGGCTTTCCATTAAGGGTAAGAAAGGCCGATCATGGGAGAAAATGTATGGTAATAACCTAAAAGATGGTCCGTAATGGAAATATTTGAGTTAATTTTGAACAACTACATTGGTTAAAAGAATGGATAAAAAATATAAAACCTTTTCTGGATAGATTTTATTAAATATGGTGTTAAATAGAGCTTACTAAGTAAAACCATTGGCTGAATCGAATTAAAAGTTAGGAAATTATGGTTAGGAAAATGGAGGGGATATATGGAAATGGGCGCGGATTGATGGTAAATTCATAAGATTGGTTAATCTTTGGGGGGTACTGGTTGCAAAACTGAACGACCTATTTCAGCGATAGGATTATCAATATTGTTATGTTTACCATGCATTATAATGTGTGTTTCAAGCTCAATACAGAGAATGGTTAAAGCTGGGAGTCTGTTCAATTGGAAGAACAAAATATGATGATACAAGTAGTGGGAGCTACTGTGACGTGTTAAATTGTATGATTTTCTTTTATTTTTCTTTCGTTCTATGAATGTTTTTGATATGAACAGAAGGTTAAAAGCTGTGGTTATCCGCTATGTGATGACGTACAAGGAGAGGGGTCGAAATGAGGGATTTTATTCTACTTTTATTTCTTTGTATTTCTTAGCCTGTTGAAATGCCATGTGGGTTTCAAGATGTGTAATAGTAACCAGAGATGAAGAGTACAAGTGTGATGATATGACTTAAAATTTGTTCTATTATTTTTATTATTATGATTGGGTAATCTGAATGATAAAAAGGTGGGAATTGTAGTAGAAATTTTAATAGTCATTGATCCCAAACAGGTATCAAAGAACCTATTCAATGTATAAAAGTATATGTGTGTACGTGCTTGTGCGTGACGTTTCAGGAACATATGGGACAGGACCTCTGACCGGTCAGTTTTGGCCAGCTTATTTCAGTACCAGTTTGTGTCTTTAAGTAGAAACTGAACAGCAGTAAGGACCTTATCTGGGTGGGTGAAAGGTACAGCGGGTGAGGAGGAACCTTGAAAAGAGTATAAAGGCTGTCTCATATCTTCCTGTTGTGTGTCACTCTCTTGCACAACGTAACTTCTGTGTACTAGACTGAACCTATTCTTGCAAGAATAAATACTTTTCTTTTTTATTAATTTGACTCTGAGTGCCTCTTACGCAGTGATGATGTTTAACAGGATTTTTGCCACAACACTGGTAACACCTCTAGCAAGCAACTAGCTGGAATATGCAAGCATATAGTGCCTCATCTTTACCAATACAGTTCTATGAATCAAAATCTTCCATAATTCACCCACAAACACATACACACACACACCCATTAATGTTTCCTTCCTGTTTGTCTCTCTCCTCCTCTCCTGTCCTCTTCTCCTTACAGGGCCTGCCACTCTTTGTCTCTCTCCCCCTCTCCTCTTCCTGTGATGAAAAGGATGCAAACAGTATAGGTCAACTTGTCAAAAACCTGAAAGAATCTGATATCTTAACTCAAGTTTCTTCCCCAAATGTTTTTTTGTAACTCTTCTTTCTACTCTCTCTTCTTTATACTAAGAAAGTCTGTACTTATGTATTTAGCACTTTATTATTAAAGGCCATTAGGCACATTGTTTGATGATTGAATGATAGTGAAATAGTAGTAGACACATTACAAGAGGCTGTAAGTTTCTGGTATAATATTGGTTGCTTACAAATTACAATTGCTGGTGTATGACCTGCAGTGTTGTGCAAGTTACTTCCAAACTGTAATACATTATGCATTACTTGTTACTGTTATTTAAAAGTAATTCATTACCTTACAATATTACTGTCTTAGAATTGTAATGCATTACATTACTCCTTAGGCTACTTTTGAGTTACTTTCACCAAAATAGCTATACAGTAGTAGGACGTAATATTCTAAGGCTGTAACAATATGCAATAAGAAACACTCAGAACCACGAACCTGAAGAATCGCGACACACCCCTTCCAACTCCAAGAGTGATCCTTCCCGTCCAGATCCAATGCTACCACATCTTTAATTTACTATTAGTATTATTTGAATTTTGAAGTTAACATTATAAAATGCGTAGACCTACACCACAAAACTAGTTGAGGATAAATTATTTAAAATTGGGGAATTCCAGCATTATGGACGTGACATTTGCGGTCAAAACTTGAAATATAAATTCTCAGAAAATGCATTTAATACCAACATATTGAAACGTCTGTTTATCCATAGGCTACGCCCTTAAAGGAGTTCAGACATTATAAAAATATCAGTCTACACATGCGTTTTATATTTAATATGAGGGAAATACACACGCATTCATGCATGACAAAAAAAAAAAACTTTTAGCAGGCAAAATATTTTTTTGTAATTCTGTGAATTACACTGCGCAAATCAAAAGTAATAGCCTACTACCCACCGGATGAAGAAGGGTTGGCTCTCCACAGAACATAAAATATTTGCATTTATGAGGAAAAAACAATGTAAGGACGTGACAGTTCTCCGTTACGGACGCGACTGCTCTGAAGCGGCACTAAAAGATTGTTTTAAAACTTCCACAGAGACCTCAAACAGAAGACACAAAGCCTTTCTTTAAAGGTGCCATGTGTAAGAATTGAGGTAAAAATATCCAAAAAATGAGCTACACACATCAAAAGAATGAGAAGACATAAGGGCGATGATGTCATTAAAAAAATGACAAGTTATAGTGCTGCAGAGATATGAACCTGAATTAGCATGCTAAATTACTAGCCACGGCCAGACAGTTGTCATAATACCAGTTTCGGCCATGGGAGGCGGTATGCGGGCAACATAACCACCAGCCAAACTGCAATACACGAATAACTCGCACGGCTTGTGGGCGTACTTGAACCTGATGTGTTTGATAGTTAGCTCTACCAACAGATCCGTTCCGGTTTTCACCTGTTATCTACCAGAGACCGTCTCTACCAAGCTGATGATAAAATGTAACATTAGCTAATTATGTTATTCTTATTAAATTCCTTTCCTGAGGTAAATCTGACATATTTGTTCTCCAGCTATGTTATTGACCTCTGCACGCTGATTAAAAAATATGATTGGTCGATATTATGTATGAGGAATACATTTTGGTAAGTTGTAGCCTACTGTATCTTTCAACAGTGTTCGTGTTTTTTACTATTAGCTAGTAGAGATGATCGATTCACGTGTGCTAGGGATCTGTCAAAACGGCGCCAAAGCGCCAAAACGGTATTTATTGTTTGAATTGCGTAATAAAATTGACAGAATCTGAGAACTGAGATTTTTTTACATCATAACTAACCTGCTCTGTCTAGTCTGTTGGTCTCCGTCTCCTCTTTGCTTTGCGATTTTTCTGTGCGTGACTATGCGTGGCTATGGCTCTAGGGTCGTTGTGAAGGTAGGGGCGGAGCATAGAGACTATGCCGTTTCTCGTTTGTTACTCTAGAGTAGACCAACTCATTTTCTGGAGGTATACTGCCCCCATCTGGTATGGAATGTGGAGTATGAATAGATTTTTTGGCGGACATGACACAAGGCACCTTTAAAGTGAATTTCGATTTGCACTATTTGTATCTTAATTTTAATCAATGTTTTTGATTAAATTTTAACCAATTGCCTGGATTTAATAAATAAGAAGTAAATATAGCAGATAATAGATAGGCTAATCACGACATGGAGGCGCCTGCGCGTGAACTGGAGCGCGTCTCATAAATTAACCGAAACTCAGTGTATAAGGTAGCCTACTTCATAGACCTGAAAAATATATCTATACTGAAATGTCTGCTTGTAAACAGAACAATTCAGAACGAAAGAAAACGGACTGCTCTCTGCTTATGAAATGTGCATTTCTCTCTGGCGCATTCACTAGCCTACTGCAAAGATCGCGAGTCAGCAACGTCAACTTCATCTTTATTAATAAACAATTAAAATGTCTCCTTGCTATTTTTCACATATTCATAATCATTGCTTTTGCCGGTTCTTTGTGACAGCTTTTAGGTGCTTTATCGGCAGCGCCGCCGCCCTGACATCATGTTACGTGAACGCGTCAGAATGCGTTTTTTTTACAGTCTATGGTCACCACCGCATCAAAAACATGATTGCGTGATGAAAACATGAAAAATACCACCTAAACACAGCCTAACTGTTTATAAAGAAAACACAGAACAAATAAAGTAGCCTAATGGGCATACGTCCATCTCGCGAATGTCTTCTTCATGCAATCTTCACCCATTAGCCGCTTTTCCACTGGCCAGAGCGAGCACAGAGGCCGAAATCATGCCTCACAGCACTCCTGTAAAAAATAAATTGCTATACAAATATATCAGACGCTGCCACGCTGCCATTTAGTCTTTATTTACAAACTTGGACACCACATGCGGCTATTGACTGACCATGAAACTTAGCCTACTTGCATTTTTCATTCTTTAATGTCTTGCGGTCTTGGTGTTTTTTTTGTTTGTTTTTTACAATTAAAACTAAAAGTGTGTTGTAACGCAAGCGTTACTGAACATGTACCGAGTAAAATATTACTGAAAATTGATTAGTAATGCCTTACACTACTGCGTTACAGCAAAAAGTAATACTTTACTGTAATGCATTGCGTTTGTAACGCGTTACTCCCAACACTGATGACCTGTCCAACTATTTACATACATGTAAGTCGCTTTGGATAAAACCGTCTGCCAAATGCCCTAAATGTAAATGTAAATATCAAATGTAAAATAAAGCAGCTTGTTTTTTGTTGTTGTTTTTTTTATAACTATAATTTCATGTAAGTTGTTCTATCTCTCTCACTCACACACACACAGCAGGGCCGGCCCGTGGCATAGGCGGACTAGGCAAATGCTAGGGGCGCCAAAATGAGTGAACGAGTGAATTTTTATTTTATTTTTTACTAATACTATTTTAAAAACATTAATTCAAAATACTACAAAATAAAGCTAAAAAAACAAAAAAAACCACAAAAACTTAACTAAGTCCCCCGTCTCTCGTCCGGCGCATCAATCTTCCCCCGCCCAGCGAGTGCTTGAAGTGCGTCAGAAACAGAGCGCGCGCGATCAGTTTACTGTTGGTAATTTGTTGTGTAGCGTTGCCCCTCGCTGCATCCAATGTAGACAGCATTTCTTTCGTTTAAGGGCACTTAACACACTCAAGCACCCCGTAGAAACGGGCCTGAGTGGCAGCTCGCGCCAGGTCTAGACATGGTGAAAGTTACCTGATTGTGACGGATTGCCAGATTTACATGACATATTTTAGATTAGCATTATAGTCTGCAATAGATACAGTGCCAAACGGAAGAGAAGAGGATAAAAGGGGATAAAGACAGAGGTAATGTAATGAATGAACAGTTTATCTAATTGCATAGTAGTAAGATATATAATTTAATGGCAGTTATTTTTACCTTAAAAGGGTCATGAAGTGGTTTTTCAAAAAAAATTTATATTGTTGTCTGAGGTCAACTTATGACGTTCGCTTGGTTTTTACATTCAAAAACATCAAAATGAATAAGTAATAGGCTATTTTCTACCCTAGTTTTGAGCCTAGCTCAAAAACGCTCGGTTTTTATGGGCGTCTCGCATTGAAGACTTGGAAGTAAACGCCCACTGCTGTGAGTGGATAACAGTTTTGCATAATAACGAGTTTTAACTCACTCGTCAGTGCACGTGGGGGAAATTGTTTTGAAAACTTCCAATGTTGTAAAATGGCAACCGGAATGATTCTCCCATACATGTTCGACCCAGAGTCCGATCCCGAATCGCAGGACAATGAACCAACAACACCTCAAATACAACGGATACTTCAGCCTGTGACAGTGTGGTAGTTATTGTTAATTGTTTATGCTACTTCTAATGTAGGCTATCTTTAATGTTTTTATAGAAATTTTACTCACATAAGTGTGGTTGCACCATTCCTGTCGGATCCAATATAGAAGGCACAGCACCGTTTTTCAATCTTAATCGGTCTGCAAATCCTGTCTCGACCTGTGTCTTGTTTACAAAACAGTCCTCGGCGAAATGAAGCGAACAAACGGACAATGTTTTACCCACATCAGCTGGAACCTCATTAAAAATAAATTTTAACCATGCATTCCTATTGGAATCCAGAGGAAGTTTATGCAGCGATTGTCTTCTTCCACAACCAGGCACTGCACAATATTTAGTAAACGGCATGTTTACTGCTCGGTAGCTCGATCCGGTTTGTCATCACTAGGTAGGCCTATGTTATTTAGCTATGCGCGAATCGGTGGGCGGGGCTAAACCGGCCGTGTTGAAGTAGGCTTTGATCTTCCTCTGCGGGGGTGGTGTTTTATCCTCTTTGACGTCATAGTTCCCCAGTTTGAAAAACGAGTCGTTTGCTGAGCCTGGTGTCAATAAAAGCATTTATTGGACTAACAAGGACGTTTTCAGTTCTGAAACTTACAGGATATTCTTATAATATGGTGACCTCTTAGATGTCAAAAGCTCAAGGAAAATTTGATTTCTCAGTTCATCACCCCTTTAAACTTTAAGCTAACAATTGTTCTGAGTTCTCCAGAGGCCCCAGACAGTGTGATTTGTAACATCACGTCAGTTTTTTTAAGACGCATTCACTATCACTTTTATTAATTAATGTTTTACTCTACCTTTGTGCAGTTTTGAGGGGGATATATGGCATTTTTAAAAATTTATTTGCCAAAATTATTAATGATATTTATATAGGCTACAGGTTTATTAAAAGTAGCAACGTTTTATGTGAAATTAACATTAAAGAAGACATTTCGCAGTTTCATTCATGGTGAAAACATGAAATGTGCCATAGTTTACTGGAAGATTGCTGCCATCAACTGCAAAACAAACACTTTTGCTAGCGCTCAATGAATAGTTTGTGCATGAATGACATTTGGACGATGACATCACTGTTTTATCCAGAGCGGCTATATATACTGAACAAAATTATAAACGCAACTGTTGTGGCAAAAATTCTGTTAAACATCATCACTGCGTAAGAGACACTCAGAGTCAAATTAATAAAAAGAAAAGTATTTATTCTTGCAAGAATAGGTCCAGTCTAGTACACAGAAGTTACGCTGTGCAAGAGAGTGACACACAACAGGAAGATATGAGACAGCCTTTATACTGTTTTCAAGGTTCCTCCTCACCCGCTGTACCTTTCACCCACTCAGATAAGGTCCTTACTGCTGTTCAGTTTCTACTTAAAGACACAAACTGGTACTGAAATAAACTGGCCAAAACTGACCATCCCTAAGGTCAGAGGTCCTGTCCCATATGTTCCTGAAAAGTCACGCACAAGCACGTACACACATATACTTTTATACATTGAATAGGTTCTTTCTCTTATGATACCTGTTTGGGATCAATGACTATTAAAATTTCCACAACAATTCCCCCCTTTTTATCATTCAGATTACCCAATCATAATAATAAAAATAATAGAACAAATTTTAAGTCATTTCATCACACTTATACTCTTCATCTCTGGTTTTCACATAACTGACCACTCTCTTAAACATTTGTGAAATAACATTTGGAAAAGTAAAAAGCTTAGGCTGTTATTGTGGGGATAGTCCCTTAATTATTAGCAAGCAAGTAAAGACTTTACCTGCGGCCGGGCTGAATGAATAAGCACTGTTATTGCACTCCCGACCTAGGTCGGACCCTCAGTCACCTCAGTATAAACAAGAAATAGTGTATAGTTTAAGTAGGAAACACATCAATTTAACACCCTGGTTATCATTACACATCTTGAAACCCACATGGCATTTCAACAGGCTAAGAAATACGAAGAAATAAAAGTAGAATAAAATCCCTCATTTCGACCCCTCTCCTTGTTCGTCATCACATAGCGGATAACCACAGCTTTTAACCTTCTGTTCATATCAAAAACATTCATAGAAAGAAAGAAAAAGAAAAGGAAACATACACTTTAACACATGTCACAGTAGCTCCCACTACTTGTATCATCATATTTTGTTCATCCTACTGAACAGACATCCCAGCTTTAACCAGTCTCTGTACTGAGCTGGAAACACACTATAATGCATGGTAAACATAACAATATTGATAATCCTATCGCTGAAATTGGTAGTACAGTACCCCCAACCCCCCAAAGATTAACCAATCTTATCCATTTACCATCAGTCCACGCCCATTTCCATACATCGCCTCCATTTTCCTAACCATATTTTCCAACTTTTAACACCATATTTAATAAAATCTATCCTGAAAAGGTTTTATATTTTTTTATCCATTCTTTTAACCAATGTAGTTGTTCAAAATTAACTCTAATATTTCAAATACGGACCATCTTTTAGCTTATTACCATACATATTCTCCCATGATCGGCCTTTCTTACCCTTAATGGAAAGCCTAATCATCAAGTTTCTTCAATAATAATCCCTATAATTTACCTGAAATATTTTCTAATGAATCTTTAACCAATCAAATAATTTGATCTAGCCCTATTTTGATTCAATCAAATAAAATCATCAAAATCATCACAAAAACAAATTATTTTGCTTGTTGTGAATTCTCTCCCTTTAAGTGTTAAGTTGACTGTGTGTGACGTTTTAAGTTGCGTTGTACGCAAATAACGTAGCGCAGCGTTCGCAATATGCACGGACTCAGTGTAATTGCCTATTCACTAAGCTACTTGAGTTGAGCGATCATATCGCGTGAACACATTCACATGTTCAGTGTTTATGTACAAGATAAAGTTTGAGACAAAGTAAGTTTTCCTTTTTATGTATATTGTTAATAACATAGATTGTCACTGTATCCCAACTGGGCTAAGTTAGACCATGTTTGTGATGTAGTTGATGTTTAGCGATCTTTCTAAGTGTAATTTGATCCTGCTTAACAAGCAAATTAGCCCGCTAGCATCGCGGCTCGTATTGTTTATGTTTAGTTATTACCTTTAAGTGCATTTATCCTTGGGATAATATCCTTTACTGGTTGTAAATTATTACTGCCTGTATTAATGAGACTGTTTCATTGCACTATGCAGTTTGTTATTGTATGTAGACTCATATTAATATATTTCTACATTTATATTTCATGTATCAGTGCACTTTGCAGATGTTTATATTTGGGTTTGCAATCTCTTAAGTTGTTGAATATGCTTAGACAGTGAGTATTTATTTCTGTTATATTATTTATTTCAGAAACTACCTCAAATACACTATTATGTGTATGGTCACTCTTGTGCAATAAACGACTAAACTATACCTGATGACTCCGACTCCCTGACCAGAGTTCTGCAGCGGTCAATAATATAATCCACCAGTTTTCAGTGGGGCAATCCCCAACAAATGGTCCTTCGAGCCGGATCTATTGACTACTGCAGTGATGTCATCGGAAGAGCGATCAACCTCTCTCCCTCATGCTAAGACGTCAGACAGACCCTCACGGCATCGTCGCACACCCAAGCATCTGGAGGAGTATCTCCTTGACTACAGCCATCACCGACATGCTCTTTCCTCCCCACCTACAACAGAGGTGCCAGCGGAGCAGAGAGGAGCAGCAGCCGCAGTGGGCATAATTAGTCAACCCACAAGCTCCACAGACTTATTAAGTATGAGTTCACTGAGGGAATTAATGAAGTCTATCTCCGAGAAGGAAAGAGATGAGGCTGCTGATATGGCTGCGCTTCAGAGCAAACTCAAGCAGTATGAGAAACGACAGCATCGGCGTCAGGAGCTGATGAAACATATCACATCATTCCTGAGGGAAGAAGGGGATGAAGAGGTGCAAAGTGTAAAGCCTGCCACACCACTGACGAGATCACCTCCAGAAAACTCACCTGATCCGACCCCTTTATCAAGTCATTCCTCCTATTCATCACAGTCACCTGACATTGAGTTACATACCGAAGTACAAAGACATGTGAGTGCCACACAAATAAATGTAAGCACACCTACTGCAGAGGCAGAGCACTTTAACCCTGGTTTTGTACCAATACAGCCAGTCACTTCACTCCCTTTGTACTCGCCAATGTCGTCTGGTACGTTACCTGTCGCTGTGCACCAACACCAACATGCTACAAGAGCAGACACTTTGCCACTACTGCTTAATACACAGTTTTGCCCTTATGACGATGCTGGATCTGCCTTTCAGCCTCAGGTGCAGCCACAGCTAGTAGCTCCCACGCCAACCTACCAGCATCCCAGAGTGCCTTACATCTATACAGCAGTGGCACCTTCTCCACGACAACCTGACACGGCTCCACTTGCATCCAGTTTTTCAGTTCCTCACTATACTACAATGCCTCCTGTAAGGAACTCAGCTTTTTGGAAATATTAATAATCAATAATATCTTGTTATTATTAATTATAAATATTTGGGTCAGTTAATTGGATTAACTTGATGCGGCTGAATTAATATTACAATCAATTAATCAGTTCTTCCAACGAACTCTTTTGATTATTAATTTATTCTAAGAAAAGGGTATCTTCCATGGCCACCGAAGAATAATTATTTCTTCGCCTGTACAGTACTTTGAGCCAGTAGCAAAAACCGTGATCGTAAAGTGACTTGTATTGCAAACAAAACAGAACCAAATACATATTATGTACAAGTTTTATTAACTAAATATAGATATTTATATGAATATAAATAAACTAAACAACATACACACATGAATACATAAATAGGTTAGTGATAGGATGAAATTGGAAACCGGAAGAGGGTCAATGAGAAGAACCATCAGAATTTCATTTTCACATTTCATTGAATTGAATACTTGCATTTGTAATGGGAACAATTCTTGAAGTTGTTGAAAATTGAAGTCGTTGATGGTTCCGGCAGTGTCAAGTGGAAGTTGGTTGAGCGTTCTCTTTCTCCAGGACCGCATGGCTGGTTTGGGCAAGGCCTGGGACTCTGTTGAGGCCACGCCGAGCACCCAGGAGAAGTGAGGAAGTCAGAAGGATGGGTGATTGGAGTCGTTGTTGGTTGGAGTCTTTGTTCCAAAACTCTTGAGATTGTCCTTGGTTCTTTGTGAGAGAGTCACCTCTCTCCTGCCTGAGCCCATATCTGGTTGGATTGAGGCCTGCTGGGCCCTGGGGCCCCCGTGGAGGGGGAAGGGGGTTCCCCAGTAACACCAGAACAGTGTTCCGGCTGGATGAAAGAACTAAGAGAGGGAGGTCACATGTGGACTGTCTCTAATAAGGCCTGGAGAAGATCCTCCCCTAAGGGTTGAACTCGACCAATCAGAAAGGGGACATGTCTGAGAGGGAAAGTGGCTCTTAGTTGATTTATGGATCTTTGTCCCCAGCATGCTTAGACTGTTCATTCAAGCTCAAATAGACATAACAAATTCACATTGCATTCTAAGAGAAGGTGATGTACATCAAAGTGTGTGTCATTAAATGAGGATTAATTTGCTAGGAAGCATGATACAGGTGAGGTTATATTGACCGTTGGGTGGTTGTTCAACCACATACACCCCAATCAAACATACCATGTTGTTATACCTAATAGTACACGAGACAGTAAATCATCACAGTTTCTGTGAGGCATGTTCCTTCATAGATCAGAGTAACACCGCAAAGTTTATTTAATTAAAGATGGTCTCTCTCTCTTAAGCATGTGGCGCATGTGGCCACATTCCTTTGAGGTCGTAAAGTCTGTTATCAGTCTTAAAGTGTTCTGTAACCGGACACCCGGCTGACAAAGTAACTTCATTTGTGAGGTTAGTTTTGGGGGAGAGTTTCATAGACCTTTATATTCATTAAATATAGTGAATATGAATAATTAGTGTGTGTCTGATTGGTCCAGACCCTACATCCCCCCCTTTCGACCGTTGTTGTCCCCCTCAAGGACAACCATGATCGAAGTTGAAAGTGCCGACAGATCAGACACACCTTTGTCATAGAAGGCTGGAAGGCCATGGTGGCCTCTGGTTGCTCGCGTCTTCTGGAGTGGTGGTCGTTCCACGGCGGTTGATGTGGACAGTAGCCCAGTACAGGTCTCTGCAGCAGGTGTTGGGGCAGAAGGTGCCTTGACTGGGTATCACCTGTCATTCTGGAGTTAGGGTGAAATTGTGGTTCTTGGAGAAGGATGAGGTTTCCAGCTTTGATTCAGGTTTGGCCTCAGCAGGGCAGCGTGTGTCTTGGATCAGAGACTGCAGACCAGCTGAGTTTGAGTAAAGTCATTCTGGAAGACAGTAAACAGCTGTTTCATGGAGTTCACTGTCTGGTTCAGCCGAACGCTGTGGGTGTTGAGAATTACCACAGTTCCCTTCGATGTCTTGCCGATGGACGGCAGGGAGGCACTCTGTGTTGTGAGTTGCCCTTTTAGCTGTGGGATTTCAGTTTGAATTTCAGCCACACGTTGTCTCACGGTGGCTAGGTTCAGTGCGTTGACACTGGACATGCCAATGTTAACAGAGTTCCGACGGCAGTGGCGGTTGTGTCCATCTGGCTCTGCTTGTGTGACATTTTTTTTTCAAGTTGGTTGAGCATGTGTTCGACATTGGCCTCAGCGTGGGTGAGGGAGTGGAGTCGAACATACACTCTCTGGGTGTGGGTCCTGCAGTTGGTGATAAGGAGTCCCGGTTGTTCCTTCGGGACGCTGCCTGATACCGGACCTGGTGAGATGACCGACTGCGGCTGTCCTCTGGTTGGCTGGAGGCACAGGAAGACTAACCACAGCAGCATCCTGGAACAGACAAAGGGGAGAGGGAGAGAGAAAGGGAGGAAAGATCTCAGCGACTGTCGTCCTTTGTTGGCTAGGACAGTCTTTCCGCTTCGAGGACGCCGGTATGCCAATTGCTTCGGTGTTCTGGTGCTGCGGTGTGCAGCACATGCTGCGTCATGGGCATACACTGGCATGAACCCCCCTTTTGCACTGTGGCACCACAAGCTTTGGCGCAGCGATGTCATCAGGTGCATAACACAGAGTGTTGTCCTGTGCACGCAGCGTGTGCTTGTTGATTTCAGTTGTCTGGGGCACCGGTTGTCGGTGGGTGCAGACGGCGTTCGTGGGTGGTTGGAGGGGTTAGAGGTGGTTTCTCATAGTGTCCATTGGTTTGTCATAGTCTTTGGTAAGCTGGAAGGTTGGGGTCAGGTTAAGCAGAGGCTCTGTGACATTTTGGCACACTTGTGGTGAGAGACTAATTCATGACCCTAAAAGTTCAGAACCACTGTTTAATGGGTTTGCTAGATATGTAGCATAAAGTTAGGTGTTTCATGTGTATCTAGCTAGTGATGTGTCTCTTGTATCTTTATCATCTTAGCTGTGGATGTTAGGAGGCTAAGACTTGTGTGGTTCCTAGAGTATTTCCTGGAAAGGGCATAGCCGAGATGAAATAAATGACTTAAGATGGTTCTTATGACTAAATTATTTCTCTGGACTTAAATGGTGGTTCACTGCGGCTTGACGAAGTGAAGGATAGGAGGAAAAGGGACAGCTTTCCTATTCAAATTATGCTTATTATCAATCCTCAGGACTATAGTTATGCCCTAGTAATTGTTGAAATTACTTGTGTCGCAGGGTCACAAAAATGAGTGCACTTGTTGAAAATAAACACAATCACAAATAAAGGTGTCTCTGTTTCCTTTCTGGGCCCAATGGGAAATAGAACCACATTCGAACAAGAGAGGAAATGGAATTAAATCATATAGATGACCGAATAGACAAGGGAATAGCTGACTGCTATTATTATCAAAGTGGAAATAAAAGAATAAAATAAAAAAATAAAGTAAGTAATCAAAACAGCGGTAATGATCTGAAATTGAGAATAATCCATAGCACTAGTGACTAACCTTTAGATTTGCCTGGACCAACACTCCCTAGTGGGTCACAGCTGTTGCGTGTTTAAGACCACACCGTGTGTGTCCCTCCAAAGGTTTAGTCAATATGCTGATGAAAATTCTCATAACTATAATAATTCTACTTTAGCTACACAGCTTACATGTAATTAAACTTGGGTTTAATTGCCAGGGCATCTGCAAATTTAGCCTACAGCGCTCAGCAAGGACTATGCCTAAAGCTTCTCAGCTGAGAAGAATTGAAAGTAAGGAAAGAGAAAAATTAGAAACCCTAAATGGGGTTAAAGAAAGTATTTTAGAATACTTTGCGCTGTATACATAAAAGCTGTAATTAAGGCTTCAAGTAAATGATGCTAACCGCTAACTGTAGAAGTTATTATGTAGCTTAGCCTAAGCTGGATGGATGCTAGGTTAGCTTAGCTTAGCCTAAGCTGGATGGACGCTAGGTTAAGTTAGCTTAGCCACCTAGGCTGGTTTGATTACAAAATGACGTCACGAGTTAGCACTTCCTGTGACAAGTCGTTGTCATGGGAACCAGTGCATGTCAGAACAATTCAACAGTACCTGAAGAATGTCTACACATTTTACTGAGTTATGCATGTTTAAACGGGTTAAAAGGGGGCGCCTATACTTTAAGTCTTTCAAGAACTTGATGTTACATTCAGTAAAATGCTAATGTGTTTTGGCATTTGCTAATTTTACTCATGGAACTCTTCTCTTTACTTTACACAACTTATTCTATTCGTTTACAAAGTAAGGAAATAGATTTGCTGTAAGTCAAAGCTTGTCTAAGCCTATATAGTTACGTCCCTCTCATGCATAAATGCTGACTTTTCAGCGAGTGAACAGTTTTGATCGCTAGGTAGCTCTCTGCTTGTGGATGCAGCTAAAAATTTAGGTGAATTACATCAATCTAACAATAATTTGTAAGGCCTTTACATTGTAGAAAGGGGAGCATCACCCAGGTCTACGTGTATATAACACTGTCCTGAGCTTTCTTTGTCAGAAACAGGTTTAGCAATACTGCAATTTGGATTTCTTTAACCAAAGCAGGATAGATATCGGTACAGTTTACAAGCTGCTGAGATGAGATTCCTTTGTCAAACAGACTTACGCTTTAATGCTGAACTTACTGATACCAGTTGGAAATCTAAGACTCTTTCACTTACAGTAGAGATGTCAATTCCCGCTATCGTTTTATCTGCATTTAGACAAGCCAGCAACCAGTGATCAAAATGCGTATCGCATGTTGTGTTCCAGTTGGACCGCAATGGTCAAATGCACGCCTGTAGGTTAACAGTAGTTTAAAACTCAGGTGGTTTTCCTACACTATGGCGTCAAGGTATGCCCTATTTGGAGCTAGTGTTTCCTGTAACCCTTCATTGTCATGGAAACTAATGTGTAGCAGTGCCAATTCAACCAGCATGTAGCAAATGTTTGTTTCAAAAGAGTCGTGCATAGTCTGTTGGCAGGTGAGGCTTACACGTCCATTCAAGATTTTCTTTATATCAGTAAAATTCTACTTTTACTAATGCAGAGTCTTGCTGTTCTTTGAGCACACATTTTCATCTACTTTAAAAGTTTTATGTCCTATGTTGACCAGGGACTTTTTAGCAGAGTCTTGCATTGTTTTCATGCTGTGTGCCTTCTGGCTTTGCAGTTCAGAATCAATGGGGTCTTAGGAACCTTTTCTGGGGAGGCCTTCTGTGTTAGAGGCCTTCTGCATCAGGTCACGCATCGTTGAGTGGGCATTGCGTGGGGGCAGGTGAAAATATGGTGACTAACTGGTTTTGGAGGAAAAGTTTCTTGAAGCTGGTGTCCTCCTCCGTCACAGGTTCGTTGTAAGTTCCACAGAAAACTCGTTCGGAGTCGGTGGTGGTAGCACAGGCCCTTCTAGGTCTGTCCTGCTTGGTGTTTGGGCAGGGCCCAGCTGGGCTGGACGTGTCTAGATCAGATGGAGTCTGTCTCGGTGTGCCACACCGGCTGCAGGTGCAGACTGCAGGTGAAAATCAATGTCTCGTGGATTGGCAGGGATGTCTCTGACCTTTCACTTGAGATTGTTGAGTGTCACTTCATGTGCCATTTCAGGGATTGTCTGAGTTACCTTTTCCTCCTGCAGCTGCAGGGGCTCTCAGGACACTGTCTGGTGAAGTGTTAAGCCGAGGGCTTTGGCTCTTCCCCCCCTTTGTGCAGGGCTGGGGAAGCTTACGCTGCTAATGTGAAGGTCAGCAGGGTCCATCTTTCTTGTGTGGTCCATTTGCAGTGGGTTGGACTGTTGCAGCTCTCTTTGGACCACATGGAGTGCGTCAATAATGTTACAGCATCGCTAAGTCAGTGTTCGGACTTCCGCTGCACATTGATGGCTTTAGCTCTCTTTGAGTTCAACCATTTCTTTAAGTTCTTTGAGTGAAACAGTTCTTTACCCGTCGGTTTGCAGGTGCTCAGAGCTGTCGTCCGCCTGAAAACTGATGATCTCTTTCAGTTGCTCTGCTCTGTCAGGGTCCTTGCATCTGTCCTGTGCCTTCTCCCGTTGAGCAGGGTTCGTTCTCTGTGGAGTCCTGTGGCTGGCAGCGTTAGTTCATTTACCTCCTGTTTGAGGCCTGCGGGAGCATGGCCAAGGAGAAGATAATGCTGGTCAGCTCTTGGTGGCTCAGGCTGGGTGTCAGACGTCTGCTTTCATTGTTGTCTAACTGTTCCTTCCTCTGCCGTGGCAGGTCGTTGCCTGCTTCAGGCTGAAGGATGTCCATGACACTGCTCTGCCGGGTCTTCAGGTGGTCCTGGTGGCAGGGCTGGGTGTCTGAGGCCTACTGGAACACTTGTGGGAACATGAGAGAGAAATGGCAAAGGCAAATGCAAGTTTCTACAGAGGTGGTGAGCTATCTGTGTGGGAGAATGGCTATGTGGAGCAGCTAAAATTTAGAGTTGGTCAGCACAAAAAAAAAAAAAAAAGTTTTGAGTATTAGTTGACGTTGACGTGCTTTAAGCAGCATCGACTGATGACTGGGCTCTTACATGTCATAACCTATTACTCAAAAATGCTGATGGTTCTTCTCACATGTTGTGCTACGAGAGTAACAGATAGAGCAAAACCAAAATAAAACAATGGGATGAAACCAGAAAAGAAGAGGAAGAAAGGAGTGTTTTACCTATTTAGGTTTAGCTAGGAGACATAGGTAAACAGGAGTCACTTATGGGTTATGCTGCTGTTAGACTAAGCTACCAGGGACACATCAGACATCTCAAGGTCCAAAAGAAGAAGAAGAAACAATGGGAAGTGTTTCCAGTTCTGTCTGGGGCCTACTGTGCGTTTGTGTTTAGCCGTACTTCATGTACTTAGCTTGGTGCTAAGGAGTGAGGATGGGTAAAACACAGACAGGAAGTAGGATATTAATGACCTGTGTAACTCGCTATGGAAACAACAGTCGCTAGATATTGTAATCCTATAGAGAGAGAGAAGATGAGGATAGTGACTAGTGATCTAAAATAAGGTAAAGGTAAAGTTAGAACGTCCTTATAGCTCTAAGAAAACTAAAAGGAAAGGGAAGCGTATCAAGTAATTTAATTAAATTTCAAATTTAGTTAAGCCCTTCTTTTTTTCTTTAACTGAATATAAGAATTCAGGCTGAAACAAACGTAAATAACTAAATTGAAATAAAATTAAAAAAAAATTAAAAAATGTATGTAAACATTGCGTGTTCTCATAGCTCTGGTAACTAGAGGGGAACTTGACTAAGCAAATTGATTTAATTAAATTCCCAATTTAATTAAATTCAATTTAACTGAATAGGACTATTCAGGCTCAACAGGTGTAAATACACAAAATAAAATAGGGGTAGATTTAAGTAAAAATAAAAGAAACACAAATAAAAACCCAAAGTATCTGGGTTTCAATCTGAAAGTGAAACCAAGAGGAAGGGGTCGAGAGAGAGAAAGAGAGAGAGAAGAGGGTGGTTTAACCCTCTTATGAGACGTGCTTCGTGAAGCTCTGACACCAGGGTGAATCATTCGTCTCAAATCATTCGGAGTGTATCACTGCTAAGGTCACGTGATTTTATTAAACTGGGCTTCGTTACGCGTCATAGCTGTTTTAAATTTCAACGGTTCGTGAACCATTGTGTATCTGGTCTCTATGTGATCTCGTATCACTTTATAGATTCGTACACATTTAATGACGCATTTGATAAAGGGTCTGATTGACTTTCAAGTCAAGCTTTCATAAAACGAGCCCTACGGTTTACTAAGATATTATGCCTTGAAAGACACCTCATATTAAACGATATTAGGTAGCTCGCGGATTGCCATTACCTGATTACACCTTTTGATAAAACCTTTGCGATTGGTTTGTAAAAGGTGTTCCGTTGATTTGAGTTTCCGCTACACTTCCACTGTTTTGACCAGCAGGGGTCGCCAGCGAGGGCGCTTCAAACAAAGAGTCATTTGTGACTCAGTTGACTCCTTTGATTCAAAGCCTCGAGGAGCTTTGACTCTCATTACTCGTGTTCAAATCACTCAGTTCAAATCACGCAAAATCTATAGTCTTTGGTTTAAGGTTACACTTTACGCTCTAACGTGTCTAAGTTTTTAGGCGGTGCTAAAACTATCACTCGAGGTAGAGGGTTTTACTTGTAAGTCATGCGTGTAAGTTAGGATTGAGGGAGCTATTGGCTACAACCGTCGCTTGTTTACACGAGGGTCTGTGAGATTGGTGCTGTTGTCAGAAAAACTAGATAGGAACGCCTGCTCGCGTTCCGGACGCAATGCCAACCAACAACACAGATCGTTCGGAGCAGCGATCGAGCTGTGCTGACAGTTTGCACTGAGTCTCTCGCTTAGACACGACGTTGCGTGTGAGTGACTCTTTTTAACAAATCAAAACAGCACCGTTCTTTCACAGACAATGGCAAATTACTAGTTAGCTAAGCTAGAATTTATACCACTAATTCGACGCGATTGTTTCATATGAGCGCTTCAGCGGTTTAATATGAATACAATGACGTAACGCATAATAAGGCCTTAATCGGTGATTGAGGAACATCGCTCAGATCACATTCAAAAATGCTGAAAATGGAGATTTCTTCGTCCATATCAGGTTAATTAGTTCTGGTACCATTTATGCGCGCGGCTAATCTGAGATTTCTTCGTCAGAGAAGGCTTATGCTCGATTTATATCTGAAATTAGGCTTTCTTCGCTAATATCAGGAGTTTCTTATCGTACGATTTAAATATGCCTTATAGCATTTGTGAACTTTCTGCCATTCGTAGGAAGGCATATTCAAGCTATAGTTTTGCTGATTTACTCAGAAACTTGTACGTGCATGTATGAGATGTTAATAAAACTTATGGGACAACATATGATTGATTACTGTCTGCTTGCATACAATGTTTAATACGATGCCTTAAAATTCTCCACCATTATGTAAGGAACTCAGCTTTTTGGAAATATTAATAATCAATAATATCTTGTTATTATTAATTATAAATATTTGGGTCAGTTAATTGGATTAACTTGATGCGGCTGAATTAATATTACAATCAATTAATCAGTTCTTCCAACGAACTCTTTTGATTATTAATTTATTCTAAGAAAAGGGTATCTTCCATGGCCACCGAAGAATAATTATTTCTTCGCCTGTACAGTACTTTGAGCCAGTAGCAAAAACCGTGATCGTAAAGTGACTTGTATTGCAAACAAAACAGAACCAAATACATATTATGTACAAGTTTTATTAACTAAATATAGATATTTATATGAATATAAATAAACTAAACAACATACACACATGAATACATAAATAGGTTAGTGATAGGATGAAATTGGAAACCGGAAGAGGGTCAATGAGAAGAACCATCAGAATTTCATTTTCACATTTCATTGAATTGAATACTTGCATTTGTAATGGGAACAATTCTTGAAGTTGTTGAAAATTGAAGTCGTTGATGGTTCCGGCAGTGTCAAGTGGAAGTTGGTTGAGCGTTCTCTTTCTCCAGGACCGCATGGCTGGTTTGGGCAAGGCCTGGGACTCTGTTGAGGCCACGCCGAGCACCCAGGAGAAGTGAGGAAGTCAGAAGGATGGGTGATTGGAGTCGTTGTTGGTTGGAGTCTTTGTTCCAAAACTCTTGAGATTGTCCTTGGTTCTTTGTGAGAGAGTCACCTCTCTCCTGCCTGAGCCCATATCTGGTTGGATTGAGGCCTGCTGGGCCCTGGGGCCCCCGTGGAGGGGGAAGGGGGTTCCCCAGTAACACCAGAACAGTGTTCCGGCTGGATGAAAGAACTAAGAGAGGGAGGTCACATGTGGACTGTCTCTAATAAGGCCTGGAGAAGATCCTCCCCTAAGGGTTGAACTCGACCAATCAGAAAGGGGACATGTCTGAGAGGGAAAGTGGCTCTTAGTTGATTTATGGATCTTTGTCCCCAGCATGCTTAGACTGTTCATTCAAGCTCAAATAGACATAACAAATTCACATTGCATTCTAAGAGAAGGTGATGTACATCAAAGTGTGTGTCATTAAATGAGGATTAATTTGCTAGGAAGCATGATACAGGTGAGGTTATATTGACCGTTGGGTGGTTGTTCAACCACATACACCCCAATCAAACATACCATGTTGTTATACCTAATAGTACACGAGACAGTAAATCATCACAGTTTCTGTGAGGCATGTTCCTTCATAGATCAGAGTAACACCGCAAAGTTTATTTAATTAAAGATGGTCTCTCTCTCTTAAGCATGTGGCACATGTGGCCACATTCCTTTGAGGTCGTAAAGTCTGTTATCAGTCTTAAAGTGTTCTGTAACCGGACACCCGGCTGACAAAGTAACTTCATTTGTGAGGTTAGTTTTGGGGGAGAGTTTCATAGACCTTTATATTCATTAAATATAGTGAATATGAATAATTAGTGTGTGTCTGATTGGTCCAGACCCTACACTCCAGTAGTGTCAGTGCCTCAAACCCTGCACAGTGCTTCAGTTCCTGCCATGAACATTCCTGCTCTCGCAGGCACTTCTCTACATCCATTGAGCCAGCCACTGAAGCATTCAGAATACTTGGTGCCTCACCGCCCTTTGCATGCTGCCCCCCAGCCAAAGATTCCTGATTTTGTAAATGACAACGAAAGGGAATTTGCTAACCTGAAGTTAGCATTGGACAATCTTCTTGAACCTCATGCAGAGCTAGACGAGAAATACAAGTACCACATCTTGCTGGAACACCTTAAACTGCCTGAGGCACAAATGATTGGCCAGTCGTGCCGCCATCATCCATACCCGTACTCTGCAGCTATGCAAGCTCTTCAGTTACAATATGGCAAACCCCATCAGCTAGCGCAGAGCGAAATAGCAGCAATCCTCACAGCACCAGAGGTGAAACCAAACGATGCTCGCAGTTTCCAGAGTTTCGCTCTCCGTGTCCACCTCTTAGTGAGCATGCTGTTATCGTTGGAGGGACCCAGAGGGATGGAGTTGAACTGTTGCTCGCATGTGGATCGTTTGGTTAGTAAGCTGCCAAAGTACTTGCGAGATGGTTTCATAGAGTTTCTCCAGCTACAAGGGAAGCTCAACTCCCCCAGTATTAACCCGTACAACCTACAAGACTTCGCAGGGTGGCTCCACGTCAAAGCTCAGCAACAGAGAATGTCTAGTAGGTTAGTGCAACGCTACCAGTATGAAAGGGATCCCAGCGGTTCAAAGGAGAAGAGTGCAGCTAAACCAAAAAGCCAAACTACAGCTTTGTATCATGGTGCAGCACCCATTGAGGATAAAGCATCTCCCAGTCCTAAGGTGTCTTGGAAGAAGACCCCCCTCAAAGTCAACTGCCTTTTCTGTGGCAGGAAAGACCACTACATCACTCGATGCAGCAGTATTAAAGAACAGTCAGTGGCTGATCTTTGTAAGTGGATTTCAGAGGGGACCCGCTGCTGGAAATGTGCCCGTTCCCATGCGCCTGAGACATGTAATCTGAAGAAACCCTGCAGTGACTGTGGTGGTATTCACCTTCAAGTGCTTCATGGCGTGGCCCGAAGGCATGCAACCGATACATCATCAGCTACCTCGGAGAGCCGTATCTACCTTCTGCCATCCTTTGCATCAGGCAGAGTCCTTCTGAAAGTTGTGCCTGTGCTGTTGCACCACAAATCAAAGACAATAGAGACTTTTGCTATCTTAGATGACGGAGCACAGCGCACCATGATCCTACCTACTGCTGTCCAGCAGCTCCAGCTTAAAGGTGAACCTGAGACTTTAGCCCTTCGTACAGTCCGACCAGACACTACTCACCTCAATGGCTCAAAAGTCACCTTTGATATCTCTCCAAGAGGTAACCCAGAGAAACGCTATCAAGTGTTTGGGGCATTCACAGCTTCTGGCATTGATCTGGTGGAACAGTCATACCCAGTTCAGACTCTTCAGAGACGGTATGCAGATCTAAGAGGAGTTCCGTTACAGCCATTTCACAAGGTACGTCCATTGGTGCTCATAGGTTCAGACCAAGTTCACCTTATTACTGCTAAGGAGCCTATTCGTCAAGGCACCAAAGGGGGACCCGTGGCAGTTTGTACAGCTCTCGGCTGGGCACTTCAAGGGGCGGAAATGAGTACCACAGGCCAAGAACCAGTGCAGCAATGTTTCTTCATCTCCACTGACCACCCAGACGATCTTCTTTACAGAAATGTGGAGAGGTTATGGCAACTGGATGTGCTGCCCTTTCGTAACGAGAAACTGGTTGTCCGGTTTAGGCAAGACAAAGAGGCTATAGAGTTGCTTGAGTCTCAAACGCAGCGAGTCAATGTCAAGGGAGTACAGCGTTACGCCACCCCTCTTCTGTGGAACCCAAGTGCTCCAGAACTTAAGGGCTCCATGCAATCTGTCCTTGCAAATCTGAGGAGCACTGAAAGGAGACTCCAGAAGGACCCTGAAAAGGCTTCAATCTATTCAGGAGAGATTGCCAAACTCATCGAGGCAGGTTACGTAGTCAAGCTCAACCAAATGGAAGCGACACAAACAGAGGCATGGTACCTGCCCCATCATCTCGTGAGTCATAACAATAAGCAACGACTGGTGTTCCACTGTTCTTTTAGATACCATGGCCTGTCCCTGAACGATCAGCTCCTCCCAGGTCCTACACTTGGACCATCGCTGTTAGGAGTACTCCTGAGATTCAGACAGCATCCTGTAGCAGTAAGCTCAGATATCAAGGGCATGTTCCATCAGGTTCGTCTATTGCCGAAAGACAGGCCCTTTCTCCGTTTCATTTGGAGAGATCTGCAGAGTGAAAACCCTCCAGATGTATACGAGTGGCAGGTTTTGCCATTCGGCACAACAAGTAGTCCATGCTGTGCCATCTTTGCTCTGCAACACCATACTTGCAATTCTGAAGCCAAATATCCAGGGCTACAACAGCTAGTCCACCAAAGCTTCTACGTGGATAACTGCCTGACAAGCTTCCCTACTATCCCAGCAGCCAAACAAACTGTGGATCAGTTACGCAGCATGTTAGCAGAAGGAGGGTTCGACCTCAGACAGTGGGCTAGCAGTGATCCAGTGGTGGTAGCTCATCTTCCGACGGAAGCCCGGTCATCAGCCACAGAGCAGTGGTTAGTGCAAAACCGCGTTGAACTTATGGAGCCCACATTAGGCCTCAGGTGGAATTGTGCAGCTGATACCGTTTGCTACCATTATCGGCTCATTGAGCATGCAGAACTGACGATGAGAGCTGCTTACCAGGTGTTGGCGTCCCAATATGATCCACTGGGGTTCATACTACCATTTACCACCAGAGCAAAGGTGATCATCCCACAGCTGTGGGCTAAAAAGAGAGACTGGGATGACCCAAATCTACCACCAAACCTTCAGGCTGCCTGGACCAACTGGGAAGGCGAGCTTAAACAACTCAATGCAGTTTCCATTCCTCGCTGTTACACGCCAGCCTCCACAACTGCTGCAGAACAGCACAGGTTACTTCATGTGTTTTGCGACGCCTCTGAGAGAGCGTACGGGGCAGTGGCATATTTGGCCGTTCAAACCAGCTGTGACATTCATGTTTCCTTCATAATGGCCAGATCACGGGTTGCTCCTAAGAGACAGCAGTCTATACCTCGCCTGGAGCTCTGCGCTGCCTTAGCTGGAGCTCAGCTGGCCAAACTGGTGAGGGATGAGCTAACACTCTCCATCAATCAGACAATTCTGTGAACAGACTCCATGACTGTGTTAGAGTGGATTCAGTCAGACTCCTGCCGGTACAAGGTGTTTGTTGGGACACGAGTCACCGAGATCCAAGAATTAACAGACCACAGCTCATGGAGGTATGTTAATACGCAGGATAACCCAGCTGATGACATAACGAGAGGTAAAAGCCTCCAAAGTTTGGCCGAACCCAGCCGATGGAGGCAAGGGCCTCCATTCTTGAAACAGAGCCCAGAGCACTGGCCTAAAAGACCTGAAGTTGCACAGTCAGAAGTTGTATCCGAATTGAAAGGCCTAACCTGCTACTCCGTAATGGCAGTTGAAACAGAGTCCAGCCTCCCTGATGTTACGCAATTGAGAGTTAGTGGGGGCAACTCTACAAGCCTGTCAAGGGGCGGCCGCGTCGAACAGTGTGATAATGACTAACAGGGAGGCGGAAGCTGTCCCGCTGAGGGCATGTCAAGCTCAGAGCTTCCCGGAAGAGATAGCTGCCCTACGGGCACAGAAATTGATTCCTGTGCACAGTCGATTAGTCAACCTCGCTCCAGAGTGGGACCCCCTGACCAACATGATACGAGTTGGGGGGCGTCTAAGAAGGCTTGCAAACTCAGACCCAGAACAAATCCACCCTATTGTACTGGACCCAAGACATGCAGTAACAAAGCTCCTTATTCAAGAATTTGATGAGCGTCTGTTACATCCGGGAGCTGAAAGAGTCTACGCTGAGATACGAAGGCAGTACTGGATTCTCAGAGGACGCCAGGCTATCAAGCACCATCAACTCCATTGCCAGCCCTGTCAGCGTTGGAGAGCGCACCCAAAGGTACCTCAAATGGCAGATTTGCCACCAGAACGCCTCCGTCTGCTCTGTCCACCCTTTTATTCAACGGGCGTTGACTGCTTTGGCCCATACCTGGTCAAAATAGGAAGGCGGAATGAGAAACGCTGGGGCCTGATCTTCAAATGTCTCACAACCAGGGCAGTTCACATCGAGCTTCTTAATTCGATGGACGTTGATGCCTTCCTCCTTGCACTCCGCCGGCTCATAGCCAGAAGAGGTCAACCCCGCGAGATTCGTTCAGATTGTGGTACCAACTTCCGCGGGGCAGAAAGAGAGCTACGGGAAGCCTTCTTTAGCATGGAGTCAGAACTCCAAACCCATCTGGCAAACCATCAAATTGATTTCAAGTTCAATCCGCCCAGCGCTCCACATTTTGGCGGAATATGGGAGCGTGAAGTCCGCTCTATAAAGAATGCTCTCCAGGTAGCCGTTGGTAACCAATCACTCACAGAGGATGTTCTGTCCACAATCCTAGTGGAAGTGGAGGGGATTCTCAATTCAAAACCTCTGGGATATGCCTCAACAGATGTCGCCGACATCGATCCAATTACTCCTAACCTTCTCCTTATGGGGCGGCGGGATGCATCTCTCCCTCAGGTGGCATATGCTCCAGGAGATATGGGGCGGCGGAGGTGGCGTCACTGTCAAAACATGGCGGACCAATTCTGGTTACAGTTCACCACAAACTACTTGCCTACGCTTCAGACCAGGCAGAAGTGGCATAAAGCTTCAGGAAACCTGGAGGTCGACTCTATTGTACTGATTGTGGATCCTCAACTCCCGAGAGCTCAGTGGCCCATAGGCAGAGTTCGGAAGACATTGCCCAGCAGTGATGGATGTGTGCGAACTGTTGAAGTTGTCATTGACGGTAAAGCTTACATTAGACCAGTTGCGCGCTTGATACAGTTGCCTGCTCTAGAAGGTAACACTAAAGACAGTTAGAGAATTCCCTTGATAACCCATTTGCTGCTCAATTGTGGGGGCGGCTGTTGTGAATTCTCTCCCTTTAAGTGTTAAGTTGACTGTGTGTGACGTTTTAAGTTGCGTTGTACGCAAATAACGTAGCGCAGCGTTCGCAATATGCACGGACTCAGTGTAATTGCCTATTCACTAAGCTACTTGAGTTGAGCGATCATATCGCGTGAACGCATTCACATGTTCAGTGTTTATGTACAAGATAAAGTTTGAGACAAAGTAAGTTTTCCTTTTTATGTATATTGTTAATAACATAGATTGTCACTGTATCCCAACTGGGCTAAGTTAGACCATGTTTGTGATGTAGTTGATGTTTAGCGATCTTTCTAAGTGTAATTTGATCCTGCTTAACGAGCAAATTAGCCCGCTAGCATCGCGGCTCGTATTGTTTATGTTTAGTTATTACCTTTAAGTGCATTTATCCTTGGGATAATATCCTTTACTGGTTGTAAATTATTACTGCCTGTATTAATGAGACTGTTTCATTGCACTATGCAGTTTGTTATTGTATGTAGACTCATATTAATATATTTCTACATTTATATTTCATGTATCAGTGCACTTTGCAGATGTTTATATTTGGGTTTGCAATCTCTTAAGTTGTTGAATATGCTTAGACAGTGAGTATTTATTTCTGTTATATTATTTATTTCAGAAACTACCTCAAATACACTATTATGTGTATGGTCACTCTTGTGCAATAAACGACTAAACTATACCTGATGACTCCGACTCCCTGACCAGAGTTCTGCAGCGGTCAATAATATAATCCACCAGTTTTCAGTGGGGCAATCCCCAACATTGCTAAACTCAAACCATTAGTTGGTGCATCTTCCTCCAGGTGTGTTGGTGATCTCGTTTGCCCCATGGACATTCCGTCTTCACCAGGGTGACTCTTTGCAGGGAACTACACTGCGACCAAAATGGTCGCATATGCGACCTTTTGAAATGCCATTGCGACCCTAATTTTTAATGGGTCGCAAATGTATCACTGATTATTTTTGTACCTATGTTTTTAGGCAATATGCTATGCTTTACTATGAGCATTTATTAAAACAGAAATGTGTATTTTAAGAATACGTTTTATAACGTGCTCTGAGCATTCAACACATCAAGTTGGCTTCAGCCCCGCGACCGTTACTTAGATTAAAACGTACCATTGTATCAGTGCTGCGCGAGCTCTCTCTCTCAGAAACACGGACGTGCGCACACAGAGAGAGAGAAGATAATTGTAAAATGAAAATTGGCTATAGTTTAAATTTTGTTCTTGCTTGTTTTTTTTCTGTCAAAATGTCAGAAAGCATTTTGTATTATCCATCCGTGTTTTTAAAATTCGTTAAATGACGGCCGTTTTACTGCTAACACAGCCCTCATTATAGGCCTATGTCGTATTCATTTAACTTATACTTGATATTATTTTTATAATAAGTGATTTGTTATGCTATTATTGGACTTCTTTCTATTCATTGTCAACTGTTTTCTATAAATATGTTTGTATTGGCTAACATTTATTCAGCTAATGCGTGTCCTGTTTAAAATGTGCAATGTTCAAACGCAAAGACAGCACGTCACAAATAGAAGCCGTTTTCCCTGGATATTGGAATAATAAATACAACACTTTTTTTTTCAGCATTTTTTTTTTACTCTTTTCTAGGGGTTTCTTAATTTTAGACAAGTTGACCAGCACACATTATATGCAATGCAATATAATGCATGCGTGTCCTATGTGTGACATATTTTGCACACAGGTAAAGGTGCCCAATATCAGTCATTTCTAAAGTAAAAAAAAGAAAAGAAAAGTGTTTTTAAAAATATCTCTTTATTTGATTATCAGTAAATTTGTTTTCTATACAGAGATATCGACCATAACAGCAATATTAATATCGGTTATCGGTATCGGCCACAATTTTCACATCGGTGCATCACTACTTACGAGTTCACGAGTCTGCCCATCTGTGCAAACCATAGCATGTTGAAATCCATTTTGCTCTTTATTGTGTACAGTATTTTCTATTGCAGTAAATCTATCCCAACCAATGTTAAAGAAAACAAAAACAAGGCGGCATGTGGTTTAAAACATGGCAAGTAAAATAAAAAGCACATCTGTATGCAATACAGTTTCATTATTGTTCATTATTATCCAGAGCGGCTTACTATAAATAATTTGTGCGACCAAATCATATTTTGCGCTAGTAACTGAAAAAGTTAGTAGTGCAAGTGCCACCAGTGGAAAAGGTTAGTGTAGTTCCCTGCTTTGCGAGTCGTTGCCGTAGTCTTTCCCTCGCCGGTGAGGGAGGTACGTTACTAGCACGTCCTTGAATCCCTCACTTTGTGCTCTATTGGATGGTTGAGGCCTGTTGGTGTTGTCTAAGGTGAGAGGCTTGGACCCAGGTGTCCCACTCTCCAACCGTTTTCTGATCATTACCAGATTTGCCCCTTAGATCACGATGTACCCCCACTGGAGTGAACCATTTCTTGCCTGCTTTCACCTGTGAATGGAGACCTTAAGTATTTTGTTAGTGACCGCTTGTCTTGCCGCTCGTCCCCTTTGGTGTGACCTGTGGAATCAACAACCTGAAACATTATCTCCGGATAATTTCTTGCTCACTTAATAGCACTCGGGGTCCTTTTACCCTGAAAAACACTCAACCCACTTTGCTCATGTCCACAACACAATATTTATACATTTGGAACAGAATTAGTTCTGTTTTCTGCAATCCTTCCTGACATTCTGCAAAAGGAAAATCTTAAGTTATGCGCTGCGCAGGTGTGGCCTTGTTTCTTTCTGCCACAATAATAACCCCGGCCAGGATAGTTAGTCAAATTCATCCATAACCATTATTTTATTGGGCACATTCTGCCCTGCATCAAAAGTCTGCATGCTCTGTAAAGAAAAACAAATGTCGAGGTTATTTTCAGATAGTAAAGTACACGTAGTTTCTTTTGTCTGCTGTGCTGCCACGGCCTTCGCTGCTGCATCTGCCCTGGCGTCTCCTGTTGAAACAGTCCTGCAATTTTGTTATCAGCGTGTGCAGCACACTTACAGACAGCCATTTTGTTAGGGAGAAGAATGGCTTCTTGCCAGGCTTTTACCCTATTAAGCCCCTTGTCCTCCCAACATATACCGTCCCTTAATAAACCAAATTTTGTCAATTGTTATCAAAATTGTTACCATCCCCCCTTTTGATGCATGAATCATCTTGTGCATCAATCTAACATAATGGTGTTTGGATAAAGTTTGCCATCAACTAGTGTTGTCAAAAATATCGATATTTCGATAAATATCGATACTGAAATATCGTAACGGTACCAATACTAATTTCCCGAAGTATCGATACACCGATACTAGCCGAGGGGTCACTTTCACTTCTCGCCAAAGGCGCGTTGACAAACACGACACGTGACGCACTCGTCTCATTCGCTCTGGTTAAATAGCAAAAGTGAATGGGAAGATGGCGAGTGCGGCGCCGCGACCGGCTTTGGTTGATTGATAAAGAACACCGCGAGCGGGCATGCCGGAGAATAGCGCGGACACGCGTAAAAAACACACCGCGAGCGGGCATGCCGGAGAATAGCGCTGACACGTGTAAAAAAACACACCGCGAGCGGGCATGTCGGAGAATAGTGTGGACAGTGCACGCGCTACACACCGCGACCGGGCATGTCGGAGAATAGCGCGGAGACGCGCTTCACACTCCAATTTGATACTGTTAAGTGCTTTGACACAATCTGTATTGTTAAAAGCAATATATAAATAAAGGTGACTTGACTTCATGCCAATCCATTGAGCATTGTTTCCGCGTGTGATGCACGCACGTTTGCATTTAAATCTGTTCATCAAATTACGTTAATGTAGGCTATTAACCAGCATTTATGACCGATGAACAATGCATTTGTTACAGTATATTTTAATCTTTGATTTATGTTAATATATTAACCAGCATTTTTGACCGATGAACAATGCATTTGTTACAGTATATTTTAATCTTTGATTTACGTTAATATATTAACCAGCATTTATGACCGATGAACAATGCATTTGTTACAGTATATTTTAATCTTTGATTTACGTTAATGTATTAACCAGCATTTATGACCGATGAACAATGCATTTGTAACAGTATATTTTAATCTTTGATAACAGTAGGTAATAAAAAAGCAACGGCTCATGTTAGCTCTTGTCCAATGAAATAATATTAACAGATAGAACTCAGGACATTTTTTTCATGTAAAATATACCTCATTGTCATGTTCTAGACTTGTTATATTTAGCTTTAAATAAAAAAAGACCCCCTTAATATTGTGGCAGTTTTTTTCTCTGTGGTATCGTAAATGGTATCGAATATCGATATTTTTCAAGGTATCGTATCGAAGTTAGAAATTCTAGTATCGTGACAACACTACCATCAACACTAACCCAAATGTTGTCCCAAAGCCAAAATTCCTCCAGACATCTTTCTCTGCCTCTGAAACAAAAATATTACTTAAAGCCACAAACACATCTTCTTATCAGAGTATTTGGAGGGCAACGGCCCTCAGACTTACAGTGTATCCTGCTTTTCAGGCCTGTTGTTTGGTCTCTTAATCCCGTCATCTACAAATATTGTTTCTGAAAATTCTGTTTCAATTTTTTCTGTCAGGTCAGGTCGTGCTGTACAGACTTGGTCAATGTCAGTCAAACAACATTTTCCCCCTTTTGTTCACAATATTCATAAATGTGAAGGACTCTCTGGATAATTTGATATTGACTTAGCCAATATGTCACTTTGTTATTGCCTGCAAATCTAAAACATTTTAGTTTATCTCAACCCATGATGGACATCTCTCTACAACTTCACAAATCCAATTTACATAAATGCTTTTAATCCATAGATTGATTCATAATTACCAGTAGCAGACAGAGCTGGATAACTAATCCATTTAAAGCTCGTCCCATTTTCTGCATCATCTTGTCATCAGATTGACTCAAAACTATTAGCTTCCTTAAAACTTGTCATTTGCCTTAACCCATCTGTAATGATAAAACCCTCATTCCAGAGGTTAATGACACAATATACACACTATTCAGACACAGTATTCGTACCCCAAACTAACACATACAAGACATAGAGTGCAGTCACCATCACACACACACATATTAGACAAATATTTTAACTGTTCATCTTCAAAACTTTAAACTTCACATTTTACTGTAGCTTTTACCTAATTTTACATGGTCTCTTAACTAGTTTCAAAGCATGTCTGTTCATTATTCATTTGATCTTAGAAAAGTCAGCTGGATTTTGGTTCATTATCACTATTTTGCTTCAGCTTGCTCTAGCAGGCCGATAACAGAAAGACAGACACAGTTACTATCCCTGCCTCCACTCAGACAGTCTCTCTCTCTCTAAACAAATAATCTTTTCAACAGCCTCCTAAGACTGTAATTTAGACAAAATGTAAATATTAAATTTATTACATTAACCTTTTACCATTCACCTTTGTTATCCAGACTCTTCTCAAATCTACAAAAGCCTGCCTTCATCTTTAGCCACCACCATGCCTAACGACCTTCAGGAGTTAAAACTATGTTATAGACATATTAGGTCAACATTAACTCTTCTATACATTTTACTTGCCCATATGGCAACCAACATCATGTCCCTCATATAATTAAGTTTTGTTACTGTCTCCGCAGCAAATAATGGCAATCACCTCATGGAATCAGCTGGCTCCTGAAAGCCCACTCCCGTTATCTCTTTATCTTTAATTTTCTTCTCTTCAGGGTGTCGTCCCCTGGCATAGTTGCAGACACTTGTCACAATGAAAAACAAGCCATACAATCAATGCGGTTTCTGGTGAGTGGTATAGAGGAACTCACATTTCTGGGTCAGACTGCCGTAACATTAATTTTCACCTCACAGCCCATCTCACCTCTCAATGCTCTGCTGACCCCGGTGGCCTCCAGTAATCAGCGCTCAACTCTCATACCTTTCTCACAAATAACACCTCCATCCGGAGTTGCCCAGTGTTCGTGACCCCCTGCGTTGGGCTGTCCCCTGGCCAGGAAGATCATCCCGTCATTGAGTAGCCACTCGTACACACGTACACACTGGTGACCGCTCTTTCCCAATACAATCAGTTTTCTTCAACAGAACTCAGCTGTTTTCTGGAGCTTAGGAAAGGCACGTTCAAGAGTCACCAGAGCCATTCCGATTGCCTAATAGTGTTCACAGGGAGACAGGTTAATAACAACAGTATTTAATCACTTAAATCCATTAACTATCTTAAAAGCAGCAACCTAGCTACTTAGACTATACTCAGTGAATTTAGATCACAACCGTACATTCAGTGTACTTCATCTGTAGCCGGAGCCATCGGTCCTGAATGGTGGAGACTAAAATGAGACAAAGTTGTTACTGGTCCTAAAATACGTTAATCAAAATGTCACCTCTATCGTTTAAGGTCTGTATTATTATTTTAAAGACTTCTTTAAAGTCATTCAGTTTTACATTTAAAACATTTACAAATACAAATTGCCCTCTGAACGGCAATTGTTTCTTTAAACATCTCTGTGTCTATGATTCTCAACTGAAACACTGTGCTTTACTTATTATCACAGATAACAGCTTTTAGCTGACTCATTGGATGACAGAGACTCTGAGACATTCGGACTGGTACACTGCTCTCTCATATACTTCTAACATCAAACTTTTATCTACCATCTTTTAACTCTATCCCAGCTTAAGGCATCTTTGCCAGAAATTACATGTGTTTTCAAATAAACATAGTTTTACAGTTGTCTTTTGCTCACGTCAGGGAATCTAGACATTACAAATTTCCATTCAGATTGAGTCTCTGTCGCACTGGCTGTTTCAGCCACAGCACACATCAGATTTAGATAAGCGAACTGTTTCATTACAGCCAATAGCAGACTCATCTTTTGAAAGGAAAACATCAGCTTCTAGCTCTTTCATGGTCAACTTTTCAAGCTGTTTGTTTAATCAGATGCCTTTCAACACATTTTACATTTAGCAACCGTTAATTCAGTAGCCTACTACTTCTGCTTATTTGTTCTTACATAAAAATAATTATTCTAGTTCTCAATAACGTTTCACATTTCTCAATCTCAATTACCATAGTTTAATATTTGACTTAAGTTTTCTCTTGGAATTTATCAATCTCCAATTAGGATTTACTTTTTGACGAGGCAAGCACTCTCTGCTTGTGATACTTTTGCAGTTATTGTAAATCATCTGTGAGATTAGTCTCTCTATATACTCTAAAATCTTTTTTTAAATGTTTAATTACAACACAATCATCCTGTTAGTTACTTTGATATATTTTGCAACTCACATTTGTTGGAGTCATTAATTTTACATCAACCTGTATTCATCAATTCACTTTTAAAAATTACTATTATAGATCTTTTCTTTAAAAGGATTCACTTTAAGACTTCAATCTCTTGACCTTGTTTTTTTTTCTTTTTTTTTCTCTTATTTCTCAGACAAAATGTTAATGTCGTCATTTAAACACTGATCTACTTTCAAATCCACATTATTATCAGAAATGTGTCACTATCACATTTTTTTTTAAAACACCACCTCGGTGGGCATTTACAGTTACGTGTTAAATGGTCCTGCTGACCACAATCAAGACACTCTCTGTCATCTAGTGGGTTCATGTGTCAGCCTCAACTACAGCATCAGACACCTGTCCTTGACTATAGTTTGATCACTGTGAGCTTGCAAACGGCTCCAACTTACTGCACACCCTTGAAGCAGTGTGTGTCCCATTCAGGAATGTAAACAGAGCCACTGATTAAGCAGTTCTCTGTATTCTTTTACAGTTCACCAGTGTCGGATTTAATCACAATAGCCAAATCATAATCTTCATCATTATCATTGGCCGCACATTATTTTAATAAGCTGCATCGAAATGCTCAAAATATTCTAAGTTGTTTTCACAAAGTTTTCGTTTAACTTTAGTCATACTTGTCCAGGGAAATTATCCCCGACCCATAATTCATTTATAAAACAGACAATATCTTTTGCTTCAATTACTTAATATCAACAAATAACCAACATTGTACATTATTGATTTTCAGAATTTTTTGGTCAAAGTTGTCTTTACATTTGACTAATTTGGTATTATCATCAACAACCCTAATTACAGAACAAGTACTTTTATCTAACATCCGGAAACCGGGCTGAATAAGCAAACCCTGTTGCTGTACCCCCAGCATAGCTGGACCCTAGGTTCAAAACACAATGGTTATCAAACTAAAACTAAACCTAATTTCAATCATTATTTTACCATTAAAATATAGAATTTTTCCCCATTTTGCTTAATGAAACATTCCTTATCTTTATATCACATTAGTCCCCGTTAATCATACTCAATGCCTTATTTTTATTCTGAAACTCATTTTTCATACCATTTAAACAGTTAATTTGACTTCCATAAATTCTGTCAGACATTTTATTTTCATCACATATAGTTTTCTACTATATTCCTTCCATCAAGTCTCTCACCCGTCATTGTGACACTTGAATTTCCAATCTTTCCCTTGTTTTGATAACAATCCCCTATTTCACACAGACAGCCTTATTGCTGCTTGCAACTTCAATCCGTATCATATAAATTTAAGTTCTCAGACATCTAATGTCATGCATCCATTTACTGGATGAAGAAGTAAAACCCTATTTCTCTCGACAGTTCTTTTTTATCTGCCCCTTTAAGACAACAATCCATTGTTTGTCCACATTGCTTACACATGTTGAACACAGCCATAACAACCTTTTTTGTTTCTCACTGCCCTGTTCAACTGATTCTCGCACTACTTTCAGTCTAGTTGTGCTCAGTGTTCCCTCCCTGGGGAAATCATGGTATTTTCTCAGTTTTTTCAATATCTAAAACATAAATTTTCCCCCATAATTTTCTCATTTGATAGAAAAACCGGTGTATCAAATTTTGCATGCTTACCTTGAGACTTCCCCATATTGGCTGCTTCTCTGTTCTCTGTGGATTTCTCTTCAACGCGCGTTTTCCTGATCTGTTAGGCGTCCCCAACAGACCCGATTTTTCCTTTTAACCCAAATCGGTCGGGTTGCACTATTAGTGCCCTCCTAATTAAGGTTTACCAAAAACTGTTCTGGTTCCCCCTAATTAGCCTCAGTACCTAAAAACAATTTGCTCCGTGGCGGAACAACTAATTTTCAGGTTACCTATCTGTTTGAAATCTCTTGATCTGTTACAGACCTCAATTAATCTCAGATAATTTTCTCTCGTATCTGTTTGAAACCTCTTGATCTATATATAGATCTCAATTAATCTCAGATTACGTACCACAGAAACAGCCCTCAGCCAATATGGTTCACTCACATTTCATACCCGAAACAAAATACTTTTCCCCAAAAGAAAATATTTTAGACGTCTCTTACCAGAGATATGTTGGTTGCCACGGGTTCGCTTTCTTTTGATTCCAGTGGAGCCCCTCCCGGACCCGATAGCGGTCGGCCCCTCTCTCTCAAGCTTACGAGGTAGAGCTGGAACTGCTCAGTCCAGGTGGCCAAACACCGTCCGCTCTCAGGTCCAGAAGGCACTTCCAAGGAATCCCACTCTGACACCAAATTGTTGTGGCAAAAATTCTGTTAAACATCATCACTGCGTAAGAGACACTCAGAGTCAAATTAATAAAATGTAAAGTATTTATTCTTGCAAGAATATGTTCAGTCTAGTACACAGAAGTTACGATGTGCAAGAGAGTGACACACAACAGGAAGATATGAGACAACCTTTATACTGTTTTCAAGGTTCCTCCTCGCCCGCTGTACCTTTCACCCACACCCAGATAAGGTCCTTACTGCTGTTCAGTTTCTACTTAGACACAAACTGGTACTGAAATAAACTGGCCAAAACTGACCATCCCTAAGGTCAGAGGTCCTGTCCCATATGTTCCTGAAAAGTCACGCACAAGCATGTACACACATATACTTTTATACATTGAATAGGTTCTTTCTCTTATGATACCTGTTTGGGATCAATGACTATTAAAATTTCCACAACACAACAAAACTGTAAAGCTGTAAATCTGCCTTGAAATAATCTGTATTGTAAAAAGTGCTATAAAAATAAATGGGACTTGACTTGAATGCTAGGTGTAATGCTCTTGCTATTTGTGTTTAGGCTGTAATGTGTGTGTGTGTGTGTGTGTGTATGTGTGTATATACATATATAGGATAAATAATCATGAACACAATGACAGGGCGAAATGGGCTGTGATGCATGGGGCACCAGGTAAAATCTTGCCTAGGGCAGCAAATTGGCCAGGGCCGGCCCTGAGACACAGTATACCTCCTCCTCAGGGGCTCTGTCTGTCTGTCTGTCTTTCTCCTCCTCTCCTCATGGGCTGCCTGTCTCTCTCCTCCTTAAGGCTCTTTGTCTGTCTCATCCTCTCCAATCCTCCTCAGGGGCTCTCTCTGTCTGCTTTTCTCCTCAGGGGCTCTCTGTCTGTCTGTCTTTCTCTCCTCCTCTCGTCTCTGGTTGCCCTTAAAAAGACTTCTTCCTGGCTTTTTGATGTTCTGAACATTCATCTGAAAATGCTTTGCGCTTTTTAACCCTCTGCAGTTCATCTTTATATGACTGGCACACACTGGGAACGTTCTTTGCAGATCTTTCAAAATGGCCACAAAGGGCTTTAGATGCATCTGCACGGTAACTCCAACGTGTTGATGACAGCAATTTCAACGTCATATCTACCTTGTTGTCTGCATTATTGAAGAATCTGTTCCATCTACGAGTGCAACCCGTACAAAATGCATATAGGGACTGCATGAGGCCAAAGAACTGACTTGCATGTTGAGCTGCCTTCAATACTGTTGAACCCACCAAATTGAGAGAATGTGCTGGGCAGGATATGTAATGGATTAATGGATTTATTTTCTTCAAGTAAGCCTGCAGCCCGTTATAACGCCCTGACATATTGTCATACGCAGTTGGCAATATCTACGCTTAAATTGTCAAGCCATTATAGTGTCAGCCAGACTCTCCCCTCCCCTGTGTGACTCTCAATTGGTATGAAGCCAACAAATCGTTCGATTATTTTCCCCTCTTTACTCACAAATCTAAAAATTAATGTCAGCTGGTCAGTATGTGACAGGTCAGTAGAGTCCACTATTACAGAAAAATACTTTGCCTGCTGTACCTCTGCAGCTATGATAGCTTTTACGTTGTCACCCATTTGCTGAATCTTCTACTCGCCTTCTACTCGCCTCGGGAATTTTCCTCTTTCATTCTCGTGAATGTTTACATCCCTCCAGACGCGTGCGTGAGCGCGGCGCTACAACAGCTGGCTGAACAAATATCTGAAACGGAACAAAGGTACCCAGACTCTCTTTTAATCATTCTTGGGGATTTTAACAAAGCAAATCTTTCCCGTGAACTACCAAAATACAGACAGCACGTTACATGTCCCACCAGAGACAGTAATATACTGGACCACTGTTACACCACAATAAGAAATGCATATCACTCCGTCCCACGGGCAGCTTTGGGGCTCTCTGATCACTGTTTGGTTCATCTCATACCGACCTACAGGCAGAAACTGAAATCAGCTAAACCTGGAATAAGGACTGTAAAAAGATGGACTAATGAAGCAGAGCAGAATCTACAGGCCTGCTTTGATTGCACTGATTGGACTGTTTTTGAAGCTGCTACCAATGATCTGGATGAGCTCACAGATACTGTAACATCATATATAAGTTTCTGTGAGGATACATGCATTCCTACCAGGACATTCTTATCATTCACTAATGATAAACTATGGTTTACTGGGAAACTCAAACACCTTCGTCATGCCAAAGAGGATGCTTACAGAAGTGGGGATAAAATCTTGTATAACCAGGCCAGAAACAGATTGACAAAGGAGATCAGAGTTGCTAAAAGGAACTACTCTGATAAACTGAAAAACCAGTTTTCATCCAACGACCCATCATCAGTCTGGAATGGCCTGAGGAACATTACCAACTACAAGTCACCATCCCCTCGATCTGTGGACAATCAACACCTGGCTGACGATTTAAATTCATTTTACTGCCGGTTTTAAAAGCCCTCATTCACACCACACACCCGGTCTGATCTGCACTTCACACATTCAGCATCACCTCCTGTTCTCCAATTATCACTCCCCCCTCCTGCCATCCAACCTGAGCTTAAGGTCTGTGTGGAGGACGTGAGCCGAGTCTTCAAAAAACAGAAGACTAGGAAAGCCTCAGGCCCAGACGGCATCTCATCTGCTTGTTTAAAAGCCTGCGCTGACCAACTGGCCCCGGTCTTCACGCAGATCTTCAACAGATCATTGGAGCAGTGTGAAGTTCCCTGCTGCTTCAAACGCTCCACTATCATTCCTGTCCCCAAAAAACCCAAAATCACTGGACTTAATGACTACAGACCTGTCGCTCTCACGTCTGTGGTCATGAAGTCGTTTGAAAGACTGGTGCTGGCCCACCTGAAGGACATCACTGGACCCTTGCTGGATCCCTTTCAGTTTGCTTACAGAGCAAACAGGTCTGTGGATGATGCAGTCAACATGGGACTGCATTATATCCTGCAACATCTCGACAGACCAGGGACTTATGCAAGGATCCTCTTTGTGGACTTCAGTTCGGCCTTCAATACCATCATGCCTGGTCTTCTCACAGCCAAACTGACCCAGCTCTCCATACCATCCTCGATCTGTCAGTGGATCACCAGCTTCCTGACGGACCGGCAGCAGCGAGTGAGACTGGGGAAACACACATCCAAGACACTCACAATCAGCACTGGTGCTCCCCAAGGGTGCGTTCTCCCACTGCTCTTCTCCCTGTACACTAATGACTGCACTTCTAAAGACCCCACTGTCAAGCTCCTGAAATTTGCAGACGATACCACTGTCATCGGTCTCATCCGAAACGGTGACGAGTCTGCTTACAGACTGGAGGTTGAACAGCTGGCTGCCTGGTGCAGTTATAACAACCTTGAGCTGAACACGCTCAAAACAGTGGAGATGATCGTGGACTTCAGGAGGAACAGCTCAGCACTCCTCCCACTCACCATCATGAACAGCACTGTGGAAGCAGTGGAGTCATTCAGGTTCCTGGGCACTATCATCTCTCAGGACCTGAAGTGGGACAATCACATTGACTCCACTGTGAAAAAGGCCCAGCAGAGACTGTACTTCCTTCGCCAGCTGAGGAAGTTCAACCTGCCACAGGATCTGCTGATTCAGTTCTACTCAGCCGTCATTGAGTCTGTCTTGTGCGCTTCCATCACTGTCTGGTTTGGTTCAGCTACCAAATCAGACATCAGGAGACTACAACGGACAGTCCGGACTGCGGAGAGGATTATTGGTGCCCCCCTGCCAAACCTCCAGGACCTGTACTCTTCCAGAGTGAGGAAGAGAGCAGGTAAAATCATCACAGACTCCACTCACCCTGGACACCACCTGTTTGAACTGTTACCGTCAAGACGGAGACTCAGATCACTGGCCACAAGAACATCTCGGCACAGGAACAGTTTCTTCCCACAGGCCATTTCCCTCCTGAACAGTTAACACACCTCCCAAGGCATATGCCTGTAAGTGCAATACTCCCACTGTTTAGTGCAATATCCCACAACTCAGGTGATACTTATATGTAGATTTATTTATTTATAATATTCAAAACACTGTAAATAGGTTCATAATCTGTAAATCTGAAAATGTCTATTCTGACTAAACCCAACTGTGATAGTTTTATTCTCATATATTTATATTTTTATTTTTTATTCTTATAATTTGTAGTATTATGTTTCATGTTGTATTTGTATATGTCCACTGGAAGCCTCAGTACCAAAACAAATTCCTTGTGTGTGCAAGCACACTTGGCAATAAAGCTCTTTCTGATTCTGATTCTTTCTGATTCTGAATCACGTCCTTGCATATAGTGGATGAAAGATAGGATGTGCTGGCTCTACCCTTCTGTCCATACTTATTAACGTGCTCGGCGAGGAAAGGATTAACTGAGAGATGACTTCCAGAATGCCAAGAAAGTTACCATTGTGTGGTGAGCCAAGTATCTTTCACTTAAAAACTTTATGACAGCCACAACCTGCTTGAGCACCTCCCGCCAATACCGCTTCTCTCCATCTAGCTGCTGCACTAGTTTAGCATTCACAGTCCCGCTCCCAGTGACAGAAGCGCCGAAGCAATGCTAACTTGCAATTACAATGCTCTGTGCTTTTCTCATGCTCACGCATCGTTTGGGTTGTTTCCTAGTCAGAAAAAACACTAACAAATTGATTTTTTTTTTGGTAGAAAAAAGCATACAGGCAAAGCAAAAAATACATTACCTGTAGATGGTGAATAGGTGATCCAGTCCAGTCTATTTGGGAGTTGACATCACAGCAGATCATTAGTATGGGAGCGCACCTTACCACCCAAACCTCCATCATGGGTTGAAGCTAGATATTTGCTCTTTCTATTATGAAAGGCAGCAGGTCCACAAAATTAGGATGCCGGTCAGGCCGCTATTCTCCTCAAGTTGTCATGGCTAAAGAGGACAAGCCGCGATGCCGAAGCCGCCACCCCTCGCGCATCAGACCGGAGATAGAGAAGCACCTGCGACTGCCCCCCTTACCTGGACCCATCCCATCTGTTCACTACCCGTCCTTCACGATTCCCTGACACAACGAGGACACCAGATCCCCATTTTTTTTAACACGTTATTTCCCCATTTTTGGAAATTTTATGTTTATTTATGTTAATAAACACCACTCCCATGTCTGTCGTTTGCTCCTCCCGCCACAATATTTTATATCTGTGATGGCAAAGCTGAATTTTCAGCATCATACCCAGTCTTCAGCATCACATGATCCTTCAGAAATAATTATTGTGCTGATTTGGTGCTCTAATTTTGTGAGAAAAAAAAAAAGAATAACCCAGTTACTTTGACAGTGACAATTAGGGCTGCAACTAACGATTATTTTGATAATCGATTAATCGGACGATTATTTTTTCGATGAATCGATGAATCGGATAGAAATTAAATTAGATTTTTTTTATTATAACTAAATAAAACCGTAAATCAGGGTATTTATGTGTAAAAGTGTACTTTAAAAAGTGCAAAAGCCACACATTGAGTTTTACTAATATCAATATTTGCATTGTTTTTAATGATAATTTCTGATGGCAAGTTGACAAACATGATTATTGTTAAAAAAATGATATCCAACATATTATGTTTTAACACAATTTTTGTTAAAACAAATTTACACAGACATGTTGTTCAGATGTGAATATCTGAACTAAAAACAAACTAAAAACATCTAAAATATATAATTCATTTAATTTTTATTTAAAATTAATTATATATAAGGAATATAAGGATAAAGAATATAATATATATTATATATATAATATATAAAAGAATATAATATAAGGATAAATTGATTAAATAAATATAGAAAGACTGAAAACAATTGTGTGAATGTAGAGCCGCAGTAGATCGCGTTTGAAAAACAATTAAAACTTAGTAGACAAATGCTATAAAAAGAGAACGGAATGGAGGTAACGTTACCCAGCAAGCTAACAGGCTTGAGTAAAGGACAGGAGAAATTATGCATTAGTGCACAAGCATTCGCTGAAAACCACTGAGTACAGTGACTAAAAAACAATATTTTACTGCTGCTGTTATTAACTGCCTTTGTATTTAATGCTTCACTTTGTAAACACCGTTTTAATTTAACCTATTTCTGCGGTAGCGCTATTTTAATCCATCACTTACGTTGCGAGCGAACTGATTGCACAACCTGATGCTCGAGACAAAATACAGACATCCCGGAAGTCCCGGGAGTCTCCCGCATATTGATTGCGGCTCCCTGATGCCCGCGAATTAGTTCAAACTCCCGAAATCTAGAGCGCGCAAGCAAGAGCGCGCATGCGAGACAGAAGAGACTGCTCCAAACCGTGTAGCGCGCGCGCTCTGCAGAGCCCCCGAGGGAGAGAGACCTTGCGTGTGTGTGCGTACCAGTAAACGCTCCCCGTGACGTAAGCAGACCAACTAATCGATAATGACATTCGTTGACAACGATTTTCATAATCAATTATAATCGATTTTATCGATTAGTTGTTGCAGCCCTAGTGACAATATTAAGTTAACTGAGTAGTTCACAAAAAGAGTTTACAGATTTCTTACAACAGAACATTTACCAACAATTTCCCCCCAAAAAAGGAATAAAGAAGTAGAAAATGGGAAATCATGCAAATAGGAAGCTGTGGTGAATAATGATAATCCGATGAGCAACTCTTCCTACTGAACCGTCTTAGTCTCTTAACTGTGTTAGTCCTGTCTGTGAGGTTTCTGCTGTAGCTATTTTGACTTCACAACACTTTCATCCAAGACCCCTCTAAAATAACATCATCGTAAGGTATGTAAAAATGTTGTTATCAGTTTATGCATGTGCGTGGATGATCAGAAGCGTTTTAAGTTAAAGCATTTATCATTAGGCTATTTTGCTTTTGTCTTGTTATTTCTTGAGTCCAAAAACCGCATGCAGACCAAGTGTAACAAAAATGTTTACCAACAAATTCACACATTCTCTTGCCTTAGTATTTAAACCACATCAATTTTACATTAGTTCACAGTGTCTAAAAACATTACATTAAAAAGGCTTTCGTAACAATACATTTATAGTGTTGCTGGGATTGAGATTCATTGGTAGGCCTAATTTTGTATTAAACAGGAACTGCACGTATCTCACACTTGTGTAATAATTGATGGTTTAGTAGAAATGATAACTTCTGTGATGGATTTTTAATAGATAAGATAGTAAACTGTCTTTTAGAACTAATCATGTTTCTGACTCTAAAAATATGACCTTTAGATTATCTAACCTTAAGATTAATTTTTACCTGACCTCCCCTTTGGGTCTAATATGACCCTATGACAAAATAAACCTCACGTCCCTTTTAGGCATCCTAAAATTCTAACATTTGGACAAAATATACTGTTCGAAACTACTGAAAACTCATGACTTTGGTTGTGTAAGTGTAAAAATAACAAATGGTAAATGAAACTAGACAGATGTCTAACCTTAAAACCTTTTGGTTACCTAGAAACAAGAGGGCTTGTCAATGAAGAACCAATCAAATTGTGGGGAAATTATATAATGTTTCATTTCATTTTGCCATACCCCATTCTATAAAAACTGTTGTATTCGTGTTTACTGGTGGGATTCTCAATGGAATTTGTCTGAGATCCTGCGGCCGTGCTTAAAGCTTCTTCTCGGGAGAGATTCTCTGAGAACTGTTTGGGAAGATCTCCCGGCCGTGATTAAAGAATTTAGAGGACATTTGCTGAAGTCTGTTTGTTTATTACTGCTGCACAGGTTAGTTAAGGGAGCAAGTAGGGAAGAAGGAACTCAAGGCCAGTTGTCGACTGTAGACGCAGAGCTCGATTATAAAGTATTAAACTAAATTAAGTTTTTCGAGCAGATGGCATCGCAAGCTTGTGCAGTGCTAACAGAATACATACCATTTGTGCGTGTATTAGAAAATGTAACATTCTGCAGTTTATTTTTAGTAATTGTTAGGCAAGTTCATGATTTCAGGCATCATACAGTAGCCAGCAACAATTATAAAGCGTGCGTGCCTTTACTCTAGGCTGGTTGCTATCATGGTTGCTATGATCGCGTCATCAAAAACACCATGCATTGTCCGGTAAAATTTATTCGATCTGTGTCGATCACAGTGCTTTTTTTTTGTGCTATTTTTGGCAGAATAATTTTGGTTGGACTTGGACTATCACCCTTTTGTGTGCGTGTCATGACACCTCCCCCTTTCTACTGCTGCTCATGTGCACACATTTGTCTTCAACACCATGTTTCTCGCTTCTCACGAGACTTCCTATTTTCATTTTACCAGGACGTTAGTCCCCATGTCTTTTCTCGCGGCAAATGTAAATTCAATAAATTTTCTCATATGTATTAACTCATTATTTCATCTGACTCCATAAATGAAAAAGGTTTTAATGATATCCGTGCATCATTAAATGTGAGCGAATGTTTGACTGTTCCTTTTAACTATAATGTAAATAATGTCAAAGTCAGTTAGAATAATCAAATATAAAAATGTATTATGTCAGGTAAATGTATCATTACAATTTCATAATCAGTTCAAAGATAATCAATACAAAACATCAAATGCTCTGGAATAAAGAGGAGAAATGTTAACCCGACATTTAAGAAATATATGAAGCTGAGAGTTTCGGCGACTCTCAGTCTCACGGGCTGATCTGAGGTACAGAAAAAGCACTGATCTCTGGTTGCGTTTCATTATATAGACAGACCTCATTTTAAATGTAAACATGAGTTCACAGTGGTAATTCCCCTTAATCACCGTCACAGACTTACTCGGGGCAACCCTTTGTTATAATTTGCATTGAGTTAACACCTTCTGACCATTTGTCTGTAAGACACACCCTTCTGTGTGCAAGATATTTCTCTTAAATATATAACTCTTATATAACTCTTAAGAACTTTATTACCTTTTCGTTTACTTCTTTGGGAATGAGACATTTGTACCAGTCGCACTGAGACATTTCAAATGATACAAAACATGTATAAAACTGCATGATAATTGTTCACGTTAGAACCAAAAGATTCTTGTGTGAGTTTGGGTGATCTCACCAAGAGTGGGAGAGTGGGGGTAGAGGGAAAGAGATGTAGATTAGAATGATTCTAAGGTGAGACTTGCGTCTCGAATGGTGCACAAGAGTGAGTTCAAATGGTAATTTCCTTTGTTTTCTCAGAGAGTAGCCCACTCTTACAGTTCTTCCAGTTTTTCCAGTCTTACAAATGGATCTAATTTTTTCCTTGGAAAAAGTAACTTGCCATGCGGGGCACTTGAGCATGTCACTGCCTGCCCTCTCCAACAACAGCATTTGGTAACACTTTATTTTACAATGTCCTTGTTACATATGTTACATGTAATTACCATAGTAATAACAGTAATTTATGCCTAATTACATGCAATTAACCCTCAACCAAATCCTAATCCTACCCTAACCCTATAGTAAGTACATGTAGTTAATTAATATTACAGTCAGTGTACTTAAATATTCAATTACACTGTAACAATGACACCTTAAAATAAAGTGTAAACCCAGCATTTACTTGGAAAACATGGCAAGGGTTGTGGGAAGAGCAAAGAATAAAACAAACTGAAAGAATTCAGTGATTGTATAGACAAACAATTTTGCTTCAGTTTTCTTTTTCATTATAATTTGTAATGTAGGCTATACTAATTTAAATGAAAATGTTGAAAAAGGAGGACCTCAAAAGCTCCATGAACTTCACAAGTTTGGGTAAAATATGATGTTCATGTTATCTAGCATGATTAAAGAATGTTACAAATAGCATCTTATACTTCAATTGAAACGGATGTCTGATCTTTTGTACAAAGGCCAGACATTTATTATTTATCAGCATACTCCAGTCTTCAGTGTCACATAATCCTTCAAAAATCATTCTATGCTGATCTGGTGCTCAATAAACATTTCTTATTTTCAGTGTTGACATTTTTTTCACAGGTTTTCTGTTAAAAGAACAGCAGTTATTTTATATACCTAACAATGTAAAAATCTTTACTGTGTTTTTGGTCAATTTAAAGCATCTTTGCAGAACTTTTTTAAATTTCTTTCAAAAAAGACCCCACATTTTGAACTATATTGTATGTAAAAACACTGCAACACAGAGCGAGAGCTAATCTTAAATCAGTTCTATTCAGTGTGTCATTCGTAATCATTTTTTGCATTTTATATATATACAACAATAAAATAACATTTTATATACTTTTCAGGATTTCTTGATTCCCTGTTAATTTTACCATAAAATGCAAGACAATGACATTATTTTAGTTTTTCAGGTTGACTGTGTTCCATAGCATAGTAAGTTGACCTAGGGTGTGTCTCAATCAGCTCCCGAGCTTGGGAATCAGTATGTTGTGTTCACGAATTTGGGCACTAGTAAGGACAGTAAGGATCCTGGCTCACTACATTTGGGACACTGATGACTCTATTTCCAGCGATGTGACATTGTACATCATCATCACTACTGAGAGCTGATATCTTTCTGACATTACTTGTAATGTGATTTAAAGTTTTTTTTTTATATACCCGCAACATTTCAGCTGTAAAAAATATAAATAAATGTTAGCTAGATTATGTTTATTGCATGTCTAGTGATGTATGTATGCTGAAATATAATAAAATTCATGTGATTTAAGTTTTGTGATTTATTTGAGACAGCCCCTGACAGGAGTTGCCGACTCCCTGCAGTGCCCTTACTACTGAACTAGGGAGCTGATTGAGACACATCCCAAGTTTCCTAGTGTGTGCCCGTTTGTTCCCGTAGTTACTGATTACATTCCCCAGATGTTTATTACATCATTACCTCTTCTTGTCTATTTAAGCCCTTAAGCCAGGTGCACACTATACTATTTATAATGGTCCTTTACGATTGCTGTTTGTCAGACTGTATGAACATGATCCTCGCTGTAAGAAATCTATGGCTACTGACCATCCATTGCTACTGACGCCAGCTACCATGAGCTGGGCGGACGTGATGGACGCCGACGCCCTGGATATGCCTCCTCTGTTTGATGGTCTTCTCGCACAGGAGGAAGAAAGGACCATGTGTCTAAAGTCAAACCTTTTCTTAATCATAAAACTCTAGAGATGGCTGTTCATGCTTTTATCACGTTTAGACTACTACAATTCACTTTACTGCAGGATTTCATAGTCTCAAATTGCTCGTCTTCAACTAGTGCAAAATGCTGTTGCAAGATTCCTTTTTAATAGCCTTTTTAACCCCAATTCTGAGGTCCCTTCATCAGCTGGCCATTAATTTCAGAATTGATTTTAAAATCCTTTTATTTGTTTATAAATCTCTACGTAACCAAACCCCCAGCTATCTATCTGAACTGCTGCAACCATATACTCCTTTTAAAAGTCTGAGATCAAGCGATAACAACCTGTTATTAGTCCCACATTCCAGACTCAAACGCAGAGAGGATCGAGCATTTTCTGTTGTCGGGCTACGGTTGTGGAACAATTTGCCGTTAGACATTAGGATAGCCCCTTGCGTGATCACTTTTAAGTCATTTCTAAAAACGCACTTGTTTTCCATGGCCTAAATAAGGTTGGTTAGTTTTACTATTTTCCATTGAGTCTGATACTGTTTTTGCCACTCCTGTTCTCTTTCCATTATATATTTGAGTCTGATACTGCCTAATTTTCATTTTTTGAGTCTGATACTGTTTTTCCATTTTTTGTCTGATACTGCAATCTCTGTTTTACTGTTTTATAGTAGAGTCCGATACTGTTTTGCCATTTCTGCTTACTATTTTATATTTGAGTCTGATACTGTTTTGCTACTTCTGTTTTAAGGCTGCTTATTTGTGTTGTGTTGTTATGCAGGTATTATTTTCTTTTAATTCTGCTGTTAAAGCACTTTGGTCAACCAGTGGCTGTTGTAAAATGTGCTATATAAATAAAATTAACTTGAACTAGTAAGGCCGTCTAACTCGATCCAATGGCGGTAATCGAATTAGCGGTGAAGATCTTTGCGTGTTACTGTCTTTTCTCGCGGCAAAGTATTTTTGGTTAAATGCAATACATTTTCTCATATGTTCTCATATGTACATATATGTGAGCGAATGTTTTACTATTCTTTTAAACTCTTGAATGAAAATAATGTCAAAGTCAATTAGAATAATCAAATGTCACAATTTAATATGTCAGGTAAATGTATCATTACAATTTCATAATCAAATTAAAGATAATCAATGCAAAACATCAAATGCTCTAGAATAAAGAGGAAAAAGTTTACCCGACAAGAAATGCGTGACGCTGAGTCTCGCAACCCCTCAGCCTCACGGGCCGATCTCAAATATAGAAAAGGCCCCGAGCTCTCGCTGCGTTTCATTATATACCCAGACCTCATTTCAAATCTAAACATCATTCAGTCAGATGGTCGGAAGGTGTTAACTCAAAGACACACCCTCCAGTATTGGAGATTGTGGAAGATATTTCTAAACTTCCTAAGAACTTTATTACCTTTTGGTTTACTTCTTTGGGAATGAGACATTTGTACCAGTCACACCGAGACATTTCAAATAATACCAAACATGTATAAACCTTGATGATAATCATTCACATTTAACCAGTTAGATTCTTGTGTGAGTTTGGTTGATCTCTGCCAGGATGAAGAATGGGGGAGAGAAATGTAGATTAGGATGAGGGAGGTGAGACCTTCGTCTCAATAGTGCATGAGGGGGAGTTCAAATGTTAATTTCCTTTGTTTTCTCAGAGAGTGGCCCTCTCTTAAAGTCCTTCCAGTTTTTCCAGTCTTACAAACTTGAGGACTCAGAGGGTGATGCTAGCTCTGATCTCCTCAACTTAGACATGGATGATGAGGAAGAGGAAGACAAAACTCCCTTCCCTGTCCAACAGTCTGGACGCCCTAGCAAGATGGAGTCGTCCTCACAGGCAGACAGTTACTTGCACGAGGTGTTTAAACAAGTTTGTGTAGCCCCTTTAAGAGGAAGCTCCCGGCCAATGCATGCGGCGCAGTCAGTGTTCGCTGAACGCAATGGCTTTACTGTCGATGTACAAGGCCGTGATTTTGGAGTAGATGGTGCGACAGTTAGACACAGGAGTGCAGAACCCAGCACTCTGGGATGAAATATGTGATATGAACGATCTAATTCTCCGTTCTTCCCGTGGAGCAGTTCAGTTGCTTTCGTACTTAAAGTGGTGGACTCAGCATATAGATGTCCAATTACAGAACTTTACACTCTTCTCCGGAGGATAAGAGATTGAATTTGTAATGTCCAGTTAAGGATGCTTCATGTGTATGTGGAGAGGATCATGGGCCTTACTTAGGGGAGTTTTGGTTCAGGATATCTGTGCGCCAGCAAGTTGGGCTACGCCGCATACTTTAGTGCTGTTTTATAGACTAAATGTGTCTTAAGCAATATTTATCACATACCATACTATAATTGTTATGAATAGCAAACATTGTGCAATCCGGGAGTGGTCTATATCTCCCGTAATGAAAGTCAGAGCGAAGTTAGAAAAAGAACAATGGGTTACTTTACATAATCCTGGGATCTTTGATTACAGAGTGAGTTGTGTCACCAACACTTCCCTCCTCGCATAGGAACGGGAAGAAAAAGAAATCTCTCTATAATGACCTCCAAGTCGTGGTGTCACAGGAGCTTCCATAGTTGGTCACACCCAAAGCGATTCCCATATGGAACACCTCACTCTGTTATCAAAGTAAAACCATGGTTTTGTCTTACATTAATGTTGCATGTTTGGTTAGTCTTTTATTCCTGTTCCAGTATTCTCCTGAGTGTCAGTTAATTAAATAATATATATTTTGAGTTCTATGTCATAGTGTTTACTGACCAGCAAAACATGATAAACATATTTACTGGCATATTATAATTGAATAATGACTGACTTGTTGAAAACTGAAAGAAAATAAGAAAGAAAACCTGTGAGATACTTGTGTGAATCAAGAACCACGTAATAAATCTTTTGAAAGTAAAATGATTCAGGTTTTTTGACAACCTAATTGCTAAGTGAATATTGTAAATTGCACCTTCAAATTCCTAAAAGTCAATATTCAGTTAAGGAACTTCAAGTATGAAGTGCATCCACAAAATATTTAAGCATATTAGTGTGAAAAAAATATATAAGTGTCTATTATACTGACACCTAAAAATAAAAGTAACTGATGCCACTTTATAAATAAAATAGTCATGATTAATTTGTTTCATACAATTATTTTCAATTTTTTCCAAAAGTACAGTTTGTTTGTGTGTAAAACCTTTCTTTAATGAGGGAAAATTTAGTTGGTAAACCTTTAAATTAAAGTAAGTGAATAATACAAGAATAAATATTGATGAGATTATTAACTAGTTATAGTCACAATAATTTGCATAATTAATGCATAAGGAACATTCATTAAACCTGTAATGCCATATGGTTAATTTTATTTACTGAAGAACTTCCTGAAGTTTCTGGGACCTCAATGTGCGAGAACAGGTGTGGTCCTATTGTGGAATGTGAATATTGTTTCCAAAGATGATGATACACAATAAAACTCTTTACTGTTTACTCTTTACTAAAGTCATAAAGCAAATAAAAACAATTTTTTTATGTGAATGGTCAAAGGTGGTTTTATAGATTGGAGCCTCACTCAACAGTAGTTTTATCACTGCTGTGGATATTTAAATGTTTGGGGGATTTCATATCACATTTAATGAAGGCTATCATAGGTATGATTTATACTTTGTGTGTGTGTGATATGATACAACATTTTAAAGGCAGCCATGCTTTAATAATATAATTCCTCCATAATGGTTAATCATTTGCTTAGGTCTGATTGCATGAAACCTTAGAGATAAGACCTAATGTATATGTCATCAGAGCCTAACAAGGATCCATTATAAAGGGACAGACAGGAGGAACCGAGACAGATTGAACGTAGAAGGTAAGAAATAAGGTCTATTATATATTCTATTCTATTCATTTTCTATTATATTATTTATTATGGATACATTTCTTTAGCATAATATATAATATAAATAATATAAATATATAATATGGGTCTATATAAACATTTTGTAATATTTTTAACTTAATTACACTCACTTCTCTCTACAGATTTTAATTCCTTCTTTCCCTTCAATTTGTCTACTGGTTTAGTTAATTTTTTCCTCGTGAATAAAAAAAATATTCTTTTTTTCTTCTTTTTTTTTCTCACAGCAAGCATTACTCAATTATATTCTTGACTCAGATGATCATGAAGTCATTAGTACCCATTTTGGCCCTGATCACACTAGTAGTGTCCAGGGTGCAGGCTTTTGTGTCAGTCAGTGTTAGCGGAAACACCCATGTGACTATTACTGGTTCTGCTGTGATGGCAAAGATCCACGAGGTGTGTAAAGCAGTGGCTGAATCAGAAGGAAGAGAATTCAATCCAACGGTGAGTTCGTGTACAAGTATAGGGGCATAAAAAGTACTATAAACATACCATAAAATTGTGCGATTCTTCTGAAGACAAACATTAGTTTGAGAAATGTTTGTCATCATTTTTCTCAAAATGATGATAAATTGAATTAAAATGATTCCACTTCAACACAGGGCTCATCACCTGAAGAGCTGCTGCGTGCGTGTCTGGGCACGGCCACAGGTGAGGTTTCAGGTGCCAAGTTTCGTACGGCACTGAATCAGATCTACATGCAGAATGGATTTGTGGACCGTGATTTCATGGACAGTGCACCACACCACTTCAATAATGAGGCCTTCGCTGAGGGGCGCAATCTCATCGCTCAGGGAACTGCAGCCATAAAAGCGAATGTCCGCACTGACAACCTTCAATCTGCCAGAGAAACACTAGGGAGAGTGTGTCACACACTACAGGTGGGTGAGAGGGAGATACAGTCAGTGACTATGACAAGCCTATTGCTACAAAATTGCTCAAGAACATGGTTTCACAATCACGGTGGTTTCACAATTTTGGTTTCAAAATCACGGTGGCAAAAGTAAGGGGGGGCAGTGCTCGGGGTTGTGACTGAAGACGGTGACTGAGTAGTTTTGACATCACATTTTTACGGAAGTCACAACAGCTACTTTATCCAGGCTGTGTGCATTTGTTTGTGGATTGACTGTTTTGAAACGTATATGGTAGTTACATAGCCCCTAGACCTCTGTTATTACGAAAAAAGCCAGGCAATTTCATTTTTGACAATATGGGACCTTTAAAAGAAATGTTCTCTAGCAAATGAAAAAACTTAAGCTTTCAATATTAATATTATGTTAATAAAATTTGTCAACATTTACTTGTATTAAAAATGCAGGAACGCACACACATAAACAGTCTCATTTCATATACAGTAGAACCATAAACGAAATAAACCATAAACTTTTCTTAATTACCAAAAAAAATGGTTTCATTATTACAATTTATTATAAGAAATGTTTTGTTTATGGTTGTGACAAGTTTCTCTAAAAGATGTGTTTTCAAGCTAAATTACATTATATATATATATATATATATATATATATATATATATATATATATACATACGCTTTAATATCCTTAATAATATTTTACGCATTAATCTTACATTTATTTCAGGATTTTTACAGCCACAGTAACTGGGTTGAATTAGGCAACACAATTCCATATCCCAACCTCATCAGACCGGATCTCAACATTGAGAACATTGCAGGTAGATAAAGCCAGTAGGTGTGATTTATGAGAGAGACTCATATGTGGAAATTATGTGATTAGACCATTCTTTCAGTGTTGACATGTCCAATGTTCATGTGTAATAGCTCTTAAAAATCAATTTTCAAAATGAAAATTAGAGATAAGTAAACAGATGACCTGGTGCATAACTGATAATAACAGGTTACACTAGGAGTATTTCATATTGTATTGATGAATCTACGTTGCCTGTTCCTAAACAGCAAATAAGTAAATTAAGGACGTGTTTGTGATTTATGTGTGTTGTATACTACTGTAGATATGTATTTGTTCATGTGCAGACATTGCAATGCCAACATGCAGTGACTGTGCCAGTGGTACATGCCCAAACCAGCTGCTGCCTGCTATTCTGAATGGGAAGTACCTTACTTCAGGATACATGGGCTTGTTCTCCTCTGACAAACCTGAAGGTGAGGAAACATACATAGGTTTATTCCAGAAACCCGCATGGGCATATATACTGTAGAAATGTAAATGTAAGTCAAAATGTATTAGTAACTACTTCCACTGCTTTTTAGGCTAACAGATTAACTTACAAAAAACGTTGGTGTTTTATTAGCTTCTTAGAATGAGTGGTTGTAGGTTGTTATGTGTAAACAACTGAAAAATATTGCTGTGCAGGTAGACCTCACTCCCCTTATCTCAAGAGGTGCACTAGCAACCAGACATGGGCAGTATTTCAATTAAATGTATTTTAAATACGTATTTAATTACTTTAGTGTATTTTGTAATTTGTATTTTGCAGGTGTGGAAAAAATAAAATGTAGTTTGTAACAAAATATTTTGAGGGAGTGTATTTTGAGTATTTCAAATACTTAAATACTTAAGAAAAATCACCATAGTAAATGATTTTGGCATATTTTCGGTCTGATGTTGGCAACGTCCAGGTTAGATGCACGAAAATCACGTGACACCCTGTAGACCGGGCTCCCTCCAAGAAGTGAATGAGTTTTGAACTCTTAAAAACAGCATTAAGGTAAAGTGTTTTGTGAAAAATATACAGTCTACACACACACATATTGCACACTGAACGGCATTATAGAGAAAATAATTGTGCCTTATGAGATCAATGCACTGTGTCGTCATTCATAAAGGGACATCATAGACCCTACCTATTATGAAACAGCGCGTCTGTCATATTTCCACTGAAATCTCCATGCTAAGCAAGTGTTCACAATATAACATCCACCTGCAGTTTTTACACGTTTTTAAACGTATTACATATGAGAAATATTGATATTGATTTTGTATAAAATAATCAGCAATCCTATTGTTTTTCAGTAATTGCGCACGCAACGCGATTCTACTATGCAAAAAGGCACACGGGGTCAGGGCAGTTAGAGTCTCATGTGTAAAACAAACCCACACATGTTATGATTAATATGATTAATCATATATATTATGATTAAAATGTAATTTTGATTTTGTGACGAAAATTCTCGGTCTGTTATTTTTACAGAAAAAACGCTTTTATCATAGTTTTTGTCCAACTCCTTTGACTTGTATTGGATGTTCTGTGAGGTACGGTATTGGATGTTCCGCCGCCGGAAACGGAAATTGGGTTGTTTGTATTCTTTCTGTAGTTATGCAGTCGCGGTATCGTAGGCTATGGTAACCAAACATTGGCAAATTTGCTTTATCGCCACCAACTGGGCTGGAGTGTCTATTATTCAAGCTCTCAACGGAAGAATGTCCGGTTGTGAGGCGTTTGGAAAAATAGGTCCACAGTTTTACAACGAATAGTAAAACACCTGTTGGAAAGCATCTTTTGCAGCGATTTTTGTGCGAGCATATCAGTGAACACCCCAGACCACTCGGTGAGTTTCACGTCTTTGTAAACTAAAGTTTAATGCGTTTTATGAATGATTCTTCCAGTGCCACTATGAAACCATTGTGGAGGTGGGGGGTGCTAACACAGAAACCGAAAATTCTCGGGACAGCAGCATTTGTCCAAATTTCAATCTTAAGCGTTCTATTTCATCAGAAACGATCCTAAAACAGGACTTTAAGTGTAAAATACCGAACTTGTCCTTTAAGGCACGAGTAGAGTAACGGTGATAATATGGCTACGTAGCTTACATCAAACACGCTTTGCTATTAAGGGCAGCCTACCACACCATTGATGTGAACTTAGCTTTACATGCCATTTACGTCAGAGGGAGCTATTTCAGGCCCTGTAGAGGTTTAGTGAAATGGCCATACTTTTTTTTTTTGCTACTTTGCCATTTTGAATTTACACATTTCTCATATTTGTGTTCTTGCTACTTTTTGTGTTATTGACCTTTCAGTAATAAAAAAAAAGACTTACGATTATTGTGGGAGTATTTTTGTAATTTCAAAATACTAATTACTTGTATTTTATTTAAATACATTTTTCACATTAGTATTTTGTATTTTATTTTGTTACATTTCATGAGCCAGTATTTGTATTTTGTAACAAAATAGTTTTTGATGTATTTGTGCCCACCTCTGCTAGCAACCGATACTACAGACTGCGGCCTTTAGCATCCTTGTTAGGGTGCCCGCCTCCAATGCCTTAGACGCTGGTTCAAGTCTTACTCGGATCGGGGCGAGTAGGATTGGAGGGGTTATATTTGTTGCCTTGACCCGGATGGGAGTGAGGTTTAGGGGGGTGAGTGTAACGGAGGCCAGATAGAGAGAGCTGTGCAGGTAAATCTCACTCCCCTCATCTCAAGAGGTACACTAGCGACTGACTCTACAAACTGCTGTCTTTCGTGTCCTTGTTAGTGTGCCCGCCTCCCATGCCGGAGACACTGGTTTGAGTCCCACTCAAAGCAGGGAGAGTAGGACTGGAGGGGTTATACAGGTCCTTCTCAAATAATTAGCATATTGTGATAAAGTTCATTATTTTCCATAATGTGATGATAAAAATTAAACTCTCATATATTTTAGATTCATTGCACACCAACTGAAATATTTCAGGTCTTTTATTGTTTTAATACTGATGATTTTGGCATACAGCTCATGAAAACCCAAAATTCCTATCTCAAAAAATTAGCATATTTCATCCGACCAATAAAAGAAATGTTTTTAATACAAAAAAAGTCAACCTTCAAATAATTATGTTCAGTTATGCACTCAATACTTGGTCGGGAATCCTTTTGCAGAAACGACTTCTTCAATGCGGCGTGGCGTGGAGGCAATCAGCCTGTGGCACTGCCGAGGTGTTATGGAGGCCCAGGATGCTTCGATAGCGGCCTTAAGCTCATCCAGAGTGTTGGGTCTTGCATCTCTCAACTTTCTCTTCACAATATCCCACAGATTCTCTATGGGGTTCAGGTCAGGAGATTTGGCAGGCCAATTGAGCACAGTAATACCATGGTCAGTAAACCATTTACCAGTGGTTTTGGCACTGTGAGCAGGTGCCAGGTCGTGCTGAAAAATGAAATCTTCATCTCCATAAAGCTTTTCAGCAGATGGAAGCATGAAGTGCTCCAAAATCTCCTGATAGCTAGCTGCATTGACCCTGCCCTTGATAAAACACAGTGGACCAACACCAGCAGCTGACATGGCACCCCAGACCATCACTGACTGTGGGTACTTGACACTGGACTTCAGGCATTTTGGCATTTCCTTCTCCACAGTCTTCCTCCAGACTCTGGCACCTTGATTTCCGAATGACATGCAGAAATTTGCTTTCATCCGAAAAAAGTACTTTGGACCACTGAGCAACAGTCCAGTGCTGCTTCTCTGTAGCCCAGGTCAGGCGCTTCTGCCGCTTTTTCTGGTTCAAAAGTGGCTTGACCTGGGGAATGCGGCACCTGTAGCCCATTTCCTGCATACGCCTGAGCACGGTGGCTCTGGATGTTTCTACTCCAGACTCAGTCCACTGCTTCCGCAGGTCCCCCAAGGTCTGGAATCGGTCCTTCTCCACAATCTTCCTCAGGGTCCGGTAGCCTTTTCTTGTTGTGCAGCGTTTTTTTGCCACACTTTTTCCTTCCCACAGACTTCCCACTGAGGTGCCTTGATACAGCACTCTGGGAACAGCCTATTTGTTCAGAAATTTCTTTCTGTGTCTTATCCTCTTGCTTGAGGGTGTCAATGATGGTCTTCTGGACAGCAGTCAGGTCGGCAGTCTTACCCATGATTGCGGTTTTGAGTAATGAAACAGACTGGGAGTTTTTAAAAGCCTCAGGAATCTTTTGCAGGTGTTTAGAGTTAATTAGTTGATTCAGATGATTAGGTTAATAGCTCGTTTAGAGACCCTTTTCATGATATGCTAATTTTTTGAGCTAGGAATTTGGGGTTTTCATGAGCTGTATGCCAAAATCATCAGTATTAAAACAATAAAAGACCTGAAATATTTCAGTTGGTGTGCAATGAATCTAAAATATATGAAAGTTTAATTTTTATAATTTTTATCAATACATTATGGAAAATAATGAACTTTATCACAATATGCTTATTTTTTGAGAAGGACCTGTATTGGTGACTTAACCCGGATGGGAGTGAGGTTTAGGGGGGTGAGTGTAACGAAGGCCAGATAGAGAGAGCTGTGCAGGTAAACCTCAGTCCCCTGATCTCAAGAGGTGCATTAGCAACTGACACTAGAGACTGCGGTCTTTAATGTCCTTGTTAGTGTACCCGCCTTCCACTCAAAGCGGAGCAAGACCGGAGGGGTTACATAAGCAGAGGCTGTATTAACCAAAACATTTCTAACTTTTACCAAATTTGAAAAAACATCAACAGATAATTCAAAATGTCTTTGACAGATAAAAAATAAGTTATCATCTGTGTTTCCCTACTTAAGAAATATTTTAAAAAAGGAGAGTAAAATATGTTTAAAAATATTCTTAAGTGTCACAATTTCATTGTTTGTCTTTTATGCGTGTGTGAAAGGTAAATGTAGCCATGGTGGGGAGACTGATCTCAGCAGTACCCAGAATCCTCGAGGTGGGATCAGTAAAGATGGACGTAATGCTGATCTACACAATAATGCTGTGAACCTGGCATCTGAAGCCACCCTGGAGCTGCTTGAGGACATACGTGGAGCTGTAGGAAACAAGGACTACCTTCGGTATGGGGATAAATTCCTTATATATCCTTAGACAAACTTTCTTAAACATTTAAGAGATATTATTACTTGCAAAGCAAAATGTTATGTTCTCCAAACAACCTGTTTTCTAGACTACAATACTTTTACAATTACAATGATGATTTCTGATGGATCATGAGACACTAAAGACTGCACTAATGGCTGCTGAAAAATCAGCATTGCCATTACAGCAATAAATTACATTTTAAAATATATTCAAACAGAAAACAGTCATTTAAAATGTTAAAATATTTCAAAATACTGCTTTATTTACTGTATTTTTGATCAAATAAATGTAGCCTTTGCGAGCATATGGATAGATCGACCCCAAACTTTTGAATGGTAGTGTATGCGGCATTCCTAATTTGTAAGTCTAAATAATGTAAATCACTATTAAATGTAATGTGAATGCATTAATGTTCAAATTTAAAATTCATTAACCAGAATAATAATTTGTTCCTCCATAAGGCTGATGGGTATTGCACGATCTGCAGTGCTGGCTTTTGTGATTGACACCACAGGCAGTATGGCGAACGACATTGCAGAAGCCAAGAGAGTCACCTTCAACATCATTGACAGTAAGAAAGGAACTCAAGATGAACCATCTGAATATATTCTGGTGCCGTTTAATGATCCAGGTGAGTGCAAAAAGGGTTTCCATTAAGCATTGGAATACATAACACATAGAAATACTTGGTAAAAATAAACCTTATAATTACACTAAACAGTTTTATTGAAACCTTTCATTATTGAATGCAATTTAAAGCTGCAGTCCGTAACTTTTTTGTGTTCAAAATTGACAAAATGTATATAATAAGCGAGTACATCACGGATCCATTTTCCAAACCGTGTTTTTGTCTTATTCTGAATCACTACGTAACACCTATAATAAGTGTTTATATTTTAACTATTTTAGACCGGTCGGGGCCAAGTAGCCGAGTAGCCCACTACCTGCGTGACTTGTCACAGACATACACAGAGAGAATTAACTCCGGCTACAATGTTTTTCCGCAAGACGCATGCAGTTCTGTTTATTAACATCTAGAGCACCACAAGTTACGGACTGCAGCTTTAAAATCGGTTTATTTTAATAGCATCATTTGTTCGTCATCTTTAGTTTTTCCCCTCAGAGTTTGTTGTTCTCTGTGAAGAAAACATGCAATCTGCCTTAGAATTTGACCAAAATTAGGTACTTTGGTCACACTTTAGATTAGGGTTCAATTCTCACTATTGTCTATGTCATTTCCCTCTATAAACGATGGGTTACTTAACGTAATCCCGGGTTCTTAGATAACAGAGTTAGGTGTTTCATTATGGGAATCGCTTTGGGCGTGACCCATTACGGAAGCTCCTATGCCACCACGTCTGTCTTTGACAGACAGGTTGACCTGAGATCAGGCTCCACCCCCACCTATATCACTCAGGTCGACCCATAACGAAGTCATTATAGAGAGATTTCTTCCCATTCCTGTGCAAGGAGGGAAGTGTTGGTGAAACACCTCATTCTGTTATCAAAGAACCCGGGATTACATTAAGTAACCCATCGTTTTTTTTCTAACTTCTCCCGGTGTTTCACTATGAGAGATATAGACCACTCCCCGATTGCACAACGTACGCTATACCTCATCATATGGGACCTGATGTGCTGGCTCCTAGCACTACATGAGCTAAGGATGGTTCCGACACATTCAGTCTATAAAATCACACAAAAGTGTGTGGCGTAGTCCAGCTTGCTGCCGCACAGATCTCCTGGACTGAAACTCCCTTAAGTAAGGCCCATGATGTAGCCATGCCCCTAGTGGAGTGGGCCCTTAAGCCCTCAGAAGGTTGAAAACCACTGTAGTTATACACTAAAGAGATAGCCTCTACAATCCAATGGGACAGTCGCTGACGTGACAACGGCTTCCCTTTGTGAGGAGTAGCCCATGACACAAACAGCTGGTCATTCTTCCTGAAACCTGCTGTCCTTCCCACGTACACACAAAGCGCCCATACAGGACATAAAGAATTCAATCTCCTATCCCCGGAGAAGAGAACAGAGGAGGGTGGAAGGCTGTAAGTTCTGTAGTTTGACATCTATAAGACGAGTCCACTACTTTAGGTACGAAAAAAGGGTTAGGGCGAAAGGAAACCCTTGTGAGCCCAGGAGAAAACTGCAGACAAGACGGGCTGACAGACAGGGCCTGTAAGTCGCTCACACGCTTAGCTGTCACCAGTGCTAACAGCAGTGCTGTCTTAAGACAGAGAAACTTCTACCCTATAGCTTCCAATGGCTCAAAAGGGTGTTGAGAAAGGGCCTCTAAAACCATAGACAAATCCCACTACGGGACCATTCGCCTGGCCACTGGCCTCTTACGCCGTGCCCCTTTCATAAAACGACTTATTAAAGGGTACTTACCTGCTGTCTTGTCACCAAAACCAACATAACAAGCAGATATAGCCGCTAAGTATACCTTTAACGTAGAAATAGACTTCCCTTTATCTAAAAGATCCTGGAGAAAACATAACATGTCCCTCACTGAGCATTGAAAAGGGACAATATGACTACGTCCACACCATTCTTCAAAGACTCGCCATTTATTACTATAAAGTGTGCGAGTGGAAGAGGCTCTTGCACTCTGTACAGTGTGTATGACTGATGGGGGCAGACCTTCTGCACTCAAATTCCACCTCTCACGGGCTCAGAGGAGGTAATGCATACAGCGGGACATTTGGCCATGGGTGGGCTAAAGCATCCACACCCAATGGTGCATTTTCGTCCACCAGAGAGAAATACAGAGGATGTTGAGCGTTTTCCTGCGAGGCAAAGAGATCTGCCTCACCACCTGGGAATGACGCTTCCACTCTCCGTACAGGGGATTTCCCCTGGACAATAAATCTGCCCCCCTGTTCAATATCCCTGGAAAATGGGTTGCCCTGATGGATAAAAGCCTTGTGTCGCACCACACAATCAGCTTTTTTGCTAACTGGTGCAGTTGAAGAGAGCGTGTGCCTCCCTATCGGTTGATATAAGCAACCACTGCAGAATTGTCCGTTTTCACTGAAACATGCTGGCCCCTGATGCAGCTCAGAAAATGTTTTAGTGCTAGAAAGACTGCCAACAATTTCAAGTGATTTATGTGCTTGTGAATCAGCTGTGGAGGCCACATACCGTTCACAGCTCTGCCCATCAGAGTTGCTCCCAAGCCCTTTAATGCCCCCAGTCCGTTGTCATTGTGACACTCAACGACACTGCCCCTAGGGGGAACCCCCATTCTGAGAGTCGCGGGGCTTTTCCAATGTCTGAGCGCTCTGACGCACACATGATTTCCTCTCACCGGTCGGCTGAGATGACGCCGAAAACACGCAGATGTGCGACCCAGCACTGAAAGTCTCTCATTATGAGTAGCCCCAGCCATACTACAGAAATCGCTGAAGCCATTAAACCCAGCATTCATAGGCACAGTCTGAACGGGATAATTTTCCCCGTCTAAAAACGGGAGTGAAGGACGTGATCCTCCCCTCTGTCAGAGTGACTCGATAAGAGAGGGAGTTTGTACCGGGTCCTAGATATTCTGTGTGCTAAGCTGGCTCTAAGCGGCTCTTTTCCATGTTTATTCTGAATCCCAAGCTTTCAAGATGAATTAACACCATGTCTGCGTCTTTGATCGCTTGCTCTTTCGACGAGGCGCATATCAGATAATCGTCTATGTACGATAATATTCTTATCCCCTTGTTTCTCAACGGAAAAGTGCTGCTTTCACACATTTGCTGAAAACTCTTGGCGCTAAAGATAGACCAAATGGCATGGTTTGAAACTTGTAAGCAGTGCCTCGGAATGCAAACCTAAGATATTTTCTGTGAGACGGGTAAACATCTATGTGAAAATACGCTTCTGACAGATCGATCATCACAAACCAATTGTTCTGGCAGATGGATCGACAAAGTGTTTTGTGTGTCAACATTTTGAATGAATGCTTCCGTAGGTGCTTGTTTAACACACAGAGATTTAAAATTGGACTCAGAGACGTGCTGTTGCATTCCACTGCTTCTTGACACAGGAGCTAAAATGTCATTGCTTAATATGGCCACCTACAAGAAATTGTTCTCTGCTGTGGAGTTACAACCATCACCTCTGAAACTCTGTGGTTATGGTCAAGCCATCATTGCAGTGACTGGATTAATTAAGCTGCCGCTACAATACAGGAAAAAAACATTTGGTAGAGTTCCCGTTCTACATCACACAGTGCTAATATTCTGGGTCTGGACCTGTTCAGTAGTCTTGGTTTTTCTCTGCATGACTACAGCGGAGTGACTATCCTTCAGTTGGTTTCTCCATGGCACACACAGTTTCCCAATCTGGACAGTTTCAGTGGTTTAGGCTGCCTTTCTGCTGTGCGTGACCAGGTCACCACTGAACTGCAGGGCTAACAGCAGATCTCATTGAGGCCATTGATGCCACTTCTCAGGTCTCAAATCTTGTAATTGTGAAAAAAAGTCTGGGGGCAGACGTCTCTGCATTGACCTTCGGGGCCCTAATAAGGCAGTGGTACGAGACAAATACCCGCTGCCTCACAACACTTTTCCATGGCTCCTCAGTGTTCATGAAGCTGGACCTTGAGCAAGGTTACATGCAGATACCCCTGCACAAAGACAGTAGAAACCTGACTGCATTCATGACTCACATGGGGGTGTTCCGTTTCAAGAGAATTCCTTTTGGCCTTAGTTCAGCACCTAGCTGCTTTCAGAAAATCATGGCCACTGTCCTAGCAGGGCTCCCGGGTATGGCTGTGTACTTGGATGATACTGTTGTACATGGATAGGATGTGGCCACTCACAATGAATGCCTGAAACAGGTGTTCACAGCTCTGTCTAGACACAATCTGATGTTGAACAAAGAAAAATGAGTTTGCAGCCCCAGCAATAGACTTTGTTGGCCTTCAGGTGTCCAGCTTGGGTATCCCACCGCTGCATAATTGAGGGCCTATTTTGAGGGCCTATATTGAAGGTCTATTGCTTTTGCTTTGTGGGCACTGAATATTGCGAAGCAGAAGTACTCAGTGGGTGAGAGAGAGACACTGCCGTGCATTTGGGCATGTGAGCGCTGGCACATGTACTTCTATGGATGATCCTTTACTCTCAGAACAGACCACCAGGCGCTTTGCAGTTTACCCCTGGAAAAGACAACGTGGTTGCAGATTTACTGTCTCTTTCAGCTGTGGAGTCAACCACCATAGCCAGGCAGCCGGAGTCAGACATAGAGAGTGACCTTGTGCAGTTAGTGTTTGAGCCCTTACAGATCTCAGTGTCTCTTAAGAAACTTCAGCGTGAGTCCGCAGCAGACCCACTCTTCATTACCCTTAACACCTACATTCGGGCAGGATGGCCAGCTCAGGTGAGCTCTGACCTGATCCCCAACTCACAAGTTAAGACAGAACTGACATGTTGGGGTGAGTCATGCATTGCAAGGGGGCACCAAGCAGTCATTCCTCGGGTTCTGTCGGGTTCTGTCAATGGCACACGAGGTTCATGTGGGGATAATCAACCTGAAACAGAGATTTAAAGACAGAGAGGTTTGGTGGCCAGGGATAGAGAGCTAGAAGCTCTTGTACGTGACTGCACACCTTGTCTGCTTTGGTGACCAGCCCTTCATTGTCATTTGTTGTCGTAATAATGTTGTAAAGTCATGCTTGTGCGCATGCCCCTGAGGGGTGCCGGATTCTGTGGCTAAAACAGTTAACAAGTAGCATTCTGCCAAAGCACTGCTTGTGAGTGTCTTTTAAAATTAAACTAGTTAAAAGTGAGAATTGGACCCTGAACTAAAGTGTAACCAGTACTTTTTGGAACAGCCATCATTTTGATAATGTGCCTATATAGTGCCTTAAATTGTTGTCTATGTAGGTAGTTCGCTATGAATTTGGAAAAGAGTAATGATGTAGTTTTTTTACTCTTACTATGGCAAAAGTGAAAAAACATTTTTTTACAGATACTATTTGTATGAATTTTGTGTGTATTCGCAGATTTTGGACCACTAATAAGAACCACGGACCCAGATATAATGAAGTCAGAGATCTCCAAGCTTAAAGCTGATGGGGGAGGAGACACCCCAGAAATGTGCCTGTCAGGACTTCAGGTACTGTGTTGTGTGGCCTTTTAGCCAATCAGCTCAATCGTCATATCTGATTAGCAACCACAATAGTCTCTAGTTAGAACTAATAAATATTAGCATATTAAATATTATGAAGAATATTATAGAGAATATAATATTCTTCTCCTTTCTAACTTTCTGTCTCTCCCACAGTTGGCTCTGACAGGCGCTCCCTCCTCCTCGCATATATATGTGTTCACCGATGCTCCACCAAAGGATATATACCTGGAGAAAACCATCACCGCCCTCATCCGCAGCACCAAGTCTACGGTAATCTCTTTAACGTTGTTTTAGTTTCAGTCTTTGCCATCAACATTTTAACCAGGCCTCCATTAGTTTCCCACTTTAACATATCTCCCCCTCTCTTTTCAGGTGTCGTTCTTCATGACAAAATCAAGGAGGAGGAGAAGGGCATTGAAGGCATCGTCACAGTTTCAGGTGTATTATGACGTGGCCTTGGCCTCTGGAGGTCAAGCCATTGAGGTCCCCAAGTCCAGCATCTCTCAAGCCACTGATATCATTGTTGATACCTCTACTTCAGCCCTGGTATGATCAGCATTTTAGAGTCATTTTGAAATTGTGAACATCTCACAAACAAAAAAGTTATAACAGCTTACAAGTATAAATTATGAAAAGCCAAAGTGTTTTGCTTGCTAATGTTTGCACACTCTTTCTTCTCCTGTCAGGTGACAATTTTTCAGTGCATGCATGCAGGAAGTGTGAAGAGTTTCTCCTTCCTACTGGATGAGTCTGTGTCCAACACTACCATCTACATAACAGGAAATAGCCTCACATTCAACATACGGAGCCCGACGGGTAAATTCAGAGGCACTTTAGAATGCAAATGTAACAATTAACTAATTGACAATACATTTATTTTACAATTTACAGGCCCCATTAGCTGTTAAATTAAGACAAGCTGTCAAACATTTTGAATTTCAGCTATCCCAACAAAATTAGATGATCTTCATTTCATCTTAGTCAAGGATAAGTCATACTGTTATGCAAGTTTTACCAGGCTGCAAATAACTCTAAACATGAAATCTGTACCAGAAGATGAAAGTGTGGTGGCAGCAACAGTACTTTGCACTGACTATATATAATCTCTCCTAATGTTAAGGACGGCAATAGCTAGTAAAATCTATAAAACTCTGAAAACTAAATGAAAAGTAGCAATGTTAGAGTGAAATGTTAGAAGTTATTGAAAAATTAAATAGAAATAAACACTAAATAAAAATGTAAAAATGTAAAACTATAATAACTTGCAAATTGATATTATATTGTGCTTTACTCATTTGATTGATTGTCGATTGTTATTATGCACAGCTTCAATATAAGATATAAAAGTAAGTTCCTCCACTTTTATCTATTGTAATGCACTTGCTTTCAGGTGTCTCTCAATCTAACACTGTTTCCAACGGACCTCTGGGAACAATTCAGAAAGTAGGAAACCTTCAACGGATCCAATTAAATGAAACTGAGATGGGCCTGTGGCACATTGACATGACGACAACTCAGGCCTACAACATAAAAGTGATTGGTGAGCCATCATGTACACATTTAATAAACCAATGCAATACAAAAGACTGAAGTCTTTGCCAACCTGTCTTTAGGCCTTTGTAATGAGGACAGTAAAAAAAAGCATTTAAAATGAAAAGAATCTGCATTCTTCAGGTCAGAGTGCGATTACATTCATCTATGACTTTGTGGAGGAATTCAAAGGACCTCATCCTGGATATGCTGTCATTGATGGGCGGCCGTCAGCAGGTTTGAACCACTGTTGTGTTCAGCTATGAATCGATTCTTATAAAATTATTTGAATGGCAGTGTTAAAAGATGATATGCTCTTTGTTCAGGCTCACCGGCTAAACTGTTACTAACACTGAGTGGAGAGAAAGGTCCAGACGTTCTAGAGGTGCATGAGGTCGCTCTCATGAAGGTGTCTGGGGACAAAGTGTCTAAAGGCACCATAGAGAAAATGGGTGGTGGAGATTTCCTAGTTACTGTGAAAGAAGTTCCAGAAGGAGAGTTTGTGGTATTGCTGAAAGGAAAAGACAAGACCTTCTCCAGCCTGTTCCAAAGGCAGACCACCACACAGATGTCTCAGTCCAAAGTCACTGTCAAGGTACAAACTGCATTTTTTTTGGAACATGACACTTATTTTTTACTGTTATTATTTTAACTGTTATTTGATCTATTATGACATTCCCTCTGTTCCAAAACATAGTGAGCTTAACCAAAAGGTAGATACAGTATCTTCAGATATGCTGCTTCCTAAGATAACTCTTTTCATCTAGATTTGAAGGAATTACTGCATATATTCTTCACAGAGAATGGCATGACATTCCCATAATGCATTGCAAGTTCAGTGAAAAAAAAATCCAATAAATCCATGGTGTATGAGTGGAAAACTTGGTTGCATTCACTAATAATTGCATGGATTTTTCATATTTTTTATTTTTCACGTTTGTAATCTTTTATCTAAATAACTTCTCTTCTCTGAAGACGTGTTTACTGGCGTGAGAGATCATAGCTATAGCAAACCACAAACATCCACAGATTCGACCAATTCCTGAAGGACAAAATCAAGTCCCGCCCTACATTTATTCTCTTTCGAAAAGCCATTTTACGCGGGTCACAATAAGGAAGAAAAGACTATTGCAACTTGTGTTTCATGCCAACTTTGAGAACTGTTTTGTTAGCTTAGCAACATGCTAACATAAAACAATCTATTGAAATCTATTGTGGTCAAGTCGTGTGGTCGTTTGGAAATCGGTCGCTTCTAAGGTTCCATAAAGGTTAGAATACTTCCTTTAGAAGGCAGTAGGCAGCACTCTAGTTGTTTGAACAAATCTATTTTAATTATAATGCTATTTTCTGGAATTTAATATCTTCTTTTGTTTTACCTCGATCTATAGGCAATAGCAGACAGCTCCATGTTGCCAGGACAAGTATTTAAACTAAATTTTACTGTTACAACCAATGGATCAAGCGGTACCTACACAATTCGTGCAAGGAATGACAAAACCATCCCTATGACACATCCTTCAACGTAATTTCTCCACTTCTCAAATCAATCAGTGATGATTGACGTACAAGTTTTTATAGCTTTTCTTATTAAGAGCAAAACTCTGTGCCACAGTTCTGTTTCTTTGTCATCACAGACTCAATCTTGAGAGTGGCGGCAGTGCTCAAGGGACAGTGTCTCTCACACCTCCTGCTGATACGGTCTCAGGCACAGATATTACGCTAACAATCGAGGCAGAGGGACCTGGAGGAAGTGATTCTAACTATGCTGTCCTTCGCCTTTCTGTTCTCTCCAAGGTAACCTCACATGGTTTCAGAAAGACTATATTTATTTGTGAAATGTTATTTTTCAACAAAACGCACTGATTTTGCTGTAGAAAAAAGAAAACAAACAATAATATCAAACAATTACATTTCGGACCCACCAAAATGCAAAATTCTTAACATGACAGAATTAATAGGAAAATTGATCATTTAGATCAAAATTTCAATGGCAGCAAATAATTTCCCACACAAAACAAATTGTGGTTGACCTATATTTAATATACCGTTCAAAAGTGTGTGGTAAGTATGATTTCTTTTTAAAGAAATTATTTTATTCTGCAAGGAAGCATTAAATTGATCAAAAGTTTTTTTTACATTGTTACAAAATATTTCTATTTAAAATAAACACTGTTCAATGCTAAACTTTTCTTCAAAGAATCCACAAAAATATTAAGCAGCACAACTGTTTTCAACATTGATAAGAAATGCTGCACCAAATCAGCATATTAGATTGATGCACGAAGGATCATGTGACACTGAAAACTGGATAATGATGCTAAAAATTCCGCTTTGCCATCACTGTAATAATTTACAATTTATTTTAAATTGCTATAATAGTTCAGAATTTTATCGTTTTTACTGTGTTTTAAATCAAATACATGGATATTTATATATATATATATATAAAATATGCCAAGTTCTTCTTCATTAAGCTGTTTTAACTCGTCTTTTACTGTTCCGTCCAGGTGACTGACTTGACACCTCCAAAATGTGAAATTGTCGATGTACAGGGTACTTGCTACTCCTCCTCTTGCAGCTCATCAAACTGGGACCTGTCCGTCAACATCACAGATGGTAAAGGCACAGGCATCGAGAGCATTTCCATCCAGCAAGGCAGTGGAAATTTAACCAAGAAGGAAGAGGAAGACAGTGTGATGGGTCTATATGAGGCCTCCTGTTGTTCAACTTCCGTGACTTTGTCTGCAGTTGACAAGGTTGGGAATGTGGGCAGGTGCAGTTACACTATGAAGTCTAGCGCAGGCTCTCGCCTCATAAGCATGTCCCTCCCTCTGTGGACATCTCTGCTTTTCTACGTTTTTCTATGTGACACATTACCTCTGTAATGATATGGAATCCATCAACCAAATACACAACCATCCTATCATTCTTTCTCATCCCATCCTTTTTTCTCAGATTTCTCAGAGCTGTGAGTTTGTGTAAAGCAAAGCATTTCATCCCAATTAGGGCTACTAATGAAGAACCATGCTGAACCTAAACATAGATTAAAGTTTTATGTGACCTCATCTGACATGTAGAACTGTAAATAAGAAACGATGGAAGTCTTATCATGAATTTAATTTTGACAGCTAGGATTGTCATATTTCTTACTAGTTTAGTGAAATATCAGTATGACTAAAATACAAATGGATGTTGCAAACAAAAGTAAAAAAAAAAAAAGTTTTCTGATCTACAATATTACATTTTTTTCTGTCCAAATATAGGAGGAAATTGTGTAACCATTATGTTACCAATATAATAAATATCAATATAATTTTACAAATATCTGCAATGACTTCTAAACACACATTAAACAAAATGTTATTTTATGACCCAGTTACTCTAATGTACAACTTTTCAAAATGTGACATTTATTTCAATGACATTTATACTTTGTGAAGCATTATTATGGACCATAAACAGAGTCATATGTTAAATAACTTGTCTTGTTCTTTTTTTGTAATTGAATGTAGTACATGTTGCAACATGAACATTTAATCTCTAGAAGATTTCAAGCAGCTATTCCCATGTTAAAATGCATACCAGAGTTGTTTACATAATTTTACATAAACCGGAACACACATATGAGTTGTACTCGCATATGGCTTTGAGACTTTTTTAAGCAGGCTACTCTGCTCAACATATGCTTGTATAATTGCCTAAAATGAATGCTTGTATAATTGCCTAAAATGAAAAGATACGCATTTTAAAGTGATGCTGATTTTTCTACATTTTATCTTGGTTTATGTCTCACTTGCAATAAATGTCAGTTATTTGAACCTATTTCAATCTTGAGGTTTGCAAAAGGCTTTTTAGGCAGTCTGTGTATCACATATTATTACACCACCACCCAGTGGTTGATATGATTTGCAACATTTTTCTTTCTTGTCTGCATCATACATTCACATGAATCAAATAGATCTGATACAATTTCAAGAGAAACTGTGGAGCAAACAAACTTTGATCATTTTTATTGGATTATCAATTTTTAGGACACAAATTTGTCATGCAAACAGTAAAATATGACCCTCGTACAATTAAAAAATTCAAATGAACTCCACGTTTTCAATTTGGGGTGTTTATTTTATTATATATATATATATATATATATATATATATATATATATATATATATATATATATATATATATATATATATATATATATATATATATACACATATACACACAGTTTATTATTTAACTCCCATAGCAAATCATGTTTATTGGCAACATTTACAGACTTTCAGCTGTTTGCAATGAAAAAATCAAACAAAAGTCATTGAAATGGCTTAACACAACAAATGTTTCAAGTGGTTTCCCTAAAATCAACTGAAAATGCAACATTTTATTTCTGCAGTTTCAAAATTATACAACCCCCTGAATAGAATCCCTCATAATAGCACAAACCTGCAAAACAGGTGTTGTCTCAAGCACACCCGATGCAGAAACTCAGGGGGTTCATTAGTTGCACCAGGTGAGCTTGAGCTACAACATGAAATATCTGACCTGGCTGGGTTTGTTGATTCATGTTTGAATGGTTAAAAAAAGTTAAGAGAAGATTTCATCGCCCTTCACAAACAAAGAACAGGTTACAAAAATATAGCTTAGGCACTAAATGTTCCCAGAGACACCATTGGAAACATAGTCTGCATGTTCAAAGTTAAAGGGATACTCCACCGTGTTTTCATATTAAACTATTTATTCCCTTAACTAAGACAAGTTGATACATACCTCTCTCATCTCAGTGCGTGCACTAAATCGCTCTGTCTTGGGCCGAAACTTTGTTAGCACTTACAACTGTTGTAATATCATCACTCGGGGCGGTGAGAGGATTTTTCACGAGTGATGATATTACTGCGCCAAGTCGAAGTGCTCCCAAGCACTTGCTATGGTATTCCGCCATACATTTAGTTATCCATTTTACACGCTTAGAAAAGCGCAACGTTTTATTTTGTGTCACCGTCCTAGGTCGAGTTACAGTACTCGAGTAATTGTATTTAAATTGGGAAAACGTGGAGGTTTTTGGTCGCTCCAAGTCAGCTCCAATTTACTCAAAATCATATAAATAAGCCACAGAAGTTTTGGGATTCTGTTCTGTGGAGCGATGAAACAAAACTTTTTGGCCCTATGGATCAGTGGTATGTCTGGAGAAAGAAGAATGAAGCATGTGCTGAAAAGAACACACTGCCTATAGTTAAGCATGGTGGTGCTCGGTGATGCTCTGGGGCTGCTTTGCATCCTCTGACACTGGAAACCATCATGCATTCTGTGATGAAGCTGAAGCTTTTGTGTCATAGGACCTTCCAACAGGACAATAATCCCAAGCATACCTCAAATTCAACCAAGGCTTGGTTACAGAAGAAGTCCTGGAAGATTTTACAGTGACCATCACAGTCACTTGACTTGAACCCCAAAGAAAATCTCTGGTGGGATTTGAAGGCATTTGAAGCACGCAGACCCAAGTATACTGAACTGGAGGCCATTGAGGAATGGGCTAAGATTCCATTTCCTCAGAAACGCTGCCAGAAGTTGGTGTCTGGTTATACATTTTGTTTGCAGCAGGTCATAACAGAAAAAGGGGTGTTCTACTAAGTACTAAAGATGCTTGCCATGAAGGGGTTGAAAAGTTTTGAGACTGCAGAAGTCATTAAAAGTTGCATTTTCAGTTGAATTTGGGGAAACTGCTTTTTGGGGCAAACAGCACATTGCAAACAGCTGAAAGTCTGTACATTTTGCAAATAAACCTGATTTGCAATAGGGGTTGAATAATTTCAATTACAACTGTTACAAGAGTTACAGCTGGTTGAGAAATTAATAGGAAAAATAACGTTTTACTTCACATTTAAAAAAAAAAAAAAAACAATTTAAGCACTGTACAAAATGTATGCAGTTAAAATATAGAAATATAATCTTTTATTTACTTTTCTCTTTTAAAAATAGCATTTCCATAAATTAATTTGTAATCAGGCCTAATACCACTATATTTTCTGTAACAGAATATTCATCAACCATATATCAACTGCTTTGTTAAACAACCCAATTACTTTATGTAACATGTTGAGTGTTGACATGTTTCTTGAGATGGGCTGACTGAGTGAAACGTTTCCCACATTCTTTGCACTCAAACGGCCTTTCCCCTGTATGGATGAGCTTGTGTCTTTTGAAGTTACCTAGATCCACAAATCCTTTTTCACAGTGTGGGCAAATGTAGCGTTTCTCTCCTCTATGCCCCTGCATATGCATATTCAGAGCAACCCTATGTTTAAACTTCTTCCCACACAGCGTGCACGAGAATGGCTTCTCTCCGGTGTGCATGCGCATATGGGTAGACCGGTCTGCCTTGGCCAAAAACCTCTTTCCACAAACTTTACAAGGAAAAGGCCTTTCTCCTGAGTGAATGAGCTGATGTTTGGTAAGGGTAAAGTGGTACACAAAACTCTTCCCACATTGTTCACACTGATACCGTTTCTCCTCTGCATGGACCTTCATGTGCCGGTTAAGGCCTCGTACGCTAGGGAATGCCTTTCCACACTGGGAGCAAGTATAAGGTCTCTCTCCTGTATGAAGTCTCATGTGGTTCTCCAAGGCAGAAGCGTTGCTGAGGACCCTTCCACACTCAGGACACTCAGTATTTTTCTGAAATGTTTTACTTGAAGGTTTCGATAAGACGTGACTTTCGCTACTGGAGCCATAATGTGGTGTTTCACTAATCAAGTTGTTCTGCACCCGATCCACCCTCTTATCATTGACCTTGACTGTGCCGTCCTCATCTTGTCTGGATTTAGAGAACATCTTTCTCTGTTTTCTCAGTCTAGACTGGAGTGTGGGAGTGTCTTCATCTTCCGAGAGGTCTTTATCATTTATATCTGTGGTTTCTGCACTGAAACATGGGGAAAGTGGTGCGTCACCTTCAAAGTTGTCAACTGGGGACACAGAGGTCTCTGAAGATAGAACTGGCACTCGGCCTAAAACAACGCTTGCGGAAGCGGCAGCTTGTTGCTCCTTAAGTGTCAGCAGAGGCGCAAGCTGCCCAGATGGCGGAAAATGGTGCATGGGTGCCTGCTCCGTGGCCTCTTGTGGGCTCATCACAATGGACGAGTGCAAATGCAAAGTTTCAAGAGATTCAAGCAAACCTGGTGTATTATCGGGTGGAGGAAACATCTGTTCTGAAGAACAGGAGAACTGATTGGATTGTGTTGGATATTGAGAATGTGTATGTGGAGGTTGAGGTGGGTTTAGGGAGACAGACCCCTGAATTGCATTAACTGGAAGGAGGGGAGAAGTAAATGGAATGTGTGTTGGAAGGTAAGAAGGTGGTGTCGGTTGAGTCGGATTATGTGGGACCGCCAAAGGTAACTGGAATGATGGACTTGAAGTCGCAGAATGTGCTGGTATTACTTGTAGTGATGCAAAAACTTGGGTTTGAGGTCGAGCAGGGCTGGTTGAGAGAATCCGATCCTGAACTGCTGAAGGTTTATTTGGTGAAACAGAAATACGGCCTGATGGCAAGGCAGCATGTACTTGTGGAGGAACCTCCGGGTCTGGTGTTTTGATGGTTTGTGGTGGAAATAATTGTGATTGTTTAAGCTGAGATTGGGTTAATGGCTCATTGGCTTGGTTTAGCCAGGCAAAGGTTGAAATACTTTTTTCTGTATTTGTAACCAATGCCTGAGGCCATTGTTTGGAGGAATGAGGCTCCATTGCAAAGACTTGACTTGGAGGAACAGGGGAAAGAAAGGTGTTTTGAAGTTGATGACAGATATTTGACCCCACTTTCTGAGGGACTACTGTCTTTTTAGATGTTTGAGGATTTGGGTTTGGTTGTGTGTGAACTGATGATGCTGTTGACTTGGCTTGAGGAATTGATGGAGCACCAGACAGCTCGATCATTGGCACAGACAAGTTAACAGTACGAGCAGTAGTCTGGGCTGAATTAGCAAGTACAGAAGTAGTGGATGTCTGTGCTGGTGCACTGACATTTTGTCTTTTGTTTTGGGGAGACAAGTCTGCATTGATTTCTGATGTTCTTTTAGATGTACCTTGGATGTATGGTATAGTTTGATTAGGTTTGTGACTACAGGAATCCACTCTGCGACTACAGGAGGTAGGAATCACTGATGTTGGAGACTTTTCTCTAATGTTGCTATGGTGCCTGGTCATTGTTTGAAATGATGGTGGAATCACAACTGTGAATACAGAGAGGTGAAGATGCAAGAAATTAACATTAAGAACATAATGTATATGGAAATTTGTGATGTGCATTTTGGCTATTTGGAGTGCGTGAATTCTTGAATTCTCAGATACTTTGTGATGTGAATTCTTGAATTCTCAGATACTTTGTGATGTGTATTTGAGATGAGTGCTTGTGGTGGGATGGGGTGATTTCATAATATTTTCAAATATTTAGTCTACATTGGTCTAGGCACCAAACATAAAAAGTTTGTTTTTCAACTTAAAAACAAAAAATGAAATACAGCACATACATATTTATTCATATTTTTGTTATTTGAGAAGATTTGGCTATTTTGTGATATATATACACACTGAACAAAATTATAAACGCAACACTTGTTTTTGCCCCCATTTTTCATGAGCTGAACTCAAAGATCTAAGACTTTTTCTATGTACACAAAATGCCTATTCCTCTCAAATATGGTTCACAAATCTGTCTAATCTGTGTTAGTGAGCACTTCTCCCTTGCTGAGAGAATCCATCCACCTCACAGGTATGGCATATCAAGATGCTGATTAGACAGCATGATTATTGCACAGGTGTGCCTTAGGGTGGCCACAATAAAAGGCCACTCTAAAATGTGCAGTTTTACTGACTGTGGGGGGCTGAAATATATCTTTACGATTATATTTGACTAATCGCCATTAGTACATTTTTGAGATATATAATTACTTTGCAAAACATCTCTCATTTGAAGCATAAACATAATTAACAGAAAAAGCTTCTTGTAGCAGCCTACGTTCCTGCTGTATCCTGCAGCCTATCTGGCAACCTCGAGTCAGGGAGGAGGGAAAGGGGATACACCGTTCTACAGTAATTTGAAAGTGATTGCAGTACCAGTTTTGGCCACATTCTTACATATGGCTCCTTTAACTGACTAAAGAACAAAGAAAAGATTTTCAAAGTTTTTACTGTTGGGAATGAGGCATGTTTATCAATATGTCAACATCACCCCTCCTTTTAATTACATTTTTTTAAATGTTTGGGAATTGAGGATACTAATTGTTGAAGTTTTGCAAGTGGAATCTTTGTACCTACAATTTTTGTGACTGTTCTTTTGTACCCGTTGCTGATGAAAGTTTGGATCGTCCTTTTTATCTTCGGGACTGAGAACTCGATATCTGTTTTTCTCCAAACAAGCTGAAACATGGACTCATCGGACCACAGCACACATTTCCACTGTGCTTTATGGCGCTTTGCCACAGACTGATCGACTCCATGCCACGCCGCATTGCTGCAGTAATTCAGCAAACTGAGTATTCAGAAAACTAATACTCAAACTAAGTATTGAGTGCTGTACATGCTCATACTTTTCATGTTCATACTTTTCAGTTGGCCAACATTTCTAAAAATCAATTTTTTGTATTGGTCTTAAGTAATATTCTAATTTTCGGAGATAGTGAATTTGGGATTTTCATTAGTTGTCAGTTTTAATCATCACAAGTAAATAAAATAAACATTTGAAATATATCAGTCTGTGTGTAATGAATGAATATAATATCCAAATTTCACTTTTTGAATGGAATTACTGAAATAAATTAACTTTTTGATGATATTCTAATTATATGACCAGCACCTGTATATACTTGTAAACAGTGGGTCTTTTATTCAAATTGCATTTGGACTCAATAGCATTTACACCAAGTAATTCATCTTTAAAGCTTTCATAAAATCAACAGCACGACAGCTTGTTCTAGTAAACCCAAACATTAAAATTCCCTAAATTAAAATTAAAACATTAACATTTTATGTTAATAAAAGTTAAGAAACTCATTCAGGTTTGGAAAAACTTGAGGGTTAGCAAATGATGACACACTTTTCATTTTTTTGGGGTGAACCATCCCTTTAAAATAACATTTAAATGATGTACTGTTACTTTACGTGCATCAACTTTAAAATAATGAACTCATTGTACCTTATATCATTGGCAGAACAATCAACGAATCATAAAACAATTAACACTGTTGCAGAACACATCCTAGTAATTAAGTTAAACCAAACTTTTATTCTGGTGGGTTGTAGTGAATAAAAGTTTTGTATTGATATTATTTATTTAGGCCCAGGGGCGGCGCTAGGGCTGGGATAAGGGGGCTTAAGCCCCGAATGTTTTTTGTAAAGCCAAGAATATTTTGCTACCTTGTCTTTCTCATAGAGCAAAACAATTAATCAGAAAAAAAATTGTGAATAAGATTACAGCTGCCATGATTCCCTTAGCATGAAAAGTGCATATTACACTTTATTTATATTTTTTCCTTTGCATTAAAGGTACTTACAATGTGCTTTTGCAGCATTGAGCATTGTAGTCAATCACAGACATGTCTGTTGAACGCATCGGCCAATCAGAGGCGTTTAAAAGAGTTGCTGTGCTGAAGATGTGTTTTTGTGCGAGCTCACAGAGTTCTATAATTTTTCGCAAACCTGTCATTATTATTGTCAATATACTTAAGATGCAACTAAGAGATTCACTGCATTGTATTTTATATTCTTGATGCTGCTCTGATGCACTCCATTACGCACCGCTCTGTGTGTTGTTAGGATGACTAAAAGTTCAGCGGTCTAGCTCATCAATGTCAAAATGATTAAAAAAGGCAGGGCTTACCGTTCACAGAAGGATGTTAACAGTGAACGAATGCCTGGTAAAATGTAAGTAGATAAAGATTTAATATTTGACAACTGTTTTACAATAGAAATGTTGAACTACCGACAGTATACGGTGATGCAAATTACTGAACTTTGATTTTTTTTATTCTATTTTGCCTTTTTGAATTGAAAATATGCTATAATTTCCTTGATTCATGTAGAAAGAATTATGCATACTTAAAAATAAAAGATTATTTGCAAATACTTTAAATTATTTCACTAATAAAATAAGCCTTTCTTTTTCATTATTCACTTAAATCGCTTTTATAATTAATTCATTAATTGAAATAAAAATATCCAATTTTAGTTTGGGCTAAAGCCCCGAATATCCACTGACCTTAGAACCGCCCCTGTGCCCATGTTTGTTTCAAATTAAATGCTGAAACGTTCTCAAAGTGACTCATAGCAGCTCTGGAGATGACGCTCTTGTGTAAAGTCTCATACATTTTTACTCATGTAGGCCTATCAAAGAAAATGAAAGCCCGTGTCTGCCATATAAAACTATAAAAAAGGTAGGCTAATTGTGACTTTTTAATCTCACAATTCTGACTTTAAAGGGTTAGTGTCGCCCAAAAATGAAAATGATGTCATTAATGACTCACCCTCATGTCGCTCCAAGCCCGTAAGACCTCCGTTCATCTTCAGAACACAGTTTAAGATATTTTAGATTTAGTCCGAGAGCTTTTTGTCCTTCCATTGAAAATCTATGTATGGTATACTGTCCTTGTCCAGAAAGGAAATAAAGACATCATCAAAGTCGTCCATGTGACATCAGTGAGTTAGTTAGAATGTTTTGAAGCATCGGAAATACATTTTGGTCCAAAAATAACAAAAACTAGGACTTTATTCAGCATTGTATTCTCTTCCAGTTCTGTTGGGGATCCGCGTTCAGTGACGCTGCTGACGTAAGATGCTGCTGACGTGTGTCTGGTGCGCCCGAACTTCGTTAACAGTCTGAGGGAGATGCACGCTGGAAACAAAACAATCTTCACAAACATGTCTAAGGATTTCCACATAGAGGAAGACTTGCATTTTTTTGCCCAGCCATATTTATTTGAACCCGAATACACGGACGCACCAGATACACGTCAGCAGCGTCTTACGTCATCAGCGTCACTGCGGACTCGTGAACGCGGATCCCCAACAGAACCGGAAGACAATGCAATGCTGAATAAAGTCGTAGTTTTTGTTATTTTTGGACCAAAATGTATTTCCGATGCTTCAAAACATTCTAACTAACCCACTGATGTCACATGGACTACTTTGATGATGTCTTTATTTCCTTTCTGGACAAGGACAGTATACCGTACATACATTTTCAATGGAGGAACAGAAAGCTTTCGGACTAAATCTAAAATATCTTAAACTGTGTTCTGAAGATGAACGGAGGTCTTACGTGCTTGGAGCGACATGAGGGTGAGTCATTAATGACATCATTTTCATTTTTGGGTGAACTAACCATTTAAAGTCACAATTACCTTTTCTTTTCTTTTCTGTATTCAGTGGCGGAAACGGGCTTCCATTACAAATGACATAGGCAAGCTACAATATTAATTTAAAACATTTTAAATAAACTGACAGATGAAAAAAAAACAACGGAAAAATTTAAACCTAGCCTCTTCACTTTGATTTTACACCTAGGCTAGGCTACTGTATATACATGGATTCACTCTTCTCTCTGGATATGCGCGCATGTTTGTGGGGGGAGAGAAAGAGAGAGCAGGTGCGCTCTGCCAAGAATTTACCCGATGGTCTGACTGGATTCCGCGATTCCGTTCATAGTGCTCTAAAATTATTTCGTGGACCCCCTGGCAACGGGTCGCGGAACTCACTTTGAGAACCACTTTTTTAGATTATCTGAGATGAGCTCAAGAGAACTCGGCAGCATCTCTGCAAAGAACTGATATATAGCTTTCTCAGTGCGTAACAGAGATTCAAGTGACATTTCTTGATGCAGACTGTTAAGTGACAATGGTTTTCCAAAGTACTCCCGAGCACACATGGCTGTATTTAACACAGTAGCATAACGGTTTCTCATGCAGTGCCATCTGAGGGCTCAAAGGTCATGCACAATTAACAGAGCTTTACTGTCTTGCCCTAAATGTACTGCGATTTCTCTGGATTCCCTGAATCTTTTCATAATATTATGTATGGTAGAAGGTGAAAGACATTTTCAATTCTTTGCAATCTTGCATTTAAAAATGTGATTTTTTTAATTGTTTTACTATTCTCTCGTGATATTTAGAACAAAGTAATTATAATTAGAAAATATACTTAAGTTGGTCAGTGAAAACTTTGAAAATCTTTTCTTTATAGTTTTGTCAGTTCACAAATCACATATTCTTGATTTTATGTCCCAACTTTTCTGGTTTTGGGGTTCTATATACATATGTACATATATATATATATATATATATATATATATATATATATATATATATATATATATATACACATACATACACACATTTAAATATATAAATATATATTATATATAAATGGAACATTTAAAAAATTCATTTTCATTCAAGTTTAAAAAAAAGTGTATAATGCTGTGTATAGCCTAACGTTTTTATTCTGTTCTATCAACTGCTGCTAAATTAGTAACGTATGAGAATATTTTCTCATTGTTCGGTCAAATTTGTGAATGACTCTTTTACCTCTTTCCACGGTGTCCTTATTTGGCTCTTTGCGCACCAGTATCGGCTCAGCACCTTCCTGCTTCAATAGAAAGTATCCTGGTGCGTAGTTGGCGCATTCAGTCTCATGAGGCTGAAGACACAGAACATAAAATCATAATGCATAAAAGGGCCAGCATTAAAATATTATCCACTTTCTAAAGATCACATATTAACACAAGATTTAGAAATTAAATTAAACTCCTAAACTCTAAGTGACAAAGAATTAAGTCTCACCTCACTTAACATTTTGATATTCAATTAAACTCTTACAGAGAAGGAATATGATCTCAGTCTGTGTGAAATTGATTCGATATGCAAAACAGAAAAGTGGGAGGAAGGAAGTGAAAGAGAACCAGAATGAGTAAACACTAGTCTATCGTTTCTTACCTCTTGTTTGATGAGGAGCAATGCAAGCTGTCTGCTCCCATCCTCACTGGCACAAAGATCTGTGAGTTTATCACTCGTAATGTCTCCCACACTAAGATGTTGCCCTATAAAATGAGGAGGGCTGCATCCCTGGTCAACCAAAATGGGCTTTTCTAACAAATGAAAATGAGAAAAAAGACCAGCAAAAAAGTAATTATTTGGAAACTATAAACCATTTTGAAGAACACTATAGAAAAGTGCACAAAACACATAGTCAAACCATCTTAGTCAAGTTTTTTTCTTCTAGATTTTATTTTTTTAGCAGGACATACATTACAAATAATTATATAATATATTTCCAGAGAGTTAAAAAAGTATTCTGGCTTTTATGCATTTACCATTTGACTTCGTCTAAGCCGTTAAAAGTCGTTATAATTTTCCAGGAAGTGTTTATTGAACGCCATAACGCCACACATCGTTACAAGAAAAAGACCTACCGCACTGCACGCCAATATCACGATGTTTAGGGACATTGGCACTCTTCTGACTCCTATTTTCATTGAATCTCTTTGTGTCTTGGCTGGATGAATCACCTGTTTTCGTTTTGACATTCTCTTGTCTCAGCTGCACCAATTCAGCTTTCAAGCGCTGCAAAGTGCCCTCATAAAGTTTTGTCGCTTCACTGACAGCGGTCAGTAATAGTGTTTCCATTATGTGTGTGAGCTGGGTCTGAAACCCGTCATAATCTTCATGGCTCGCCTCAGGCATGGCGCAATTCGGATTAGTTGAATTGTATGGAGCAGACGTTATATGGTTCCTTTGACAGAATCAACGAGGATTACACGTCCAGGGGAGGGCGGTATACTTCCGCACTGAATGTTAAAAACTTTTATTTATAGACTGCAGAAAAGGTTTGCGGTCTGCTTTTAAAATGACACTGTGACACATTCTGAAGCACTGCACACCGTATGTAAATTTCGTCAAAAGAATTCCCACAACACGTATTGATATGCATTATTTGTGAATAAGTCCATCATCTTAAGTGGTCAAGTCTATGAATCAATCAATGAAAATGCATTACCTATATTAAATATAAATAGGCATTGAAAGGAAATTCTTGTTACTATCCTATGCAAAATTGATGTCACAAGTGAATTTTAGGCTTTTTAAAAATTGCATATTTCAAAATATGTCAGTTTAATTCTGTTCATCTTAATTTTTAGCATTATAATTAAGATTATGTCAATATTACTACATTTAAATGATTTGAAGACTTATTTGGGCCCCCTGGAAGTTTGCTGAGGCACCCTGGTTACGAACCATTGCCATAGAGTGGTAGGCCTACTCCATATAATTCAGGTGGAATTATAAAGTATCTGTATTTGATAAATATATTTAAGTTTTTTTACATTAATAAAAAATATTATTTTAAGAACTATTCACAAAATTGTTTTTGGGGGAACCCAAAATTGTTCTTCTATGGCAGGGAATAGCAAAGTCAGTCCCTGGGTGCCGCTAACTGTTTTTTGCTGTATGTTCTTGAAAATATTGAAATTTCTAATTTCTTAACTAATAAAAGTGGCCTAAATTAACTGATAGCATTGTAAAAACAAGGTAACATTCAAAACTTTAGTGGATTTACTCAGTAATGAGAGATGGTTTTATTTTATTTAAAAAAAATCAGTTATGATAGTTTTATAAGCTATAGGCTGCGTTCGACCGGGTCAAAGCCGACCCTGGAATACAAAAGGTGTACAGTTTTTAATGCGACCTCACCTTTGCCTTAGTCACGTTTCAATTGCATTATATATAGACAAACTATAACGTAACGTTGTGTAGTGAAGGCGAATGATGACTAGGGCTGTCATTCTGACAAACATCTACTTTTCCGTCGCACAGAAGAAATTCACGCACGTTTGCAACAACATGAAGATGAGCACACGGTTTTGAGTAAAATTACACAGTAAACGACGAGTAAACTTTTTAACCATTTAACTTTCTTACATTTTCGATTGTACTGCCCCTTTAAAACAGTACTACCCCCCATGTTTGCTGATGTACTTCCGGTCCCACACTGTAGAACGAGAGAATGTTCCTAGCTGGATCAGCATTGATTATCAGCGTATCGTTTATGTTACAATGTTTAATTGTGAGACGAATGAGAGTGTAATAAACGATAGTTAGCGTAAACAGTTGCTAGCGCATGAACAGTCATCGCTAGCATTTGGACTACACATTTGACAAAACTACAAGAAGGTTCAATAAAAACAGTGAAACAGTTGCACACCAACGATATTGAAAAGTCTAACGAAAAGCTAGAGGATAAATTGCCGGGTTGTTTATAATCACCGCGTGTAGCTAGACTAGGTTTTCCCCCATCCAAATACTCGTCATTATGTCCGAAGCCATACACTCGTTTCAGTCACAGCTATCCGGGGTCATGGAGACCGTTTTCAAAGCTGCCATGTTTGAGATCACCCGGCTCGTGGAGGACAGTTTCGTGAAGGAAGTGTCCCGCAGTCGAGAGCAGGTGGAGGCTCTCAAGAAGAGGCTGCAGTGGAGCGAGAGCAGAAGGAAAAACCAGGAGATGCGCGTCCTGAGGTGTGCAGAGTGTGGTGACAAAGCTCGTGTGTGTAACAGTGAAAGAGAAGAATTGTTACCACAATCAGGTTTGTTTGTTCACCTAATTTCAACTCAAACTCCGTGTTGATACTATTTGTGATGTTGTACAAAAATGAAATGTGATGATTGTATAATCTGTTGGAATATCATATATACACTTAGTAATTAGAAAAGAACAGCAATTTATTGTCAAGTGTCTATGAATCATGCATGTTGACATACTGGACACTTAACCCAGATTAAACATAAATCGATAGTTAAGGTAGGGTTCATAGTGACCCTAATTGGATTTAGTACAATTTACCAAAAATCACACGATGGAAAAAACCCAGCAGATAAAAACAGCAAACATTCATTAAACATAAAATAAATTTATGTAAAAATGTAAAATAAATTTTCATCTTCAAGGAAAATTGTTTAACCATGATTGGTTTTCTCCAACTCAAAGATCCACGTTGTCAAATTGCCCTGCAGCATAATATAAAGGAATAGTTTAAAGACCATCATGTCATTCCAGACCAAATTACATTTTTCTTCCGTCCCTTTAAAGACCATTAAAAGACTGTATAATCAATGCCCTCACAGTTGCTTTCACCCTTGATGACCACATGTAGAAAACGAACGCAGTCTCAAACAGGAGAGAGTTCCAGTTGGGAACTGGGGAAGCTGTGAGTTGGAGACCGACACACAATTGGGAAAAGAGAGATTAGAAGATCAAACCAGACCCAGTAACACAACAGAGGTGAGTAGCCGAATGGATAAACCACTTTACTGATGACCTCTAACCTTGATAAGTTGCTTTTACAGCAGTGTTTCACAATGACCTTAAAAAATCACTCTATTTTGTAAGTGCATGTTATTAATTTTATTGTGAACAATAAATCTGTGCATGTAACATTTAAAAAAATGACCTTGTAATTCTTAATTACTAACTTGATCTTCCAGTGAAACAACCTCTGGTGACGTATGCTGGACTTCTCCAATAATTTAGTCCCTTACAGTCGACTACAAGCTTTCATTCAGATCTACCCCCATCCAATCATCAACTTTAACATTATGTGCATGTTCTGTGTTTGTGTTCTCTGTAGTCTGCTTGTACAGAGGACAGGAAACTGGACTGCGTGTTGAAAGAGGAGGCCCTCTATGTCACTGCTGATAATAAGGAGCTTCAGGATGGGTGGACACTAAATCCTGAAGGTGTGATTTAAAGAGATCAATTCTGTCATCTCTTATGCCATTCCAAACCCATAAGACTTTCGTTCATCTTCGGAACTCAAATGAAGATATTTTTCATCAAGTCTGAGAGATTTCTGTCCCTCCATTGAAAGTCTATTCACTCAAAACTCTTGACGGTTCATAAAGAGATCATAAAATAAATGCATATTAATCGAGCAGTTTAACCCAAGTCTTCTGAAGAAACATGATCGCTTAATATGACGAACAGATTTAATTCAGGCTTTTATTCACATATAAACGTACATACATAGAGCACTCAAATTTGGTAAATGGAAGCTCAAGTATGTTTGCTTGACGCGTGATTACCAATGAGGTTCATTCTCGTGTGCTACACCAGCACATTTGAGCTTTCACAAGAACCAATGAGGATGGTTGTACGCTTTAGCTTCTGTTTACTATATATGAGTGCTCTTTGTACACTTGTTGATCAATGTTTCTATGCGAATAAAAGCCTAAATTAAATCAGTTTGTCATATAAAGTGATCATGTTTCTTCAGAAGACTTGGATTAAACCACTCTATTCATTTGGATTTTTTTCACGATCTCTTTATTTATATTTATTTGATTTATTTATTGGATATTTATTAATTTGGACTGTCGAATTTTGGGTGAATAGACTTTAAATGGAGGGACAGAAATCTCACAAATTTAATTAAAAATATCTTCTTTTTTGTTACGAAGATAAATAAAAGTCTAATGGGTTTGGAATGACAGAAGAGTGAGTAATGATGACAGAATTACAATTTTTGGGTGAACTATCCCTTTAAACATCTGATTACTGCAAACCTTACTGCGTTTGAAGATTAAAATGTTTTTACTTTTTCTTTCAATGTTTGGTTTTCCAGGAGCTGAGAGGATGGATTTCTCAGCTCACAGTTACAGTGAGCAAGAGCTGCAACAGATTCAGGAAGACTGGAGCTCCGGACTTGAACAGACCGCTGACAGTGAGACTTACGCAAATATCGTAGACGTTCAGGGCTTGCCATACCGCTCACATTACAATGCAGAAGAACTGGCGAGCTACAGTGTACATGAACTGGACATGGGAAACCTAGACAGTCTTGGAGGAAAAACTCAAGACACATTAGGTCATGCAGTATCAGTTGCAGTTGGGACTGATCAAAAGGACCTGGTTGAGGAAGGTGGGAGACGTTACAGCTCTTCCATTAGGAGTAAAAGAGGAAACAAAGCATCTTTACCTGCACAAATCAACCCTGAGACAGAAGACGTGGATAGAGACTGTATACTTATTAATGCAGATGGCCACATACAAGACACAAGTGCCCTCACGGAAGTTCACAGTGGGATTGCAGATGGTGCTGGACATAGAGGACACTCACTTTACACTGGGGACACAGCTAGTAGTGCACCTTATAAGGGACATTCATTGAATCAATCTCTGAAGTCTAATGTTGGACAAGCATTAAGTGACAGCAGGACTTCTGTGAAAGGCTACCCAGTCTCCCATCGAGTCGTTTCAAATGCTGGATATACTTGTAACCAGTGCGGTAAGAAGTTCACTCAGGCCTGCAACCTAAAAGTCCACCAGCGTGTCCACCAGCGGGACGGTCTCCATTTGTGCAGCCACTGTGGGAAAGGCTACTCGTCCTTCAGTGACCTGCGTAGACACAGATGCAGCCAGAGCGGAGACAAACCCTACACCTGCACACTTTGTGGGAACAAATTCAGCCGACTATGGAATCTCAAGCTGCATCAACGCATTCACACGCAGGAGAAACCACACAAGTGCACTCTGTGCAGTAAGAGCTTTACCCGGGCCGACATCTTGAAAGTCCATCAACGTACCCATACAGGAGAAAGACCGTACTGCTGTGGTATCTGTGGACTGAGCTTCAAACGAATGGACCATCTCAGGTCACATCACCGCAAACATAGTGCTGACCCAAATAATCAATGACGAAAAAATTCACCCTACAACCATACAGAGTTGGTTTGACTTTTAAATTGTTGGAAGGCCATAAATCTTGACTGGACTTGTTTCCCATAAAGCGTTACACTGTTACTGTAGAACCTCGCATTTTAGTCATTATGTTTTCTGTATAATTCAATTTTGTTTTTGTAAAGGCGGGCGGGCACTGTGCGAGTTTGGACACCCGGGATGGTCGTACGTCAATGCACACATTATGAGTCAATTAACCTGATAATGGCGTAAAAACAGCTGGTACACGGCACGACTTGAGCATTCACATGAGCATTCGCGCTAAACATGGAGACTGGAGCTTTCAATGTTGCTTCTGTAGCTTCGTATTGAAAAAAGAAAGAGAATAAAAAGAGAAGTGTGCAAATGATTTTGTGAAAAGCAGAGAAAACAACACAGCCATTCCTCTCAACAAAAACAACTAGAGAGTATTCGTGTGTGTCAGTGTATGCACTCACTGAAGGGTTGCAGCCTCTGGGCTATAATAATATTCATAGATCTAGCCTATCTGACACGATTGCGTATGATTTGGCAATAGGGGACACTGGTTAACTGGACTCCTCAAATTTATGAAAATTATTGTGAGTACGGGAGGTGATTGTTACGTACACGGCTTGGCTTGTAATTCCTCTCACATAATACGAGCCGCGACCATACAAGCATCAGAGATTTCCAAGCGATATCTACAGAGAGAAAAAAAATCGCCTGCAAGCTAGTACGACAGCAAAAAACGCACCATGTACGCCCACTTTAAAGGGATGGTTCACTTAAAAAATCATCATTTACTCACCCTTATGTCATTTAAAACCTGTAAGACTTTTTTCTGTGGAACATAAAAAAGATATTTTGAGATTTTTTTTTGTTCGTATAATCTGTTTGGTTTCCAGCATTCTGCAAAATACTTTATTCTGTGTTTAGCAGAAGAAATAAAGTCATGCAGTTTTGAGGGTGAGTAAATGATGACAGAATATACATTTTTGATTAGACCGCCTTTAAGTAACACTGTGTTGGTTAATGTGGCCATCTTTGCATCTGATGTAAATATTGTACAGTATTTTCTATGTGGTAAGACATTGTCACTTTCACGATCTTTAGAATCTTATTGTCTACAGTGCTAATTTTGAAAATGTAGGTGGAGTGATTTCAGTTTATTAAAGTTTATTTTAAGCGTACCTTATATAGTTTCAAATACACAATGTAGGTCACATGCAATATCAGTCTTTTTTTCAGCTCTCTGCTTCAGCATTACACCTTCAAATCTAATTTTAAACATTAATTTGGTTGTCAGTTGATTTAGCTGTTTATTACAAACACTTTGATAATAATTCTGAAACATATTCTTGGCTCTTCAGAACTCATGTAAGGAATAATTGACAACGGGCTATTGAATTATGGAATAAAATATAGATAAGGCACATATTAGACGTTAATATTGCCACAATGTGAAGAGGAACTGTAATGACCGGGAACTACTTCATAGCTGTGCATTTGCTAAAAAATTATTGCACACCTTGCTTAGAATGTCTATCAACCAATCAGAATCAAGCATTTAACGGCCCCTCTGGAATAAAACATTAAAACAGTTGAATATTTCTGCATATAATGTAACTTGTTATGAGACTAAGGATCTAACTAAAATTAAAGAATATTAAAATGATAATGTAAAGATTAAAAAGATATTTAGCTGTGCCTGAAGTGTTATATTTTACATAGTATATGTCTTGTGAAACTGCTCAATTTTAGTTAATGTGTTTTTCAATATGGGCTATTTACCAAGGCAACATTTTCATTTAGTGTAACTTGATGTAATTGTTTTGTTTTATTTTAGCCCAACAAGGCCACCGTACAATATGTGACGTCACACTAACAACATTATTGTCCGTTTTCTTAGCTGCGCTTCCTCTTGACATACTGAATGAAGCATTAGTAAAACGTGTAGTTCATACATTAACAAAATAAAATATGTAAAATGAACTACAGTCAGCTGGACATGATGCGACGCATTCCGCCTTGCGCCTAAAGGATCTTTATTTCGGTTCGCGGTTCATAGTCTGTCAATCAGAGATGTAATGAGCTCGATGCTAACAGTGCGAGGTTGTGTATTCGGGATTTTATGATGATTACCTGGCCGTAAAAGTGTGAAGTGCAACATTTACTGTGAATTTTGAAACTGAGTTTCCCAAAATGCTGATGTGTGGACTTAATAAGAAATAAAACATTTGAGATAGAAATCAGCATGGGTGGTCATTAATGTCACGATCACTGTTGTGTCTATGCATTCAGCAATCAATTCTTCTCTATAAGAACAAGCTCGAGTAGATCCGATACAGGATGACGGGCACGCTGGTCATCTCCTTCCAGACTCGGCTGTCTGCGGTCATGGAAACTATTCTCAAGACCACCATGTACGAGATCACCAGGTTAGTGGAGGAGAGCTTCTTGGAGCAGATGGATCGAGGCAAACGAGAGTCGGAGGTGTTAAAACGGAGGCTGATAATGTCGGAGGCCAAGCTGAGAGAACGGGAGAGGTTTAAGAGGGTGAGGTGTGTGGACTGTGGGCGGACAGCAGTGTCCAGGAGGAGGGTAACGTTACTACACAGAGGCCCCGAAACACAGAGCAGTGAGTAGAAACACATGACTTTCCAAAGGACTTTCACCATTTATGCAGTGCTTGTGCTTACGCGAGTAGATGGCACATTAGAATGGGGTGTATTTTGGGTTTTGTTAGTTTCATCCGTTTATACGAAATGTTTATGCCATTTTCGATAATAATAATTTAACTAACTTACAAATGACTTTAAAGTACAAAAGTAATTTCCTCCTGTTTCCAGACATATTTCAAGGTATTATATTTTATATATTTACATACTTCTCACCCTGATTGAGATCCACTGATCAAGGGGTGTTTCATGATTGTTCTGTCACATGATCACACAATGGCTTCCTTCCTTGTTTGTTTGTTTTTATTAACATTTTGCAAGTAACAACAATTAACATTCATTCCATTAACATAAATCCTACTGACATTTGGAATAATACATACAATTATTTTAAATAAGCAAACAAAATAAAATAAATAAAAAGAAGGCAAATAAATGAATTTGCATCCTTTCATTCTGACTCAAGTAGGGGGATAGAAAGATATCATTTAAACATGTTATCTCTGTTCACATGTGACTTTATAATCTTATTTAATATCTGGGATGTTTAAAAAATTTTTTTTTTTTTTTTTTTTTACATAAGGAATCAGTGAGACTTTTTAATTCAGAGCAAAAGACAATACAATTTGGTTTCGAAGCTGTAAATTTAGATTTGTGGGTATGACCTTTTCCAAGCATGTACAGGATTTTGACTGCGTAATCTAAAAGAACAGAACCAGCGTTAGAAAACAAAAATAAGACCATTTCTTCTGTAATATCAAAAATGATCTAAAAATCAGAACTGAAATATCTGTCCAAAAGGATACTGTGAAGGGACATCTTAAAACCAAATGAAGCACAGATTCATTTTCAGATCCACAAAAAGAACCTTCTGGTTGAATATCCATAAACTTAGATAAAAATAACTTACAGGGGTAAAAGTGTGAAGGATTTTAATATGAATTTATTTAATCTTATTTGGTATTATAAAGTTATTATAAGCAGACCATATGTTAAACAAAGATAAGGAAGGATAAATCTGTTTCCATTAAGCCATTGCTTTAGGAGCATTACTGCTCATAGAGATTAATATTTTTTCTTATATGAATATTATTGCATTTTTTAAACAAAGTTTTTCGAATAATAAGCTGGGAATGAAAAACCAGGGAGCATTTCCTCCAACTGTGCATTGTGTGAGTGGCTTCCTTGGTTATATCAAACCAAAATGTCAAATGGTTTAAAAATAACAAAAGTAATTTCCTTGTCATAATTTTCCATGAAAGTAAAATATTTTCTATATATAAACGTATATATCTGCATACATTGACATCATAATGAGGGTCTAAAACGGTCCTCTGTCATTTTCATGGTTTTCTTGTCACATGACAACAAAGTGGTTTCCTGCGTGTTGGTTATGCTACACTTTCATTTAGTGGACGTTTTCCAAATATATAAAAGAAAATGACAAAACGGTAATAAAAGAGACTGCCAGCATCTATTTTTTTGCCATCTATTTAACATGAACTATGAATGAACAGTGCTTCTACAGCATTTATTAATCTTAGTTAATGTTAATTTTAACATTTATAACACATTATTGAAATCAAAAGTTGTATTCGTTTACATTAATTAATGCACTGTGAAATAAAATGAACAAACAATGAATGACTGCATTTTCATTATCTAACATTAACAAAGATTAATAAATACTTTAATAAATGTATTGGTCATTGTTAGTTAATGTTAGTTAATACGATTACTAATATTAATAAATGAAACATTATTGTAAAGTACTACCATTTCTTTCAAGAATTTCAGCAGTTAAAAACAAAGAAAGATTGAAATTCATTTTTATTTTTATAAAATATATACATTTTATTTTTAATAATGTCACAATGAAATATTTTATTTTTTATGCAATATTTCAGTATTTTTTTATAAATTATTTATCCATGTTCAATAAAAAAAAAAGTGCCCTCCTAATCTTTAATCAAAATAACTTCCCCTCCCTCTTGCAACGACATCTTTTTTCTTGTCTGATGACGTTTTTCTTGTTCAAGAAGTCGTTTCAATTGGATGTACATTCAATAGGGAAGAAAAGCCGTTGCAACTTCCGTTTCATGCCGATTTTGATAGATCCGTACTAAATGTCACGTCATTGACCCATTTACCACATTACATCACTGTGATATTTTTATGCTTAGTCAAATTAATAAACTTGGTTTAAGTCCAAAGATGTACTGGAATCTGCTCACTGAATGCTCGTGTGTTTTTTTTTTTTTTTTTTAAGGTTTGGACAATCCACTTGTTAAGCAGGAAAATGCTTCTGACAGTAGTTGGAGGTGCAGTCCCAAGGGAAGTGCAAATCAGGAGAAGCCTCCAGCAACTCTGGTAACTAAACATTATGTGTTTATGCCATTGGCATTTAATGGTAATATGTGTTGGCAGAGAATACAAAAAGTATCTGGACAGTACGTTGCCAAAGGGCATCTGAGTGAACTTGAGGGGAACTGATATCTTACACTGGCTGTACAAAGTTTTGAATAATTATTTTTTGATTTTTTTTAAGAAGTTTCTTCTACTCACCAAGGCTGAATTTGTTTAATCAAAAATACAGTAAAGTTGTGAAATATTATTACATTTTAAAATAACTCTTTTTCTACTTTAATATATTTTTAAATGTAATTCATTCCTGTTATGACGGCTGAATTTTCAGCGCCATTACTCTATTTATCAGTGTCACATCATCCTTCAGAAATCATTCTAATATGCTGACTTCTTGCTCAAGAAACTATTATATTATTATTATCAATGTTGAAAACAGTTTTTGGTTAACATATTTGTGGAAACAATGAGATCATTCAAAGTTTGTGGTAAGATTAAAAAAAAGAGAGAAATGATTACTCCTCAAAGATGCATTCAATTCATCAAAAGCGACAGTGAAGATATTTAAAATGTTACAAAAGCTTTAAATGCTTTGATAAATTGGATAAATGTTAATTTAAACTTTCTATTCAACAAAGAATCCTCAAAAAAGTGTAATAATTTCCACAAATGTTATGCAGAATAACTGTTTTTCAACGTTGATAATAATAAGAAATGTTTCTTTCAGACCAAATCAGCATATTCGAATGATTTCTAGGATAATGTGACACTGAAGACTGAGTAATGATGCTGAAAATTCAACTTTTTCATCACAGGATTAAATAACATTTTATTAAAAAATCTATTTTAAATTGTAATACAATTTAACAATATTACTGTTTTTGCTGGGGTTTTTTGCTGTTCTTTTCATCATATAAATGCAGTCTTGCTGAGCATAATTCAACAAAATCGTTGTTATTCCAAACTATTGACCACCAGTGTACGTTCTCTAAAAATGTAATGAACTGAGAGAGGCATTTGTTTACTCATGCCATTTCGTTTTGTAATGCAATAAAATTCATTAAGTGTCAAAAAGCTGCAGTTTTCTAAGATGGTAACTATCGTTTTTGAGTGGTTTCTAATTCATGCACGCTTTGTCCATGACAGGCTGTTCAAGGGGGTGAGCATAATCCTGGAGGAGAAGTGAAAGAGGAAACAACAGAGGCTAGAGACACGCAAGCTTATCTAGTAATACACTCTCAAATACACAACCAAAACGATCCTCAGAGCCGTGTGGAAGAGACCAATGGACTCCACAATACAGATCCTGACCACAAACCAAGTGGACCGTCCTGCACTGAAAGACCCGGGGACGAGGATGCGGTCAGACACAGGACCCCCCCGAAATGGTTTGACTCTAAAACAGACCCTTCAGCACGGTCATCTGTTTCACAGCCAGAGCCAGTCAGGACCTCAGTATCTTCAGAGTCTCCGGGTTTGAGACCCCAGGTAAGCAGCATAGACTCAGGCTCTGTTAAACAGGAAGTTATAGTGATGCTTCCACCAGACTGGGAGGAAATGGAGAGAATCAGGCCTCAGATGGTTTCTGCTCACAACAGCGCTAAGAAGACGCCGTTGGACCTTCAGCCCGGAGATCCTCTCGCCGTTAGATCTGAAGTACAGGAGCGAGTCTCCTATCCCGCGCCTCCCGTCAAGGTTCAGAGCCTTGCACCACAAGCCATGCAGCATCTCAGACCACCCGTTAGGAAGAACGCGAAAAATGTTTTACATCCCAACGCGGTTGTGCCAGATCACAGCGCCAGTGATGTAAACCGAGCACAATCCATTTGCAAAGGCCTTTCTACTCCAAAACCCTCTCATGTCCGTCAGTATCCTGAAGGAGCCGCTACAGGGGAAAGAAGTTTCAGTACCGTACATCCAGGAAGAAGTCTGCCGCAGATGGTCAGCGTGAGGGTTCAAGGGGACACGCGCCACCATTCGGCAAGGACGACGCACAATTGCAACCAGTGTGGGAAAGGCTTCTCTCATCTGTGTCACCTCAGAGCTCACCAACAGATTCACACAGGAGAGAGGCAGTTCTGCTGCACCATCTGTGGACGGAGTTTCACCAAACTGAGTAACCTGAAAGCACACCGCAGGGTTCACACTGGCGAGAGACCTTACATCTGCTCAGACTGTGGGAAAAGGTTTACCCAGAAATGCAACTTGAAGAGACATCAGAGAATTCACTCTGAACTCTCACACTCCAGTAAATGACGAGCCGTGGAGCTGTAATAGTGGTAGAATCTGTTACATTACACATATTAGTTGATGCTGTTTCGCTGACTGGCTTAAATTATTTTTAATATCATGCATCATATTGAAAGCTGTACTACACCGAAATTTTCCAACATTGTTCTGAAAAATTTCTTTTGCAGTGACGTGACTGAGGGGAAAATGCAGATTATATCATTTTATATAAAAAGCAGAGGACTTTTCCACTCTCTCTTGATGTTACAGGCTATTGAAGGGAGTGGGTGAGTTTGTCTCACAAATAAATGTTTTCTTTCACCTTAAGATCAAAAGAACATTTATGCAATTATATTTTCCTTGAAGACCTGGAAAAACCTTTACGATTGTTATTCATTATTTTTATTTCAGTATAAATTAAATTCAGCAAAATACAACCATGGAATATACTTAGAATGGTACACATGTACATTAATATTTCAGTTAGGTATGTATATACACAACATACCTAATTGAGTATATATGTATATACAGGTAAGAATTGGGTCAGTTAGATATATATTTTGAAAGAAATTAATACTTTTTTTCAGCATGGATTCTTTAAATGTATCAAAAGTGACAGCAAAGACATTTACAATGCTAGAAAAGATTTCTGTTTCATTTCTGTTTTATATTCAAAGAATAAAAAAAGTATCATGATTTCCACAAAAATATTAAGCAGCACCACTATATTCAACATTGACAATAATAATAATGTTTCTTGAGCTGCAAATCAGCATAGAATGATTTCGGAAGAATCATGTGACACTGGAGTAACGATGCTGAAAAATCTTCTGTATCGTCACAGGAAAAAATCACGCTTTAATATATAATAGAGATTTTTTTTTTTAACCTTGCGACCCAAAATTTTGATTGGTAGGCTTGGGAGATATGTACTTAACTATATTATAATGCCGATGCAAATCAGTCAATAAATAAGTTTTTTTTTTTTTTTTTTTTTTATAAATAGACTTTAGTTTCTATATGCAAAAAGTATGATTTTCATTTATTCTTTTGATTTTGGGGTGAAATATGACCCGGACCGTTTCATCCATGCTTTGGAAATTTTCTCTCTTTGTTTAAAGTGTTTAATTCATTTCAAATTGGAGTTTTACAAGCCTTGAATAAGATGAATAAAACACAACTACGCAATGTTGTTCTGTTAAATCAGATCCCTTTGATTTGTTTGTATATTCAAATGTGTAGCATTAGCTCTTTCAAATGGTGCATGTACTCACTATTGCAACAGCATTAGTGTGTTTTTTACAAGATAGACAGGAAACTTTGCTGAACAATTTGATGTGCACTTGCTGCTGTGGGTTACGTGTTCACATTTAGATGACTGCGATATTCTTTAAAGTAAACAAAGAGTGACTGTATAGCTGGAACATTCACACTACCATCCCATCTGTTTTTAGTTTAATATCTTTTGCTGATAAAATGCCACACACTGTGTTAAATTACACACTGATTAAACTCTTCCAGTAATGCAGGCAAACAGACTATTGGTGATTCAGGCACACCACAGTAAGCCATGTACATTACAGCTCAATGACTGTAATTCAAATTACTTCCTTCTTTTTTTTTTCTGTGAAAATGACAAATCTGAATAATGATGTTACATTTGAAATGGACCAAATGGCTAAAGTGCAGGAAGTTCATGTCTCTATTTTAGTCATATATATGTTGTTTTGTAATGTTTATGTCAACAAAATTAAATAGTTCTCCAGCTCTTTGGTAGAGTACTAACATACAGTATGTACATGTGTTCCCTATTTTTTTATTTTATTTTATTTTTTTATTATAACTGACACATTTTCCTTTCCTATTGCGCTTTAAAATAATACTTTGTGATTACAACACATGATGAAACAAAACTTTAGGCCTTTGTAGGGCAAAGCTGTGGCACTTTTACGGTTTCTAAAACAATTAAACACAAGTAAAACTGATACACTAGACTACATTATCTATATTTTATAAAATATCCTAACTATTTCTGTCCGCCATCGAAATATGACTTTTCAAAAACATTGGTCCAGTGAAACAACTTGTCCTACATCACAGGTAACCCTCTAGGGGTCTTCACTAATTTTTGACTGAATTAAAAAATATATATATATATTTTTTTTACTTCATCTAAATTACAAAACCTGGTGACTTTTGTGACGGTTGCTATATGAACAAGAAAAAAAAAATAATGGAGATGATTAGAAAAGTCTAAACAGTCTTTACAAAAATAGTCACACTTGTGATATAAAATTACCACCATAGGAAATGAATGGGAAATACAAAAACAAACAAAAATGCAAAGCTATTTTTTATTGTGGTACAACCTACAGATTATCCATGACAAAATAGTATTTCATCATATAATAGGGGTGAAACAATGTATCGTTGCACAATAATATAACACAATATCACAATAATAAAATGCATCAATATGTATTGTGTATAATTCACCCAAAATGAACATTTCTGTGTGAGGAAAAGTTCAAGTTTACAGAGTTTTAGTGTCAGTAATACATTAAACTACTATACACAATGTTGAATATAATGTATAATACTCAAATGGGGGAATATTTGTGGGTCCTGATAATGTTAAATGTCTTTTGTTTCCAGTAAAAAGTGGCCGACATTTTAATAATATTCTGTATTCAAGCCTATTCATTTCCACTCCCAATGTAAAACCAAATTTAGCTTTTTGATAAACAGTACATTTTTTTGTTAACCAAACTTTTACCATATGTCTTGAAGTATCGCTATAATATGGTATTGTGAGTTCAGTATCGGAATATGTATCGGATCGTGAAATGAAGGTATCGTTACACTCCTATTACATAATAATGTCTGAAAATACAAATATTTATAGAAGTCTACACAAGCATCTAGTGATTGTCATCTGTGATTTTCTCTTTATTTCTTCCACCAGGTGGCATCAATCTAAGCTTTGGATTTTAAATACCTTTGCTCTATTTTTAACCTTCAACTTAATTGAAAACAATATGAAATATTTGTTCTAATATTTCTATAATTTTTTATATGGAAATAGTGCATAATCTAGAGGTGCATAATGTCTAGTACTATGATACATAATACAAAGTATTAAAGAAAAAGTATTATTAAAAAATATATAGGACATTAATTTCATTTAAAAACAAACATTACACTGTTTTTGTTCAGTTTATAATTTCCAATAAATACTGCAATATTCCATAAAAATAAGAATGGTCAATTTTGGTGACTTTAATTACAGTAGTCTAAAATAGAATAATGGCTCTTCATTGATTAATGAAGAGCCATTTACATTCCGTAAAGCAGGTAATCATAAAATAATAATAATAATAAAATATAATAATTTGCCCCCAGTTTCACAGACAAAATTCCTAAAATTCATGCTTGAGCTGTTTTAACTCAAAGTCTTGCACTGACCTTTTATATGCCATGCCAAAAGATCAAGGCAAATTTGGTTTCTCATGTCATCACCCCTTTAAAATATGTCAGTGCCATTGTTCTGTCTCAAGATGCACACCAGTAACGTGTTTTTCTAAGGCACGTTCATAAAAGCATATATGTCCTAATTGAACTAAGGCCTAATTCTGGCTTAATCCAAGCCCCGTCTCTGTAAAACCGGGCCATAAAATTTTACACAAAAATAAATGTGGTTCCCTCAGTACACAATCCATATGATGAGTGGCATCTTCCAGTCCACTGGAGGGCAGTAACAGAAAACCTTCAACATTTTTTGCATCCGCTTAAGACGACTGTCAACTAAACGGTGGTTACACTGCAGTAATAACGTGTCTATTCCCGTTATTTCGCGGTTTCATCTGAGAAATCTGGGTGCGAGGATCGTTTTTATAAGGTATGTACCTCCTGAATAGCGTGACTGTTATTATTTGCCTTTGTCCAGTTCATTTCTTTTACTTTTTACACAAAAGGCCCGAAGAGAGGGTGACTAGCGAGCTTATTTTATATAGAAAACCAAGTGAATATAATCATATACAAATATACTCGCATTTCTAATAACATAGTGTTGGTAGTGTTGCCCTAATAATGTGATTGTATGCTGTATCATGCACGTGGCTGCACAAACAACAATAACAAATCGCCCACCTGGTGACAGAAACGAGAGAGGAAAAAAATGTTTTTTTGTTTTCGAACAGGCAAACATGTTTTTTTTAGCTGGTCATAATTGCAGTTATAACACATTTTTATAAGTCTTTATGCCTTTTCAGGGTGATTATTTCCATTGCATCAAGGCGTCCTCAAGGCGACATCAGGACGATGTCGGAAGCCCTTTTCCTCACATTCCAGTCTCAGCTCTCCGTTGTCATGGAGACAGTCCTCAAATCAGCCATGTTTGAAATAACCAGGCTGGTGGAAGACAGCTTCCTCGAGGAAGTGGGTCATCGTAAACAAGAGGTGGAAGTATTGAAACGAAGGCTGCAGTTGTCTGAGAGTAAACTGAGGGAGAGGGAATGGGAACGGGGGAGGAAGATAAGGTGCTCTGACTGCGGCCGAACAGGAGATTCCAGCAGCAGAGATGAGAGCCAGCCGGTAGGGACAGTCCGGGGTGAGTTACAACTAGCTTAAGTTAGTGTTGTGATTGTTAATGCTAATTCAAAACTATTACAAATCCACTCATGATCCATACATTGCCATACTGCTTATCCTCTGTATGGTCGTGGGAGGGCCGGGGCTATGGCAAGCCGTTTTACCATTTAATCATTTAAACCTACTAGTCTCTATTTTCATGCGACTAGTACTTATTCATTATCTACTAGTGCTTATTATTTGAGTACTAGTACCTTTTTAAAGATACTAGTGCTTATTCATTAGTTACTAGTCCTTATTTATTAGATACTAGTGCTGATTCATTAGTTACTAGTACTATGCATTAGATTAAGTGCCTATTTAATTGGTACTAGTACTTATTCATTAGATACTAGTACTTATTTCAATAGTGACTAGTAACTATTCTTTTGTCACTAGTAACAAATTACATTTTTTGCCATTGACTTCTATGGGGATCTGTCATTCAGATATCAACTATTCAGTTCTGACTAGTATGCATTTCAATTGTGACCACTAGTACACACACACACACACACACACACACACACACACACACACACACACACACACACACACACACACACACACCAAGGCAAATAATTAAAAACAGTTTTTAATTAATAGAAATAAATTAAGTTTAAGTTGAATTAATAAAATTACTATTGAATCTCTAAAATTTCACATTGGTTAAAGTGAAATAAAAAAACCAAAGCAAGTAACAAAATTACTAAACTTAAAACTTAAAATATAAAAAAGCAAATTCAGAATGAATACTAGTAGTTTATAAATATCACTGGTTACAACATATCTAGAACTGGACCAAATTGCGCACACACAAACACACACACATACATGGCAATTAACACACACACACATAAATAATATATATAACAGTGTGTACTGTAGAACTTTTTTCCATTTTCACCAGCAGGAGATAATAGGTGATTTTTAACACTTTTATATTTGACATTATCACAGGATGTTTAAGAGAAGATTTTCGTCCTGAGTTACAAAATACTTTCTTTACCCGCAAGGATGACAGTTCTGTCTTGCAAAAAAAAAAAACAGTATTCTTTAATTGAATAAGAATGAATAATTGTTAAGAAAATCAGATGTCAATATATGTTCTTCATATTATCAAATACTTTTTGTGCTGTTCTTTAATTTTGTATCTGTTCTTCAGGTGCAGGAGCAAACACCCTTTGTTTAGGCCTAAGCCTGAGGGAGCAGTCTACCAATCAGCCTACATTGACGGAAGAAATGTGGAGTACAAGACAACGCCTGGAGTCTAACAAACAAACAACAACAAACTCGCACTCTAAAGAGAAGAACGATGTACACAGGCATAGTGCAAAAGAGATCATCTCACCTAACTCCAGTGCACCAATTCCTCAGGATTTTCTGCAGAGGCTTCTGGGAAATTCAGCAATCCAGAGCGAGTCCACTAGTGTCTTCAAAGCCAAAGGGAATGATTTAGACCAATCCGAAACGGACTTTACTCTTGATAAGGAAATGGACTCAAACCACTCAAGAGTGATACAAAGCCCTTCGGCTCAGGATGCACTCGAGGATTTGCCATCGTCTTCACCAAACGATAGAGTAAAATCAGAGTCAGAGCTGGATCTTTTACCTGTCAAGGAAGAGGAAGAGATGGTTCCAGTGTGGGATAGCGTCAACAGAGATGACGGTTGCCAGGCAGAAATGTCTGATCCGAGTCAGGGAGAGCTCAGAGGATCTTGTGATCAGGAGGAGATACAGGTAGAAAGCTTTCCAGGTCTAAACTCTCTCGACATGCCAGACGCCACCTCATATTTCACACCTTATTCAGTGAACACATTGGCACATCAAGGTATTAGGGCACAATATAATCATTTATGCACGACAGAGCTGATGCTATCTAGCGTACCAGAGAGGTCAAATTCATTTGTCAAACCAGAAAATGAACAAAGTTATCCTGGTTCAGAAAGTTCTGTCCGCTATTCTCACAACGATGTTTGTCCAGGCGAGAAAACAGCCAGTCACGCGCAATACCCAAAGTGTTTCTCCCAGGACAAACATGGGACGCCCGAACAGATCCATGAGGGAAGACCCCACCATTGCCTCCAATGTGGTAAAATGTTTGCGAGAGCATGTGACCTCAAGGCTCATGCGCAGATCCACAAGGGCAAGAAACCTCTGAGCTGTTCGCTGTGTGAGCAGACGTTTTCGTACAACTTCGAGCTCAAGGTTCACCAGCGAAACCACTCAGGAGAGCGACCTCACGTCTGTCCGCACTGCGGCAAGGCCTTCGCTCGGATGAGTAACTTCAGGCAGCATCAGAACATCCACACGCGGGAGAAACTCTTCAGCTGCACTCAATGCGGGATGCGATTCAATCGAGCCACCAACCTGCGAGTTCACATCAGACGACACAGCCATGCTGGGAAGTCTTGCAATTGCCCTTATTGTGGAAAGAGCTATCTGAATCCCAGGCAAATGAAGACTCATTTATTGAAAGCCCATGGGAGAGGAGGGAAATAAATGAATCTAATTTTCACACGTTGTTTGATCAATTCATGTTTACATACTATAAATGGTCTGTACTGTTAGAACTCAAGAAGACCCGCTGTCCCATCATTGCCACCTTAAAGACAGCTGAACAGGACCTGGACAAATTGTTGTGCATGGAATCATTTTAAACTAAACCTTTGCATTACAGAAAGACAAGGAAACTTAGGTTTCCTTGTAGATCTAATACATGCATATAGAAATTGAAATGACAGATTTACTCCCAAAGGAATTTTGCTGTTGTGCGATTAATGTGTAATAGCTGGTATAGAATATGTATTTGATGTTTTTATGTATTCCCTTCAACAACAGTAAAGATGCAGTATGATGCAGCGTATCCTCTCTCCTGAGAATGTTTGTGGATCTTTTTAACTTAAGAATTTATAATTTCACTAAAAAGATACTCCGGCCTTCAGTTAAACTGTGTAATGTCTCTGTCGTTTCAACTTTCATGGCATTTTGTTGGAAAAAGTAAATGAACCATCAGATGTAGCGACTGGTAACACCTCTATCTCACCTCAGCAAGTCGGTTAGTCCAAAAATGCTCCATTTCCTTTACTTTAGTCTTCCATTCAGACATCAAGTCTTCTTTTCAGTGTTTTCTATTTTGTATTTATATGCTGTGGATTTGATGAACACTGATGTTGGACAATGCAAGACTTCCTCCTCCTCAGCCATTTACACAAGAGTTCTGTGATCTCCTGCAGCATTGTGTCTTGATTCCTGCCTCTCCTGGAGTGATTGTAATCGGACAACCATTAACCCCTACATACAGGTCATTATCTGATGGATTTGTATACTTTTTCCCAACAAAATCAGTAAATTATTCTAGCAAGACTTGTTTAGAATAATTAATTTGATATTTGTTATTTGATACTTGTTTTTGTTCCTTCTGACTTTGTAAACTAATGCAAGACAGATATGAGATATAAAGACACATATGCAGATATTTCAGCACTCCATATGAAATATAATTTCAAATGAAATTGGTGTTGCAGACTTTACTTCATGTCTATTATGATAAACAAACACACTACACACAGAACATAAGCAGAATGAATTAATATTAATGAGCAGAATATTGTATAGAAATGCTTCTAAATGCATCCAAATTGATGTGAAATGAACAACGCAAAAACTGGTTTACTAATTTGTTGTTGTGTATGTTTTAGATTGGCCGAAGGTTTGCAGAGCACCCTTCCACAGAACAAGGGAATTCACTCCCCGTAAACAGGCAAAGAACATTCAGCGTAAGAAATTATACAGAATTAATTTGAAATAATTTTTAGGCTTTTGAATGCTTACCAAGTTTATGTGTTTCTTGTGTCTTCAACAGATTGTGGCCAGGGAGATCCTGACTCATTTTCAGGTGTGGCAGAAGGCTTGCTATAGCAGGAACATTGATTGGGGCCCGATCACAGCGAAGGTCCAGTTCTCTTCATTTGTTCGATTTCGATTAATGAAATGTATGCAGAAAAGGGCATGTTTTCAGAGAGTGATTTTACATCTTTGTTGTTTACACTTGAACAGATCATATCTGCACTGCCGCAGTTGTATGGGCGGGAGGCAGAGGTGATCGTGAGATGTACTAAGATGCTACACAACCGCAGGGATTACCTTCGAAGGAGAGCAAAGGTTAGACAGACTTCATAGGTTTAAAGATTTAATTTCATTTAACTTCACATTTAAAATCATTTCATAACCTTATTGCTTGTATGATGATGAATCATACATTTTAAGTCATCATGTATATGGCACATAATTGTGTGGATGAAGGCAATTTTCCATAGGGCTCCACAATTCGATCTGCTGTATGATAAACAAATAACATTATATTGCTTATCATGGATGAAAGCAAATTATTTTAACAATTATCACAAAAAAAAAATCAAAAGAAAAAAAAATTGCAATTAAAAAAAAACTTTTAAGATTTACATTATGTTTAACATAACACATTTAGATTAGTAAAATAATATGAATAATTATTTAAAAGAAATGTATTTGCATAGGTGTTCTGAAAATCCATTAGCGCAGGATGATCTACACTGACAGTGTTTTAAGTTGTTTATGCTTGTCTGCACTGACAATGCAAAATGTAATTTAATAGATTGAATGGACAACATATATTGACAAACAAAAACAAATTGTGCCACATCCTGCACACTGTTAAATAGGAAGGCTATAAAATAACTAATTATGAATTTGTATTGAATTTATTAAATATATTATGTTCACAAAAATGTTTTATAATCAGGGCTCGACATTAACTTTTTGAGGCACTTGTCCTTCGGACAAGTAAATTTATGTTTTACTTGTCCATGCACAAAAGTCACTTGTCCGGGTAATCAATTTTCAAGTCCTGTCAGTTTAAACATCAAGCGCAAGAAAACTGGAACTTGCGCCCTGTTTTTTGTCAGCCTTTCTAAACCCTATTTTTGTCAAGCCAAAGCCTTATTTGACCGGTGAGCGATGTAGATGAGTGATGTAGATGACTGACTGCTGCGCTTGTTTACTGAGAGAACGAGCAGAGAGAGTGAAAGCCCCAGTGGCGCGTGCGCACTCTCACACCGTCTTCATCTTGCTCTCTCTCCCTCCCTCCCTCACGCATATTAATTAATTGAGTTGACTGAATATCTTTAAGAATACACGGTGGTAAAAGGTCGGAAGACCGAAGTTTTTTTTTTTCTGAACTACCACTGGTTGTGAATTGTGCTAAAATAACGTTGCCTTATCTTCTCTGAAAAGCGTTTCGAACATTCAGATGACATAAACCACACTTTCAATAAACAAAAAAAATCTATCCAGTGATGAAATGTTTTCTGTGTTGACACAAATCTTGTGTGATGTCCTAAACTTCCTGTATAATCACACAACGTGTGGCTTGGTCTGTTAATGACACGTCCGATTCGCGAACTAACGTTAAGGACTCCTTTAAACCGACTCACTTTAATGAATGGTTAAAACAACTCATCTGTCAAACACTGAACTCAAGAGACATCGGAATCGGAAACACTATACAAAGTTGAATTCTAATGTAGAATGCGGCCTGTTATTTCTTGATAACGGACCGCTGCTAACTTAAATATAACACACCGTTGCCATGAAAACCAGACCGTTGCCATGGATTCTAACCGTAGAGACGGAACGGACTATTTCCTTTAGCGGAAGCAATACAATCATTTTTAAATCAATAAACTCCTTTTTAAATCAATATTTTGTGTAAAATTATTGATTTATTTGGTAGGTAGCCATGTAATAAGCGGGATAATTTAGAGCGAGGCGGTTGTTATAGCGAATACAACCCCTTCAGGCTGATAAGGACCCCGACGCGAATCGAAGCTCGCTCTACATTATCCCTTAACGTTACATAAGTTATATATCGCAGAAAAATAAAAAAAATATATTTATTTTAAATATCGCAATGTCATTTTTTACCAATGTCGTGCAGCCCTAATACAAATGCTGTTAATGCTTGTTTACAGTATGTTACACGGCTAGCTAGCTAACGTCACTTACTTGTCAGCCAGGTTGGGTTGCCCCCGACAGACGCCACAGAGCATAACTCCGTCTCCATAAATAATTTTAACCTATAATTTTAATTTAAATAATCCCGTTTTAATTCGTATGGTGCTGTTGGTGTAAGGTGACTTGTTTTTGGAGCTTTTCCAGGCGCTTAGCTGGGCTCCGGAGCCTGAAGAAACATCACTCTCCACTCCAGTCTCCACTGTTCTTGAGTCAGGTAAAAATGTTTAAACTCCTGATTGGCCAATCAAAGCATTCTGAGCTGGACGTTGGTTCGACGGATTGTGGGGGAAAAAATGTGTTCGTTTCAAATCGGTAAAATTAAATCTGTAAAATTAACGTAATGAGTGACACACAACGTGAAGTAACATGCCATTTTATTTTGTTTGAAATTTAACTTGTCCAGTGGGACAACTAATTTTCTTTTCCACTTGTCCTACAAAAAAAATCCACTTGTCCCGGACAAGCGGACAAGCCTTAATGTCGAGCCCTGATTAATAATATACAATTATTATAAGACACAAAAGTTTCACAGGAACAAGCACATTCACTCCTCTGGTCTTGTTAACACATTCACAAATATCTTTTAAATCTAAGTTTAATCCTACAAATAACAGCTTCAGTTAAAGGTGCTTTGAGTATACATATATCCTTTTTTTTTTTTTTACTGTAGCCTACTTAAGCATAAAAATACCATTATATGTTTGTAGATATTTAGGAAACATGCTAAGTTAACAGACTTGTTTCTCCGAAAAACATATCTACAGCCAGTTATTCTAATTTAAGAGTGTCGGACTGTCTGTTTTTGTTATGGTTTGTGTGATCCCGCCCACTGCCAATTTAACCAATAGTATTTTGACACCCCGGGTTGCCAGTTGGCGGACAACAAACCAGCCATTGACGCAAGCAAACGAACTGGGTCAGAGATCGCAGATTTTACATGAAATAAAAAGTACTGCCATCCATCTAAAAAGCTCTATAAGGCATATTTAAACACATATACATTAGCTGATCAACAGCTCTTCGTCTTCCATTGTAAATTGTACTTGCTCCCGTTGCGTGTCTTCAATCTAGCAACCCGCGTGAGCGTTGAGCCTGAGGAGGAGGGTGCGGGGCAAATAACTCCAATATTTTGAGTATGGACTGCAGTACCCATTTCAATCACTATCTGTCAATATTACATACTGCACCTTTAAATATTGTCAACATAATGATCACTGCCTGATTGTTAGAGAGGGTTTTCAGTCTCTGCAGACTGTAGCATAATGAAGTAGTTCATATAATCCACTACATAGGGAATTTGGTTGACATAGTCAAGTTTTTAATCAAATGCGCCATAGAGGATTTCGATGATGCACTGGATGTCTTTAATGTAATCATTTGTCACTATACTCCATGACAAGGATGGACTCAACACCAAGAAGTGAGACCGTAAGTGAATTGAGCATAATTTATGTTGTCATTATATTGTCAATTAATTTTGATGACACTTGCATTTTACATTATCCCTTTTGAAACGGAGTAATTATTTTCCTAGCATCACGCTGGGTTCTCACGACCCTTAAATTGGGCATGTAATAATAATAATAATAATAATAATAATTATTGTTTTTAATAGGTTGTCAAGGGCAACTTTATAGTGACAAAGTCAAGTGTCAAACTCAAGCTGTAATCGCGATTTATTACAAATTGATAATATTCACACAAAAAAATGTTGAATGAAGTTAACCATTATTTAATTGTAAATATCCATTTCTAGATGCATATTACCATCCTTAAAAAAGGAGAAATGCCCTGCATCTCTAAGTGCACTCAGTGTTGTGACGAGTATCACTGCCCATTTTGTGAGACCTGGGTCTACAAGCCAAGAGGGTTAGGGAGCGTTACTAACCACGTCCAGAATCATCTGAAGTTGGCTGTCCAGCTTCATGGTGTGTATAGTAGTGCTTCCACATCCATTCAAATGATTTTGTCAAGGCATATCAATTCACACTTGTTTTACTTCTTTCAGATTTCAGTATTATCAGGTGTAACTTAAAATGCAGGGAAAATGCACATTTTCATTGCTGCTACTGCTCTGCCACCATTCTGCGGAAAGCACAATTACAGATTCATCTCTCAAACTGCATCCAGAAGTTAACTGCTGAGGAGGAATTTGAAGAAAACTGCTCACTTGATGGAAGTCCTAAACATGAGTAGTTTTGTTATTATTGTTTTCTCTTTTATTTCAGTGTTGTTCACTAGTTTTTAAAGGGTTTCACAAGTTATTGCTTCCCTGTTGGTTACAGGTTATTCGGAATTGTAGTATTTGATGGATGAAGTTCTATGGAAATAAACATTTATTTAAAAAGTATCCGCTTGTTCTTTCAGAACTGTGAAGTGCTGTGTAAGATCTGAAACATCTATATTTACTACACTTATTTTTCATTTCACCACTAGTGAGACAAAATAAGGATTATAAAACTTAGCTTTATTTCCATGGATTTCTTCAATAACTTGACCCACAATTTTTCCCGTCCATATACGTAATACAATGTCTTGACGAGCACGGTATTGTGGAGATAAAATTCTAAACATTGCATATTAAAGATTTTATATAAACACTGAACACATGAAAGTTCTGACAAACTTTCAGTACTCAAAAACATCGGGTTGAATTTAAAAACAGCTTGACTTATAACATTACTTGACTCATTGCTTATGTAACAGCTTTAAAAAAACTGTTAAAAATGCAAAATATTAAAATGTGTGCACATGGATATTAAAAGCGTTGCCAAAATCCATGATGTAGTGGGTTATATTTACAAGTACGTCATCATGCTACAGACTGCAGCAAGAAGAGTTAAACTGAAGAGTTAAAAGGGTCAGTTCAATAGTTAGGGATCGGATTTTTATTTGTATTATTTTAAAGGAATTAAGGAATACTTTTATTCAGCTTGGATGCATTAAATTGATCAGTAAATGTATTATTAAATATTTCTATATCGAATGTGTGCTGTTTTGTTGAGCTTTCTATGCATCAAAGAATCTTGAAAAAAAAATTAAGCAGCAAAATGTTTTCAACCTTGATAATAATCCTTCAGCACCCATGATTTCTGAATGATCATGTGTTTTCTGATGATTTCTGAATGATCATGTGACACTGAAGACTGGAGTAATGGCTGCTGAAAATTCAGCTTTGTCTTCAAAGGCTTACATGACATTTTATGAAAACAGAAAAAAAGCCATTTTAAATTGTACTAATATTTCACAGTATTGCAGTTTTTACTGTAAAATGCAGCCTTGGTAAAAACATTCAAATTGCTTTCAACATTGCTTTCAAAAACATAAAAAAAATCTTAACCCCAAACTTTTGAACATTAGTGAACATTCAATAAAGACATATAGCATATTTGTTGCTAAGAGCTGCATCAGCTCTTTTATTTCATTAGTCATTTAAATATGCAATGGTGCTTGATTACACTTTTCAAGTCAACAGGGCCATTGGGTGTTTTAACACCCACTGTGAAATGCGGCCTGACTTGCTCTTGCATATGTAAATGAAGCATACAACTGAAAATCTCCCAGAGTGAAACTACTTTTGTCTGTTGACCAAATAGACTCTTCACACATTACTGTAAAGCAGACAAAATGCACATTACTGTAAAGCAGACAAAATGGAGCGATGCATTTTCTGTTTTATAATGACAGCTGTTTGTGGTGTAATATATAGCCATGATTGCAAGCTTTACAATTCCCAGTTGCAAATGTTAAATTTGAAAATAAATTGATGTGAAACAGTATTGTAAGATGTTCTCTCTTTTTTTTTGCTGCAGGAAACTGCTGTGGAAAGAAATCTTTTACCTATGGGTCAGAGATATATTGTACAACTTCAAAGAGGTGATGTTCAAAATGTAAATTTTTGAATAAAATATAGTTATGTGTGAAATTGTGCTCTGTTGTTTTTATGTGCAGTTTTACATGTTTTGCTTTAACAAACGGATACAGTCCGACAGATTTTGTAACCTTCATGAAAACTATTGTGTGGGAAAGGACTGCACATGACATGAGACAAGATTGTATAGTAGCTAATGATTGAAGAGAATTGTTTAAAAAAAAGTAGATGGGGTGAATTAATTTTATTTGGTCATCATCATTCCGTTCAATCCCGAAGCTGTCTGATAAACATGAAACACTCAGTGAAACATGAAACGCTCGTCTCAACAATATAATTGCATAGATTTTGTTTTCTTTTTTTTACACACGTTTACCTATTTTCTTACGTACACAAATGGGTTGCTATGTTGTTCTATTTTTTGTCTACATTAACAAAAAAGGGTTGTTTCGACACATGCCAACAATAATAAAGGTAAAAATGAATAGTTTGTTCGGGATATTGTGGAATCAGCTCCCATCGATCCTTGTTTCCTGTCGGCCCGTTATGCGGTTACGCTTCACATTCCACGCAGCGACAGTGGGAGTCAGAGCGTCTGTCTCAGGCAAAACCTTTGATTTTTATTGAAGGTAAGTTGCTCTCATGGAGCATTGAGAATATACATGTTTTACTTGTGGTTTTCGTTTCCAGAATTTGCATGATTACATGATTCCCGCTTCATATTATTGATGATGTGAGGAGAACATGCAGATTTTCTTGTAACGGTGAAATTTATTATGAAAAGAGCGTCACCACGTCATCTTTGTTAGCTTAAAGAGAGCGTGAAATATTTTTCCCGAACAAATCTTTTTCTTAGGTAACTTGTTTAGATAAATCTGTTTTACTCGTAATTAGCTTCCCTGCTTTAGCAGACCTGTCCCTTTAAACGCGAGAAATGCCCCCTTCCACGTCCCCCCCCCCCCCCCCCCAAAATGCAACAGAATTGATGAGATATTTAACAAAACGTGCAACTTTACCTGCAATTGCCTTTTAAAAAATAATCATTTTTAGATTTTCTTGTAGATCGTTTTGTAACTTTCCACAATTCAAATCAGATAAACAAAATGGTCACTGCAAAATATTATGGTGTTCACCAAATACATGATACAAACCATACAAGTCATTTATTTATTGTCAATGTCATTAATAATAGATTTGTCAATATTCTATATGTATTATGTGTTTCTATCTGGCAATAATAATATATGTGAGAAAATTATAGAAACAGAAGCATCTAAACACGATACAAAACTTTTATTTTATCGCTAAATCTGTCTGTAAATATTTTAAACTGAAAGCTCTGATTTCATACACACTTTGACATACAAAATGGCATATTGTGCAAAAAATTGTGTTTTTTTTATGCTTCCAAGATATTCACAATGAAGGCAGCTAGATACTATTAAATAACACTAAAATCAGTAGAGGTCACACAGGAACATTTAGTATGTGTTACTGGCATAAACAACTTCTGTATCTGTATATATCTCCTCTGTTGAAAGGTAACCTGAACCTGGACAGCTGTTTCTCAAATTTACTCTGTATAGTTGCACAATAGAAGGGTTTTGGGAAGCTCTGTGTAAGAAATCCACCACCAGCCAGCCACACACAATGGAAGTGGAAGATCCATTATCTGCCAAGTTCAGGACTCTTATTGAAGGACTCATGGTGACGACAACCTCAGAGATAGTCAAAATATTTAGCAAAGTGCTGCTGGAGACCAGAGTGGAGATCACCCGGAGCTGGAGGGAGATCGACTTGTTGAAGCAGCATTTGGAGGAAAGTGAGCAGCAAAAGACAGAGGCCATCTTCAGGGTTCAGAGGGGTGACTTCAAAAGAGAAGATGACGAGATGGAAGTGTCACGTCATAATTCTCTGCTTGACATACAGAGCTCAAACACTTTCAGGCCAGGGGATGTGGTGAGTGGGCATGTGTGTCAGTTTTTCCACTTGTGCAGTATAAATCTGCGCTGAGTCTATATTGATTCATGCAGTGTTTCCAAGAAACAAAACAGAAGCATTTTATTTCTTTGGCTAAGATCTGTCCAATTTTGGTTAAGTTTAGGGCTGCAACAACTAATCGATAAAATCGATTATAATCGATTATGAAAATCGTTGTCAACGAATGTCATTATCGATTAGTTGGCCTGCTTACGTCACGGGGAGCGTTTACTGGTACGCACACACCATAGACATCATATAGGTAGACGCCCTATCGACCGCTACTGCCTATTGGCACGGACGAGAATTGGAGCCGCCATCTTAAATCGGTCACCCGCTCCGCTCAGTGTAATCTGAATGGCAGGTGAAATGAGCTGTCAGCGCATTAAATTAATCATATCTCACTGAATACTGAACTGATTTTCACGCGTTTTTTTTTGCTGCAAAGGTCATTCATGTAGCTATGATACAGGGCACATGGTTCGGCGTATTTTAATATCCATAGTAGGCTTAACAGTAATATAATATTCTGATATAAGATATAAGTGACCAGACACATTATGTGTGATGAAGGATATAATGTATTTTATAAATCACACACTATAAATATAATAAAGAAGCAGAAACAGATAGTTGCAGTAAAGTAAGATATTTTAATAAGTTGAAGAAACAATTTATGATTTGTGACACGCACATACACACGAACAGACACACAAACAAACACGAACAGACAGACACACACACACACACACACACACACACACACACACACACACACACACACACACACACACACACACACTCTCTCTCTCTCTCTCTCTCTCTCTCTCTCTCTCTCTCTCTCTCTCTCTCTCTCTCTCTCTCTCTCTCTCTCTCTCTCTCTCTCTCTCTCTCTCTCTCACACAGAACGCAGCCACCGAATCCACCGAACGCAGCCACCTGTAATAAAAATTGAGAAGAAGATTTTCAACGTGTTTGCATCAGAAATTTTTAAAAATTAATTTCGGACAACATTAAGCCTATACCTTTTTTATTGTATGTGGATGTGGGAGGGGAAAATGTCGAGACTAAAGCCCTATTCGGATTAATTTTACAAGGGTAGATGGAGTAAGTTAATAATGTAATTTTACCACAGGACTTCTGTAATATCAATAGCCAAATCGCTTGTGATAAGATATAGGTTATCAATAACACTAGAAGTTGGAGGGCTAACTCAATTTGCGCATCGCTGTCATGCGTGTATTACATTGCTTCCTGATATCTTGTGCGCAAACACAAATAACCTATTCAACAGGGCAGTTGAATGCTTATCTGATAACTTAGAAGCTCTTGTGATTATTACTTTAACAGTTAACGTTACCCCACCTCTCCATGCCGGGTGAACACCGGCTGATGCAGTAAGTTAAACAGCATTTCGCAACGATTTCAGTACAGTAATAGCAAATATCCTTGCTCCTTCTCGATTATCTGGTAATATTCTATTCACAAAATACAACCAATAGTACAGTAATGTTAAGACTTACTTGTGAAAAGCCCTATTTTCGATGGTCCGGCGATTAGAACAGGAAAATGCTCCACAATGCTCTGGCATCTTATCTGCTGCCACGCAACGAAACTAGGAGTATGACCGGTTCAAGATGGCGGCCGGATTTCTCGGTGCTCAGCGACCAATAGGGCATATAGTCTCTATATGATATCTATGCGCACACACACGCAAGGTCTCTCTCCCTCAGGGGCTCTGCCGAGCGCGCGCGCTACACGGTTTGGAGCAGTCTCTTATGTCTCGCATGCGCGCTCTTGCTTGCGCCCGCGGGCATCAGGGAGCCGCAATCAATATGCGGGAGACTCCCGGGACTTCCGGGATCTTGGGATGTCTGTATTTTGTCTCGAGCATCAGGTTGCGCAATCAGTTCGCTCGCAACGTAAGTGATGGATTAAAATAGCGCTACCGCAGAAATAGGTTAAATTAAAACGGTCTTTACAAAGCGAAGCACTAAATATAAAGGCAGTTAATAACAGCAGCAGTAAAATATTGTTTTTTAGTCACTGTACTCGGTGGTTTTCAGCGAATGCTTGTGCACTAATGCATAATTTCTCCTGTCCTTTACTCAAGCCTGTTAGCTTGCTGGGTAACGTTACCTCCATTCCGTTCTCTTTTTATAGCATTTGTCTACTAAGTTTTAATTGTTTTTCAAACGCGATCTACTGCGGCTCTACGTTCACACAATTGTTTTCAGTGTTTCTATATTTATTTAATCAATTTATCCTTATATTATTCTTTTATATATTATATATAATATATATTATATTCTTTATCCTTATATTCCTTATGTATAATTAATTTTAAATAAAAATTAAATGAATTATATATTTTAGATGTTTTAAGTTTGTTTTTAGTTCAGATATTCACATCTGAACAACATGTCTGTGTAAATTTGTGTTAACAAAAATTGTGTTAAAACATAATATGTTGGATATCATTTTTTTAACAATAATCATGTTTGTCAACTTGCCATCAGCAATTATCATTAAAAACAATGCAAATATTGATATTAGTAAAACTCAATGTGTGGCTTTAGCACTTTTTAAAGTACACTTTTACACATAAATACCCTGATTTACGGTTTTATTTAGTTATAATAAAAAAAAAATCGAATTTAATTTCTATCCGATTAATCGATTAATCGAAAAAATAATCGTCCGATTAATCGATTATCAAAATAATCGTTAGTTGCAGCCCTAGTTAAGTTAGTGCTTCTTGTTGGCCACTCTCACCATCTTGCCATTTTACTGACACCTCACTGAAATTTTATTTACTTATTTAATGTTTGTTTGTTTTTGTTTGTAGATTATTCTGTTGAATCATTTATGCTCATTTGATGATATATATATATATATATATATATATATATATATATATATATAATATATATAAAAAAAAAATTCTGTTGCAGGGACCTGAAGAAAGAGCAGATAATGTCTCAGTTGGGAGGAGAGGTCTCAGTCTGGGGAATGCTAAAGCCAGTGGACCAAAGACAGCACGGTCAATCAAATCAGGTACTCATTTTTAAGTTAATGAACAGCAATAAACAAATTACAGAAAAGATCCACTACAAAATATAAATGAATGCTAAATAAAAAAAAGTGGAAATAAAGAACTATGGAAGCTTGTTTCCGCCACAGAATGAAAAATAAAAAAGGTAATTGCAACATTTTATCCCACAATTCTGACTTTATTTCTCAGAATTGCGAGATATAAAGTCAGAATTGCGTGAAATAAAGTCGCAGTTGCGTGTTATAACGTCAGATTTGCGAGATATAAAGTCAGAATTGCGTGATATAAAGTCGCAATTGCGTGTTATAAAGTCAGAATTGCGAGATATAAAGTCAGAATTGCGTGAAATAAAGTCGCAGTTGCGTGTTATAACGTCAGAATTGGGAGATATAAAGTCAGAATTGCGAGATATAAAGTCAGAATTGCGTGATATAAAGTCGCAATTGCGTGTTATAAAGTCAGAATTGCTAGATATAAAGTCAGAATTGCGTGATATAAAGTCGCAATTGCGTGTTATAAAGTCAGAATTGTGAGTTATAAAGTTGCAATTGCGTGTTATAAAGTCAGAATTGCATGTTATAAAGTCGCAATTGCGTGTTATAAAGTCAGAATTGCATGATATAAAGTCGCAATTGCGTGTTATAAAGTCAGAATTGCATGTTATAAAGTCGCAATTGCGTGTTATAAAGTCAGAATTGCATGTTATAAAGTCGCAATTGCGTGTTATAAAGTCAGAATTGCATGATATAAAGTCGCAATTGCGTGTTATAAAGTCAGAATTGTGAGATATACACTATTCTGAGAGGAAAAAAGTCAGTCCCCCCCATAGAATTGGACTTTATAACTCGCAATTGCGAGTTAACATCTCACAATTCTGTGAAAATATGTCAGAATTGCGAGATATAAAGTCGCAATTATGTCTTGTCAGAATTGCGAGATATAAAGTCGCAATTATGTGCTGTCAGAATTGCATGATATAAAGTCGGAATTACGAGAAAAAGTCTTTTTTTTAAGAATTCTTAGTTTTCTCTCTCGCAATTCTGATTTTATAACACGCAATTGCGACTTTATATCTCACAATTCTGACTTTGTAACACGCAATTGCGACTTTATATCACGTAATTCTGACTTTATATCTCGCAATTCTGACTTTGTAACACGCAATTGCGACTTTATATCACGCAATTCTGACTTTATATCTCGCAATTCTGACTTTGTAACACGCAATTGCGACTTTATATCACGCAATTCTGACTTTATATCTCACAATTCTGACTTTGTAACACGCAATTGCGACTTTATATCACGCAATTCTGACTTTATATCTCGCAATTCTGACTTTATATCTCGCAATTCTGAGAAATAAAGTCAGAATTGCGAGAGGAAAACTCGCAATTGTGAGAAAAAAAGTTAGAATTGTGAGATATAAAGTCGCTATTATTATTTATTTATTTAGTGGCGGAAACAAGCTTCCATAAAGAACTGTACAGTGTTCTGTAAGTGTGTAAAAATCTTTTTTTTTTGAAAAAAAAAAAGTTTTACATTTCTGTAAAAATGTTCTGTCATTTTTTTTTACTGTTCTTCAAAACAAGTCATGAAAACAAGTTTTTATGACGGCCACCATTTAAATGTTTATATTACAAAAAATGAATTATATTAGAAACATAATCATGTAATTATAACGTTATTACTATAAAAACTTCTTTGTGTGTAATTTATTTGTGTTAAATGTGTGTTTGACTCCCTGTAAGTTTACAGCATTGGTTGAGTTTTTTTTCCTTGAATCACTTTGTCATGTACTGTACTGTACCTGATATGAATCAATATCGAATGTAATCAAAATCGGGATAGTGTTGCAAATATTGAATCGAAATCAAAATCGAACCGTGAAATTTGTGTCAATACCCAGCCCAAATTTTAAAGCATTTTTTCAATTCAGTTTTGATTCACATAAGCTGGGGTATAAACCAGTGTTGGTATTAACTAAAACTAATAAAAATATATACTTTTTGTTAATTGAAAAACAAAAAAAACAAAAACGTAGAAATGTTGCCTTGACTCTGCAACTAATTGAAACGATACAATTTTAAGTTGAAGCAATAACAATAAAACTAAATAGAGCTAATCATGTAGCAAAATTACTAAAACAAAAATTTAAAGGAGAACTGAAAATATAAAAAAAATCTTAAAAATCTTAAATACTATAATTGTATATAGATAATACTAAATTAACACCATTATACAATGCACGTTTTGCATCTTGTTTTTATAAATAATATGCTCTCATTGAATTTTAGCAATCCTAATTTTTGCTTTTTTGTTGTTGTAGCTTCATCAAGCCATAAGGTTCAGAAAAGCTTTGCAACTGCTGAAAAGGGGCAAGAGACGAAATACAAACAGTTTGTGGTAAAACCCACCAAGGTTTCACAAGTGAAGGGGCAGAAAGCATCATCAAGCAAGACATCACAACCCACATCTGAAAAATTCAAAAAAAGAAAAATAATCAAAAAGCAGAATCACGCTAGTGAAATTAGTGTTGTTCATGGTCTTCGAGACCGACAGCACCTCAGCATGCAGAGACAATGTCTGTGTTGTTCATCGGATGAGTGCGATAACCCCTCTAGAGCCCAGCACCAGGTCCCCAGTGTGTATATCTGTCGTAAATGTGAGAGAAGATTTAAAACGGACCTCCTGTTCAAGAGTCACAAGTGCTCAATGCCTCAGAATTGCAACAGGTGTGGGCAGATGTTCACTACCCTTCAGGGGCTGACCGCACACAGTCAGGAAGTTCAACCTCAGTTCAGCTGTAGTCAGTGTGAGCAAATGTTTGCCACTCAGTGTGCTTGGACCGTGCACAAGAGGATCCACACCAACCTTATTGTTCCCAATGAAATTAAGGCTAAGAGGTTCGAGATTCGTCTCGAAAGAATCTCAGACTCCCAGCTGGAGGCCGCTTTGTCCACAAATAGCTCTCCCTTGCGAAATAACTCTTCAAAACAGAATCTTTTGAGTGAACCGAATCCGGCTTCTGCAGGCACAACACCTGGATCTGCATGCAAACGCGATGCAGAATCCACGACGGTGAACGTACCTGAGACCAGCACGTCACAACTGTCACCCCAAAGTGTAGCAGAAAACCCCGATTTAAGACCAGGAAACATGTCGGATTCTGGTGTTGGACAGTCAAGTGTCAGGAAAGTATATGCCGTCATGTCATCTGCCTCTTGCCAAATTCAGATTAGTGAAGATGCAAATGAATTGGAGTCAGCAACTGCACTTGAAACTGAAAAAGTAACAGATGAAGGAAAAAATCCCAGTGCAAGTGATGAGTCTGGACTCTGTACTCCGCCGCGAAAGCGGAAAATGGCAGGTAATATTACAAAAATAGAACATGTTGATTAAATGACATGCTGAACTTGACTGGATTCACTGTTTTATTAGTATTCTCGTGCAGATTTATTTGTTAGTTAAATTCTCATTGCTGATTTTTTTTTCTGTAGATTGTTCTCATGACGCATACAATGGCGTGTTTCCTGTTGAAAATATTCTGAGATGGAGAAACAATAAGGTAGGAATAAAGTGCTTTTATGCATCATTCCATGAGCCCTTAAATCATTTTGTAAAGAAAAAATGTTGTCATGCTTAAAGAAAACCATTTCATTTTTAAAGGGAAGAAATGAAGTTCGGGTCAAGTGGATGCCTTGCACACTGTGGTAAGTCTTCCTCATCTGATATCACACCACCAAAGAGAACCACCAGTAGCATTCAGCTTAACCTAGTTCTGTTCATAAAAGTGTAAGTCAGTTTGTCACTGGAGTTCATTATGATATATAGGTAACACGTCCTAATAATGAGGTTTCATTATTGAACTTTAGTTAAAGGGATAGTTCACCCAAAAATGAAAATTCTGTCAGTATTTACTCACCCTCATGTTGTTCGAACCTCGTAAGACCTTCGTTCATCTTCGGAACACGAATTAAGATATTTTTGATGAAATCTGAGATCTGGATCACTCCTCCATACTCCTCCATAGGCTTCAAAAGGATTGAAACTTGCCGGCCTCAAAGTTATTAAAGACATCTTTAAAATAGTCCAAGTGACTACAGTGGCTCAATCTTAAGTTTATCAAGTGAAGAGAATATTTTTTGTGCGCAAAAACAAACAAAAATAACGACTTTATTTCAACTATTCATTTCCTTCTCTGTTGGCCTCTAGTCAGTTAACTTAGTGTAATAGCGTAGAGCTACGTCACACGTAGGCTCACTATTGGCCGACGCTGGTCAGATCATAAGCTGTTAAACTAGTAACCTGACTAGAGGCCCACAGAGAAGGAAATCAATAGTTGAAATAAAGTCGTTATTTTTGGGGGGGTTTTGCACACAAAAAGTATTCTCGTCGTTTGATAAACTTAAGATTTAGCCACTGTAGTCACTTGGACTATTTTAACGATGTCTGTAATAACTTTTCGGGGCCTGCAAGTTCAATCCCTTAAGAAGCCTTGGAGGAGTGATCCAGCCCTCAGATTTAATCGAAAATATCTTAATTCGTGTTCCGAAGATGAACGAAGGTCTTACGGGGTTGGAACAACATGAGGGTGAGTAAATACTGACAGAATTTTCATTTTTGTGTGAACTAACCCTTTAACTACATTAGTGAAAGTGACGTGATGTGTAGCCAAGTATGGTGCTCTGCATTTCCCCCATCCAAGTTCACAGTGAGTAGTGAATACACACCATGAACACACACCCGGAGCACTTGGAAGCAATTTTTGTTGCGGCGCCGGGGAGCGATTGGGGTTAAGTGCCTTGCTCAAGGGCATCTTAGTTTCAGGCTCATTATGCCACACCTGCCCTAAAGTTAACATAACATGGACATAACATAAGTTAACATGGACTAAGAATTTAGTTTTCCAGTATAATGACCCCTTTAATTTAGACACTTTGGTGTGGTGGCAGCTCCCAGAGCTAAACTCAGTGAATTATTTTCAAATACATTTGGATTGCAGACAGGTTTAAAGCTTTTTCTTTTTTTAAAAATCCCTGAAATTTAATTTTTTATTTACCTTTCTCTCAGTGGGGCAAAGTTTCAGAACACATGGGAACCAGCTGAAAGCTTTCCAGGCTATTTGGATGACAAGAATGAAGAGCCAAAGAAAGACTAAAAAGGATCAGAAATGATGTATATTGTTCAGAATGCTTTTATGAAATTCTCTGTTTACACTAAGCATGTGTGCTTTACAATGCAGTTAATTTAATGAATGTTTTCCCTCCACGCCATGTTTTTCCTGCAATATACTATGGTTGTAACCAGTTCCACACAGTTACCCTAGATAGATGAGTAGTCAAGTTAAATAGGTAACATTACTTTTAATACATGGTCTTAAGTGCCTGAGATCAAAATCTTTGCTTTATAGCTTGTCATATTGTTTAATAATTTAGTTTGACTTCAGACGTATTTGAGTGTTGAATGTTTATATTTACCTCTCTGCAATCCGTAGTTAAGATTGGTTCCTTTTGTTAGGTGTTGCGCAGTGTTTTAGATGTTTGTGGTGAGCCTTATATTGATGGATTCTTTTTATACCCAGCAGTCGTTTTTTAAAATTCTATTAATTGACTAAAATAGTTGTGGATTTGTGTTTTTAACACTAAATATCCGTTTATCAGGCCTATCCAGACGTATTCCTCTACCTGCTTTGGACTTCTTGATATACTAAAGAATTATAATGTGGCCATTCGTTTGGTTTTTGCAACAGTTGTTTCAGGCTGGCAAAATAAAGTGGTAGATGTATTGAAACGCCCATTAAATTGAATAAACCATTTTTAAGCAAGGCTCTGTAACTTCACCCATCCGTGACATGCCACTATTTTCTGTCGGATTTCTCTGTCTGTATGTTTCTGTACTCTAGAAAAAAAATCTCATCATAGAAGACAAGATATGTTTATAGTAACAATAGTAAAAACTAACATGCATAAATGGGAAAAGAAGAATCAGCATTGTAAATAAATACATGAACTGTCCTGCTAACCACAATTAAATGCTACCTCTGAGTCTTCAAAAACCAATGCTAAAATACGGTGCTAAAATTGATCGATAATGTTTAGAATTTTTTTTTTCTGTTTGTCCCATATGGTATTTTAGAACAAATAAGTAGGTAGCTTGTGGCTTTCACACCTATGAAACTCAATGTTTGTGTGAGTAAACCTATTTCCTTTGGCCAAACAACTTCCTGTTGCAAGAGATTGTTGCAATGCGTATGGATTCTGGTCTCAGAACAGGCAGTGGTGTCTGAACTGTCGGTAATAACCTTCAGTGAACAGGCAAAACTGATCCCATTACAGCAGCTAGCAGTGAACTTACTGAAAGCGAGAAGGAAAACAGAGAAATGTCTCATTTCACCTGAATCGCAAGTAAAAGAGAAATCTAACACTGACTAAAGAAGTAAATGACTGATTTCTGTTTGACTAAAGTAAATGACTGCTTTCTGCTTAACAAAAAATATTTCTTCAATTGGCTTCTTTAAAAGCTAAATATGTTTTAGTTGGAAATCACTGAGTATTTTCCTTTAACTGTATTTAAGAATCTATACCAATAACAACACGGATGGAAACATAAAAAAAAAACCCTTGGAGTGGGCAGAGAACGGTTTTACTTCCTTTGACTGGAAATCTTGCAGTCTTTCAGAAATCAAGCGCACACTGGACTGACAACAATGGTGTTATCATGCTTAATAACAGGTACGATTTAAAATTAAATATACCTTGTTTTTTTAAATCAGTTTTTTTTTTCAATTTAAAAAAAAAAAGATTCAGTGTATGTTACAGGGATAAAGGCTTTTTGATTATACTTTTTTGGTTACACAAATTGTTTTTGTGCATTAAGCATTTATTTTTAGTTAAACTTCAATGGTTTTTAGTTAAAACAGCTCAGTTATATTAGGAAGATTCCCATATCCAAGTCTGATTTTTGAGTAAATGGAAAAGTCCTGTTAGTGCCTCACAATTTATGCTTTAGAAAGACTTTCTGTAGTTAACAGTGCCAGGAAGTAACTTGTTTCTACTCTGGCACAGGCAGTATATCGCTGATAAAGTGAAGCGATATAGGCTACAAAATGGTCTTTATACATGCAGCCACAGAACCAAACCATAAGCTCTACTCTTCAGCACTGCGGAAACCCCAAAAACGTCATCATTACAGAAACCATTTTAAATGTCAAACATAAATGAACATTAAAAACACATAAAATAACACAATTTCAACATTTACTCTCTGAGAATGTTGAGAACTAACAATCCAACAATTCATTTAAGTTAATTTCCAAAAAAAAAAAAATCATGTAGTCCTCCCAACACAAATGGATTAAGTAATCATCAATTTTACATTGAGTGGATTGAACACAATGCAATTAAGTTAGGACAAAATGTATAGAAATTGTGTTTCTTCATGATTATCTTTTCTTTCTGTCAGTTCTCATAATTCTCCCTCTAAAACATTTGGAAGCAGTACAATTGAAAGAAGTTAACCTTGGAGACACAGTGGTATTAAAGTGTAACATCTCTTTCTACAATGACATCCACTGGCTGAAGATAAGTGAGGGGCGGCCAGTGGCTCTGATGGTCACAAGTCTAAAACATAATGGAGAACTGTCTGTTGTCTGGAACTATAATGAAAGTCGTTTTGAGGGTTTTATGGAAGAGCAGTTGACTGGACTAAGAATTTCCCAAATCTCCACTAGCGACCTTTCCACATACCACTGTGCAACATTATATCAAAAACACTTGGATTTTGACAAAGGAGTGCAACTATACAGTAAGCAAGGGCATTGGATTTCTTGAGATATAAGTGAACATTATAATTATTAGTGTTTTTTTTCCTGCTCACCTTTTATGTGTTGTTTTTAGCAAACCAACAAAGCAAAGAAAAACCCTTTGATCGTGTAAAAGGTAAGAGTAAAAGTGCTGCTTTCTATATATTTGGAAACACTCACTTGTAGTCCTTTTACTGATATATGTTTTTGTATCTTGTTTATTACTTATTCACTTTATTTCCTGAAGAAAAAAAAACAGATTTGTCAGGAGGTCTTAATGGACTCTCTCTGCATTACCAAGTATTTGCAGCAGCGTTGTGTTCTGGCCTACTGGGAATGTTACTGGCGGTTTCTGTGGTGCATATGAAGACCAGAACAAAAAAACATCTACAACATTGAAAAGTAATTCCAAAGCCATTTTCTCCCCCACTCACAGTTTTTTGTATTTTTTTTGTTTTTTTTGTATTATTTGTTTACTTGGTAAAGATTATTTCATGGGGAGTACAAATCAATTTAGATTTAGTTTCTTTCAAAAATTCCATGTTGTAATCTTTTAAAATTATCTTTGTCTTCTTTCACTTGCGATCTGAATGTCCAGGGTGGCCTCAATTCTTTATAAATAAACAACAAAAAAAAGGGATGTAAGATATTTGGTCTTTCCTATAACAGTATCATGCATGTGGGGGTTTAAGTAATTGAATTGAATGATATTTAGATCAGTGCTTATCCCTGTTTCTTTTTCAGCCGATACTAGGTTGTCTAGTCAATTAATTCTTCACAAAAGTGGTTTATTCAGTGTAGAAAACCCTCTCTATAAATCCGTAAAAAGAACCTCAAGTGGCTTTGAGTGAATACATGCATACATACATACATGCATACATATATGCATACATACATACATAAATTCAGTGTTGGGGAAAGTTACTTTTAAAATGAATGTGCTACAGTATTGCAATTTGCAATATAATAGATATAGCCTACTCACTAAACAATAACTTATTGCATTATTTAGTTACTTTTTATGGAAAGTAATACGTCACGTTACTTTTTCTCTCCTGGGTTGGGAATTTATTTTTTTATTTTTGGCAAATGTAAAGGCCCTTTCACTCTAAAAGTGAAATGAAATTTGTTTTTGTTTTTACAAAACAACGTGATGTTGATCTAAAGTCATTGTGCTTATTGGTCTGGTTGAATTGGATCATTGAAGGTCAGCAGCAAAGATATTGATTAATAAAGTGAGATTAAATATAAAGTATATTTGTGTAATTTAATATATTTAATTATTGCAGGTTTGTGTAATATTCTTGGTTTGCATTTCACTGTTTTTATTAATTTTGAGAAGAATACTGAATCTGTTTTGGGCAAGTAAAATGAAAGATCACATTTATTCCAAAACAACAAACATCATGTTTACACGCAGCACACACAACGCCTCTGCAATTACTCACGATTTCTCTCAACATGGGGACAGGAGAGCTGTGAGACAATAAATGGAAAAATAAAGTAACTTGCGTTACACTCTCAGAAAAAAAGGTACAAAAGCTGTCACTGGGGCGGTACACTTTCAAAAGTTACACCTCTGTACCTAAAGTGTGCATAAAGTACCTCTAAGGTACATATTGGCCTACATAATATTAGTAGCCTTTTAAAGGTTACCGTCCCAGTGACAGCTTTTGTACCTTTTTTTTCTGAGTGTACTTATTCACACCCTACACTGCTGAAATTATTATTATTAATTTTGAAAACAGTTGTGCCACTTAATATTTTGTGGAAATATATATTTATTTTTTTGATGAATAGAAAGTTCAGAAGAACAGAATTTATTTTATAAGTCTTCACTGCCTTTTTTTATCAATTTCATGCCAAAGCAAAGTATAACCATTAAAAAAAAAAAAATCTTACTGACCCCTTTGTGTATTGTTTACCATGATTCATGTTTTTTTTATCTTTAATCTCTATGTTTGTACATGTGTAGGGTTATCAGTTGTGTGGTGGAATATATATGTGACTGTGTACTGTAAGTTGTTGATTGTTGCATAAATAAAAAACGCAAAAAAAAAAAGAATCTTAGGCCTACTGACCACAAAATGTATTATTTTGATCAAATACCAACAAATCTAAGCAGCTTACTGTCTTTATTATGTCTGTATAACATTTGAAGAGTTGCGTCTTTTTCAGTCCTGATGCTATTTTGTGGTAATACAATCTTTTCTGAAACAACCACAGTTTCGGCATGCTTTTAGTCTGAACCATAATAAGTGTTATGGTTTTCTTTAGTCTAGTCAGTGCCCACATCAGAAATGAGTACAAAGAATACACATCCTTAATGGAGAGATGTTTGCTTTGTGAGGGACTGAGACAATTTAGTGACTGAGAATGAAAAACCAAAGACAACTGGATTTAAAAAAAAACAAAAATCTTCAAACAGTGATGATGGCGATCATAATCATCTGGTAGTATTAACTGTATGATGTTATTTTTTTCCCTTTAAAAATGTTCACAATAACTACAGGAAAACAGTAGATGGCAATATAACAAAAACAAACTCAGTGTGGTAACTATATTATCATATTTTTAAAAGAGTAAAAATCGAAAGAGAAAATATTCACACTTGCTACAAACTAGTGACTTTTATTAAGTATTCGGTATAAACATGTATTACACCTGCTGATAATTTGTCAGTAAAAAGCAAAGGGTTAAACAATTAGAATGGCTTAAGTGCATAAGGAATACAGTTTACTTATCAGCAATGATTGTGTAATATTGTAAATAGAAAATGACATTTAATGTAGAAACGAATTGGAGATATCTTGAAAGTATCTGCAAAAAGAAACAAACAGCTTCTCAGCAAAGGTAATGATTCATGTGCATTAAAATATATGTCTAGCAAAGTGTAAAACACACCTCAGCGATTCAAACACGTCATTCACTCAAATTCCCAGACACAGTTGGGCTGACCTGAGCTGGGATCTGTATGCAGACGATAAAGTCAGAATTATATTACAATGTACAACCCATTAGATTTCAGATAGATACAAAATGTTTTTTCTACATGCCTGGGTGATTGAGACAGGCGGTCTTGTGGTCCTTCTGAGGAAGGAGCGCTGAGAAACATGAAGAATGATTTAACGGTTAGAACGGTGGATGACAGGAATTCAGCCTTTTGAATGCTGAATAACACTGCTAAACAATGAAGTTACAGGTACACTTTGTACCAAGAACTTATAGAACAGAAATGATTTGACTTGAAAAAAAAAAGGATCTAAATAGTGGTCATCAACCATTGAATAATCACAGTTGTTTTGTATTACAAGTTTTCTGAAATGTTGATAAAATATGCAAATGAGCCATTATCTAAATAAATATGCACTCATTTGCATAAATGCACAGCACAGAAATCTGAATATTGGAAAAAGCCAGGTTCAAAATTCGTTTCATTTTGCTATATTAAAGTTAAAGATTTGGGTATCGCTTTTTATCACTCCATAAATCAGAAACTACTGTCAACAAATAAAAAATAAAAAAATAAAATAAATCAGCATGTTTTTAGGATTAAAATGTTGAATATATATCAGGTAAATTACATATGAACAATAAATACCTTAAGAATATATTATAGGAATAAAACTGTAAAGTTTGGTGTAAGTGCTCCCGAAGAGGAGATTTCTAGCTTATCGTACATGAGAAAAACAAAACTCATTTTGAGAATACAGCCTTTAAAGTTATGTACTGTAATTGAAATCAGCAGATACAAACAGATATAGTGTAATAAAACAAACAATTAAATATGCATTTTGGGTGTTTTCTTTCCACAAGTCTAAGATAAAAAATTAAAATTACAAAATTGACCACCAGTGCCTGAAAAAACAAGGGTTTTGAAAAAGAAGATGTTTTTTTTTTCTCCTGTATGTTTTATTAATAATAACAAAAAATGCAATCTTTCCTTCTCATGATTGAAATCTGTGGAAATACCTGATGATGGACGGAGGTTTGATGCTATGACTGAGAAATCGCGTGATAAAACTTACCTTAAATCTAGTCAGTGAACCTGGTGGTATTAGGCCTGCAGCTTGATTGTTTCCAATAGGGCCTTGTCCAGCCTACAGTTCCAGAAACATCATTTGTAGTCCATGTTTGAATTTTTAGAATTAGCATATTACTAGCAACTAGAATTTTGTTTACCGCAACTTGCTGCTGAGGAGGGAATAACCCTGGTTGATTCTGGGGCCCACCAATGTAATACGGCAGCCCCTGTTTATCAGAACATGGTCGAAACACAACATCTCAGATTAGATTGGAAATAAATGTATATTGTTACACATAAACATTGTGAATGAACATGAATGAATACCCCGTTAGAGGGAGCGAAAGGATAAGCCAACTGAGGTCCCATGTTGGGTGGAGCGTAGGGAACTGCGGCCACAGGCGGCGGCTGAAGCACATATGGAGAAAGAGCGGCTCCAGGCAGAAACTGTCAGACATGAAAGAGTTTAATCCCCTAGGACATTATCCCAGTGGGATATACAACGCGCTTAAGTGGTAAATCATCAGTTCCTACTTGTGTAAACGGAGGCTGTCCTATAACAGCAGCACCACCAGAAAACATGGGTGGATTCAGACCACCCACCAGTTGAGGGTTAACTCCATTTACACCAGTAACCAGACCACCATTCAGACCGTTGATCAGACGCAGCTTCTGTAAATAAGTGCAGCTTAAAGCGTCGATATTACCTTCACACGAGATAATATTGATGATATGAATGATCTTACCTTGGCTGAGGAGATCTAAAAGAGAAGAAAGTATCGGAGTGATTAAAGCATGCATGGATGAATTGATCAGTCATGAATGACCAAAAGAATATAACATGATAAAATGGATTAGAGTGAATCAGTGTACTCACATCAGCCATTATGGCCAGTACCATAAAGATGACAACAACGTTATTCATCTTACAATCTGAAAAATATCATCAAACAGCAATTTTTTTAATTGCGCAGTCTGAATTTGATATTCAAATCATATTTTAATGGTAAAAATGTTGCTGGCACCTGTTTGTCCCTCCAGCAGTGATTTGCTATGTCATGTACAGTACAGTATCTCCAGTCTTTTATTGAGATGGATGGTCTAGTTCAACCAATTAGAGTTCAACACTAATCCAGATGTGTTTATCATTAGGGTATTGGGAAGCATTAGTCATGGTTTTGTTATTCATATGTTTTTAAGTTCACCACCAGGATTCTGGAAGAATTTGTGGTCATTTGAGTTTTTAAGGATTTTGGGTTCTCAGAGTGACTAAATGTACACAGATGTACATAAGTGCATACGTCACATGACATCACATACACTGTAACCTGCACAGACAAAAATGTGGTCTCAGCTGTAGTTTTTCTCTTGACCTATATGAAAACCTGGTCTCAATGTCTTAGATCATTCACATTGTCATGTAGTCAACAAACGCCAGCCCTATAGACCATACCACAAAAGCAGCCCTAACCGAAAACCTGTAATGTGACCTGATGGTTTAAAACAATGTCTACTTGTATATATATATATAAATATTGGAAGAAAAAAACATGTTTTTAGCTGCGGATTTTCACTTATGTATAAGTGCTGTAAATCCATAGGTTGCTGTAATCCATAGGTTAATTACATTAGTTATGCAAAACATGTCAAACATATCATTTATGAAATGATCATACCTCATTTTTTGATTACTTTGCAGAATCTAAAATCGTTTGATTTCCATTTTTTTTTAAATCATGACATAACACCTATACTGGGTTTCATTTCAGTTTTGATAATTTTACTATCATTTTAAAATGTGGGAAACAGTAACAATAAAAAAATAAATGAGTATAGGCAAATCCTATACCTTTATTGTGAATTTTTATATCCTACATGAACAAGTACTTGTTTTTAAGCTTGTGTACGTTTGTTGGGACTTAAGTCACAAGAGATCATAACTGAAAAATATCAGATTGTTCAATCATTTTATCTTCTCAAATTGTAGAGAAACAAACATTATTATCAACAATGTGCACATTTACAGAAAGTCTGGTAAAATAAATAAAACACTTGACATTTTGTTAAAAAAAGTTTAATAATTCCAAAAAAACAAAGACATAAAAAAAAATAAAGCTTTTAAATATGAGAAAAAGTGCAATGTATTAAAGCGCAACAAGAAGAAGTGCAGATTAATGCAGTGAGGGCACATCTGACAACTGGAAGAGATGAATGAATCCCCAGTACATTCTGTGGATAACTGGAAGCCACTGCAAAAACCTAAAAACATGTGCCCTTTCCTGTTTGCATGGTTTCTAGTAACATTTACCATTAAAAATGTTTTACCCAAAGAAATGTGTAGAGAACAGTTCTTTAAAAAAAAAAGTACAATAGAATTTATCAGTCAGATCAGTATCCTGAAATCCCAGTCATTCCAGTGGTCCAACAAATGTCTTGAAGGCAGTTCAGGTTTTCCCTGAATTAGGCACCCCTGAGCTTAAAAAAAAAAACATAATTCCTTTCTCTTTGTGTTTCACATATTGTTCAATAGCAGTTATGCAATTACCCCAAGAGTACCCTAAAAAATATACCATCTTTCTCATAGCATACAGCATAGCTTAAAAGTTTAGAGTAGTCCTTAAAGTATCCTATATTGTTTCTCCTAGTCTTATTCCAGAGGTAATACTTACGAGAGAGATTCCTCCTCTTCAGTGTTGTCCTGCTTCTCAGAGGTCACCATCACAGGCATGGTCTCCTCTACAGGTGTGTGTGTACAAATGTCAGACTCCTCTGGAATATTTGGGCTAGTTTCTTGTTGGGACAATCCAATGTATGCAGGCTCTCTGAGTGGCTCTGTAACCCCAGTAGATTCATTTGCATTTGCTTGTGACTTTCTATGACACCCAAAGAACAGACAAATGCAACTGAGAACAAAAACAGCAAGTACAGACAGAGGAGCTACGTAGTAATATCTCTGGGTCACACCTGTGGACGACAGAAAAGGGAATGCGAAATCTTAGCAAATTTTTCATTTTTCACATTTTTTTAACGATAAAACTTTGATTTAAAACTTACCCTCCACAGTGACAGTGTTGGTACTAATGACTTCACCCATTTTGTCTTTCACAGTAAACGTCCCTCTATCAGAAGATGTCAACATGCCCAGCACAAGGGAGTAATTCACGACAGATACTCTGTTAGTGTATTCAGGTGAACACTCAGGATCGTTTCCACTCACACGGCAAACCAGGTTCTCAGTTGAACCACTGAAAGTTACCGTCACAAGGTCTGAGCCGAACAGGTCAAGGGTGAGATTGTCGCCAAACTTCTTTGCATAGAACTTTTGATGAGCTGAAGAAAAAATTTCACATTTTAGTAAAATAAGCCTTTCTTTTTTTGTAGAAAAAGAAACACTGAAAAAAAAAAGTAACATTGAACAACCTATAACATTAAGAGTGACAGCACCAGGATGCCCATGTTCCTCTTCTGTATTGTGATAGCACCGGTATAATCCCTTATCTGCCGGGGTGACCCAGAATATGGTAAGCGATAGATCTCCGTCCTTATAGTGATGTAGTGAAACTGTTGCCCTGCCAGTGAAACTTGAACCATAACTTGTAATTCCTTTTTGAACTTGTAACACAGTTTGGTCATCTTTTTTCCATAAGACGTTCACAGCATCATCAGCGAGCTGTTTCTCTGTACGTGCGTAGCAGGGTAGTGTGACGTTACTTCTGATTGTGGCATTCACAGTAGTGGGGACTACACAATGAAAAGACACAAAACAATGCATATCACAGCGAACAGAGGCAAGCAAACCAGGATGATAAACTTTACAATTAAATAAATGATCTTATAAAGACAGAACTTACCAAAAACTTCCAAGTGAAATCTACAAAGAAACTTTGAATCACACGAGACCTTGTACCAGCCTTCATCATTGTATAGAACAGGATCCAGTTTTAGAGACAGGTTTCCAGCTTTGAACTTTTCAGAGAAGCTTGCTCTGTTCTTAAAGCTGTCTCCTTCTGTGCAAGTCCCTTGCCCACATTGCAAGACATCCAACTTTTCATTTTTTGTTTTTAATTCCCATAAAAGATTGCCATTGCATGTCTCGTTACAAGGGATAATCGCAGTATCCCTAACTTTCACCGCATCTGGGACTTTTCCACCAAGACAGACATCTAAGGCTAGCAGGAAAGACAGAATTAAAAATTAATTTTAGATTGGCGTTTCATTATAAAAATCAGTAATGATGCAATGCAACAAAGTTGAACAGAGCTCAATAAGGTGGAGACAGACCACATTACTTATTTAAAAAGTTATCAACAAGAGAAATCACGATATATTATTTCACAAAAGAATAGAAATTGGCATCTTACCAAAGAGAAATAGAAGACAATAACTGTGGATGCCTGATGGGTTCCGGGCTGGTACATAAAAAAATGGCATCATGGTTTGACTCTTAAACTGGAGCATCTACGAGGGAAAACAAGAATAAGACTTAATTTAGATAAAAGAATTCAATTTATTTAACCACAAAAAGGGTGATAGACTGAGGAAGCACTTCCAGTCATTCATTTGTGTCTTACACAGTTTCAACATCATGCTTATGTTTTTATGAGTATTAAAACAGAGAGATTAAAGATTACTGAAAGCAAATATTAATACAATTTAACTACCTAATACATAGATATATTAATACATACTTATAAATTATAACATATAATATAATATAAATTGTAAATATAAAAGTTTGTAAAAATAAAGTTTTTTCTTTGGAATTGCTTTGATTAACTTTTTGCTTTAATTAACTTTAATTGTTTTTTTTATTTTTAAGGCACCAGTTAAATATAAGTATTCAAAGGGCCTATAGCTGTTAAAACAATTGGTAATACAGAATATGTTTAGAAGACAAATACAAGCACCTCCATATATATAATTTACACACCTGTCCGGTTTCAAGATCTTGCTCCGAATTTTATTTCATTGAATGTAAGTAACGTTAATCACAGGCCTATTAATCGGTCAGAAGTGGCCATTTAATTGCGTGCAATGCTGAAAGTGAAAGAAAAAAAAACAATCGTTAAAACAAACCACAGACTCTTTATTGTATCGATTTTAAGTTACTTTCTTAACCTTTTTCTAAATAAAACGTTATGTTTACAAATACCCACCACTCAAATATGTAACTCACGAATAGAAGATAATGAGAGAGAAGGTTCACTCAGTAAACTTCCGGCTTATGAACTGGTTGCAGTTCAACTCAGGTTCCAAATGAAGGCGCTCACAGGACGAGTGCAGAATGAATGGAGGTCAATGGAGCTATACCCCACAAAATCCACTTTTCTCAGGATATAATTTTTTGTCTAGTAATTTGAATGTAGTATTCGAAAGGAGATGCAAAGAAATTACTCATTGATGGGTGTTAGATTTTTTAGAGTCACTCATTTGCTTTAAAAAGTCTTTTAAAATGCCAATGACGTCATACACATCGTTCCACCAGAGATGCTGCTTTACAGCAATCCTTCTGTCACTTTGGTGCTTTCGTGCTCTGCACTTTCTTTTCATCGACAACACAGCCGACACAGGTAAATACACGTGCTAGAAGAGTTTTTGTTTTGTTGTTTTAAAAGACGACGCCGAAAATACACACACACACACACACACACATTCTGGTCCTGCTTCAGATGCCACGATGCAAATGCAATCAAGCGGTATCTCTGGATGTAATCAGTCCTTCACTGACCAATCAGCGTTCATTAGCAGAATGCTGTGTAATGGGCAACAACAACTCAACCTGTAAGATAGAAAGGACATAAATACTCATTCAATCAACTTTCGACCTATAACCCATGTTGAACTTGCAAAATCTACATATGAGATTTCTCAATGGCAATCAGGTGAAAGACATATTTAGCCCTCTAGCTCCATAGACTCCAATAGAGATTGCTAATGTGACGTCATCGTGACGTATTACCAGTGGTGAACGCAAAGCATTTTGGGAATCCGCGGCACAAACAGAAGGCGCCAGACTTGATTGCATGGAGGGAAGAACGCAGTGTTCAAGATGCCGTCTACCTGCTGTGTTATAAACTGCAATAGTCCTTCTTGTACAGTTTTGAAAACGAACATTACGGGTTGTTTTAAGGACATGTTTGTGTATGCTCGTAGACACTCACTCTGAAGCGGTCAGAGGCGATTCTAAAAGATTAAAAAAGTCGAGACAGGACCCATCGTCAAAATTCTACCCACTACTTTAACTTAGTTCATCCAAAACAAACTAGAAAATAGACTCAAAGTGCTAAATACCTTAATTATCCGTTAAGAACGGATCAATATATTTGTTTTCCTTAATTTTAATGAACCCTAACTTTATTCTCATCTGAATGGTAAATAATTGATTTTCGTATAAAATTATACTACCATTAAAAACACATCTGATTTTTTTTTATCAATGTAGAATATGTAACTGCTCTGAAGAAAAGAAATGAAAACCAATGCGATATGATTAATGTCCAAAAGATGTAACCCACAGACTGTTTTGAAATGGGGTTGGATGTTGCTTTTAAAACTGTTTGGTTGGGTGACAGTTGTATGTTACAGCTTGACAAGAGTTTAGAGTGTGACAAAAGCACAATGTTGTGTTTTATTGCGAGTGTAAGTTACACAAATATAAGTAAACACTTTGCAGTTGAATGATAACCTCTATGAACAAAATGAGGGAGTATGTTTTATGTTTCCACTGTTCGATCGCGTCTCTCTCTCTCTCTCTCTCTCTCTCTCTCTCTCTCTCTCTCTCTCTCTCTCTCTCTCTCTCTCACACACACACACTTTTTCTTAAGCCCTCTGCATTTTGTAGGATTATATTCTGTTTTTCACGCTATTTTTATTTATTTTTTCATGCCAGAACACTAGCCTGCTATGCCAGCTCATGTAAACCGATGTAAACGGGCCAAACATACCCATAATTCTTTGCGTTCTGATGACGTTGCCGCCCAGTTGGTCACATGTCTTAGCGATCTCTATTCATTTTGCACTCAGAGCGATCGCCCCCCAGTGGAACTCTGGTGGAACTACAACCAAAATTCGGTACAAGGGCTTAATAGGGAGTGAACAGGCTTTCCGTATACGGGCTTTGCGCAAAGTTAACAACAACCACCACCACCAACAACAACAACTACAACAACAACTCTAGTTTTCTGAAAATTTACCAACTGAAAAGGTGCGCTGCCACTTGTTGTGCTGGAGTATGGCGAAGATTGAATACCAGGAAGATTTACTATATTCTGTTTCAATATGACACATTCTATGTCCTGTTTTTTTTCTTCAGGAACCTCATTATTGCCCATATTATTCTACAAGTGTTCTAGCTTCCTAAATTTAAAATACTGCTGTGAATTCTGCTCTCCTAAAGCATGTAATTTTCTTCAAAGTTTAAAGGGCACATGACACACACACAGACTGCCAGTCTCACGTTAATCTTTAGTAGGCTACATGGGACATTCTACCAGAATCGTGGAAATTTCCACTTATAAAAAATCTTGGGGGGAAAAATATTTTATTCTTAAATCTGAACATTGAGTCAAATAGAGGACATGTTAAACTATGAAAAACACATAGCATGCCATCTCAGCATGTTTTTATGATTGAATAAAATACATTTTTATAAGCATTTCACCCCTAAAATGTCAGGCCCTGTCACAGACAGATTTGTATGTTAGAATGGTTTCCTGATGAATTTCTTTGATACAAATAGCATTTTCTTATTGGTCACACATGTCCCTGATTGTATCTAACATGGTTTTGTAATTCCTTTAAGAAATATTTAGCAACCTTTTCGGTCAACTGTTGTACACAAAATCACAGAATACCCGCCAGGCACTCAAATTGTTGCAAAATAACTAGCTTACATTGAAGATTTTTATAAAAACATAGTGGTGGATATATACCCCCACCTTCATCTACACAATTAAAGAGATTAATTCATCAATATTTCCTCAAATAGTAAATTTTTATATCATAATTTCCTGTTTGACAGGACTGACCGTGGCATGACAGGACTGACGGTGCTGTGACAGGACTGACTTCATGGAATTCGTTGATGCAGTAAAAGTTATGTTTTGAGTTCTTTGTACATTTCCTGAAGAAAATGTGAAGTGATGCTTGCAGTGGCAAAACTCGCCACTCGGTTGCTAAGGTGTGGTACATGATTGCATACGCAGACTGATCTCATGAAATGGCGAATGTATGACACGCCAATTCGTATTTCCATTTTTGGCGTGCTATCAACACGCATAATCGCTTTTCAGCGTGTTTATCAACGCCTTTGACTTAACGTTATATTACTGTATTATGTATATATAGATATATGACCTACCCCAACCCTGTCCCTAAACCTACCCGTCACTGGGGTTAATACCATTTATGAGTGTTCTCCTACCATCCTAGGAAAAAAAAGATCGCTCCACAGATGTAGATATAGATATTGCTTCGTTTCGCTCGGACATTTAACGGCGTACACATACACGCGGAATCACTCGGACATTTAATGGCGTAGACATACACGCAAAAGATTTCGGCGTGGACATACACGCGGATAGCTCAAAATGCGTATAGATAACACGCCACTTGACTTGAAAGTGGCGTGTATGTTTACGCAAAGTCATGATGTCATGTTGGCATACGAGCCAACAAACATTTCTGTACGATGTTCTGGTGCTGAGAAATTGCTTATTCATGTGTTCATGTGGTTGCTAGGTTGTCGCTAGAGTATTCTGGGTGGTTGCTATGGTGTTGCTAGGTGGTTGCTAGGGTATTCTGGATGGTTGCTAGCGTGTTGCTAGGTTGTTGCTACAGTGTTCTGGGTGGTTGCTATGGTGTTTTACTATGGCATGCATTAAATACATAGGCTACTATATGAATTAAAGGTAATAAAAAAAGAACAATGCCATTCATTTGTAAGGCCGTGTCACAGGACTGTCAGGCCCTGTCACAAAGGGATGTGACGGGACCTGATGTGACGGGGCCTGACGGCTGCCATTTTAAACTGCCATTACTCAGCCTGTTAGCATCAAGGGGGTAATCCATCAGCCGGAAACTGAAGCTTCGCGGGAGCCGCCATTGTAGCAGAACTTCACCTGCTGTTAGCATTCCATTGACTCCCATTAATTTTGGCGTCACTTTGACAGCGAATAACTTTACATCTGAGGCGTCTAAAGACTTCATTTGTCCATTATTTATTTCTAAAGAATCACGACAATGTATAAAAGGCTCCATTACTTTGTATCTTACGGTATGGCCCCGTAGAAGCCGTTTTTGTAAAAATAGGCTAACGATTGCGTTATAACCACCGACTTTCAGTTGCACAATAGAGACATTACCGTATAGACAGGAGGAGAAGCTCGCAGGCAATCTTTTACTGTATATGAGGCAATCGGGGGGACATGGAGGCATAAAGGGAGAAGCCCATAGATAGAGAGTCCATAAAAGCAACGGGACTAAATATTTCAACAACGTTTTTGAGGAATTAGGTGATTCAGATTTGTCTTGGCACAGCTACTAGAAGATTTACAACTATCAGACTGTCGTCAAGCTCAGTTTGAGCCTGCGCAGTCGCTCAGCCATCAGACAGGAAGTGCAATAATCGGGATTCAGTCCTCTCCGTTGAAATCAATGGGGTCGCTGTGTCTATTTCTTTTACTGTCTATGGTTAGCATGCTAACATAAAAACTGTTAACATGCAAGAAAGGAATTTCAGTAACATTTTTAGACATGTTTTGGATTTTTTAAAATGTATTATTTTCTAGGATGTTTTCCCGTGACAGGGCCTGACCCTTAAGCTCGTCCTCCTAAAAAAATATATACAAAAATAGGGATGGGAATCGAGAACCGGTTCTTCTTCAGAACCGGTGCCCAGTGAACCAATTCCTTGGAACCGAAAAATCCCCATAGTCTCGTTTGCTTAATTTTTCTTACATTTTTTCATTCCCGCTCACTGACTGTCTCAGTTGTTAACTCGCACTCTTGCGGTTGACTGTGCTAGCTCCTCCCCTACCTGCTGCTGCTGCTGCTGCTGCATATTCAACAGAGAGGAAGAAACGGAGGAGCACATAGGCTACCGACAGCAAAGAAATGTATTCTATAGGCTAGATTATTTTTAAGGTCTATATTTACAGGCTGTATGCAGTATATATGCAAAGCCAAAGTGCAATGATTTTGGGCGTTTACATAGGCTATTGTCCAGTTTCATATTTGCTCAGTGACAGTCATTACATTCGGGGCTTGACTCAAAACATTCGGGGCTGAAGCCCCGGCAAAATCGTCTGGCGCCGCCCCTGAGTTCAATAAGTTAATACAAACAAACAAATTTTTTACTTATTCCCTCACCCAATAAGAATCGATAAGAGAATCGATAAGGAATCGAATCGATAAGCAATATCGATAATGGAATCGGAATCGTTAAATTCTTATCAGTTTCCATCCCTATACAAAAACAAGTTTAAAATCATACAATTCAATGAGAGAACTTACCCTTGATCATGTCAGCTTCACCTCTGTCAAATTATGACACTTCCTCTGAGTCATACCATACCCCTAAAGGCGTATTGCAAACATTTTATGTTGAGTTTTATGTAAACGTGACAGGACTGACCAAAAACATGGGGACAGTTGTAAAATAGTATTTATTTGTAGAATTTATGTATAATTTCATGTTTTTAATCAATTGATGTGAATGATAAGAAGTTAAACTTGTTATTGATGGAGTTATTTACACAAGCACATACAAGGACAGGATTTGTAATTTTCAAGTGCTTTTAATAAAGAAAAAAATATCTGAGAACCTAATGAATGACATATTCATTTAAAGATATCAACAATCAGTCAGTTTTAGAATTTTTTTGGATGAAATATTTTTTATTCCCTGTAACAGTTCAAGGACAGATAATGTACGTTTCTGGTAGAATGTCCCACATATAGAGTAGTATTGCATCCTTCATATCGCCGAAGAGTTATTAGTAGCTAATGCAGCGTGGAACTGAGCCGTGTTTATAAAACATTTGTCATCAAAATGCTGGAAACAAAAACACACCCAGGAACAAACTACCTGCATCCGCTGTTCCCCTAACGCATGGGTTCTTTGGGAAGCTTAAAGGGTAAGTTCGGTATTTTACACTTAAAGACCTGTTTTAAGATCGTTTCTGATGAAATAGAACGGGTTAAGATTGAAATTTGGACAAATGCTGCTGTCCCGAGAATTTCCGGTTTCAGTGGTAGCAGAAGGGAACGAAGCACGTTATGGGCGTTGCTCTCGCTCTGGTTGATGTGTGCACACGCTCTTCCAGGAGAAGAGATTGCGACCTAGAAGTATTATTTTATCATTTAATAATTTCCTAGAATAGGAATATGTTTAGAATTTTGTAAGAGAAATCACTATAATTTCATTGTAATTTCATTTGATAAATATTCTGGATATTATTTTGATTTATGTTACTGAAAGGTGAAAGTTCAGTTACGATGATGTCATAAGCCAGCGCAGTAGCGGTGTGGAGTGGTGAGCCAAGTGAAGGAAATGTAGGCTATATGTTAGAAGATGTTGTGTTCCTTCGTGTAAAAAAATAATAATTCCAACAGAACTGGCAAAATAAAGTTGCCAAAGAGAAGACAGTGTCTGTTTTAAGTGTGCAACATAAACTTGGTGTTTCCGCCCGGTCTGGGTTCATCACGAAGCAAGCAAGATGAGTCACGAGTGACCAGACGGTAAGAGCAAGCTATCTAGCTACCAACATCGTCATTACTGCATTGCCCCAGACGAAGCAGGGAAGGTAAAACTTTTCTATAATGTCAAAAGTGAAACAGATATCGTCTACATGGGAAACTCTTGTAGCTGAGATAGAAAAAAAGTTACTAACACTGACAGCAACAGAGTTGAATTATATATGCTGGGCACTCAGTCTAACGGTGGAAGAAAGTGACAAAGACTTATCTCGTAAGCTGAGGAGACATATTCTCTAGTATCTAGAAGGGGAAGATGTTATTTCACAAGAGGATGAAGGGATGTCTCTATTGTTGCAAGTAAATGACAAAATTGAGGAAATCAACGGGAAAAATGACGGTAATGGCGAACAAATAGCGCAAGAATAGCGCAAGAAATAGCGCACCTGGTGGTTGAAAATGATATTGCACCCAGTAATCCAAATGAACAAGTAGAAAATGTTTCTGTCCCAAATACAACAAGAGCAGCTTCTCAAAGTGTTTCTTTTGTCCATCCACTGTACAGAAGAGAGTTAAAAATAATTGGACAAATTGGAGAACCAAATCAAAAGGATAAATTAGCGTACACTCGTTTGGAAAGACAAATACAAAGAGCACTGAAAAAAGGATATGAGGAGGGAGAAGTTGTAGAAGCGGTCATTCAAGCTATAGCTCCAGGAACACATCTGAAGAGTTATCTTGAAAGTAGAGTTGATCTGTCACTGCAAGGCGCTCAGACAGATATTACGGACTCATTACATTGAGAAGGATGCTACAGACCTGTACCACTCCCTCACACGCGCTGTTCAAGATTCAAAAGAAACACCCATTCAGTTTTTAGTGCGAACCATGGATCTGAGACAACAAATTGTCTTTGCTTCAGAAAGAGTTAAATCTGGTTTGAAGTACAGCACAGAGCTAATCCAAAATCTATTCCTCCAAACAGTACTCACTGGCCTCTATGATGATGCCATCCGTGCAGACATAAAGCCATACTTACAGAATCCGAAAGTTGAAGATGAAGTCCTTTTGGAGAAAATTACAGCTGCATACACTCTGGAAATGGAAAGAAAAACTAAGTTGTCAACTACATCAAAAGCAAAGATGATCGAAATTGCAGCGGTTAGTGAGGAAAGGGAGGAAGGTGTAAAGGAAAGCTACATGCACAAACCAAATAATAAGAATAAGCACTGTGAGACGAACAAACGTGATACGCTGATGGAAAAGGTTGACCAAGGTAATAAAGCTATATGTGAAGCTATTCAGAACCTCACCACTCAAATTGCTATTCTCCACCAGACTTCCCAGCCCCAACCAATGAGAGTGAGCGAACAGCCGAACCGAAAATATCGACCACAGCCAAAGATGGTAATTAGGAAACAGTGTCAGCAATGTCAATTGTCCAATTAGGATGGAAGGTGTAGTCACGGTTTTAAGTGTGGCAGCGCAGAACACTGGGCAGCAGGTTGTAAAATGAGAAATACCTCAGCCAGCACAAACAAAATTCAGCTTAAGAGCACCACTCACTGGTAAACAAAGACAAACAGCCAAGCTAGTAGGGAAGAGATGTCTAGTTCGAGCCTCCCTAGGGGGAGTTGACACTTCAATACTGTGGGACACCGGTTCACAGGTATCAATACTGGGAACGAACTGGAAAAGAAAATACCTGCCAGATGTTAGGGTGAGACCAGTGGAGGAGCTGCTTGAGGAGGGAGCATTGGAGCTTTCAGCTGCAAATGGAACAGACATTCCGTATGATGGATGGATGGAAATCAAATTCACCTTGTCTAAGAATGCTGTGGCTGGGATGAGTGACAAACCTGTCGTGGTCCCAATCCTGGTTGCCAGCGGTGACCTTGAAAGCCCCATCATAGGCTTTAATGTGATTGAAGAACTAGCATTGACGAATGACACCTGTGGTACTCCTTCTGGTTACATGGTGGAAAGGTTGTGCTCAGCACTGGAGGTAGGGTGCAAAACGGCGAGAGCTGTCTTGTCTGTTTTAAAGAAACGAAAGCTCGAGAACCAACCCCACATACCCAGAGTAGACAGACAACCGGTGACCATACCGAAGAACAAAGTGGTAGAGGTGCCATGTGGCCGGCTAAATAAGAGAGTGTTGAGTGCGTCACATGTAGTGTTGGAGCCGAACCATGAGACACCATGGCCAACAGGCTTAGTCATTAGAGAGCAGATAATTCAGCTCCCTTCAGAAGATAACGGTAAAATAGAGGTTACCGTGGAAAACCAAACTGACAATGACATCATGCTGTGTAGTCGCACGACACTTGGATGGTTGCACAATGTTGATGCCATCTACCCGTCGCAGACGAAGTCTACAGTTGATCAGAGACCTGGGAGACAAGACAGCAGCAGTGTCACCTCACTTACACTGCAGTCCAGCCGGATGCCACAACCTGAGCAATGGGACCCACCTGTGGACCTGAGTCATCTGTCAGATGACCGACGGCAACTGGTACAACAAATGCTCAGAGAGGAATGTGCGGTTTTTGCAAAGGATGATTGGGACACGGGGTGTATTGAAGATTTCCAAATGGACATACAATTAAAAGGCAATGTGCCTGTGCAAAGAACACACAATGCAATCCCTAGACACCTCTACCAAGAAGTGAAAACTCCCATACAGGACTTACTCAGTCGAGGCTGGATCCAGAAGTCTTGTTCTTCATATTCTTCACCTGTAGTATGCGTCAGGAATAAAGATGGAGGTCTACGCTTGTGCATAGACTACAGACTGCTGAACGGGAAAAACACAGCCGGATCGTATTTCCGATCCTGAGGATACAGGAGATCCTGGAAAACCTGGGGGGCAACTCCTGGTTCACGTTGTTGGACCAGGGCAAGGCTTACCATCAGGGCTTCATGAGTGAGAAAAGCAGACCCTGCACCGCATTCATAACACCATGGGGACTGGATGAATGGGTGAGGATCCCGTTTGGTCTTACTAATGCGCCTGCAGCTTTTCAGCGTTACATGGAGGCATGCCTGGGAGATCTGAGAGATGAAGTGTGTGTCCTGTATTTAGATGATGTGTTAGTGCTTAGCTCCAGCTTCGAACAACACATCCAAAACGTGAGACAGGTACTGCGACGGCAAAGAGACTGGTATAAAACTGAGGCCAAAAAAATTTGACTTTTTCAAAAGTGAGGTCTGTTATCTGGGTCGAGTTATCTCTGCAGAGGGATACAAGATGAATCCAAAAGAGGGGGAAGCAGTTCAAGCACTGAAGCATGAAACACCAACCACTGTGAGAGAGGTGAGAAAGCTGATGGGTTTCCTCAGTTACTATAGATCCTATATACCAGACTTCTCCAGGATAGCCAAACCTCTTTACAAACTGTTAGCAAAGTCTCAGTCTGAACAGACGCAAAGCCAAAAGAGGAAGAATGTGAGCCGTAAGTTTGCTCAGTTGCCACCATCCTATCCTGTCCAGTGGACAATGATTCACCAAGAAATACTGAACAGAATGGTAGATCAGCTGACAAATCCACCAGTGATGGCATATCCAGACTTGGAGAAAACCTTTGTACTTCACGTGGATGCCTCAGAAGAGGGCTTAGTTGGAGTTTTGTACCGGCGTCAAGAGGGTGTTCTTAGGGTGATTGCCTATGGCTCACGGACACTGTCACCGGCATTCTATAGAATCAATTCTTAATGCGCATGTGAACGCCATCAGCGTCTATCACAGGTTCACGTTTAAAGTCTGTTTAGAGAGAACGGTGTCATCTTAGCGGCCCCTAATTTAATAACAAATGATCATTTAGACGGAAGTGAATCAATCAAAACTAACTTTAGCTGGAAAAAACATTTTTTCAAGAACCATTATAAAACTAAACCAATCTCTGTTACCTTAAAGTATATGTTTATCTCTATAAAGCTGCTTTGAGACAATCTACATTGTTAAAAGCGGTATATAAATGAGGATGACTTGACTTGACTTGACCGGCAGAAAAGAATTACAAGCTACATTCTGGCAAATTATAATTCTTGGCACTAAAATGGGCCATCACAGAACATTTTCGTGACTACCTGTTTCATGCATCTGACTTTGTTGTATATAGTGACAATAATCCTTTGACCTATGTCACAAGGTCAGCAAAGCTCAATGCAGCAGGGCACCGCTGGGTTGCAGAGCTGGCGGACTGTAGATTCACACTGAAGTACAGACCCGGAACAGCAAACAGAGATGCAGATTTCCTGTCACGAAGATAAAAGCCCCTTGAAGAGATCATAAGGAGGGTACAGAGGAATGCCCTCAGGAAGCTATCGAATGCATCGGAAAAGCTCTGGAAAGAGATAAAACCAAGGAGGTTGATTGGATCTCTGCTGTTACATGTAACATTGATGCATTGCAGGGGTATAATAGGGGGTATAATATCTTAGAGCCAATCCAGGCATCCTGAGAAGAGAGACTGCAGTGAGAAAGCAGTTAGTTGTTCCTGAGTCCCTGAATCCTACTGTGTACAAGCATCTCCACGAGGAAATGGGACACTTAGGGGCCGATTGAATGGTGGCTCTCGCAAGAGAACGGTTCTTCTGGCCAAAAATGAGACAGGAAATGGAACACTATGTTACCCAGATGTGTCGCTGCATAAAAAGGAAAAAACCTAATAGAATAATCAGGACACCTTTCCAAAGCATTGAGACCTCTGCGCCGTTTGAGATGATATCCATCGACTACCTACACTTAGACAAGTGTAAAGGGGGTGAGGGGTATATACTTGTAGTTGTGGATCATTTTACCAAATACGCACATGCCTACGCAACGAAAGACAAGTCTGGGAAGACAGCAGCCAGAAAATTCTTTGGTTTGGGTTTCCCATCCAAGATACATCACGATCAGGCAAAAGAGTTTGAAAATACCCTCTTTCACAAGCTACAAGACAACTGCGGTATTCGCCATTCACGCACCTCCCCATACCACACTCAAGCTAATCCTGCAGAGCGCTTCAACAGAACGCTGCTGGTTATGTTGCGCACGCTTGAAGAGTCTCAGAAGTCAAGGTGGAAAGAACACCTAAACAAAGTGGTCTATGCTTATAACTCAACTGTGCACGAAGCGACGGGATTCTCTCCATTCTTCCTTCTCTTTGGTCGTGAGCCAATTTTACCAGTCGATCTAATGTTCCCCAAGAAAGGAGAAAGGAACCAGTCACAGACTGACTATGCAGAGAAGTGGAGAGAAGTCATGCAAGAAGCCTATACTATTGCGATGCAAAACATGAAGAAAAGTGCCAGGAGAGGACAGAAAAACTACAATCAGCACACGTGGAGTTCTGTTCTGGAGCCAGGTGATCATGTCTTGGTGAGAAACCTCACGCCCAGAGGTTGTACTGGAAAGCTGCGTAGCCACTGGGAAGACGTGATTCATGTTGTCAAGGGAAGAAAAGGCCCTGATAGTCCAGTATACGTGATTGAACCATTGCATGGAACAGGGAGAAGACGGGTGTTACATCGTAACCTACTTCTACCATGTCCTTATCTGGTTGAAGAGCCATAAGGTCATGAACCCAACCTTGAAGAGAAAAACAACAGAAGAAGAGCAAGACGGACAACAAGAAGGGATCATACAGCCAGACATGATACTTACCGAACAGATACAGATAGTTCCAGTGAGGAAGAGTATCATCTCTTGACAGCAATGAGACATGCTGAGACACCTCTGAATGCAGAAGCAGAAGAGTTCTGTCCTAGAACAGAGACACTCCGAGACAGGCCTGAGAGGGTGCTTGTACCAGAGTTGCAGCCTGAAGAGGAGCCTATTGAGGAGAGGCATAGCCTGGAGAGGGAGATTGATGGTCCGGCTGCCGAATCAGAGGCGTATCTACACCTATGACCAGCTAGGCCAGCCAACTTTTCAACAGCTGAAAACCTGCCATGCCGGTGTAAAGACGTCCACAGGAACTGCCTGTGACTTCTCTACCAGATCATCATTTGTGTATCCTTTTTATCATGGATAGATATAAAAGACACATAGAGATAATCTTATTTGTTAGTTTATAGTTAATGTTGATTCATTACAAATTACAGTTCCTGGTAGAAGCTAACACATAATACAGAGCAGGTAATCTGGACAGTTATTTAAGTAATAAGTACAGACATGGATTTACTATCCTAGTATATTGGAATTAAGATAGTAGTGTAATATACAGTAGTTACAGGAACAGTCGTTGTGTGTACACTTACGGTATAGATTACTAAATGTATGGCTTTGGAATATGTAGACACATAAGTTGGGGTGTATATGGTATTTTCCTTGTCCCTTTGTGAAGATTGGGGGGCCCACCAATACTTCAATGGATTATTCACCCTTTGATACTAATAGACTATGGACACTTAGTTTTGTATTGTTGCCATGAGGGATTTGCCAAAGGAAGAAAAAGAATACTGAGAGAAAAGGTTATAATAACTACTCTGTAATGTATGATGTGTGTGAAAATGCTTACCTGTTTACTTACCTTCCACCATGTGTTCCGTTGTGGAGACATTGTTGATTAATATTGTGAAGATAGGAAAGAAAGTTTAGACATTTTTTTTTTTTAGTGAGGGAGGTTGTTGGGACCTAGAAGTATTATTTTATAATTTAGTAATTTCCTAGAATAGGAATATGTTCAGAATTTTGTAAGGGAAATCACTATAATTTCATTGTAATTTGTGACGATCATTACTGTGTATTCATGTTCATCACATTATAGTGCAGTGTGCCCTTTAAGAGAGAGGGTTACGTCACTCATGACGTGTACTATGCGTGATAACGTAGTTGGAGATGAAATGAGGACATTGTAGATGTTAGACGTGCTCTACCCTTTTCCTTTATATTTTATTTGGTAACTGAGTTTTGTGACGCTAAGAAAGAGTAGCTCTCATGTATGAGAGGACGCATTGCCTATGCTTATCATTAAATGTGCGTGATACAGCCTTTTCAGCCTTCAAGCTCTTTCTTCCCTCGATTTCTCTCGAGTTATCCAGTCCAAGCGTTACAATTGGCGCCCGAACAACTTGAAGCTGGATCTGTCATCTATGTGGAACCTGGTATTTCTACATCTCTGGTCGTTGGAACGATCCGATTGGCACTACAGAGACTAGTGAGATTAGCTCGCTAATGCTGGATGACACGTGCGCGGACCGCGTGCTATGCTGTGTGAGCGGAAAACTTTACACTTCAGTCTGATTGTTTTTTTTCCTTTCGTCGAAATAACCGTGTGCTACGTTTTTTTCTTTTCCTAACTGTTCCCAAACGCAGATTGACATTTTTGCTCGTAATTTTTGTGGAAATTTCAGCAGATATATATATATATATATATTTCTCTTTTCTCTCTTTTTGCTTTGGGTGTGGGGACATTGACTAGGTTTCGTGCACAAACGGACAGTGCGGCCTATCATCTGAACTTTCATTTGAACTGTTTTTGTGAGCACGGATGAAACGGACAATTTTTGAACTGTTTTCTTGTTTTTCTATTTTCTCCAAATCCATCGTGAACTGAACTTTCTGATGTGAACTGGCTGATTTCGAACTTTTTGACCTCAATTACGGGGTCGAGTGACTTTGAGAACTTTCTATTTACTCTAAGGCAGCGGTTTCTTTGCGCTGAATAAACTGAAGGAAAATTTAATAACTGGAAAAAGTTAATCTGTATGGTTTTGGTGACATTATTTTTTTTTCTCTACACAGTTTGCTAAATTTTGTTTGAGATTCTGTTGAAGCTGTGCATTTTAATGTCAATTTACATTTTCTGGGTTACATTTTGTATGTTATTGGGTGAGTTCTACGCCACATATCCGTGTCTCCGCACGCAGGCCAGGTGCAATCACAAGGTACGACTACTGCTAATGTTTCCCATAGACACTTGACATGCTCACCACAGGCAAATTGTTGTGATGTGAGTAATACCAGCAGAATCCTTGCATCTGTACTGCACCAGTCAAGGCTTGAGCCACCTGTATTCACGGGTGATGGACATGTAAGCCCAGAGGACTGGCTCCAATCAGTAAATGTTTACAGAACCTCGCTTGACTTAACTGATGCCCAAGTTCTTCTAGAGCTGCCACGATTCTTGTCTAAGGAACCAAAGAAATGGTTCACTGTCCTTGACCCAATTGTTGACACATGGTCACAGTTCTCTGATTTCTTCAGGACAGTCTTTCTTCCTTCCAACAGTCAGGAGCAGATATTAAGAGGCATCTTAGATAGCATGCAGAACCCTGAAGAGCCCCTATCTACCTTTGTGGCCCACATGCTAAGTGAGTTCAAGAAGCTAAAAACACCCCCACCAGAGCAAGAACAAATTGACCTCATTACTAAACATGCCCTTGAAAAATACAGAGTTGCACTCTATGGAACTTTTGTCTCCTCAGTCATGGATCTCCTTCTGAGAGCTCATGAGCTCCATGTAGTCATTGGACCAAGTGGTTGTTCCCCTACTTCAGTGCAGAGTAAAGCCAAGCTTGTTAAAGACACTAACTGTTACAAGTGCTCACGTCCTGGCTTCACTTCACGCACATGTCCAGACTGCAACCTACTTCCGGAGAAGAGCTCACAACGACAAAGTGAGTCTCCTGATGTGCGTTCAGGACCTTTTCCTGATACAAGAGACAGGAAAAGATTTGACAGCTGTGATGCAGGTGAAAATACTCCCTTTGTCACGCATCAGGGAAACTACAAAGGGGGAGGATGATTCGCGGAGGCAATCCTCCCTCCAGCAAATAAATTTGCCTCAATTGACTTACTGCGCTGTCCCTGCACAACCTGTCATTTGTCATGTGGAGGATCCCCCATCCTCTTCCTATTGGAGCACCCTATTTACCGTTAAAGTTAACCTACGTGGCCAGGTGCTGGATGCTACAATTGACACTGGCGCATCACTTTCTGCAGTGCAGGCAGACATTTTTCAGAATCATGGCGGATTGAAGGGTAGAGTTCAGCTATGAAGTCCATGACTTCTCCCCCTATACAACTGGCAGATGGTGGAGCATGCCAGCCAGTGGGGCTTAAATGGTTGGTTTTTGGCTTCATGGGTCAGTGGTTTTATCATCGGTTTGCAATTGTGCCACGCCTTTCCTCTACATTGGTCCTAGGGATGGACTTCATGTTGCGTGCTTCCATTTCCATTCACGTCCCATCTAGAACTGTCGTAATGGGCGATAATCCTTTATTCATGGAGAATTTGGATAGCCGAGCAGACCGTAAATCAGACGACAGTTTAATGTCCATGGAAGTTCCTTCGTCAGCACTTCATGATAAAATTGAGGAAGCGTGTCTGAGTACTGCCGAAAAAAAACAGTTGGCTGACCTAATTGGAAGCTTTTCAGATCTCTTTGACGGTCATCTAGGCCACACCACTCTTGCTGAGCACTCCATTGACACGGGCAATGCAAAACCTGTTCACCTTCCTCCTTATCGTACTTCCCCAGCTAAAAAGCGATTGATCGAGGACCAGATACAGAAAATGTTACATGAAGGCATTATTGAACCTGCTACGGGTCCTTGGGCTGCTCCTGTGGTGATGGTACAAAAATCTTGTGGCGAACCACGGTTTTGCGTGGATTATCATGGGTTAAACCAGCTCACTACTAAAGACTCTTACCCATTACCGAGAGTTGACGAGTCCCTTGACTTACTTTCACGTGGGAAATTCTTGATGACGATTGACCTCGCTCGGGGTTACTGGCAAGTCTCTATGGCAGAGGACTCGAGACAGAAGATTGCTTTTGTTTCTCATTGTGGACTGTTTCAGTTCCGAGTGCTTCCATTTGGTTTGTGCAATGCACCGGCGACCTTTCAAAGGCTTATGAACAGCGTTTTGGCAGGACTCATCTATAAGTCCTGTGCGGTTTACCTGGACGACTTTGTTGTGCCGTCGCCCACTTTCAAGCAGCATCTTGTGGATCTGAAGGAAGTGTTTTCGAGGCTCCAGTCAGCCGGATTGTCCATTAAACTAGCCAAATGCCAGTTCTGTAGCAGTGAACTTACCTTTTTGGGGTATCGGGTCTGTCCGAGTGGCATCTTACCGGAAGAAGGCAAAGTGAAGGCTGTGATGGATTTTAAACCATCTGTAAATGTGAGACAGTTCCTAGGCTTGACGGGTTACTACCGCAGATTTATGCAAGACTACGCCCGCCTTGCCGAACTACTCTTCAACCTCACAAAAGCCGACGTATCTTTCGTCTGGGACAGTGCTTGTCAGGATGCTATGGACACTCTAAAAGGAAAGTTAACTTCAGCACCTGTGTTAAGTATTCCCGATTTCAATCTCCCATTTTTCATCCATGCGGATGCCTATGATGCAGGACTGGGAGCTGCGTTGAAGCAGAAAAATGAAAATGGTAGAGATGTTGCTGTGGCCTATGCGAGTCGAGCCTTACATAAAGCCAAGAAACCTTATTCCACACCTGTAAAGGAGTGCCTTGCTGTTATGTGGGCCCTTGAGCACTTTAGACCTTACGTTGAGGGCCTCCACGTCACTATCTTCACTGACCACAGTGGACTTCAGTGGTTAATGTCCCGTCCGAATCCCTCTGGACGTCTCGCTCGTTGGTCTCTCCGCCTTCAGGATTTTGATTTCAACATTGTTCACAAGCCTGTTGATCGAAACAAAGTGCCTGATGCCTTGTCTAGAAACCCACTAGATTTTGAGGAGTCGCCGATGGATATACTCCCTGATTACGCTTTGTTTGGTGGTCTTGATCTTCGAACACTCTCTTCTGTGACTCTTACAGATAGTTCTCATATCAGACAGCTCCAACTGGATGATCCAGTCACAGGTGAACTTCTCCGTCAAATGGAGGCTGCGCTTGAAAAAGATGACACTGATGTATGCTCTGAGTATTCCATTCAGGATGGTCTGTTATACTTCAATGATCCAAAACATGCTTGCGGTATCCACCCTTTGAAAGAGTTGAAGTTGTACGCTCCAGAGTCGCTCAAAGGTACCTTGCTAAAGTATTATCATGATCATCCTACGGCAGGTCATCTGGGAATTACTAAGACTTTAGCCCGACTGAGAATGAGATTCTTCTGGCCCAAAATGGCATCAGAAGTAAAAAAAATATGTGATATCCTGAACAGTTTGCCAACTGACGAAACCAAGCCAAAGAAAGCCTTCCGGTCTGATGGTCCCGATTCGACCTCAGAAGCCTTGGGAGTATGTGGGTGTTGATTTTGTTGGCCCTTTACCTCGTACAGCCAGAGGAAATGCTCACATCTTGGTGCTTGTTGACTTATTTTCAAAGTGGGTCGAGATAGTTGCTGTACGAGAAGCCACGGCTCAAGTAGCAGCCAGCAAACTACTGAGTGAAGTTTTCTCCCGTCACTTACTTGATTTCAGATAGAGGTTAAACTAGCACCCTTGTACTCTGGTCCATACCGTGTCACTAAAGTTTTGTCTGACGTGAACTATAGGCTCACAAAGTTGAACACTGGTGAAGATGCTGGAGTCTTTCATGTTGTGAATATGCAGCCTTTCCACACTCAAAACTTGTGTGACAGTAACATGATGAATGTTACAAGAGTCATACACTGCTCTACCCGGTGAGAACTTCGATTGTGTCGACTTCACTGACACTGGTCATGACATTGACATTTGTGAGTCTATAGGTAGTACGCCTGACCTTGACCCTGACCTTGCCCCAGAGAGTCCTTGTTACAATCTCAGACCTAGGTTACCCCCTAGAATTACTTCTGGTTGGTCAGACAGTGGATGGACTAATGAGTATCATACTGACAGATTGGACTTTAAGTAATATTGTTTGATGGTTTGAAATGCATCTTCTGACGTGTTTAGTACAAGGGGGAAACATACACATGTAGATTTGAAGGTGGTTCCTAAGTTCAGGTTATGTTCAAAAGAAAAAGGAAAATTTTATTTTGCGCATATGGTATATTGTCACAGGTTTTTTTGTTTTCTATGAGAATGCTTTTGGAGGGTATACTGTGTATTGTGTTGCTCATACTGACATGTATGCCAGTTATGTGCTTATGTTGTTCGGCTGGAGACAGCCTTTCCTTGCCGGGGGGAAACTGTAACGATCGTTACTGTGTATTCATGTTCATCACATTATAGTGCAGTGGGCCCTTTAAGAGAGATGGTTACGTCACTCATGACGTGTACTATGCGTGATAACAGTTGGAGATGAGATGAGGACATTGTAGATGCTAGACGTGCTCTACCCTTCTCCTGTATATTTTATTTGGTAACTGAGTTTTGTGATGCTAAGAAAGAGTAGCTCTCATGTATGAGAGGACGCATTGCCTGTGCTTATCATTAAATGTGCGTGATACAGCCTTTTCAGCCTTCAAGCTCTTTCTTCCCTCGATTTCTCTTGAGTTATCCGGTTCAAGCGTTACAAATTTAATTTGTTAAATATTCTGGATATTATTTTGATTTATGTTACTGAAAGGTGAAAGTTCAGTGTGGCGAGGGGGGCGTGGTCTCGCGAAGTCTCTAGCGAGAGACGAGTCAGCGAGCTGTGCGGTGAGTAAGTAGGTCAAGTGCAGATGATGAACACACACACACACATAATACAATCAAAAATAACAGATAAATAAATGCATGTAGGCTACAGCACAATCTTCCAAAATTATTAAAAATGATTCAAATATAGGCACATATGCAAATAATTTTGTCCCTTCTTTTTCGTTTCCTTCTACATCAAACAGAATAATAACACATCCAAAAAATACTTCTTAGTATGAGCCCAGGAACCATACAATAAAATACTTTCCCCTCGAGTCATTTTCGTATCCATTCAATATTACATGACCATATAATATTCCAATATATAAAGAATTGTGAGCTAGGTGTTAAATCATGTAGTTTTGGCTAATAAATCATGGTCACAAACACTTGAACAAAACCGTTTTTCTTTATTTCACGTTATGTAGGCATTTTGTACAGATGGCTTCCGAACGGGATCACATTCATCTTCAAGCATAGATCTGTAAATAAATAAAGGAACAACGTTAACCGCGATAGAGATTGAGATGTTTTTTTTCTTCTTCCATTGCCTATAATTTCCTGATAATTAATTTCCCCATCCCCCGTAGGTGTAGTACAGATAAATAATTTAAAGTTCGTGGATAAATGTTACTTCAAATGTATTCACTTGCCACATATCGAATTATTTCCAATTCCTCAAAAACGTTGTTTATTTGTCGCGTTGCTTTTATGGACTGTCTATCTATGCCATGGGCTGACTTTAGACAGTAAAAGACTGCTTGCGAGACTGTGCGAGCTTCTCCTCCTGTCTAAACTGTAATGTCTCTATTGTTCGACATAAAGTCGCATGGTTATGACGCAATTTTTAGCCTATTTTTACAAGAATGGCTTCTACGGGGCCATAACGTAAGATACAAAGTAATGGAGCCTTTTATACATTGTCGAGGTTTTTTTAGAAATAAATAATGGACAAATGGAGTCTTTGGACGCCTCAGATGTAAAGTTATTCGCTGTCAAAGTGACGCCAAAATGAATGGGAGTCAATGGGATGCTAACAGCAGGTAATAGCCAGCTACAATGGCGGCAGCTTCAACTTCCGGCTGATGGATTACCCCCTTGACTAAGGTTGACTACATTCAGTTACGATGATGTCATAAGCTCGCGCAGTAGCGGTGTGGAGTGCTGAACCAAGTGAAGTAAATGTAGGCTATATGTTAAAAGATGTTGTGTTGCTTCGTGTAAAAAAGAAATAATTCCAACAGAACTGGCGAAATAAAGTTGCCAAAGAGAAGACAGAGTCTGTTTTAAGTGTGCAACACAGGCCCTGTGGCAAATGGCACAATCCGGACTTGTGGACTTCCTCCACACTTTGGTGACGTCATGTTGTGCAGACCTATAGAGCCCTTGGCGCGAGTCCACGAGGGCGCATTGAGAGGTATTTTTGGGACAGACTCGATCGAGCCTTATCCCTCTCCATACGGAGCCGAATAAACCGAAAGGTCATCTCATCAGTCCCTTTATTAGATAAAAATCACAAATATTATATATAAATATTAGAGGTGGGCATAGATTAATTTTTTTAATCTAGATTAATCTCACTGTAATCTTGGAATTAATCTAGATTAATCTAGATTAAAATGGGTCATTTGAATTCTGCCGAAGGCATTCAGAATATGTGTGCTACCCAAATAATGACTAAAAGTAAGTCTTTGAGAAAAGTTCGCCCCGCGAAGGGATGTGAATTTCTGCCAAAAATGCCATTCGACAATAGAGGAGCAAACGTCGAATATCGGTCAAAAAAAATTATAAAATAAAATAAATAAATAAAACGCACAATTACAATGACAGAAAGGGAGGCCAATTTCATCTTTAGCGATATGTCATCAAACAAACTGTTTATTAATTGAACAAGTAACATGTTTTCGTCGTTTTTTTTTTTTTAACATAGTAGGCTAATTGGAAGAAGAAAAAAACAATAAGCACGACGTATAGCTACAGTCCGTTTTTGCATCGCCAAACCAGATGCTCGTTAGATCAAAAAATAATGTCATATGTCATAATGATTTTATGTGAACCTGCCTTTACCGGCAATAGCCTCATCCTTTTTAAACAAATTAGTTTCAATCAATGTAAACTATTCGTGTGACTATGCCCCTGCGCAATACACACACATTACCGCGGGATGGCGGGTGTTCATTTCATAAACTGTACACAATGGTAGCTTATTTATTTTGTAGCCTATAAATTAATGTATATGTCCAACGGATAATGTCATACTTTTTAGTAGTGCTATCGTGGCGTAATAATCTGTTTGGTTGTAAAATGTATTACCTGAATGAAATGAAATCGAATGTGTCCTGTGGAATACTAGTTCTACTCGATCTTAGTGCTGCGTTCGATACTATCGATCATAAAATACTCTTGGATCGAATACAAAACTACACTGGTGTTCAGGGACAGGCATTAAGCTGGTTTAGATCATACTTATCAGACCGTTACCATTTTGTCTGTTTAAATGGGGAAAAATCAAAGATAACGTCAGTAGACTATGGAGTGCCGCAAGGATCGGTGTTAGGCCCTCTGCTATTCTCAATATATATGCTGCCACTTGGTAATATTATAAGAAAACATGGAATTAATTTCCACTGTTATGCTGATGACACTCAATTATATATCTCATCACGACCAGATGAAAACACTAACTTATCTAAATTGACAGAGTGTCTAAATGATATAAAATGCTGGATGACGTGTAATTTCCTGCTATTAAATTCAGATAAAACGGAGGTACTACTTATTGGTCCAAAAAACTACCCACAAAATCCCTTACAATACAACTTTAATTTAGAAGGATGTCCTGTTACTTTATCCACTACAGTAAAAGACCTGGGTGTTATACTAGACCGCAACTTGACTTTCGAAAATCATATTTCATATATTACAAGAACAGCCTTTTTCCACCTTAGAAACATTGCTAAGCTACGCAACATGCTATCTGTTTCTGATGCAGAAAAGTTAGTTCATGCATTCATGACCTCGAGACTAGATTACTGTAATGCTTTATTAGCTGGTTGTCCTGCATCCTCAATCAACAAGCTACAGTTAGTGCAAAATGCAGCTGCTAGAGTTCTTACTAGATCAAGAAAATATGATCATATAACACCTATTTTATCATCTCTACACTGGTTACCTATTAAGTTACGTATCAATTACAAAGTATTCCTACTGACCTATAAAGCCCTAAATGGTTTAGCTCCTGTGTATTTAACAGACCTTCTATCGCCATACAATCCATCGCGCTCTTTAAGATCACTAAATTCGAGGCTTCTGGTCATTCCTAGGATATCTAAGTCCACTAAAGGAGGGAGGGCGTTCTCGCATTTAGCTCCTAAACTCTGGAATAGCCTTCCTGATATTGTACGAGACTCAGACTCGCTGTCCCAGTTTAAAACTAGATTAAAGACGCATCTCTTTAACCAAGCATTCACTTAATCCTTAACCTTTGATACTACTGCTGAATCAGTTCGAATGCATTAACATTATGAACATCAGCTATGCTAATTATTTCCCATCTGCCTTTCTGCTGTTATCTCGGGACGCTAGTCCCGAGGTAAATAGCGTTCGTCAGCTCCAGTTTGTATCCAGCCTCTCACGGAGACTTCAGATGCCCCAACGCCTGTGAAGAGACGACTCGACGCCTGTGAAGAGACGACTCAAAGCCGGCGATATGTTATGCCATAAATTAATACTTGATTAACTAACTGTATTTTTCTATGTACATTTCCGAAATGCAATTTCTGTAAAGCTGCTTTGAGACCATGTGTATTGTGAAAAGCGCTATACAAATAAATTTGAATTGAATTGAATTGAATTGAATCATTCATTCACAGACAGCTTACGAAGATGTTCAACTAATAAAGATCTTCATCGCTGACAAAAATATGATGCATTTGCAGATTTGCTTTCACTAGACTAAACTGTAGCTTTTGTATGTTCTTAAATCTTCCTGTTACGACTCCGTGTCGAGTGTGATTGAACGCGCTTCAGAGTTCAGACGATTCAGTGCGTGAGGAACTGAACTGATTCGCGAACCGATTTAGACAGATCTGCCAACTTGTTTGATGAAGTCTTTGAACAGAATCGACCCAAAAGAGTGATTCATTTGTAAATTGAGCATCGCTCATGCCCATAAAAAAGATGAAGCGCGTTTGGAATAAACTCATTTAACAACATGTAAAGTAACGAGAGGAACGATCAACGTAACATGTAAAAGTATACACCTTGTGTCCCTGACAGGAAAATACCCTGCTGCGTGATTTGCGCGAAAATATAACGATATTCGAAAAAGCTATTTTATGATCCCAACCCAACTTTGTGAATAGATTAAAGGCGATATTTTTTTTATCGCCCGATAAGAGTCTCACGTCAACGCAGCACGATAACGCCGATAACGGGCCACCACTAATAAATATTATACATATTTAGCATCGATCGAGAACAGGATTTCTTTTCTTTTCCCAAATCTTTACATCGCTTAGAGCACCTTTTAAATTTTTGGGTGAACTATCCCTTTAACCATTTGACGCGTACAATCACGTCAACGCGTCCGACATATTGCTGAGGGCAATAAGTTAAAGGGTGAGCTGCGGTTTTTCTGGATGAAAACAAAAATAACGTCTACATTTATCAACCGATTTCAGTGGTTGTACGTGTGAGATTTCCAAAAACATTATCGACCCCAAACTTTTGAACAATAGTAGATTGTCCTATAGCTTTCTTATTTCATTACTCATTTAAATAGGCAAATGGTGCTTTATCATATCTTTCAGAAAAATCTTAGTAGTGTTTGTGTAAAAAGACTGTGAAATAGAGTTACATACTTAAAAATAGTGACTAGACATCTGACTAAATAGTGTTCTGAGATGTTTTTTGATTTTATTATGATGCCATCTACTGGGCACTTAAGGTTTCTGCACATTTTAGAAAGGAGAAAGGTCACTATTGTGTACATTTACATTTATTCATTTAGCTGAAGCTTTTTATCCAAAGCGACTTACAATTGCTATATTTCAGAAGTCGCACGCCACTGGAGCAACTAGGGGTTAAGTGTCTTGCGTCTTATCCACTGCGCCATCACCACCCAGTACATAAAAACCATTTCAGTCTGGTTCTTCTTTCTGGAAAACTCAGCCCCTGAAACATGTAATTATGGAGTGAAGATGACCACACTAATTGCTATAATTATTGTTTTGAAGAGAATGATTCAATCTGTTCGTCTTGTTTTTCCTTTCCCAGTCAGACAATAATTTGTCTCCTTACCTCACAGAGCAAACAGCTCTTCATTCTGCCTCCTTATTAGTCTGTGAATCTGACAACACTCAGTCCTGATCTCAGGCATCTGTTTGATCTGTTAAGCATTAAATGTTTTTAATGACTTACTATAACATCATAATGACAGACTTCTTATTTAATCAAAACACGCATACAACAGACATCTTCTCACCCAGACAATAAGTTGATGAAAACAATTAGCAGTGTGTGTTTGACCATATTAGTGCTTGACCATAATGATATATGTATATATGACGTGTTATGTACAAATTGAGAAACATGACACACTGCATGTGTCACAAATACAGCAACCTGATATTATAAGAGGGCAAGAACCACTTTAAAAGCAAACGGGGAAAAGACGATAATAGTTTGCACTTCTGCTCTGCAATGAATGTAATTTTATTTTCTCTAATATTCTGTATTTATTGACTGTATCATTAGAAGTATGTCAAATGTTATTTCCATCTTTCTTTTTCTGTCTGTATTTTTCATTGTCGTTGATTTTTCATCCACAGCTTACCAAGATGAAGTTTCAGGCCATCTTTTCCATGGCTGGTCTTCTCAGCATTTGCACTTGTGCCCCTGTAAGTGTACATTTATAAATATTAAAATAAATAAATAAATGAATGTTTTCAGTTTGAACCTAAAGTAACAAAACGGTTTGTATTTCACAGATCTACCAGCCACAATTTGGAATAATTGCAAGTAACAGTAATGAGGTGTGCATCTTATATATTTTTTTTTGTATAAAGTATATATTAAATGTAACATATTAAATTGCACTATCTTTAAAACGTTTAGAGTCAGTAAGTTTTTTTAAAGTCTCTTCTGCTCACTGAATTTATTTGAACAAAACACAGTAAAAACTGTAATATTGTAAAATATTGTTGCAATGTAAAATAACTGTTTTCTATTTTTAATATATTTAAAAATGTAATGTATTCAATGTAAAGTTTCGATCCTTCAGAAATAATTATAATATGCTGATTTGGTGCTCAAAATTAGTATTATTTTTTTTTATCAATGTTGAAAACACTTGTGGCTGCTTAATATTTTTTGGAAACTGAGATAAAACATTTTTCAGGATTCATCGATCAATAGAAACTTCAAAAGAACAGCACTTATTTAAAATAGAAATCTTTTGTAACATCATAAAAGTCTTTACTGTCAACTTAATTTAATGAATACTTGCTGAATAAAAGTATACATTTCTGTCAAAAATAAAATAAAAAAATTAAATAAAAAGCTGACTGATCCCAGACCTTTGAACTAAAGTGTGTATATTTGTTGGTTACTCTTTATTTTAAGGTGACATTGTTACAGTGTAATTGCACATATAAGTACTGCATAACATTATTTAACTAGGCTACATATACTTACTATAAGGTTAAGGTTAGGGTAGGCTTTGGTTTAGGTTTATAGTTGCTTGTAATTATGCATAATTTACTGTTATTATTACTATAGTAAGTATACTGTATGTAACGTGTAAGTACGTCACTTTAAAATAAAGTTTTATCTTTTTGTTTTCTGTTATGCATGCTCACAATTGTTAATCGTTGCTTCCTTGTAGGTTTTGCGTCTCAATGGACTCACTCTGGCAAGTTTGGGTTTGGGTCAAGCACAGGTAATTCTGCTTTCAGTCTAAGCAAAGTATTTTTAACTAGTAGATCTGTTTTTTGGGAAACACCTGTAAGTTTATTTTAAATTAAGGAGCTCATTTGAATCCTCTAGCTCTATGCTTTCTTTCTCTTTAGGGTACTCCATTTTTCTCCCCCTACCTGATCCAGCAGCAACCCCCACAGGTGCTGAACTTTAACCCTGCGATGCAGGGACCCTTCTTCCCCCCTCAAATAAACCAGCTAAACCCAGCACAGTTGCCTCCGTTGCAGCAGGAGCAGCCTATACCTGGCTTCGGTCCCAATAACGGCATACCAGCACAGAACCTTCCTCCGGTACTGACAGACTTCAGAGGAACATCACACACACTAACTTTTTTGAGCATAGATGTTGATTTAACTTGTTGATTTAACTTATTATCACAGATTTTTTGTTTTGGTGAGTAAGTCAAATTTTGTTTCTAGGGCTTTCCATTCTTCCTGACGAATCTATATCCTCTGGGAAACACCCCTGTAAGGCTGATACCCAACCAGAACGCTGGCCCAAATATTCAAGGCCAGGCTACGATGCAACCAGTGCAACCAATGCAACCAATTCAACCAATACAGGTATTGTAAAGACTTAACATTTTCTCCTAATTTTTAATTGAATATTTAAAAAGAAAACATGAAAAGTATATTTCCTCTATCAAGAAATCACAGAACATGTTTTTTGTTTGTTTGACATTACTCTAATGTAATCTCAAGGGTCTTTTATTTTTGTTTTTTTCTCAGACAATTTTAAAGACAAATTTTCACATTTTTCAGAACAGGGTGAAGGCAGTAGACCCGAAGGTAACGTCTGCTCCTGATTACCGTGGTGATCGACCCGGTCCTGGAACTGTAGAGGTAATGCAAGAGTACAAACTTGCATCTTTTTTCACAAGTTTTCTTTGGTTTACACATGCTGTTATTATCAAAACATGACAAAAACATGGCTTGGCAGAATAAATGCTATAGAATTTGTAGAAATATTAGTTTGATTTTTAACCAATTCTGCCTCTGACAGGGGCATCCTGGCTTCCCACTGTTTGAGCCATAGGCTCAGAAGACTTCATTAATAAATAGGTATTAAGAAGTTTTCTAAAAAGTATATTATAATGGGATATCATACCTATTAATTTATCAGAATGTAAATTTGTTGTTTGGTTTTCCAGTCATCCGACCATGGACATCCCTCACAGGAGACATTTTTGTTCAATTTGGAAATTACCGTTACCAAATAAATAAATTATGCTCAGTTTATTTTGTCTGTAATGTTTGTTTCCTGTTCAAAATACTCTTTTGTACTCCTGTTAAAATTTGGTGCTTGCAAGTAATAACAATCATGAAAATAATAAGTCATGCATTTTTTAGCAGTGTGTCACATCTGGTTTTAGAGAGCACACAAAGAGATAATATTAGATAAAAACAGTCTTTGGTTACAATTTATTTTAAGGTGTCCATGTTACAGTGTAATTATACATTTAGGTACTGAGTAATAATAATTAATTACATGTACTTAATATAGGGTTAGGATTAGGTTGTGTTTTAGGTTAGTTGCAATTAAGCACAATTTATAGAAATTAATAATATGTAACGGCACTGTAAATAAAGTGTTACCCAGTCTTTATTAAGTCATAGATAAACTCAGGAGATCACAGGATGAACCAATAATACAACCACGTAAAATTGAGATGATACCAGACAAAGGAACGTCTCGGTTACGTATGTAACCCTAGTTCCCTGATAGGGAACGAGACGCTGCGTCAAACGCTGCGGGAACGCCCCTGCGTTGTGCGTCATGAAGCACGTATGGAATCAGCCCAATGGAGAGATGAAACGTCATAGGCGGGTGACGTCATCGACCAGGAAACTATAAAGCACCCCAAAAACACAAGCGCATTAGCTTCTGATAGGCTTGAAGGAAGCGCTAACGGGAGTGCCGGGAGTATGGCGGAGCGACGCAGCGTCTCGTTCCCTATCAGGGAACTAGGGTTACATACGTAACCGAGACGTTCCCTTTCAAGGGAACTTCGAGCTGCGTCAAACGCTGCGGGAACGCGAATACCCACGTCGCCATAGGACCAAATGACCGTCATGTGAGACTAGCGCACAGAGGACGAGAGCACCTGTGCCCCAGGGGTAGAGCTTAAGTCTAGGTCATAGAACTTAATAAAAGTATGCGGTGAAGACCATCCAGCCGCATCACAAACATCACTCAGGGAAACCCCCGACAAAAGAGCTTTAGAAGCAGCCATACTCCTGGTAGAGTGAGCTCGGACAACCAAAGGTGAAGGCTGGCCAGCCGACTCATAAGCAAGTGAGATAGCCTCAACCACCCACTTGCTCATTCTCTGTTTAGACGCCGGACACCCTTTCCTGGGTGGCCCGAAACATACAAAAAGTTGTTCTGATTTCCTCCACAGGGCAGCTCTGTGGACATAAGCGTCTAATGCCCTAACAGGGCAGAGTGAATTAAGTTTCTCCTGGTCCGATGACATAAATGGAGGAGGACAGAAAGCCTGCAGAACCGTAGGTCTAACAATATTAGTAGGAACCTTAGGAACGTAACCTGGTCTAGGATGCAGAAAAGCTTTAACCATGCCAGGTGCAAATTCCAGGCACGAGGGTGAAACCGACAGAGCCTGCAAATCTCCGATTCTTTTTAGTGAAGAGATAGCAAGCAAAAAGATAGTCTTAAAAGTGAGAAACTTCTCGGGAACTTCTTCGATAGGTTCAAAAGGAGCTAGGGAAAGACCTTCTAATACAATGGCCAGATCCCAAGTCGGCACCTCGTACGAACTGCTGGCCTCAGCCTCAAAGTGCCACGGAGGAAACGAGTTATAAGCGGGTGTCTCCCAAGAGAAACTCCACTGAAAGGGACGTGGTAAGCAGCTAGTGCCGCCACATACACCTTTAGTGTGGAGGGGGATAACCCTGTGGAGAAGCGCTCCTGCAGGAATTCCAGCACTGCACCCACTGGGCAGTTAACTGGGTCCTGCAGGTGTTCTCCACACCAAGAAGTGAAAAGTTTCCACTTCAAGGCATAAAGCTTCCTCGTGGATGGAGCTCTGGAGTTAAGAATGGTCTCAACAACCTCGGTTGAGAGACCGGAGTCTATGAGCTGGGCCCCCTCAGAGGCCAAGCCCACAGTTTCCACAGTTCTGGGCGGGGGTGAAGTATCGTGCCCCCCGCCTGGGAGAGTAGATCCCTCCTGACCGGGAGCTCCAAAGGAGAACCGTCCAGGAGAGAAATCAGGTCCGCAAACCATACTCGGGCCGGCCAGAACGGGGCTACTAGTAGTAGACTGACCCCGTCCCGGCGGACCCTCTCCAGAACTCCTGGTAACAGAGCAATCGGGGGAAAGGCGTACAGACGTGACCTCGGCCACGGCTGCACCATAGCATCCAACCCCAGGGGGGCTGGAAGAGTGATGGAGAACCACCGATGACAATGAGTGGTCTCCTTGGAAGCGAATAGGTCCACCTCGGCGCGACCGAAACTCAACCAAAGGAGCTCCACCACCTCGGGGTGGAGTCTCCATTCCCCTGGCCTCGGCCCCTGCCTCGACAGGGAGTCTGCTACCACATTCAAATACCCAGGGAGATACATTGCTCTCAGAGATAGTAGCTTCCCTTGGGACCACAGGAGGATCTGACGGGCCAACTTGTAAAGCCGGCGAGACCGCAGGCCCCCCTGATGATTTATATAAGAGACCACCGACGTGTTGTCTGATTGAACTAACACATGATGGCCTCTCAGGTCTGTTAGGAAGTGTTTCAGAGCCTGAAACACAGCCAACATCTCTAGACAATTTATGTGCCACGAAAGATGATGATCCTGCCACAGACCTTGGGCTGGGCGACCACTCATGACCGCCCCCCACCCTGTGAAGGAAGCATCCGTCGTTAGCGTTATGCGACGACAAAGAGCCCCCAGCACAGGACCTTTGGATAGGAACCAAGTTTCTCTCCACATGACCAGAGCACGAAGGCAGCGCCGCGTGACTTTGAACGTGCGGAGCGGATTTCCCCTCGGGGAGAATCCCTTGGTCCTGAGCCACCACTGTAGCGGTCTCATGTACAACAGGCCGCAAGGTATAACGTTGGACGCTGCTGCCATCAGACCCAACAGTCTCTGAAACTGCTTGACAGTGAGTAGCTGGCCTAGCTTCACTTGTTTCACAGCTGAGAGAATCGAAGCGATGCGGGTCGGAGAGAGTCGCGCCCGCATCGATACCGAATCCCAAACGACACCCAGAAAAGTGGTCTTCTGGGAAGGAGATAATACACTTCTCTTTGCGTTCAGCCTCAACCCCAACTTTCTGATATGAGCGAGGACGACATCTCGATGCCGAACCGCCATCTGCTCGGTCTGAGCTAAAATCAACCAATCGTCGATGTAATTGAGAATACGAATGCCCTGAAGCCTCAGAGGCACTAGTGCTGCATCCATGCATTTCGTGAAAGTGCGGGGAGATAAAGCTAGGCCAAACGGAAGAACCCTGTACTGGTACGCCTCGCCCCCGAAGGCGAACCTCAGGAACTTCCTGTGTTGTGGAAGGATGGACACATGGAAGTATGCGTCCTTCAGATCTATCGTGACAAACCAGTCCTCGGACCTGATTTGAGACACGATCTGCTTGATAGTGAGCATCTTGAATTTTAGCTTCCCTACCGAGCGATTCAATATGCGCAGGTCTAAAATTGGACGCAACCCCCCATCCTTCTTTGGAACGATGAAATATCGGCTGTAATAACCTGACTCCAAACTGGGAGGAGGAACCCGTTCTATAGCCTCTTTTTGAAGGAGCGTTTTCACCTCTTGTTCCAATACCAGAGCCTGCTCGGGGCCCACCACTGTGTGCAGAACCCCTCTGAATTTTGGTGGACGACACCTGAACTGGATAGCATAACCCTTTTCTACTGTCTGCAGGACCCAATGAGATATTTTTGGAAGGCTTTTCCACTCTGCCAGAAATTCTACTAAGGGTACCAGCCTCTCGAGACTGGCCTCTGGTGTAACTTGAGCAGCAGACGCAGCGCCCTGTAACGGCGCACCGGCAGGGAACAACTGGTCTGACCGCTCTGAGACCCTCCTCAGAGGGAGCGAGCGTCCCTCGGGAAAGCGCTCGCTGGGATCGTCTGTGCCCCGGCATAAAGGCGGGGTTGGCAGAACGAGCCCCTGAGGGCACCGAGGAGGAATGGGCACCGTAAAAAGAGGTGAACACCTTTCCGCCTCGGTGGGGACCACCCTCAGCATCCTGAACGGCTTGGCGTCAGGACTTCTTCTTAGCCGAAGCCTTCTTAGCCAATATAACTGTCCTCAGATCAGTTCTACTGGGAGAAGGCTTCGGCTGAGAGTGTCGCGGCTGAGCCCACTGTCCAGCAGGGGGAGCACGAGACGCGACACTCTGCCTCTACTGCGCTCTATGTGATGAGCTCGAAGACGGCCGGGGCTGCTCCCGCCCAGCAGCCCCAGGGACATGAACTTTAAGGGGAAGAAACTTTTTAAAAGCTGCAGTTTGTTTCTTTTCTTCTTGGAATTTATCGATAACTGAATTCACAGCATCACCAAACAACCCCATGGGAGAAAGAGGAGCATCTAAAAGAAAAGCTTTTTCTCTCTCTTTAATATTAGTCTGATTTAACCACAAATGTCTTTCTGCGGCCACCAGAGCTGCCATAGAACGACCCATTAATTTGGCCGATTCTCTGGTGGCACGCAGGGATAAATCAGCAGCCTGACGCAGTTCGCGAACTACGTCAGTACTGACCTCCTCACTCTCACTCATGTCCCTTAGCAGATCAGCCTGGTATGCCTGCAAGATTGACATAGTATGCAGACATGACGCAGCCTGACCTGCTGCCGAATATGCTTTACCCACCAAAGCCGAAGTGTTTCTTAAAGGCTTGGTGGGTAATGCCGGTGCCTTAATAGATGATGCTGCTTCGGGGGAGAGATGGCTCGCAAGCGTCTCTTCCACACGAGGCAAAGCACCATAACCATGAGCCTTGGCTCCCATAATATTAGCGTATGTTGAAGTCTGGGGACTAAACACTCTATATGACACCGGTTTTCTCCATGATTTCGACACCTCGGTGTGGAGATCATGGAAAAACGGCAGGCACCGGCGTGGAGGCTGCACACGTGACGGCAAAAATCTCTCATCCAACTTTGATTTAGAAACAGACTCCTGACTAGTCACTGGCCATTCAATATTAAGTTTTTCAACAGCTCTTGTTAACACCTCCATAAGCTCATCACTCTCAGGAGTGTGGGGTGGCGAATCCTCCACATCTCCCTCAACACTAACAACATCAAGTTCCTCAGAACTGGATAGCTGCAGCATTGGTGCCTCAGCCCGAGCGGAAGAAACCGCAGCGCGTGCTTCCGAACCCGGGACTGAGGCACTGGATCTCACAGGTGAAGGGAGAGATAAGGCAGAGCCCGTCTCAAACCCCGCTGTGAGATCCATCTGCGATCCCCACGATAAGCGCCGCCGCTCTGCCTCGGCAGAAGCGGGACCCGAACCGCGGGGAGCGCGCACCGAACCGCTCTCCTCAAAGAGCGACCGGCGGGAGCGGAGCGTCCTTAACGGCAAACGCTCGCAATGCTCACAGTCTGCTCCCTCGAGAGCAAACTGGGCATGCTGAACTCCCAAACAAACAACACAAAGATCATGTGTATCCCCGCTCGTTAAATAACGCGAGCAGGGAGGAACACACTTTCTAAACTGCTGTTCGTCCGCCATAATCTCTCAATATATATATATATAGGGATAAATTGTTTGTGTGGTGCAGGGTATGTAAGACAGACAATATCACACAGGGACAGATTCACATGTAGCGCGACTGAAAGCACAGAAGCTAATGCGCTTGTGTTTTTGGGGTGCTTTATAGTTTCCTGGTCGATGACGTCACCCGCCTATGACGTTTCATCTCTCCATTGGGCTGATTCCATACGTGCTTCATGACGCACAACGCAGGGGCGTTCCCGCAGCGTTTGACGCAGCTCGAAGTTCCCTTGAAAGGGAACTATGGAAACACAGGGCTTAAATAAATGAGGAGCGTAATCAATTTAAAATGGAATAGGTGAAGGAACTAATTAACGACCAGGGAAACTAATGGGAACGCAGGCAGACAGGCAAACAGGGAAACTAAAACACCAGAACACGCACGCTACAGTGTTGATGCTACAAGTTTTAATGAACAGACTCTCAAAATGATTAAAGAAGAAAACCCAGCAAACTAAGAGTGAACAACCACCAAGAGACATTATGAGCAATAAAATAATATGATAAAAAATCTATACTATACAATTCAATTCTACGCTGAATTATATAATAGCTGGAAGTCCACCTGTGGAAAAAGAAAAATAAGTTATTTAAAGCCAAAAATGAAGTTTTTAATCAAATTAATTTGATTTATTGTAGGTACAGCAATCTGCCCTACCAGTGTGATTACTGTACATGGTTATTTCCTAGTTTGTCCCATGATCACTTTCAGACTCCGCCTGGAGAATCAGAGTCAAAAGCAATGTTGAATAAATCAACAAAACAAGAGAATATAAAATGTATACTCAAATAATTCAAAAGCAGTGATCACTCTCAACTTGAGGACAAAAATACTGACCTTCATGAATGCAGGGAGCTGCAAAGACAACCAGGGCATTTAAAAGATCAAGAAAAATTTGATACAAGAAAGAGAATTCTGTTAGCTGGAAAAATAATTCTGGCAGTTATTTATAATGTAACCGATGTGACATTAGTACATGTTCCTCATTACTTACAAGCTGTGTAATGCCATATTCAAATGAAATTCTTTGCTGTGGGGGACAAATTTGCAATGAACTGTTATATATATATATATATATATATATATATATATATATATATATATATATATATATATATATATATATATAAAAAACATAAATCATAATTTAGTCCAAGATATGCAATGTGATTAATAGACTTATTGTTTGTGACTGACCGTTGCAGTTGGGTTGTAGATGAGCTTCACATAAGGCTGTTAGATGGAAAAAGTTTGATTTTGGAACTTGTGTATTTAAATGTACTTTTAGTCCTTTTATATATGTTATATATATTAATTTGATATATTCTAATTATAAAGTTTAATGAATGTTTATTATAGTGCTTATACCTGAGGGCCATAGAGGGAGAAACCCTGACCAAACTAAAAGAAAATAATGAAATTAATTATTACACAACAAAAAAATCACATGGAACTTATTTCACAATAATAATAAAAAAATTGTATAGGCTAAACAACAACAACAACAACAAAAACAACAAAAACAACAAAAACAACAAAAACAACAACAACAACAACAACAACAACAACAACAACTTTACCCCCAGTTCCTGAGGTCTATTCACTCCATCCTGTAATTTAATCAGAAATGGTATGCATTATTTTAACATAAACATACTATACTATAAATTAAATCTAATCTTTATTACCTTTTTTGGTGGCTGCATCTGCCTTCTACCCTTGAAAGAAGAATGTTTTCGATGTGAATATCATTAATCTTAACATATACTTTCTCATTACTTTCAGCCCATTAAAATTATCTGTTCGATACCTCAAATTCAACAAAGCATGAAATAAAAACATATTGTAATATGTTGTGAATGGAAAATGAATGGCAGTGTATTATCTTTATATGTACAGTTCCAATCACTCACTTTTGGTAAAAGGAAGACATTCTCTCCCTGGAAACAAAAGCAAAAATTAATTCTGATTGTATCTATTTTTTTGCGTTTTCATATCTTGTAATACGTAAGGTTAATTGAAAATGTCAATTTCCCCAATTTAGCGGCATTACCTCTTTTAGATAGAAAGCACTAACATTCTGTTGAAGGGGAGAACATATTATTTTTTCATTTATGCTTTTTAATATATTCAGAAAGTTATTTAGTTATAGCAAGTACAAAACAGCAACACAAAGCATTTCACTCACCTGCACACTGACATTGCCCGCCTATATATGTTCATCCAAGTGGATAAAAAAATGATTAGATTAGAGACTTCAACAGCATTTCCATTCCATGTCTGTGGGTAAATTATCATCTTCTTACCTTGAAGATTGGAATGAACTGCCTGTTGTCCTAGAAAATTTATGAAAGTGAACTCATATATCCATACACATTCATTAACAACTGTACATATAACTGTTTAATCCATGAATGAATCTGAAGAGAACAGTATGAGCAGTATGAGCCTACCATCATGTTGGGACTCAGAGGTCTTCCAAAGAGTGGATTCATTTGATTCTCTCTATCTCCACCTACTGGAGCTTGAGTTGGCTGAAAGGTTTTTTACAACATTAACAATTGATTTTTATATTTCAGCAAACTTTCAGCTGTTTCAATCTAACTTTCAAAGTTCTATTATTCCACATTATTAAAAATATTTAATTCAATCCCATTTGCCCCAGGAATATGGCAAATATTTAAACTCTGACATATTGTTTTCATGTCTTAAAGACAGTTTTCTGCTAAATAAAATCATTATTTTAGTGACATAAAGTGACAATAGAACTAAATCTGCAGTCTAACTTACTTTGTAAGATGGTCTACCAGCTCTTCCATTCATCTGTGGTATTACGGTTCCTCCCCATCTATGCCATTGTCCGCTCCTCTGTGTTCCCTGGGTCAAACCGGACCCTGGTCTAGTCAACTCAGACTCATAACCCTACAGCAGAAGATAAAAATAATGTTTATTGTACTGCATAATGATTGCAAAACGTGCAAACAATATTGAAAATGTTGCCCACCCTGCCTCCTCCATTTTGACCAGGGAATGCTGGATCTTTTCCAAATGGAGATCCATTCGATGGATTTTGTGCTTGATGCTCTGGTTCATTTGGATACAATGGGCCCACCGGATCTGGCTATAATTATAGCATCAGTTGACATTTTGAAGTTCAACCTTGAATGATTTTAGAGTCATGCACAATTGTAATCTAAATTACAACAAAAACATACAAAAGCTGGACGTCCAAAATACTTCTCCCATCTTGGTCTGTTTGGAGTTCTGCCCACTGGCTGAGGCACTTTTCCTCCTTCATTTACTGACCCTGGGAAATATCTCTCTCCATTCACTGAGTACACTTGATCCCAGCCGTCTCTGTCCCTGGGCTGAAAACAACACAATAACTACCCCATACTAATATATCCACCTCGTTTTGCAATGCGGAATAAACAATTTTCTGTTAGACTTACTATCATTAGCTGCTATAGGGAAATAACTAGTATAGCTAACAAAGTAAACGGTAAAACTATTTGCACTACAAGCGTGTTTATAACTACGAAAATATACAGAGAAATGTAGCATTTATACAATCTTGCTACATTACTGAGGTAAAAAAGGATACCTTAATTAACTGTGTTCTGAAAATGATCGAAGTTAAGACAGGCATCAAAAATAACTCCAAGGTTCCTCATTTTACTTTGAGTCTCCAAAACAGTGCCACCAACAGACAGATTCAGTGAACCAGCTTTAAAAATTTGATGGCGGGAATCAATAAGCATAACTTCGATTTTAACACTATTCAGGCAGAGGAAATTATTATTATTAAATTATGTTTTTAATTTAGAAATACAGTTAGAAAGAAAACAGGCATCAAGGTTTTTACCTTGAGTATCCTCAGCATAGAAGTGAAAATGGAGGCTAAACAATCGCAACAGATGCCCAAGTGGTGACAAATAATTATTTAACAGTAAAGGGCCTACAACTGAGCCCTGAGGAACACCAGTAAGTACAGAGCTAATCTCAGGCCTGTAACCACCCATATAAATGAACTGGGAATGGTCAATAAAATAGGATTTAAACCAGTTTAAAGATGTCCCTGACACACCAAAAACACTTTCAAGGTGGGTATAAAAGACTATGATCCACAGTGTTGAAAGCGGCTCTAAGATCAAGAAGGATGACAATGGAAATTGCACCAGAAGCCATCAACAAGTCATTGGTAAGCTCAACCAAAGCAGATTCAGTACTGTGAAATGTACGAAAACCTGACTGAAGGGGTTCAAAGAGGTTATTAATTATAAGATGGTTACACAAATGAGAGGCAGGAACGAGCTCAAGCATTTTTGCAAAAAATCGAAGATTTGAGATGGGACGAAATTTTTTAAAAGCGTCAAGAGCAACCTTTTCTCTTTTTTTGGCATGCACAGGAGTTACAGCAGCAATCTTTAATGCTGCTGGAACAACCCCAGTCTGCAATGAGTCATTTATAATACTGAGGATAGCAGGGCACAAAACATCTAAGCAATATTTAAATAAGCCTATGAGAATAGGATCAAACAAGCAGTGGTAGATTTCATGATACCTCCCTTCTGTGAGCCTCAGAATCAAGCTGTGAGAAATGAGTGAGACAAATACCAGCTAACCCATATGGTATATCAAGCAGCATAATAAGCTGTTTTGGAAGCAGTTAAAAATAACAAGAATCCGGACAAATTAAATTTACAAATGGCCACAACCACGCCCACTCTTACAAAAAAATTAAGGCGAATACCCAAGATAAATGTCAATGAAAATAAAACATAGAATGTTGCTACTCACCTGAGCTGCCACCACAACACATGACAATACCACTAGAAACCACATTGCTTCTGTAAAATAATAAATATGTACCATTTTCAGAATTAAATGTAATTTGACTGACTTTAATAGTAACTGATCTCAATGTCGCACTAAAGAGGTTACCTTCTCAACGTTTGTCCCTGTTTCCAGCTCTGTCACATTGGTCTTGCTTCTCTCTTTTTAAAGACCAGTGGTTGAGCAATTGTCACTATTGTTGTGGCTCATTTGTTTTCACCAAGGACTTATCAATTGTTAGAGAAATTGTTAGTTTCAACAAAAAAAAAAAATGCTAATACAAAACTGATGTCATTTAAGGTAAGTATTGACTCTCTTACAAGTCTTTCTCTATTGCAATATCGGGAGTGTCATGTGTAGGAGGGATTTTACTGATTGCTAAACTAATTTGTTGCCTTAAGCCCAACTAATGTTTTAGGATTGACCCGTCTAGTGCATTTAGCAAGAGCAGCAAGGGTGAGGTGTTTGTTATGAATCAACAAAACAGAGGGGTGTGTTCTATTACTGTATTTAAATCCTCAGGCATCAGAGCAAAATATTATACTTCCAAAAAATATTATTGCTGTTGCTTTGGAGAATTAGTCTTCGACAGAAACATGAAGACAGTAATCTTATTTGCATGCCTTCTTGGTCTGACCTTGGCTTTCCAGGTATGTTTCAAAAGCTATACTTTTGCAGTTACAGCTGCATGTGTAAATAATGATAATAATGATTATTATTACTGTGATTAGGCTGAAGATCACCAGCGTGTGGCTCGCTCATTATCAAGCTCGGATTCCGATGGGGTTTGTGCAAAAATTTTACTCAAATTTAAAAACGTAAAGTTGTAACAAAAACTATATTATCAGCATGTTGTTTTACTTGCTCGTTTGATTTTATCTGTCATTATTTATCTTATCAGATTGGAGCTTCATCCCCCTTTCTGCCTCAAATGACCTTTGACCAATTTCTTCAGCTGTTGATGGCCCTTTCCGCTAGAAATGTCCCAGCTCCAGCCCCGACCCCTGCCTCAACCCCGGTGCCAACCCTTGCACCTATCACAGCACGTTAAGACTCATAAACTGTGACTCCTCTTTGTTGTGAGCAATTACAATTTTGAGTTTATATGTCTGTCTAAGGATTAGAATAGCTCTTTATCCTATATTAGCCTACAGTAGAAACAGCAAAGAAATAAAAGAAGGAGCAAATCAACCTTCTCTTTACACTCTCGAACAATAGAACATTTACATTTAGAACATGTGTGAGCTAAATGTCCATGTCTTCTGTATTTTGTTGTTGTTGTTCTCAGTGTATTTCTGCAGTTTGTTACCATAAAAACTAGTTTGCTTTTATATCTTTTGCTGACTGTGTGTGTTTCACTATTCTGGATGTTAATTCAATTACTGTTTTTTCAAAATGCTTACAATTTTTAAAACTGTAGCTTAATTTCTTGAGACGCTACACACAAAACCACAAAACACATAAACAACAAGCAAAACAACAGACATCTCTTGCAAAAGCAAACACATCATTCAAAACTATTTTAACTCTTCCAAAAATTATGTTTTTGCGTATAACTCTACACACAAACATGATTAGCCACATACACACCAAAATACACACAGATGTGAAAAAAGTAATACACTACTTTCTTGTTTCTTTTGCTTGTTCAGTGTGCAGTGAGTGTATAGGACTTTGTCATACGTTCATGTATGTGGACAAATACTATACAGTTTTGAACTGAACTGAATCAACACTGAAGTGACTTGAGCTGAATATTGACACTATTGGCTTGTTAGAGCTGCTTCTCCGGTGATTTTGAATTTGTTACTATTGTGAAGCTGCTGTGAAACAATCTATATTGTAGCTTACACACACACACACACACACACACACACACACACACACACACACACACACACACACACACACACACACACACACACACACACACGCACGCACGCACGAATGCACACACACACACACACACACACACACACACACACACACACACACACACACACACACACACACACACACACACACACACACACACACACACACACACTTTATTTCCAAAGCGCTGTGTGTGTGTGTGTGTATATATATGTTTGTATGCATGTATGAATGTATGAATGTATATAGTATGTATGTATGTATTTATGTACATATAGTTAATAAATACATATTTGTAAATATGTATACATATTTACACTATAAACAGAAATTCAAGGGTGTAAAAATAATTTCTTTCTTTCTTTCTCAAAAAAGAGTTTTGATTTGTAAGTGATCATTTTATGTATAAGTACATTTTTCAATTTCAAACTGAGTGTATAGCGTATAATGTGCTTACAGTTTTGCAGACTTGGTCTGAAGATTACGTACATGAGTGAATGGTTTCACTGAGTGGGCCTCAAGTTCCACTTTTAATGTGTAAGCAATTTGAAAAAAACTGTAAGACATTTTTAAAACATAACTAGTAAATTTTACATACCAGACTTCATATGTTACCTGTAGAAATAATGCAATGCAAAATGCTAGCATCGCAAAGAAGGAATAGTAAAACGAATGTGTGTTAGATTTTTTTTTTTTAGCTTCAACACTAAAAGTGGTACTTGTGGCCAACTCAGTGAAAACATTCCACTTCAGAGCAAGTCTGCAAAAGACATACCTCATTCAACCACTTCAAATTAAAACTCAATGTTTTGAGTATCAAATATAATTTTCACCCTTGTATTTATGTTTATTTTGTAAATATTTACTGAATATGCAAAAGTCACCTTTATTTCTATAGCGCTTTTTACAATAAATCGTTTTTAGAAGAGTTCAAATAGTTTTAAATGAAGTGTTTGCTTTGCAAGAGATGTGTGACTTTATGCATATTGTGAACGTGATTTGTGGTTCCCTTTCGAGGGAACTCGAAATGCGTCGGTGACGGCACTATGGGAATGCCCTCAGCATAGCACGTCTGAATTTATGAATGAAAACGAATCCAATCCTATTGGCGTTGTGTGATGACGTAGCGTGTGGCGGCATAAGCGGATGTGTACAAAAGCACGCCGGCACACAGAAATGTCTCCTTTTTGCTATTCAGCAAGCGCTCTGTGTGTGTGTGTGAAAACAGTTTGTCCTATTTGGTGTTGTTTTGTCTCATATCTGCACTTATTATCATGGCAAGCGAGTAGTTCAAGAAGTGTGTGTTCCCATGCCCTCATTATATTACGGCTGGGGACACACACGAGATGTGTGTGTCTTGTTTGGGAATGCAGCACGCCCAGGCAGCCCTCGAGGGGGCTGCTTGCGGCCACTGTGAATCTCTTTCTATGAGAGTGCTGCGTTCCCGTCTGGCTTTATTTTCCGATGACGGCCAGATGCTCGCTCCCCGCGGTTCAGGTTCCGCATCCGCCGAGGCGATGCAGCGGCTTAGATCGTGGGGCTCGCAAAGAGAGCTTTCAGAGGGGATCGGGACTGCCGAGGCACTTTCCCAATCCTCATCTGAAAGCTCAGATTCCCCTGTTCCCCTGTCCCCATTTGGAAGCCCGCCCCGCGGCTTCTCCCGTTCGGGATGTAGACCCGGTGCTGCAGCTGTCTGATTCTGAGGAATTAGACGTGCTCAGCATCGCGGAGGGGGATTGTCACGCAAAAGTTAGGATGTTGCCCAGAGAAAACCAATAGAAGTCGGAGGAAGAGATGCACGAGAGACGAGAGGTGGCGTATTTTCCCCGCGTTTAATAAAAGTACTTAAACTTCGCACTCGTCCGCATACATGGGGATCGAGTGAGTAAAAGTATACAAACAAACATCCAACTCTGGTCACAATATAAAAGGAAATAAAATAAAGAATACAAAGAGTCGGCAGAGCGGTTATCTCCTCTCCTCACTTGTCAAATACTAACGGACACTCTACGCACATGCGCAGTTCTCATTTGAACACAGATTGCCATAAAACACAAAGTGACCGTTACAGGATCTGCAAGAAACACAGACGTATACACAATCTGCACCCAGTTATGATGAGCTTTTGGATGTTGTAACGCGGGCTGTGGCCAAACTGAATATTAGTTGCCCACAGGAGAGGCAGGAAGCGCGAGTCAAAAGCAAACTCGACGAGCGCTTCCTGCAGCATCGCGCACAGCTTCCACGCCGGTCTCTACCGTTCTTCCCAGATTTACACAATGAGTTGTGTAAATCCTGGAACAGGCCTTTTTCAGCACGCCTGTCTAACCCCGCGATGTTGAACTACAGTAACATTATGGGGGTTAGAGAGAACGGTTATGGGATGCTGCCTCTAATTGAGGAAGCTCTAGTCAGCTACCTCTCACCCGACCTTGCATCATCCCTCAAGACACCAGCACTGCCCACCAAGCCATGTCGTACTACATCTGCTTTGGTGGGCAGAGCTTATTTGGCAGCGGGTCGGGCTGGTGCGAGTCTGCACACTATGGCCATCTTGCAGGCATACCAGGCCGACCTGTTAAAGGACATGTACCAGGATGGGGGCCCTACAATGGAGGATATTGCTGAGCTTCGCAAAGCCACAGATTTGTCTCTTCGGGTTTCCAAAGATTGGAATCCCCCCCCCCCATGGAGAAATTGAGCCATAGTTTCAGAAATTGTGTGCAAGCAATTTTAAATCTAAAATTGCTAATCTAAAACATAAATAAGAATCAAAGATATATTATTAAAAAGTAAGAAGAAAGGAGTAAAGAAGACACATATACAAAAGACAAATGCAATGTTATTTACTTGATTTTAATGACTGAAATAATCTGGCAACAACTGGAATAGTCTTATTTGTTGTTGTTATTGATGACAAAACCTAAAGAGATCTTTGAATTATGGTCCATTATAATTAGCAAAGCTCATGTTGGAATCTGCTGAAATGAACAAATGAAGACAACTGTGAACAGTTAACATGTCTTGACACACAAATAAATTATGATTATATTTTCTCGGTATTTGATCAATATTATGATTACTGTCACTCACTAAATATACAACCATTTATCCTCAAACCATAATTCAATACTCAATACTATTTTAAAATATTACCACATTACTACTGTACCATGCCCTGACAGAATTTTAAAACAACAACACAAAAAAACTCCTTAATTAGGTTTCTTTTTAAGACTATTTTTAATTAGGTAACAACAAAGTTATCCTTCATTCTAAATATATTCCTCCCATGTTTAACCTGATATGACTGCAAAAAGATCATGATATGTCAACCCCCCCCCCCCCCCCCCATCCTCTCCCTGTAGAAATATACTAATTCCAATTGACATTGGATAATTAGAATGTCACAGATAAAATTAATGTAATTATTTATAATACAGCCCTAAGGTGTGCCTTAATCTTTTGTTTTGTTTATGTGTTGCATAAACTCAGTTTAAGTATGTTTAAAATGAATATACCATAAGAGAAGTGTGCATGTGAACCATGTGAATCATTTCCCTATTTCGCAATTGTTGAGTAAAGTCTAACTTGCTAAATACTTGCTAAATACTAAATACATTTTTCAAACATGTCACTATATGTTACTTCTGCTGATTGGCCAGTTGCATGTCATTAATGTATATATATATATAGCATTTATCACTGCTGTTTTGATGTCACACCTGAAACAGAGAATTCTCTCATTCGTCTGCCATAAAGGTAAGAAGCAATCTTCGAATCTACGGCATTTACATTTATATTTGGACATTTAGGAGACATTCTTATCCACTGCGATTTACACATGATGAATCTTTCTCTATTAGATCCGAGTAACTCTTCTTGAGAATGAAATCTTTCCTCCTTTTTGCTTGTGTCTTTGGACTCTGCTGTGCCGTGCTAGTGAGTAACTTTCTCTTGTTGATCAAATGCATATGTGTTGATGTGCATTCAATTTATGTTTCAACCCCCACAAACCTTTTTTATTACTTATTCTATTACACTTTAAATGACCAATTCATTTATTTTCAGGCAGAGGATGAAGAACATAGAGAGAAGCGCTCATCAAGCCATTCCTCAGAGGTCAGTTTGAAATCAAAAACTCTTGCATAAAATAATTTTAATTATCTGATCATATTTATTCCATATTTTCTCGAGTGCAAAAATGATCCTGAGCCATGCAAAAATATTTTATGTAAAGAAATCATAGAAGTACCAACTGATTGTGTTAATATATGTATGTCTTTCTTCATTTAGAAAATCTGTTGTGTGTAGACTTTTCTTCAATGTAAATCTTTCTCTGTTCTTCTACTGATATTACTACAGAGACGACCTGGAGGCTTCTTTAACCCGTACCAATTTCAGCGTCCTTATCCCTACCCATACTTTCCCCCTAACCTGCCTCTGCCTCAGCCTCAGCGTCCAAACAACAATGCCCTCCTCAGCCTCTTGCCATTCATCTTAGCACAGCTGGCATCTGCCCCTGCTCCTGCTCCTGCTCCTGCACCTGCACCGGCCCCGGCCCCAGCCCCGGCCCCAGCCCCCGCACCAGCACCAGCCCCTGCACCGGCCCCAGCCCCAGCTCCTGGTGGGAGATAAGAAACCAGTTAAATCAAACTAAGAAATGTGTCTGATTGACTCTGAATGCACATTATAAAGCCTGCCTCTTGCTCTTGCTATGTTCAAAAAAATAACAAATAAACTTTGCATCATAGAATATTTGTGTTTGTGTCATGCTTTCTACTTTTTGAAAAGGTAAATGTATATGAAATATAAGTTACTAGTTAAAGCTGAGCATGTGTCTGATTGACTCTGAATGCAGATTATAATACCTGCCTTTTTTTGCTCTTGATATCTTAAAAAAAGAAACGTTGTATCATATTTGTGTTTGTGTAGGCTAATGCTTTCTCTCTTTTTTTAAGGTAAATTATATAATGTATGTAGAAGTGTGCTTATGGCTGTTATCATACATGACAGCAACCAAAAGCAGAGGTGTCAATTCCAGGGGTCAGAAAGTAAAATTCCTGCCAAATGTTTATTCCACCCTTGAACTCAGCCAGCTGATTTCACTAATTAGTTCTATCTCCTGACTGAAAAACTGGGCTAATTAGCAAATCCATGTGATTGGAACAAAACACTGAGAAGGAATTTTACTTTCTGAACCTGGACTTGACACCTCTGCTGAGTAGGTACAACTTTTGAATAAGTAAATACTTTGTTACAGTTAACAAAGTATGCACTATACAGTATGAATGTTTGTATTAATGTAATACGGACATACCACATTAGTCATGTTGTCATTGTCATGTGACCTACCTGAGTCAGTGTCACTTCACAGCCATTCACAAACCTCTCCCATGGCCACATGGGATAGTAAATTATCCATTGGACGTACACCTCAGAATTCAACCGGAACTAGTCATCCAAGTACTTATCAACTATGAATAATGTGAACCCGAACATATACTGTATACTGTTTTTCACCTAACATAGTGGGGACGTATGCAATTTCATATGCAAGCCTATCTTTATGGGTGTTTATTATGTCCCTTTCACTGAAGAGGATTTGTGATATTGTAAACTACAAACATGAATATATAGTATATTTTATTTACATGTCTTGTTAATTTAATTGTAATTGTCACGATTAGCCACTCACTCCCTGGGTTATCACGGACTACATTTCCCTGCATGCACCTCCCTGGACTGATTACACTATACACCATACACCTGCACTGCGCTGATTACACACACCTGCATTTCATTCACCCACACACATATAAATCGCTTCCACGCACTACACCAGTGCGAAGTCTTGACTTTCCTGGTTGTCATTTCTGAGCGTTTCTTCCCGTGGATTTATTATTAACTTGACCTTGGACTGTGTACCCCGTTTCTGATCGTTCTCTGCCTACCCTGACCTGGATTGCTGGACCTTGCCATTGCCTGTTATCTGGTTTCTCTCTGCCTTGTCTCTGTTGCCCTGTTTGCTGTTGTTGATTCCTGCCTGTTTGACTACTCTAATAAATGTTGCGCATGGATCCCCTTGAGTCTGATGATTCCTTACAGTAATGAGCAACCAGAAAGTAAAAAGGGTTGAATAATCTAACCTGACCAAAAAGTTTTAATGTTATATATCACCTTCAACAACATTGTAATTTTATTTTATACATACAAACATCTCAACAGCAAAACAAACCACGTTCGGCCATTAACATTAACTCTCCACATGAAAAACTGGTAGACATCAATAGCTATTCTTCCAAATATATTGGAGATAATGATGTTTATCTGCCAGTTTTTCATGCGGAGAGTTAATGTTAATGGCCGAACATGGCCTGTTTTGTTGTTGAGATGTTTGTATGTATAAAATAAAATTACAATGTTGTTGAAGGTGAAATATAAAGTTAAATCTTTTTGATCAGGTTGTGTAAGTAAAATATACTGTATATTCATATTTGTAGTTTACAACCAAGTAGTATATGTTCGAGTTCGCAGTATTCATAATTGATAAGTACTTGGATGACTTATTCCGGTTGAAGTCTGAGGTGTACGTCCAATGGATAATTTACTATCCCATGTGGCCATGGGAGAGGTTTGTGAATGGTTGTGAAGTGACACTTGCTGCGTTCCAAACCGCATTCTTCCCTACTATTTAGTATGGGAAAAGAGTAGGCGAGCGAAAAAGTATGTATTAATCCAAAAGAGTAGGCGAGAATTACCTGGGTGACGTACCAATTATCGCGAGATTTGGACTTAAGTGCGTTCGAATGTGCCTACTTTCCTACTATATAGTAGGCGTAAACAGTACGTGAAGGAAGCAGTACGTTCGAAACATCAGTATTCATAAAAGAGTAGGGGAGAAGTTCCCGGATGGCTTACTGCTTCCGACCCGATTTTTGAGTGCTCAACCGATGGATACTCTTCTATCCCAGGAGGCCACGCGAGAGCATACGTCATTATCAAACATCACGGAGATCAGCGACGCCGGGGGTTTGCAGATGAGCACATCACAACATGAAAAAGACATCTGAGTGATGTATGTGTGGCATTATCATAGGATAGGATAACGTTAATTCACTGTTGTCAACACTGTTGACATTAGACTAATGTGCTGTAAATAAGGTAAATAAACAAATCTATAAAGTAACTAAACATGTTTTTATTCAGACTGGTGTGAGCACTGAGGATGAGGAGCCCAGAGCTGAATCCTGGAAACGGTGCCATGGATGAGACAGTCATAAGATCTCTCCATCTGCCCTTATCGCCTCAGATTGTGAAGCGCAGCGCAGCAACAAGCTCCGGCACGAAGGCACGGTCACCTCTGGTGAATTCATCAGAATAAATCCGCAGAATGGGAACCGCTGTGTTGAGATGGCAGTAGGATGTGGGCTTCAGCGCCCAAATACATGCTTGTAATTTGAATAAAGATTTGTTTCATGTGCATGCATTTGTTTATTGTGTGATGGTTACTTTTATTTGTTCTTTTATTCATGTTTCTTATTGTTGTCAGAATATAAAATATAATTATCTAATGTATGCATTAATTCATTGCTTGACTGACAATTGAGATGTTCACGTGTATTCATGCATAACTCATATGACAAAACAAATTACATTTTGCTTGTTTTATTAAATTATATCAATTTTAGTATATAAAAAAAGTAATATAATTAAGTATTGGTCAGCATTTAATATTATTTTGTTTAAGTTTTGGGGTGGGTTTACAATGCAATTCATTCTGAGGTAATATTAATTTTTTATGAGCGATACTTGCATTTTTCGAGTATAAAGTCAACAGTTTCTCCAAAGGAGATCTTCGAGCAGCGGCCCGACTCTTTGTGCACTGCAGACAGTAAACGCAGAGGAAAACTGTTCTAGGTTGTGCTGTCGAGTTACCGATGTTATGAAGTGTTAGTGAACCTGTCGCTCATATAATTTAAACTTATAAACTTATTATAAAGATCATGGAAAGATACTAGTTGTATCTAACAATGAACAATCATAATGACAAAACAGAAAACATAAAGATCATTGGTTCCCTTTCAGTCGATAACGTCGGACGTAGTCGACGCCGACTGAAATGGGATCACGCTAGGGAGCCTATCGTCTTCGAGTATTATTGAACGAGCCAATACACATTGGCGTGCGAGATTTGCATCTCACACTCCGCCCCGCAGCGCGGGTATAAATACGGAAGTGGATGCACGCACCATTTGCCTTTCGCTTCGGAGCCGAGCTTCATGTCTGGATCTGAAGAATGTTGTTGTACAACGAGCGAGTGTGTCGGCGCTTCTTTGGGAAGTCTCTCCTGGTGTCGGTGGTTACAGCGCGAGTGCAGCGGTGATCGCGAGCTTTAAGCTCTCAACTGCTGTTTTCACAGCAACCAAATTTCTGTTTGTGTTTGTTTGTCTGACGGTCGGTTGAGGGCGAGAAAGTGAGTGCTTCACTGGCACAGGGTGCACCATTCCTGTGTCAGTGTTGCCGCGGTCATTCCCCTGTGTGCTCCGGCACTGGTGAGAGTTTTTCACTTCCTAAAAGAGCAACACGGGTGCGTTTGCATCTTTTTCAAGATGTCATTCCGCCCGTGCGTTTCTGGGTGCGGTCGTTCCCTGTCTCTCTCTGATGGTCACAATTGTTGTATCACGTGTTTGGGCTTACAGCACGCTGAGACAGCTTTTGTGGACAGCTCATGTTTTCACTGTGGGAACATGACTGTCGCAGTGTTGAGGGCGAGACTCGCCTTCGTCCGCGGAGAGCGAGTCCCCATTGCCATGCCCCACCCCCGGGTGCTGCATGGGATGGGTGACCGGAGGGTAGTGTTGGATGTCCCGCCCGGTAACCATTCCCTGTGGGCTCCTCACCCCTCCCTTCCACTGCTACCATTGGAGCCTCCGGTGTTATCTGCTGGTCCATCTGTAATGGGTGGGCCAGCGGTTTCACTCGGGGCTCCCCTGGGGGACAGGATGTCGATTGCAGCATCGGAGGGTGAGCTGATGTCTGGAGATGACGACTCGGCTGCGTTGTCTCCCTCCGGGAGTTCAATGTTGCCCGAGCCGGATCCAGAATTATCAGCTATGCTGAAACGGGCCGCAGAGGCTGTCGGGCTTGAGTGGAACCCTCCACCGTGTCCTGTTCAGTCTCGGTTGGATGATTGGTATCTCGGGGCGGCCCTACTGGTTCTCAGCCCGCCGCCCCAGTGCCCTTCTTTCCCGAAGTGCATGAAGAGCTTACTTGGTCGTGGACGGCACCTTTTACTGCTGAAAACGACTTAAGTAGTTCTTCCTCCCTCACTACCCTTGTCGGAGGAGCGGTGAAGGGTTATGAGGCTATCCCTCCAGTGGAGCGGTCTGTTGCGACTCATTTATGTCCAACGGCCGCTGCATCCTGGGTGGGGGATCCTTGTTTCCCCTCGCGGGCCTGTGAGTTCGCGTCAGGATTGGCGGTCAGAGCTTACAGAGCTTGCGGGCAAGCCGCTTCCTCTTTGAATGCCTTGGCGTTGTTGCAGGTCTACCAGGCCAAGACACTCATGGACATGCACGAGGGTAGTTTGGACCGGGCGCTCATGAGTGAGCTCCGCACCGCCACTGACCTCGCCCTCCGGGGTACGAGTGTCGCGGCGTGTGCGGTCGGTCTAGCGATGTCCACTTTGGTGGTCCAGGAACGCCATCGTTGGCTCAGCCTGGTTGAGATGGCGGATGCGGACAAGGTTCGGTTCCTGGACTCCCCAATTTCCCAGGTTGGGTTGTTCGGCGACGTGGCGGAGAGCTGCGCCCAACAGTTCTCTGCCACCCAGGTTTGGACTGAGGCTCCCCGACACACCCTATCCCGGGGGCCCGCTGTTGCCTCCACCCTGCCGCCGGGGATAGTCCCTCCGCCCGTTCGTCGCCGAGGGCGCCCCCCTGCCGCTGCCTCCGGTTCCGCGGGGTCTCCGCAACAGCCTTCACCCAGGCCCCAGCGTAGAACCAGCAGCAGGCAGGCCGCCCAGTCTGTCTCAGTCACTGCCCAGCCAGGGGGCGAGTGTCAGAAACGTTCCTGAGACAGGCCACCCAGGGATGGGGGGACTAACTCTTCAGATGGTTACCGTTCCACCATTGGTTCTCCGGAGTCCAGTGGTACCCAAATTATCAGAAGAGCGAATTTCTCTGTCCCTGGGTCCCAAGAGGGCGAGGCTGGCGGCTTGCGAACCTGTAGAACAGCCTTGCTCCCCCCAGCCCCCTCTTGTTCGCCAGCCCGCAACACGAGGCGGTCGAGGACCCGGTCATCCGCCTTCTCTCCCATCCTCTGTTGCCCCGTGGAGACAGGTAAGTGCAGCACGGCTCACTCAGACCCCGCTTCGGGCCGCCCACGGGCCTTCCGAGCCGGGTCCCTGTCCTCCACCGCGCTGCCCCACCCCGGGTATGCCTGTGTTACCTTTGGTCCCCCTGGTCCGGTTCGTCGAGGCCTGGAAAGTGCTCTCCAACCCGTCCGGCTGGCTCCTCCGTACCATCAGGCTCGGCTACACGATTCAGTTCCGCCGGAGTCCGCCCAAGTACAGTGGCATTCGCCACACTTCAGTGTCGAGCGAATCTGCTCCTGTCATGCGCGCGGAGATCGCGGTCCTGCTGGCGAAGGACGCGATAGAGCCGGTGTCGGTAGCCGATATGAAGGCCGGCTTTTACAGCCCGTACTTCATTATACCCAAGAAAGGGGGTGGGTTACGACCAATCCTGGACCTGCGAGTCCTGAATCGGGCCCTTCACAAGCTCCCGTTCAGAATGCTGACGCAGAAACGCATCTTCCAATGTGTCCGTCCCCAGGATTGGTTTGCAGCGATCGACCTGAAGGACGCGTACTTTCATGTCTCCATCCTGCCGCGACACAGGCCATTCCTGCGTTTCGCGTTCGAGGGTCAGGCGTATCTGTACAAAGTCTTACCCTTCGGGCTGGCCCTGTCACCCCGTGTCTTTACGAAAGTTACGGAGGCAGCCCTCGCTCCCATGAGAGAGCAGGGCATTCGCATTCTCAACTATCTCGACGACTGGCTGATACTAGCTCAGTCTCGGGAGCTGTTATGCGAACACAGGGATTTGCTGCTCCAGCACATCAGCCAGTTGGGTCTTCAGGTCAACTGGGAGAAGAGCAAACTCGCCCCTGTGCAGAGGATCTCTTTTCTCGGTTTGGAGCTGGACTCGGTCCAACACACGGCGCGCCTCACAGAGAATCGCGCCCGGTCGGTGCTGAACTGCCTGAATTTTATCAAGAGCAGAACAGTGGTTTTTCTGAAACATTTTCAGAGGCTCCTGGGGCATATGGCAGCCGCTGCCGCAGTTACGCCGCTCGGCCTGCTTCATATGAGACCACTCCAGCACTGGCTTCGCGACCGAGTCCCGAGGTGGGCGTGGCGGAGAGGCACGCTCCCTGTGAGAATCACCCCGGCCTGCCTCCAAACCTTCAGCCCGTGGTCGGACCTTTCGTTTCTCCGGGCCGGTGTATCCCTAGAACAAGTGTCCAGGCATGCTGTGGTCTTCACAGACGCCTCCAACACCGGCTGGGGGGCCACGTACAACGGGCATGCAGTAGCTGGCACCTGGACGGGGTCCCGCCTGCATTGGCACATCAACTGCCTCGAGTTGTTAGCAGTGCTCCTTGCTTTGAGACGCCTCAGGACGACGCTGCTCGGCAAACACGTACTGGTCCGGACGGACAACACTGCGACCGTTGCGTACATCAACCGCCAAGGTGGTCTACGTTCCCGCCGCATGTCACAACTCGCCCGCCACCTCCTCCTATGGGGTCAGAAGCATCTGAGGTCGCTTCGTGCCGTTCACATCCCTGGCCTGCTCAATCGTGCCGCCGACGAGCTCTCACGACAGATTGTGGCCTCGGGAGAATGGCGGCTCCATCCCCAGGCGGTCCAGCTGATATGGGACCACTTCGGGGCCGCACAGATAGATCTGTTTGCCTCTCCGGACTCGTCCCATTGCCAGTTGTTTTATTCCCTCGAGACGGATGCACTGGCTCACAGCTGGCCCCGGGGCCTCCGCAAGTATGCGTTTCCCCCAGTGAGCCTTATTGCACAACTACTGTGCAAAGTCAGGGAGGAAGAGGAGCAGGTTTTGCTAGTTGCCCCTTATTGGCCCAACCGAACCTGGTTCCCCGAACTTTTTCTCCTCTCGACAGCTCCTCCCTGGCCTATTCCTCTGAGAGAGGATCTACTCTCTCAGGGACGGGGCACCATATGGCACCCGCGTCCAGACTATTGGAGACTCCATGTGTGGTCCCTGGACGGGACGCGGAGGTTCTAGGTAGTCTACCACAGGCAGTCGTAGATACCATCACGTCAGCGAGAGCTCCCTCTACGAGGCTTGCTTACTCCCTGAAGTGGAAACTGTTCGTTGAGTGGTGTGCTTCTCAAGGAGAAGACCCCCGAAGGTGTTCGATCATTTCCGTGCTTTCTTTCCTGCAAGAGGCTTTGGAGCGTCGGCTGTCCCCCTCCACCCTCAAAGTGTATGTCGCCGCTATTGCCGCACATCACGATGCAGTAGACGGGAAATCCCTGGGGAAGCAAGACTTGATCGTCAGGTTCCTGAGGGGAGCGAGGAGGTTGAATCCGCCTCCCCTCCCCTCTATACCCTCTTGGGACTTATCTCTGGTGCTAACCGCACTGCAGAGACCGCCCTTCGAGCCTTTGCAGGTAGCAGAGTTAAAAATTCTGTCCCAAAAGACAGTTCTCCTACTTGCTTTGGCCTCCATCAAGAGGGTAGGGGACCTGCACGCATTTTCGGTCAGCGAATCGTGCCTGGAATTCGGGCCGGCTAACTCTCACGTTATCCTGAGACCCCGGCCTGGATATGTGCCCAAGGTTCCTACCACCCCCTTTCGGGACCAGGTGGTGAACCTGCAAGCGCTGCCCCCGGAGGAGGCAGACCCAGCCCTGGCTTTTCTCTGCCCCGTTCGCGCTCTGCGCTTGTACGTGGACAGAACGCAAAGCTTTAGGACCTCAGAGCAGCTCTTCGTCTGTTATGGAGATCAGCGGAAGGGAAAGGCTGTCTCCAAGCAGAGGTTGGCCCACTGGATAGTGGATGCCATCATCTTGGCGTATGAGTCCCAAGGTGAACCCTGTCCCCCCGGACTGCGAGCTCACTCCACAAGGAGTGTTGCCGCTTCTTGGGCGTTGGCGCAGGGTGCCTCGCTGACAGATGTCTGTAGAGCTGCGGGCTGGGCGACACCTAATACGTTTGCTAGATTCTATAGCCTACGTGTCGAACCGGTTGCTTCCCGTGTGCTCTCTTCTCATAGAAGCCAGTAACACCGTGAGCCCCGGTTCAGTGTCGGCTTGCTGCGCCATTCCCCTCTTACGGACCGGATACGTGCGCCGTTTCGCTCCGGTTGAATTCCCTTGTCCGGAACCTGTTGAGCTCCTCCGTACCCCCCCCCAACGTCGGACGTGGCGGAACGTCTGGTGTTAGGCCTACCACTCGTATGCAGTGTGGAACCCGTGTTAGGCTGGGTCCATATGTTGCGGTCCCTACGGCGACCCCATATGTGTATTCTTCCACGATACGGCTCCCCAAAGTGAGCCCGTGTCTTTCCCTTGGCAGAGTCCTGCCGTCACTGTAAATTGGTGTGTCTCCCCCCTCTCTAGGCTGGAGCCACCCCAGTGACATTCCATATGTTATACTGCCCGGCCCTCCGCCCAGTTCATATGTGTATTCCCCCCCCCCCCCCCCCTTTCGGGTTGGTTGGGCTTCCGCAGCGTCCCTTCCTTCCAATGTTGGGCACGCTTTCCCAGTGTTACCAAGTCTAACTGAGTGGGTCTTTTGGAACAGCAGCGACTTCCTGGCCTAAGCCCTGTCCTTTTCCGCTAGAACGTCGGGAGGATCAGAAGGCTTTTGTCTAGGCACTGGAAGGTGGCAGCGTTAGTGGCGTGTTCAATGGTTGATCCCATTTCAGTCGGCGTCGACTACGTCCGACGTTATCGACTGAAAGGGAACGTCCTGGTTGCGTATGCAACCCACCGTTCCCTGAAGGAGGGAACGGAGGACGTAGTCCCCTTGCCACTACCGCTGGACCACCGCTGACTCCGAGTTACGCTCGGCTCCTCAGCGAAAAGCAAATGGTGCGTGCATCCACTTCCGTATTTATACCCGCGCTGCGGGGCGGAGTGTGAGATGCAAATCTCGCACGCCAATGTGTATTGGCTCGTTCAATAATACTCGAAGACGATAGGCTCCCTAGCGTGATCCCATTTCAGTCGGCGTCGACTACGTCCTCCGTTCCCTCCTTCAGGGAACGGTGGGTTGCATACGCAACCAGGACGTTTGTGTACATCATAATATGATATTTATACACAGGAAAAAAGAACAATAACAAGGCTAAATATCTTTAAATATAAATAGTTCTTCATAATACATTAAAAAATAGTTTTTTTGTTATTGTCTGAGGGATGAAACGAGAGGTAGGCCTAAATTCATCAAGAAAAGAGGAAAACTTGAAGGAGAAACTTTTTGGGTATAAAATAAAGAAATTAACAACATATTCAAGAGATAACGATTTTGGGGTTTCTTAAAAAATCGTTATAAGGAACTGTGGGTCACATTAGAAGGGTTTAAAATATAACAACTTAAATCAACCCTAAATGTATTCACAAAATAAATTGGCAGCTGTTTCTTCAACAATACCACAAAATGAGCAAGTTTCATCAATATCAAGATATTTACAGATAGATGAATTAAACGTGTCGTTCATCTTTTAAGTTGTTGAGCTTGTGATAACGTGTCGTAGGTCACATGATAACGTCAACACGGCGGATGATGTCCGGATCGCATTCATACTCAACGAGATTTGGCTATAAAGTACCTACTCTTTTAGCGCTCGTTAAGTAAGTACTCATTGAAATTAAGTACCTACTCATTGAGTATGCGGTTTGGAACGCAGCCACTGACTCAGATAGGTCACATGACAATGACAACATGACTAATGTGGTATGTCCATATTACATTCATACAAACATTCATACTGTATAGAGCAGGGGTTTTCAAACTTTTTGTGTGTGTGGACCATTATTTGTAATCAAGAATTTTCGCGGACCACCTCATAATACACATAATAAAATATGTCTATACAGTCCTGCCTGAATTAATCCACACCTCTAAATAGGCTAACTAGCACTAAAACTATAACTGGTCATCACATCAGTACAGCAGGCTTGTTAAAAGAAAGTTTACTGCACACAACGGCTGCCATATATTTCATTTATTTATTTACTCAAGCGCCCAAGGGCATAATTAGGTTCATTTGAACAACATGCTTATTTCCATAGCAATTGGAATCTATACAGTAATAAGAACACTTGGATATAGTCAACATTTCAAAACCTCGGGCAATTTTAGGGGATTATTAATATTCAGAGTTTTACAAGTCCTCAAAAAGTAGGCTTGAGTTTGTCTAACTGCACATACGCAAAACAATTCAGAAACACGAGATCAAGAAACTAACTGGAAATTAAAATAATAACAGGCCTTATTCATTCCATTTATAAACATTTCGTTACCTCTGCCTCTTTTCTCTTTAGAGAACCTGTTGCTATTCACCGATCCATATTTCGGTTCTAATGGCACTGAACTTGAGCGCCACTAGCCTATTTAAGTAATCACACAATAACTTGACAATTTCATTTAAATTTTATATCAATATAGGCCTAAATATTCTTTTTATATTTTATGGGAATTTACTGGTAAAATGTAAAAAAATATTATTTTATATTTTATTTTGCGTACCCTCACGGACCACAGTTTAGGAATTGCTGGTATAGAGCATACTTTTTTAACGGTAGCAATTTACTTATTCAAAAGATGTACCTACTCAGAGAGTATTCGATTTTGAATGTAGCCAGTCACTTAAGAGAATCAGCATTTTTAAATGAATCGCTTGAATGAACGATTCAATGACTTAGTTACTTGTCTCCATCTCCATTTGTAATTATGTAACCTAATTTAAAAAAATTATCTTTGATACTTTTTGTTGCCGTCATGTATGATAACAGCCATAAGCACACTTCTACATACATTATATAATTTACCTTAAAAAAGAGAGAAAGCATTACACAAACACAAATATGATACAAAGTTTCTTTTTTTAAGATATCAAGAGCAAAAAAAGGCAGGTATTATAATCTGCATTCAGAGTCAATCAGACACATGCTCAGCTTTAACTAGTAACTTAAATTTCATATACATTTACCTTTTCCAAAAATAGAAAGCATGACACAAACACAAATATTCAATGATGCAAAGTTAATTTTTTTATTTTTTTGAACATAGCAAGAGCAAGAGGCAGGCTTTATAATGTGCATTCAGAGTCAATCAGACACATTTCTTAGTTTGATTTAACTGGTTTCTTATCTCCCACCAGGAGCTGGGGCTGGGGCCGGTGCAGGGGCTGGTGCTGGTGCGGGGGCTGGGGCCGGGGCCGGTGCAGGTGCAGGAGCAGGAGCAGGAGCAGGAGCAGATGCCAGCTGTGCTAAGATGAATGGCAAGAGGCTGAGGAGGGCATTGTTGTTTGGACGCTGAGGCTGAGGCAGAGGCAGGTTAGGGGGAAAGTATGGGTAGGGATAAGGACGCTGAAATTGGTACGGGTTAAAGAAGCCTCCAGGTCGTCTCTGTAGTAATATCAGTAGAAGAACAGAGAAAGATTTACATTGAAGAAGAGTCTACACACAACAGATTTTCTAAATGAAGAAAGACATACATATATTAACACAATCAGTTGGTACTTCTATGATTTCTTTACATAAAATATTTTTGCATGGCTCAGGATCATTTTTGCACTCGAGAAAATATGGAATAAATATGATCAGATAATTAAAATTATTTTATGCAAGAGTTTTTGATTTCAAACTGACCTCTGAGGAATGGCTTGATGAGCGCTTCTCTCTATGTTCTTCATCCTCTGCCTGAAAATAAATGAATTGGTCATTTAAAGTGTAATAGAATAAGTAATAAAAAAGGTTTGTGGGGGTTGAAACATAAATTGAATGCACATCAACACATATGCATTTGATCAACAAGAGAAAGTTACTCACTAGCACGGCACAGCAGAGTCCAAAGACACAAGCAACAAGGAGGAAAGATTTCATTCTCAAGAAGAGTTACTCGGATCTAATAGAGAAAGATTCATCATGTGTAAATCGCAGTGGATAAGAATGTCTCCTAAATGTCCAAATATAAATGTAAATGCCCTAGATTCGAAGATTGCTTCTTACCTTTATGGCAGACGTATGAGAGAATTCTTTGTTTCAGGTGTGACATCAAAACAGCAGTGATAAATGCTATATATATATACATTAATGACATGCAACTGGCCAATCAGCAGAAGTAACATATAGTGACATGTTTGAAAAATGTATTTAGTATTTAGCAAGTTGGACCTTACTCAACAATTGGGAAATAGAGAAATGATTCACATAGTTGTCTTTTTTCAATGGTATATAATTGTGAACATACACTGAATTTATGCAACACATAAACAAAACAAAAGCTTAAGGCACACCTTAGGGCTTGATGTGACTGGGATTCTTTATTGAATTATAAATGTCTTCATGACATATGTCAAGGTTTTCATAAATCTTGAATTGAATATGGAATTTTAAGTATTGTATACTTTTTTCATCGAGCCCATCATCAAAAAGATGGTCTAAGTTCAGTTGAGGCAAGAAGGGGAAAAAAAATGTCCAATCTCCAAAGTAAGAGAAATAAGAACAGACACATTGATAAAATCAATTAAACTTACAACATACTGATAGTTTGTGATACATTTTACATGATGATTTAAATTTTCATAGCATTTTATAATTTATTAAACCAACCGCAATTCGTTGGACATATGTGAATCCAACAGTTCAACTTTAATTATAGCATATATGAGCTCTTTTAAAACCAAATTGATCTTTACATTTGACTTCAAACTGACATGTGACATTTATTTATTTATTTATTTGGTAAATTTAGTTCAGTTTTTACAGTAAATGGCTGGGTTAGGCAGTGTACTGGGTGTATTGGAGCTCATGTATTGGGGTTCAACACATTACAGAATCAACATTTATCATCATCACATCTAATCAATCTAAATCAATATTACATCGCTCTGTCATTGAGATTTTGTTAGGCTACTTAGTACCAACAAATAAAACTTAAATACTTTACTGTTTTGCAGTGACATATTTTCTATGCTAAAGGAAAATGTCTTAGGGACAGAGAGATTATCAGAGATGAGCAAATCCTCTGAACCAATGTAAGTTTTTAAGATGTTCCTAAGAGGTCACAATTGCATAAATTGACAGTAAGCTTTTGGGAATTTGTGGGATTTTAAGGATTATGACATGTCTAAATATTGTAATATCCTTATAGGTTAAGGTTTCGGTGCACAATGAGTAAACAAATAGCATGTGTGCAAACCCAGCATGTGTGCTAAAACTCTGAGTACATTAGCTAGACTGGGATATATCTCAGTGTTTTCACATTTCTTTCAGGACATCAAGAAGACTCAACAGATTGCATGACAGTAAGTACAATTGATACATTTAAATATACTCTACTCTCTCTCTCTCTCTCTCTCTCTCTCTCTCTCTCTCTCTCTCTCTCTCTCTCTCTCTCTCTCTCTCTCTCTCTCTCTCTCTCTCTCTCACACACACACACACTCTCTGTCTTTTTTTAATTTATTTTTTTACTTTAATTAAGTAAATGTTATCTTCATCAACTTTATTGAAGCTAGGGAAGACCGGGTCAAGTTGTCACAATTTTTACACCAGTAAATGTTTTTAAGGTTGGTTTATTTTTTTAAATCTGTACAAAATATTTTATACATTAAACAACAATAAGCTATTAAACATTTTCAAATACAACAATGGATCCCACCATTAAATAGGGTTTTTGGCAAAATGAAAACAATTATATTACTTTTTGAAGGAAAAAAAGTACAAATAACTAGCAAATGTTGTAATAAGTTGTACGCATTTTTGACATTTAAAACACATTTGACAACTCTTATATTATGGCACGTGACAACTTGCCCCAACCTTGACATGAAATTGAAAAAATACTCGTTTTCATTATATGGTTTACTGTTGTCTGAACATAGGCTACTTCATAATAGTGTGGTTTTAAAAGGGTTGTTTAAAATACTTCTTTTAGGATGTTGGAATTTGGAGATTGAAATATCTCAATTTATCATACATTTTAAACATCAAAGTTTTTGTGAGTAAAAAAAAAAGATTTGATATCTGACTGAACCTTCTCTCTTCCTCATGAGTGACTCTATGTGGCTAACTATGGTACTTGCATTCAGAATTAGTTGCAGTCTTTACATTTAGTTTATTTATTTAGTATCTTTACATTTATTACATTGATCTGTCCTAGTTCAAATGCTTTCTCTATTTAATATCAGTTGTACTGAATTGCCATCATTACTGAGATGACTACGATTTCAGATCTGTTAGGATCTTCTTTTCTAAATAAGGTTAAAAAAAGCGTGCCATCCCAAAATGAAGAGTCTCATATTATTGACTGTCCTGTGGCTCATTTCCTCGGGAGCAGTAAGTAAATTGTTTTTTGAATTATGTTTTTACTCTCTTTATATCACATATTATTGTACTAGTATGTAAATAGTATGTCATTTAAGCCTGTAGACCTGAATCAAACAACATTCAAGATAATGTATGATGAAATAACAATTATTATAATACCATGAACTCATGTCATATAAAAATTCCTCCCAGCTTTGCCAGCGTTATAAGCCTTGGAGCTCCTCTGGCAGTGATGAGGTAAACTACCAATGCTCCCAGTTATAAAAAATATGTAATTTTCTCCTGAAGCTGAACAAAATGCCTCATATGCGAATGTTCTATGTGACTGTTTAAAATGTCTTTGCTCTAGAGGATCTATTGGCCCTATTTTCCTGGAGGTCGTTATTATCATGTGAGGCCGGTTCGACCTGGACCTCTGTTCCCACTGTGGCCATTTCAGTGGCCCCTGCTGCTGCCTCGTCCAGCCCCTGCCCCTGCCCCTGCCCCTGCCCCGGCCCCGGCCCCGGCTCCGGCTCCCGCCCCTGCACCAGCACCCACACCCAGTCCCCCAGTCATCCCCACCACCATTCGTGGAGATGGTGGAAAGTAGAGCAGGGGTTGTTTTGTAAAGTACCCTTGACATTTCAGTAATGCTTTCAATAAAAATAGTGAAGCTGTTTGACATGTTATTTGGTAGTTATTTATAAATAATACAACTGTAAAATAAAAAAATTTCCCCACATTTATTTAATTATACATTTAACATTGGTTGGCAAACCCTGCTATAGAGGAATTTGTGTTATATGTGAAGTTAACCATGTACTTCAATATTAAATGGGCACACAAACTCGTGAAGTACTACTATACAGAATACACTTATGATATGGTCTTGTACGTCATATTTCGGATCATTGTAGTCAATCAAATTTTAAATATCCAACAACTTGCTGCCCAAGGTCTGTGACCAAATGCTAATATTAAGCATATAGTCACTCAAAATAGTGAAGTGAAAATAATTTCTGAATGAACATTCTGTCATTTCAGATTATAAATTGGAAGTGTTGTTTAATTCAAGGTCAATGCATGCAACTCTGAGGCATTATGCACTACAGTATAGGTGTGGTGCAAGTGTCAACAGAGAAAGATGTGGATATGTAATTTTGAGATTTTGAGATTGTTTTGGGTGGGACAGTATGACTCCTGCAAGTCAATACACACTTATTAAACAGTCTATTTTAAGAGGAAATGTCTTCAAATGCATCTTGTGATACCATGGCAAGTCTATAGCATGCAGTCTACACGCTGTCTTGCTTCAAAATGGTACTCAAAAATGAGCACAGTTGAATTTTTTAAAAATGATGGAGTCTTGTCGTTTGCATATCCAGTCATGTTTAGGGAATTCCTGGTTTTATTGTTAAAACTGCTGTCTGTGTCTGCATTACAATTTGGTCTGAACCCAACTTAATAATAACAGTTATCTCTCCACAATGTGAAATTAGTATAGTTCGTACTGTGGGAATGACAGAATTATACTGTCATTAACTGAACCAAAGTGGCTTTTCAGAAGGTAGCTGTGGTTTTGCTTTAATCAACATTGTGAAGACGAAATCAGTGAAAAGCGACCTCAGATGAGACAAACGTTTCTGGTGTGGGGGAACACAACATCTTGATTTATTGAAATAAACCAGATGTCTTCATTATTCTGACACGCTATCTTGTTTCTTCTCTAAAATGTGCTTGCTGTGAGAATAAATCTATGGCATTCACTTACAGACTACCACAAACACACCTAGTTTTTATGATCATATTTATCTTTTATTCATTGACTACTATAAAACTGAACCAATATATCAAATCACCCAAACTCGTCTGGATACGTCTAACATTTGGTTTGATTTGATGATTCATTCAGACACTAAGTGTTATCTAATAAATTATGGTCTGAGGTTCAATATTGTCTGAGGTCAGAGCCCATCTCCAGAGCTGATTGGTTGTTTGATGAATGGACACAGTTTAAGTACACCCTTCTCCAATTGCATTTTTTCTTTGTGATCAAAGGATTTTGAAGTGAGTATTTGGATTTTTTCTGTCATGCAATATTAGCTATTAATTTCACATTGTTGCATAGTGTACATGTATTTACTGTGTGTGTATCCTTAGGTATGACACAAATGAGGCTTTATAGCGTTGCTCACATGTTTTCTAGCTGGAACATTTGGAGTTCCGGTGAGTCATTACAGTCATCTCTTTTCATCCAGATACATTTTTTATGTTCTCCTTAAGACATTCTTTTCACCATAAATAACTTTTTACCTACATGCCATCTAACTCTGTGTGAATTCACTTATGCATTAATAATCTGAGGTGCAGTTAATGGTGAAATGGCATAATGTATTATTGCTTGTTTACTTGATTATTTTATACTTATTTTATTCAATTAACCTTTTCATAGATCTCCCAAAATGCTCCCCAAAAAGTCCCAATGGGAGATTTGCCAGCACAAGGAACCCCAGTGATACAGTCTTCACCATCTGGGGCCGAGGTACTGTTACAAGCCCATCATGTGCCACAGCAGTTTCAGCCTAAATCTCCCAGAGTGCCCTCTAGTCCTCAGCAACAGCTGGCCGCTCTGACCAATCCATGGGCCTCTAATCCCAACCCCAATGTAGGTCTCGGTCAACTTCCATCACTCTTTCAATCCTTTCCCTATCCTCATCCCCAGCAACCACAGGTAAGAAACTTTTATAGGTTCTCTTGAATAATGAATTGACAAATTTCTTATCTTAATAAGACAGCCCATGAATTAATTTGGTAACACTTTATTTCAATAGTCCACTTTACACATTCGACTGCAAGAAACTTTGCAACTACATGTCATCTACCAGTCATTAGAGTAATGAGTCCAGTCTGACAACTATCTTGATGTTCCCTCAATATACAATCTACTGACTATTAGTAACTTTGCAAGTATATGTCTCATTCTACTTATTCGTCTAACACTAAACTTAACCCTAACCCCAAACCTTACCCAAACCTAACAGCCATCTAAAACTCTAATGATAGTTAGTTGACATGTAATTGCTTGTAGTTAGCAGACTATCGAAATAAAGTGTAACCAGCTTTTTAAATAACATGATATAAATAATATTATTATTTAAAATAATACTATTTAAAATATTAAAAAGGCTTTTAGAATTTATTAAATTCTATAAATTATAAAAATACATTTAGTAAAATACATTTCTCACTCCTATATTTTTCAGTTTTTCTATTATCCCATCCTTGGACCACAATCCAGGAACCCAAAAGTAAGAGTGTTTCCATACAATATTAGAAATATGTGTGGTTTTGTTTGTAGTCATCAAAAATACACCATAGGAAGAGCTAACAGACTGTCTGGGTTCAGCAGGTTTATTCTGATATGAGGTCTAAACCCAAACTTAATTAAAGTTAGGCAAACACATTGCCCCTAAACGCAGGCATGTGCATGTCAACACGGCCCATGCGTCCCATGTTCTGTGTGTGACATAAATTTAGACAGAGATTTAAGCAAAATATTTATTTATAAAAAATAAAAAAACTTTTCAAAGATATAGTGATGTCTGATCTTTTTAAAACTTCTAAGCTTAATGTTGTAGGATTTAGAAAATATGAATAGAGGTTAAGAGAAGAAAAATATCAAAATTGGCACAATTAGGTCACAATTAAATAAGCAAATTTGTGACATTATCTATGTCACAAAAAAATGGGAACAGGCTAAATACTTGCTCAAGTTTTTAATGATTGTAATATATTTTATAACAAAAATTAGAATAGAAAAAAAAAATCAATAAATCAAATCAAATAAAGAAGCATCTTCACTAACAGTCTTTTTTACCTGAAGTTCCTCAGAGCTCAATCCACCATATGGTCCAGCCTTTAAAAAGCATTCACATAAGGAATTACCCCCAAATAACATATATTTAGAGAACAAACATTTAATTGTATAACAACTCATGCCGATTCATTCACCATTCGTTGTTGAATCTGTGGAACCATGTAAAGAAATTGTTGAACCTGTGGAAAAACACATGATATAAGAATATTGAAAACACTAGATTAGCTTGAGTCCAGAATGTTTGTTTTGATACCTGTTGTTGCTGAGGCTGGTTTGGATGCATTTCGTGAGCATTTGGCTTGTGTTGTTTGTTTTGTGCCATTAATTGTCGTGAAGCTGGGACTGCATTAGCAGGATATTGTTGAGATGTTGCGTGCTGGAAAACAAGCACTTCATAGGAGAACTGATTATGGAAAGGAGCATTTGAGAACTAATTGTTAAAGTTTTGACTTAGGAGATTGACAAGTGAGCAAAAAGACAATAGTTAGAAGTAGATTCTGGGACAAATGAGATTCAATCAAGAGTGAATGAACTCAATGACTCCTCTTAGGATTGTTGGATGCTGAACTGACAAATTTCTGACAGAGATTTTATTTGTGTGCACACATTTTACTGATACACGAGGCCATATATTACGTCAACCCTCCTTGTTTGGACACATCAAGTGCATCAGGTTTCCTCGATAAATCAAAACTCCTCAGACGGGAAGATTTCCTCCAGCGAAATATTCTTGATAATATACCAGAGTTTAAACACAAAGGCTTGCTTGAGGAAGAAGCTCTTGTTCCAGCGTCCCCACCACTGCTTTCCGATACTGTTAAGATCAACCCTCATTTGTACCCCTAAGACAAATCTTTGCACATATTTACTGCAAGATTTATTTAAATATGCATTTTGTATCATGCTTATGGTTTATATATGGGTTAAGGCAGCATAATGGAAGTTTTTAAAATATTTTTCTAAAACTGTACTTTGTTTACTATTTCTCTATCTTTTATTCTTCCCAGTATGAACTAAAGTTTTGACTTTGTTGTGGACTAAAAGATTTAAAAATCAAAACCATTTAAAATTATTTCTGACTTTTGTACTGTGAACTTTGTGTGTGGTCCCCAACATATATACTAGACATATGATTAAATATAAAGTTAATTACAGCCTGAGGCTCCTTCTGTGTTGCATACAGTATATCTGTCATCAAGTGTCAGCTGTGTTAATAGAACTGGAAAAATGTGCACATTTAACCCAGAGAATCACAATATGAGTGAATAAAAAATTGTTTTAAACTATAGAATTAAAGTGCAGAGCATTTCTGAAAGTTCTTAAAATGCCATCAGAAAAACAGAATCGCCTACTGGTAAGGGACACATACAGAAAGGATCAGGGAAACAATGTACTGTTAACTTGTTTAAAAAGAATGGGATTGAAGTAATTCATTGATTGTAAGTGATTATTGAGCCAAGGACCAGTTTACTGATAACTGGTCAGTACATGAAGGCACATTAGAATGTATCAAAAAAATACAAAATATTACAAGATTAATGGCAATAAATTATATATATATATATATATTTTTTTTTTTTTTTTTACTTTTATACAGTACCTGGAAAAAAATAACATAATAAAAACATTAGTGGACTATTTTTTATCTTTTCAAATAATTTCATACCCAATTGTTTTTTAACCTTTCCATGAAAGTCAACAGTCAATTTATTGACTTTCACTGCAGTTTCCCAATGTAATATAATGTAAATAGAACAATAAATAGGTATATAGTTCTATCCACACAATATATGTATTGCAATAACCATATAAATTCAACAGAAAATTATTCAAAATATTGCTTAGGTACAGTCTATTTTGGTACTTATTATTTATAATATTATTTATAAATACTTTATTTTCTAGCAGTGTCCTCAGTCAGGAAGAAGGTTCTTACAGTTTGAACAAGTGTGAACATTGCTGTCAGAGAGCTATTATGATTTCATCACATGTGCCATAAATGTATTTTCTGATTGCGTTTGATTTATTTGTACTATATATAATGCCAAATCATTATAATCTCAGCCAAAATGTTGCTTTGAGATAAGCAAAGATATATATTTGATTTGAATGCACATTTTTCCCTTTATAAAGGTACTTGGCTGGTCACCAAAGCCAATCAGATGCTGATGTTATGGGCCTTTTGTTTTCAACGAGAATATAAGGAGTAGATCTAGAGCAGTATCAAAAAATCCTAGTCTTAACTCTCCTGTTCTTTGACCCACAGTAATTTATGTATTATGAGCTAGAATACAAACCTGTCATGTTAGTTTGGTCCAAACATGAAATTAATACATAGAAGGGTGAATTCAGGTTGATTTGGACAATTTTTCCCAGTCATTTCAATGACAAAAGTGTCCCAATCAATCTGGATTCACCCCTATTTCAATAAAATGACTCAAGGAATATGGGAATATACAGTGTCATATACAGTAGGATAGTACATCATGTATTTTATAAAAAGTGTGTATGATGATCTACAGGCTCTTCCTGCGGCCGCCGCTGCTGCTAGACCTCTGAAATAAAGATTGTAAGTGTGGAGTGGAGGGAAACAGATTAGCCTACTATAACCATTATATTACTCATACATATTACATTTTATATTATAGTAATATTTTAGATATACATTATATCATATATAAATATAAAATGTTACATTAAAAATCTAATTATTATATTATATTATATTATATTATATTATATTATATTATATTATATTATATTATATTATATTATATTATATTGTATTTTCATTTTTTTTAGCTTCTGCCAGCTCAACAGGCTGCAGCTGGAGGTTCTGTAAGTTGGGTTTAATTTCTTTTTGCAGAGTATTCATTATCTTCCGCTAGTTGAGCATGCAATCGGTTTTTCTTATTCTTCACAGGGTCAACCTATCCGTGGCTTCATTAAACATGAGATTCCCCAGCCCGCAGGCAAAGAAAGTATTGAATTTGTATGTGTTTCTATCTTTTTTTATTCCCCTACTGCTACATGAAATCCTCCATTTCTCATCAACCATGTAGAAATTCATTAATTTCCCCTCTGTGTTCTAGCTGTACCCCTTTGACTTTCCTCAACCTGCCCCTGCTGTCCCAGCTGCCCCAGTATAGTCCGAACTAATATATATATATATATATATATATATATATATATATATATATATATATATATATATATATATATATATATTAATAATATCACATATATATGAGCCTGTATATAATTTGTTGTACTTTTGTAGGCTCCTGTTCCAAAGGATGATGATGATGATCATGTTGACTAAACCAGGTTGGTTAAGTAATAATTATAACCTATATATATATAATCATTATGCTGCAATGCCACAAATTAAACAGTTTTTGCATTGGAATATGCAACATTGTACACTGGTAGTGACTGACATTTTAAATAGAGAAAAACTCCATCTGGCAGTTTTTTTTAAACATTATTATAGATACAAAATAGAAATCTTTCTGTACAATGCAACACATTTCTAAAGCCTCCGTCTTTTCTTTTTCTCACAGATGAAAGGATAAGCTGACCACCAATTCCTGAACGACAAAGAAGCTGCTTGTGTTTTGCAGAGTGACTGCATAAATGCTCTTCTACTTTAGAAATAATGATGACCCATCAAATGGTGCTTTTTCCGTGGCTTGATGCTTTAGAGCCATACAATCATATGCTTTTTTTTTTTGGCAAACATGTTTTTAAACCTTGATTTATAATAAAGCGTACAATCAATACTTTGTCTCCTCGTGTGTGTCATTATTAGCATTTATTGTGAAAAGTTTTTTTTAGATTGTTTATTCATACATAACAATTCCTAGCTTGGCTGAAAATAAATATCATCCCAAGAAAGCTCTTCATAACCTGACATTGTTGTTCAGACAGTTCTCTTGCTGCAATTAAACATCACTTAGTTTGTACACAAAAAACAAACTCAGTTCCTATTTTTGATATTTTGTAGCTTCAAAAATATAGGCTGGTGATATCAGCAGTTTCCTCAACTGTTATCATTATAATAATAGCAGACAGAAAGGCAGACAAAGTCTGACTACAGGTCATTTTCTCAATAACCATCTTTCTCTATATGTGAGGTCATGATAAAGTCTAGTCTGAGAGGGATTGGTTAAGAGCTAAGCCAGAGAGCAAATAAAAGCAAGAAAACTCATGTCTCAGAGCTATAACTCTACCTGCAACCAAGGTGAGAAAGCTGGTGACCATTTTCGTACACTGTAAGTGCTTCTCTTTTTATGTTATTGTTTAGAAATAGCACGCACTCATTGGTGTTGTCTGTCTTAGGTCACATTTTTGCTTGTGTAAGGCTGGTGATTCCTTAAACATGTGGACATCTATCCTGTGTCTTCTTCTGGCGGGTGCAGTATCCGCAGCACCAGTAAGTACACATCAAACCTTTTTAAAGGAATGTCTTTGTACTTATTAAGGCTTGTTTTATGTGTCTGTGTCACCCAGATGCTGAAACTGATCCTTTTTTTGTGTGTGCGTGTTTATATCTCTCTCTAGCTTTCACCGTTTTTCAATTATCTCCCTCATTATGGCAGCCCAAGGCAGGTGGGGCTAACCACACATGCACATTATTGACTTCTTTTCCGTATCCAAAAATGGCATAAAAGTCTTTGGAATCTCTTGCTTTAACCATAATCAACACATTGCACCCAGTTGTATGATGAAAATAGCTCTGTAATATTACAGTGTATGATGACATGCTTCTCCATGACATGTGTTTATATGATATATAGGTTTAACTATCCTGAGGTTGCTGCAGAACACGTTTTGAACATACTATATATAACGGAACATGTTTTTTTTGGGCATCCACTAAAGTAAATTTTAACTCCTTTTATTTTCTTAGGGGATACCATCACAGCCACAGCCTGGTCTGAACGCTCCAATCAGCATGGAAATCGTATGAGCTATTTTTTTTTTCTTCTGTTTGTAAACACCTTAAACATAACAATTCAAATTTGTACCAAGAAACCCTGTAAAAATGTGCATTTGGTGTAAGGATTTATTTCTCCCTGATCTAAAAATTACTTTTATTAAGATAGTGTACCTGATCTAACCCTTAAGAAGGAGTTTCATTAGGTTAGAGTAACCTAATGCACTGAAAAAAATACAGTGTAGGATTTAATTTGAGAATTTTCATTGAGAAAACACTATGAAATTTCACAAATACTTTTAATTTAATTTAAGTTAAATCTAAAGTCCAGACCAAGACCTAGCACATTTTAGAGTACCTGAAAAAAAAAAATCAAATGTGTATGTGGTCTAGCCCTTGACAAATGATTTTATTAGGTTAGTAGCCTCGTGTACTAACTGTAAACAAAAAAGTTGCTGCCTTAAATTTTTAAATACAATCAACTTGTATGGTTAAGTCATTTAAACGTAAATTACAGCAAACTGATTCGATAATAAGTTGAATCTTGTATAACTTATAAAAATGTGAAAATTGCTTAAATTATTTTGATGAGTTGAAGCAATGTAGTTTTACAGATGTATTCAGTCAAATTAAATATTTTTTTTCACATTTCTGTTTTAAGATAGTACCACATGAAGCACCTTTTAGATAACATGAAAAAAAGCTGTATGTCGTGAATGACATTTGAAAAGTGTTATTATTATTTTTAATTAAATAGATTTTCCCACCGAGATTCCCTACTAATCCAGCAGGGGGCGCAGCGGGCACATCGGTAAGTATGTTTAGGTTTGCTATCTGCGAGGTTAGCTTGTTTTCCTAACATATATCAGCTACACAGCTTCTTTGTTAGGTGCATTTTTGAGATGTAAACTTTCAGCTCAATCAGTTGAATCAATATCCTACCTCGTGTGTATAGGCCTACTAAAAGACTAGAACATAATTACTACCATTCACGCTGTGGCATGTCTCTCTCTTTCTGCTTTTACTAGTCATTCCCTACACAAGCGTTCATCAAGTACTCTCTCCCCAAGGCTCCCGGCAGAAAAAGCGTGGAAATCGTGAGTGAACAGACCCGAAGGCTTATTTCAGCCCCTTTTCTGACTTTGATAGAAATGTTTATATGATGTAGGCTAGAAAGTCAATCCAGCAGAGTGTTACTTTTATAGCTTCTTCTAATGCTTCAACATCATCCTTGCTCATCCCCTCTGATGCAGTGAACTCAATGGTGATTTTGTTTTTCTTTCTCCTTATTGAAGTTTTACCCATTTGACTTCAGTCAGCGCCAGGTAGGATTTACTTTGAAACTAGTTAATTTCTCAAATAATTACAAAGAAGCGGCAAGCATTTTGACATTTTGAAGTTGAAATGGATTATGTCTGTTGTTTTCTCATCCAATAAATAGCTGAGCCTTTCAAATTTGACTTATTTCTGGGAGTACTAGTTGAATTGTTTTCCTGTTTATCTCTGAAAAGCTGATTTGAAAAAATCTGGTTTGTATAAATAAAGGTGACTTGTTGTTTACATTTCAGGACCAACCAAAAGTTCCCCTGATACCTCAACTTCCAAATGTAAATTCTTTAAATTGCTTAAACATTTTGACATTATATATATATATATATATATATATATATATATATATATATATATATATATATATATACACACACACACACATATATAAATATTGTAATTTATTTTTATATATGTTTGTCAATATATAGATCTTCCCCTTTGACTTCATGCCACAGACAGTTCCTCAACAGCCACCCATGGTGAGAAAAGAAATGCTTTGAACCTCTTTGGTTTCATAATTACCCAATGCGATTATCACTTGCACTGTTATTGGAATTTGCTGAAACACTTGAATCTTGAAACACAGTGAGCTTTTATTGCATTTCTACACTTCTACACAGAACCCATCATTCCAGGATGGTCCTCCACAAACCCAAGATCCTCAGCAGCAAACCCAGCCGGAGCAGCAGGCTCAGACAGGACAGGTGTGTGTGTGTGTGTGTGTGTGTGTGTGTGTGTGTGTGTGTGTGTGTGTGTTTAAATGCATATTTTTGAGAAGCAAAAATCACAACCCTCAGTAAAGCTCTGATTTGACAACATAATTACTCCTTCAGTGCTGCATTTAGCCAGTATGCTTTTAACCAAAATGAGAACTTGCGAATCTCGTATATATGTCAGCAGCAGTTTTGCAGAAAACAGCAGATTATGTGCACTACACGCTTGTTAATTATCCATACTTTCTTTCAGGTGTCTAACAAGCCATGAAGACCGGTGAGATACTGCTTATGTGTATCTGAATATGATTCATTCATCCTAATTTTGAATTGCAATAGTTTTAATAATATTTCATCATTGCTTGACATCACTCTTTCATTCTTGTTTATCATATCATTTCTTATGCCTACAGGCTCATCTTTGAAGCTGAGTGAGTGAAAAACGTCAAACAACAAGAGTGTGAAACTTCCCCCCCCCCCCCCGCCTAATGCTATTTAGAATTAGTAAATACTTTTTTCCTGGGATAATAATTTAAAACGAGCTGATTTTTTGAACATGAAGATGATCTACAGATATAACAATTTTTTTTTAAAGATCTGTAAATGCATGGAATGCATATAGAAATGTGCTGTTTTGGTCTTATTCTGATGTGAGAAAATTATACCTTTAAGCAAATGTCAGTTCTGAGTATTTTCTCATGTATACTTTTGTGAGTAGTGTTTCATTAATAAAGTTGATTAAAGAACAACAATTTTTTGATTATCTATCTTTGTGGTAGTTGTTACAAAATAACATGACATTTGTAATGCATACTAGTAATTCATTAAAATAATACAAAACATGTTAAAGGTTAAAGTGAAATATTTTGCACCGACACCTTGAACATTATGCAGTATAATAAACGTATTGCATGTTAAAAAAACGTAGGAGTCCAAAGAGTTTGTTAGGCCACGTTCAACCTCAAGGAACTTTGAGGATGTGTAAAATATCAAATTAGAGAATTATTTATAATGCTCATTCAAACAAAATTCTGAGAAATTCGAGAATACATTTTTCAACATGGATTGTCTGGCCATAAGGAATTCTAATAGTCTCCTACATGCAGAAATGAACACATGTAATTAGCAATTAATCAATCCATTCTTTTATATTTGCTCTGAGATATGTTGGCACATTGGGCATCAACATTTAATAATATTTTGAGATTGAGTTTATCTGCTCATCATAACGGGGTTTAATTAGCTCTGCGATTCTAATTCAGTTCTAATTATATATATTATACACTGCCCTATCAAAAAAGAAAAAAAACGTTTTTTAAATCATTTAATTTAAATAAGCAAATGCTTAAGAGTCAATGATTGGATCATTATAGCAGTAATTATAATAGCATGTTTTATGTTTGGCAACAGTTCTTCTAACCCTAACTGATGGAGTGTGCAGATGTTCATTTTTAACCATGTGGGAAAACACATCATGGCCATATTCCAGGAAGACAAGGTCAAGATTCATCAGGCTCAAATTGTGAAAGAAGGGTTGGGAGGGACCTTGAATAATCATTTTCACACATGAATCGGCACCTCTGAGTCCCGACCTTAAATTCATAGAAAGTTTTTTGGATGTGCTGGAGGAGACTTTCCATCAGGAGGTGCATCATTATTTGGTCAAGATCTAGTATTGACAAGGCAAGAGGCAAGCACTCTGTAAAGTCTCCTCCAGCACAACCCAAAGACTTTTTTCAAATGTGAAGCAACAGCCAAATTGTTGCGTACGATGTTTGCTTATTCTCAGCTCTGCAAGTCTATAAGTAACATTGAAGCCATATCTGTTTATCTGAATATATATATATATATATATATATATAATTCAAAAGCTAATATATAAGAAATGTAAATGCAAAAGCTAATATATAAGAACTGTTGCAATTTCTTATATTTTAGCTTTTGCATTTACATTTCTTATATATTAGCTTTCTTTTACATTACATACATACATACCGGTACATATATACACATATATATATATATATATATATATATATATATATATATATATATATATATATATATATATATATATATATATATATATATATATATATGCAAAAGCTAATATATAAGAAATGTTATGATGGTATAAATTAATGTATTTAAGCTGATTCATCATGTTAAATAATATTTTTGGTTAGGTTATCATATTTTTTTTTCCAGTGGAGTGGTTTTATTTTGCGATAATAGCTACTTTTTTATTAATTAAAAAATAATTACCTTAAAGTTTGTGAATTAATAACAGGTTGAAAAAATGTAAAACTAAGGTCAATTTTGTAAATAAAAAAAATTAAAAAAATTATATATATATACAGTACACACACACACACACACACACACACACACACACACACACACACACACACACACACACACACACACACACACACACACACACACACACACACACACACACACACTGTATATATATATATATATATATATATATATATATATATATATATATATATATATATAAACATACACACACACACTAACTATATGAATTACAGGCTTGAACTGTAGGCTTCTGAACAACCAGAAAGATAATCGCCAGTTGACCCTAAGGAAACATCTATCTAGAATGACTGAAGGGGAGCCAGAGTATATGTCATCTCTTGCCTGGTTTGTTTGAGCTCAGCAAGTGGATATCTAAAAACCTTTTATGTTCACATTCTTGGAATGGAAGTCATCCTGGATCTGGATTCCCTAAAGAATAAGAATAGGCCTATCAACCCTCGAAATGCTTCAAACTTCAGACTGGGGGAAAAACACGCAGACAACAACATCTCTATAGAAGTTGTCAGTGTGGTCACTCACTACAAGGAGAAGCCAAAAGATTTATACCTATATCTCCAAAGTGAATCAGCAAGAAAAGATTTAAGTCTGTAATTAAGAGTTTAGAAGAATGTGTGATTTGAGCTTTATTGTGAAGATCTGTTGTAATTAGATCAATAAAGTTGGCAAGCTCCTACAAGTCCCACTGTCATGTGAAAGGGGCCCATTGAAAGTCATATACATACTGTACAAACTTCACCATCAAACACCACAGACAGACCCTCCTCCTGTCTGGTAGACAATTTGATTTTTTGTCTGTCTTTTTGAAGAACTGTGCACCAAGCAGAATTTCACAGTATATAATTATACATAATGGGTCATTAGCAGTTGTAATTCCAACCTTGCTTTAAGAATAAGGGCAAAAAATAGATTTCATTTTTGCTGAGAGGTGATTGGTCTGTTTCAGGAGCTGCTGAGTATATATAGTAGCCTTGTTCAGTACTTATTCATTCCACTTTAAACTTCAAGGAACCAAGCAGTCGTCCTTGTGATTTCAAAAGAGGTAAGCCCGTACCATTTCTGAGGAGTTTTAACTCATGCATGTGTCACCAGCAGTATTGAATGTGTCTATTTTTCTTTCTGCATCATAAGCTGTGAAATAATCATGATCATGAAAGCTGTGGCGTTGTTGATGTGTTTGCTGGGCTCCTCGCTAGCTGCACCTGTAAGTTGTTGTTTCTACATCTCAGTTCAAGGAAGCATAACTAAGTCAAAATTTCAAACATTTTTGACATCTTTCTCTTGCTTTGCATATTTCAGGCCCCTGACAGCGGCAGCAATGAGGTAAGACTTTTGTGTGTGATCACAATGGGTGTTAATGTACAGCCTAATGTATTTCATAATGCATACTGTGTTTTCTCTATTGCAGCAGGCAATTAATAGTCATACTAACACAGCTCTGCAGTTGATGGAACTCTACAGAATGTTAGGACAGATGCGGCAACAGGTCAGTTCAATGCTGATAATACTAAAGACATAGAGGCATTTCATAATATTAACAGAATGTGATCAATGTATTTGCAGGGTTTTGGTGCCGTTCCTACTGATGCTCAGCTGCCTGTATGTTAAGCATTTAATCACTTCATTTAAAGACTACTGTGTGAAACTGTTTTATGGATATGATGGTATTTTCTGTTCCTCACAGGCAGCACCTGTGGCACCCGCAGCACCAGCGCCTGTTGATGTAAACCCCTTTCATTCTATCATATCACATTTTATGTTTTTGAGAATAAACAATAGCCTTTTGAAAACATTTTTGACAATATTTCTCTTTTATACAGACCCAGCCTCAGGCTTCACCTCAAGCACCACAGCAGGTTAGCAATGTGCTATTGTTATTATATCATTTATGTGTCAATGTCAGTCATGGCATGATGGCATAGCATGGCAGTCAAAGATGATGTTGAGGATAAATGTAAAGAAAAATCATGTTAGATAACTGCACATCAGTTGTGTATCAAGGCCTTGCTAATGCACACATTTGTGTTTACAATACTAATTTACATTAAAGAGCACTAGAACATGGAAAGAGACACAGCTTCTGTTTATGATGTAAAGTAGCATTTTAGAGTGCAACATATACCATACATTGCTGACTAGTTTTATTTAATGATAAATGACCAAATGACACTTTACCTTTTAGCTTGGCTTTTTGCAACGAGTGGTTATAGACTTCTTTATTGACATTGAAGAAGAACCTTCAACGTCTATTGAACCTTTCCATTGCACAAAAGGTTCTTTATATTGAAAAGATTATTAAATTAAATTAAATTATTATTATTATATTCATCAGATTATAAAAACATTGAATGACACTAAGAAAAAAATGGTTCTTTTAAGAACTGTTCACAAAAAGGATGGAATTGGTAATGTTCACTCTTAAAAATAAAGGTTCTTTATTGACATCTGTGGTTCCATGGAACCTTCCCATTGCATCCCAAGGTCTTCACATAAAACCTGTTATTTTAAGAACTGTTCACTGAAAGGTTCTTTGAGGAACCTAAAATGGTTCTACAATGGCATTGCTGCAAAAAAAAAAAAAAAAAAAACCTTCAGGAATTTTACTTTTAAAGACCTACATGTAGGTAGCCTACATTAAACAAGCCGTGTGACTGAGCTATATTTTGTGTTGATGTTGAACTTTGAACATTTCTTTCAGGGCTTTTTTTTCAACCCCGCTCTTTTCGCACCCCCAGGAGATGGGTCAGATGAGGAAGGAGCAGTAGGTTTCCTCGTATCAAAACTGTATCACACATTTCACACATTAATATGGTATACTTTAAGAGCTGTGTCCCACTTTTCTATGTACTCTAGCCACAGTATCGTGGGTTTTACCCTCCCTACGGCTACCGGCCTGCCCAGCCGGCTGCTCCACTGAACTCAGATGAGGCCGAAGGAGCAGAAGAAGCAGAGGCAGCGGAGGGTGCTGAGGCAGCCGAAGCCGGAGCCGAACCTGAACCTGCTGGAACCGCTTCACCTGTCGATGCCGCTGTCGCAAACGAGATCCTACCCATTGATGTCGCTGTGGATGTTCCCGTCGAACCTGCTCCCGAAGTCAACGCTGCTGCTCCTGCTGCCGTTGATCCGGCCCTCATCCCAGAGGCACCGGTAGTTGCAGTGGAAATTGACACCACTTTGGTGGGGCCTGATGTTACTGCTGGTGCAGGGGAGGTGTTGGTGGCTGAGGCTCCCGATGCTGCCCAGCCAGTGCAGTGACAGAGGTGATCGCAAGCACCCCGCTTCTAACCAATCAGTCACATCGCTGACTTTAAGACCACATCTCTGTGGACATTGCCGGAAAAAAATGTGGCACATTCCTGTTGTGTGAAAATGTTTCCTGGCAGATTTATAATAACCTCATTGTAAGAATTGAGCCGACACTGCTGTTACTTGTTATATGTCTTCTCTTTCAGTTTCTTAAAATAAAATGTATTTTGTCTTACTGCAATTAAAAGCCTCTTTAATCAACTGAAATGTAACTATGTAATTATCCTGATATCTATATATAACAGATGATATAGTCAAACCAAAAATTATTCAGACACCAGGTATAATTTTTGATATTTTTTAACTAGTGGGTGCAGGACACTGTAGTTAATTTTTATGTTAGTAAATAACTAGGATAGCAAAATTAAGTACACTGTGACATTTTTCTTTAATTGCTAATGCAACCTTTTTACACAGGCTGAGCAAAATTAAGCATTGCTTGGTAATTGGTTGACCTAAATTGGTATTATCTAATTGTGTACTTAAATTTAACATTTGACAACTGACAGCTATTCATTTTGTGAGACATCTAACAGAACGATGGCCAAAACCAGTGAAATATCAACTGATTTGATAACTCTTGAGTTCTTGTGATATTTTATTAACATTTTCTAAACTATGCTGAGAGATGTTGAAGGTGTCTGAATAAATTTTGGTTTGATTGTATATACTATATATATATATATATATATATATATATGTGTGTGTGTGTGTGTGTGTGTGTGTGTGTGTGTGTGTGTGTGTGTGTGTGTGCATGTGTGTGCGTGTGTGTGCATGTGTGTGTGTGTGACTATATATGTATCATTATAATATACAGTACATACAATATCAAATAATATCAAACAACAACTACATATCCAATTAAACAGGCCATCTATTTCTCTGTGAGTGGCTGTGTGTGAAACTAAGACTGGAAGGTTTGTATTAATAGGATAAAGCAGATCTGTGTAAGACTGCTGACTGGGCAGATGTTGCTATGAGGTAAATCTCTCACTCTACTCTACAGGCTCACAGTGTAGCAAGCACAAAATTACATCAGTATAATGTGTGTAGACAAAAAGTAAAATGAAATTACAGTTAGTTAAATAAACACCACCAACAAAAGTGGTCATTCACATATGCCTACTAGGTGCACTCTGATAAATCAATTTAAACATGAACCTAAAAATTTGTTTTGAACAATTAAAAAACGACAGGTTGCCAAAATTCTCAGTGTAATGGTATACAGTATATGATGGGTCTCACTCATACTTTCAACTTTTGTTGGAGGGAGTATAAATGATGTACCTTTGTAGAAGACAGGGAGGAGGCTTTGTTTTTATCACTCTAGTCTCTCATTAATCTCCAAATCCTTCTCAGGGTCATGCAAGTCTGAGATATCATTACATAGCACAACAGAACAAATGAACCACACACGTGTTCCTCCTTTGAAAAAACACGAGCTGTAATTTGACTGTAGCCTATCTTTAATTTCACCAGACAGAATGTCTGTGATTCTGACAGGCTCTGTGATTCTTCTGATAAAGAGAGAATAGGACAGGATTTAGGTTAAAGAAAAACAGGTGAGTTTGTTATGACTTTGTGGCAATTTTCTTCCTCTTAGAGTATCATTTTGTCCATGTTAGATATTTTTCATTACTTTTAACAAATAGAAAGACATGTAAAGTGTAAATCAATGCTTCAGCCTATTGTTCTAGGGGGAAAGGATCATGACTATTGTACCTATATCAGGGGGGTTTGCAGTCCCTCCCCGAGTGTCTCCGATAATGGAGGTGGACACAGTGAAGGACGATGAAGACACAATTCCAGCTCCAAGTGCAGGACGTTTATTTAACATCAACAACAGCAACAACAATGAGGAGTAATCAAAGATCATTAGATCAACATAATATAATACTGTATAATATAATATAATTTTATATGAATATGTATTAGTGGTAATAGTGTACTTTGCTCTCCATATAGGGAAGCCAAGAAGAAAAAGAAAAAGGAGAAAAAAGAAAAGAAGGAGAAAAAAGAGTGGGTAGCACACTAATCTTATATTTGACATATTCTGGTTATAAATATCATTTGTTACCATATAAACCTTTCTGTTGTTCTATAGCAAAAAAGAAAAGAAAGAGAAGAAAGAAAAAAGAGAGAAGAAAGAAAAAGAAGAAAAAGAAAAAGAAAATGAGAAAGAAAAAGAAAAGGAAAAAGAAAAGGCGAAAGAAAAGGAAAAGGAGAAAGAAAAAGAAAAAGAAAAAAAGGAAGGGTTGGTATATGGATTTTTTATCAGTCATTTCTAATGTGTGATTTACAAAAGGTTAAAGTATCACCATTGATTATTGCTCACGTCAACTTCATTTTTTTTAAGGCCCAAGGAGGTGTTTGTGATTAACCCAGCGGGACTCCTGTATTATCAATGGCTGCTTATAATCACAATTCCTGTCATGTACAACTGGACAGTTATAATTGCAAGGTAATAATTAGACGTTCATGTTTTATTAAGATCAGGAGATGAGAGAAGAATACAAATTGAAGACCTTCCCTTTTTTAACCTCTGAAGTGTGCTTCCTTATCTCCATTAGTCTCTTACACTCATATACTCTAGATATGATAAAGGTCATATATTCAGCATCAAAATCCAATAAAATACATAAAATTGGTGCATTTTGTAAGCTTGATAAATGGGTGTAATGCTTTTGGGAGTATTTATATTGTGTCTCTTTGCATAGAGCCTGCTTTGAGGAGCTGCAGCATGATCATCTACTGATATGGTTCCTCTTGGACTACAGCTCCGATTTGATTTATTTGGCTGACATGGCCTTCAGATCACGAACAGGTGAATCTAACATCATTAGTAGAATTAGATGTCAATTTGTGTCATGATTTCATGTCACCTTTCTTTAACCAGGGTACCTGGAACAGGGCTTGCTTATCAAAGATGAAAAGCTCCTTCGCCAGCGGTACACCAACAGTCTCCAGTTCCGCATCGACGTCATCTCTATGCTACCCACGGACATCTTCTACTTCGTTTTAGGGTTGGACTACCCAGAGATCCGCATAAACAAGTTGCTCCGCCTGAACCGCATGTTTGAGTTCTTTACCATCTCAGAAACCATGACCAACTACCCCAACATCTTCCGAATCTGCACTTTGGTCATGTACATCATCATCATCATCCACTGGAATGCATGCCTCTACTTCTCCTTCTCCAAGTCCATCGGGTTCGGATCAGATGCATGGGTGTACCCTGCTCTCACCGAACCAGAGTTCGGAGAATTCATGCGAAAATATTCCTTCAGCCTGTACTGGTCTACACTTACCCTCACCACTATCGGAGAGACGCCATCTCCGGAGCTAGACTCTGAATTTCTATTCCACGTAGTTGACTTCCTGGTGGGCGTCTTGATCTTCGCCACCATTGTGGGTAACATTGCTACAATGATCTCAAATATGAACGCAGCCCAGGCTCAGTTCCAAGCCAGGATCGACAACATTAAGCAGTACATGCATGCGCGGCATGTCAGCAAGGACCTCGAGGAGCGTGTCATCAAGTGGTTTGACTATCTGTGGACTAACAAGAAAGCACAAAATGAAAGAGAGGTGCTGAGGTACTTGCCAGACAAATTACGGGCAGAGTTAGGCATGAACGTGCACTTAGAGACCCTCATGAAGGTGCGGATCTTCGCCGACTGTGAGGCGGGGTTGCTGGTAGAGTTGGTGTTGAAGCTTCGCCCTCTAGTCTTCAGTCCTGGTGACTACATCTGCCGCAAGGGCGATATCGGGCGGGAGATGTACATCATAAAAGAAGGCAAACTTGCCGTGGTGGCCGATGACGGCATCACTCAATTTGTCGTCCTTGGCGATGGAAGTTACTTTGGAGAAATCAGCATTCTAAACATCAAGGGCAGCAAGGCAGGGAACCGCAGAACAGCAAATATTAAAAGCATAGGGTACTCAGACCTCTTCTGCCTGTCTAAAGATGATCTGATGGAAGCGCTGACGGAATATCCCGAAGCTAAAGCAATGCTGGAAGAGAAAGGGAGACAGATTCTGCTGAAGGATGGTCTGCTTGAGCTGGACCCTGCCAAACTAAAGCCAGATGAGAGGGACTTGGATGAGCGCGTAAACCGAATGTACAACACACTGCAGATCATGCAGACCAAGATAAACAAGCTGCTGGCGGAACAGGAGGAGACACAGAAGACTATCAAACGGCGAATTGTTCAGATAGAGCGCTTTGCTGGGGAAGAGGTGGAGGATGAAGATGAAGAGGAGGAAATGGAAAAGAAGGAAGAAACCCAGGAGGAAAAGAAAGAAGAAGAGCCAGAGAAAGAGAAGGTAGAAGAAGACAAGGAAAAGATGGAAGAAAAAGAGGAGGAAAAGATGGAAGAAGTGACCGAAGAGAAAATGAAAGACGAGGAGCCATAGGATAAGAGGATAAGAACTTGTGAGAATAGCTCTGGATGAAATTCGCAGATGAAGATAAATCTAAACGTTCAAATTAAAAACAACAACTTCAATCTTGTTCATATAGTAACAATAATTTGTTTAGCCAATTTGAGTTTGTTCAATCTGTCTTCAATCAGCCAATAAATTATTTTAAAGGCAACAACAGATTTCTTATTTGCCAATTAGCCAATTAGCAATGCAAGTTTGCAAGTTGCCAATTAGCAATGCAAGTTTTAATTTGTATTCCTTTCAAAAATATGTTTGATTTTTTTTTTCATGCAGTAAACCTTTTCATAAGTACAACTCAAAAAAAAACATCCAGGCAATACCTTCAAATAGATGTGCTCTGAACATCACCACACAATAGATAACATAACAGTGACAATAAAATAACAGAAGCTTAAATAAACCATGCTAACAGAAATGCTAACAGAACACACCATTATTTATTCATGTGGCAATGCATACTGGGAGCTCTCAAATCAGTAGCATTGTTCAATATTGTTTAATATTGTTTTTTTTTAGAAAACTGTTTAGGGTGTGACCAGTCAGTATCCAAGACTGGAACTACCAATTTTAAAAGATGTTATGGATCAAATAATATGTAAGAAAAGGTCTTACATTTGAGGTCTTATCAAACACACTTGAAGTTTTAGTCTGCTTGATGGGCACAAGGGTGCAGCAGAGCACCAAAGATTAATGACCCTTACCTCTTCAAAACCTGAAAATGAGTTATGTCGTATTTTATGTCATAACTCAATATTTTGTCATAATTTTATTTTGTCATATTTTTTTATGGAACCACTAAACCTAAAGATATTTTTCTTTTGTTGAACTGTGTTTGAATGGGGTTAATAAAATAAAAAAAATTGAAAGTTTTGTTTTGAACGTGACAATTATAATATTCACTAAAAATGTTCAACAATCAACCAATCAATAACCTGTTTATAGAAGGTTTTGAGACAAGTGAAGGGGACAAAAATGTGCATGCGTCAGGTGTCAGGGATGACAACTCTGCAGTTTTAAGTAAAGTTTAATGTGTTTTGAGAGGGAGAACTACTTGGGAGGAGACTTTAAGTTCCTGTAAACTCCTTTATGAAAACAGTTATTCATATAGGCTAGTGGTTCAACGGATCACAAAAGTCAGAGCTCGGATCATATTACGGTTTTTGAGTGACGGATCGGATTATTTTACAGACCAGCAAGAAAAAAATAAGAACAAATGCACTAAATAAAATAAGGTCTAACTAGTATTCAGATACAGAAAGTAAAATAATACTATAGTGTTCACTGTATAAATTAAATACAGATTAATCTGTGTTTTGTTGTTTGATTAAAGGGATAGTTCACCCAAAAATGAAAATTCTGTCAGTATTTACTCACCCTCATGTTGTTCCAACCCCGTATGACCATCGTTTATCTTCAGAACACGAATTAAGATATTTTTGATGAAATCTGAGAGCTGGATCACTCCTCCATAGGCTTCTTCAGGGATTGAACTTGCCGGCCTCGAAAAGTTATTAAAGGCATTGTTAAAATAGTCCAAGTGACTACAGTGGCTCAATCTTAAGTTATCAAGTGACGAGAATACTTTTTGTGCGCGAAAACAAGCAAAAATAACTACTTTATTTCAACTATTCATTTCCTTCTCTATGGGCCTCTAGTCAGTTAACTTAGTGTAATAGCGTAGAGCTACGTCACACGTAGGCTCACTATTGGCCGACGCTGGTCATGTGGGTGATGCGTGTGATGTACAACAACAGAAGCTTACGCTATTACACTAGTGAACTGACTCGAGGCCAAGAGAGAAGGAAATCAATAGTTGAAATAAAGTCGTTATTTTAGTTATTTTTGCGCACAAAAAGTGTTCCCGTCGCTTGATAAACTTAAGATTGAACCACTGTAGTCACTTGGACTATTTTAACGATGTCTTTAATAACTTTTCGGGGCCTGCAAGTTCAATCCCTGAAGAAGCCTTGGAGGAGTGATCGAGCTCTCATATTTCATCAAAAATATCTTAATTCATGTTCCGAAGATAAACAATGGTCATACGGGGTTGGAACAACATGAGGGTGAGTCAATACTGACAGAATTGTCATTTTTGGGTGAACTATCCCCTTTAACATTGATCAGCATGTATTTATCGGCTGCTGGCACTTTAAGACCTAATGCACAGATCCATTGTAAGGAATCATCAGAAGCAGTCAGGTCCATTTGCAACACTTTATTAAGAGAAGTAGTTGACAGGCAAAGTGTTAAGCACTGGCAAGATCAACAACATAGAACAGACTCACACTTTGTCAAATCCAGGCGGGGGGTCAGGGCTGGTGGCGAGCAGAATCAAATCCAGGAACGAAGCAGTGGGTCGAGAGGCAGGCGGCAGACAATGGGAGAATCAGATCAGAGGAGGTCAAAACGCAGGCAAAATACAGGGATAACGCTCAGAATGTTCACAAAGGAAACAAGACTTCACAATGTCTGTGATGTGAGTTAGGCTTATATGAGGACAGGGAACAAGATGCAGGTGTGTGTGTAATCAGTGATGACAGGTGGGTGAGTATCAGTCCCGGAATGATGTGTGAGAAAATCAATACTCGGGTGAGGGCGCCCTCTGGTGGTCAGCGAGGGATGTCATAGAGTCTAACATCGTGACATTCATGATGATACACATCCGATTTGTTTCTCAACTGTTTATGTTCACTTAAGACATAACCGACTGTGTTCACAAGAATATTTGCAGAGAGTGGTATTTTGACGTAATTTTGTGTATATGTGTCCAGTCTGATTTTCAAGTTGATGGTAATGCATAACAGTGACTTCAAAATATTTGCATTTTAGATGTTTAGAGTTATGATAGCCTTATAACATTGGGCTAGTTTTGTTATACAGACCTGACAACCCTGATGTGTTTATACTTTCACCTAGCTCCTCTGAATGCATCCTTTCTCCTCGTTCGTCACATCCACGTGGTGCATTTAAGTGATGCATCCTTCATCGTGGCATACTTTGATCGGTTTCCAGATCACAAGAAGAAACCATGAAGAAACATTTGAGTGTTGATAAGCAGCATGTGAAGTGTTTCATTATTCACTTTATTCTGAGATAGATAAAAGGTAACACATGCATCCAAAAATACATACAGTACATTATTTTTAACCTTACTTGGAGTCTCGAACCATCCCCAGGCAATTTTAATGCTTTTTCAATTCTGAATTTTCAGTTAGGCTATATGCCATGTACGCAGATAAGTGGTTTTTAGATGCAAAGATTTAAAGAGGCATACTTTTGACATTTGAAAAAAACAAAAAACAATTGCTGCCTGTAATGGCTGTAGCTTCGCCTACACCTTTTTTCATGGCAGTTTGTACAGACCTGCTTTTAATCATGATGTGTTCCTTCTGGCATCCTTCAATTTTCCTTTGGCTGTATTATTGATAATGCACTTACAAATCTACAGGTATGCATCAGTCAGTTTTCGGTTTTGTAAAATTTTAGGTCTTTTTTTTTGTTTGTCATTTTGAGACATCTTTTTTAACAGTGTTTCATTTCCAAGAAGCCTTTGATTCAGTGAGGAATGATTAGGGATCCTCTGGATAGGGGTACCATCTTATATGTGGAGTGGTCACAGTGTGTATGCCTCAATATTATCTATTCTTTCATTTTGAACAGTCCCACCTGTTCTCTTCGCCGACAATTTCTGTCACATGTGGACACTTATTGTATTTGCTCAGAGAGGTGATGAGAAAAGGAAATAAGCTGAAAAAAGGAAATGAAAGAACAGTGGAAGTATGTCTCCCATGGGAAAGCAAGATAAAAAAGAAAGCTATTGCCTGTGATGTCAGCCATGAAAAGGGTCCTCAACCGTTTCGTCTCTTGAGCAGCTGGAGCTACGCGTTTAATTAATTAGAATTAGTCTGTCACTTTTAGAGGCAAATCAAAAAGGACCACATGACTTTCCTTCAAGGAGAAGTTACTTGCTGAATTAACTTGTGTACACAAGTGTTGGGAATATGAACACATAGGTACAACTTTTTGCTATTTGAAGGTTGGAACACGCATGAATGAATGAATGAATGTGTGATTCATGGGAAGGAGAGAGAGAAAGAAAGCAAGCCAGTATCATTGAGACAGAAGAATCTGATGAATTGAGTTGTACATTAAGTCACATTTAAACTATAGAGTGTCCGTTTACCTCACACCAAACATGAACCAGTGGTCAGTCAAGCAATTTTATGGTCCCATTTGGCCTGTCAACGCAGGGACTCTCAGCCCACCGCATCAGTGAGAGCACAGTTGGCTTTTTCTAAGAAGCCGATTGAAAGAGCCAATCCAATTTTTTTATATATAAAATAAATGGTGGCACGACAAGGGTCTATCAGTAAGAAACATTGTGTCTCGTTGAGTATTGTCATCAGACACTCTGATCTGTGCAGTTCATGGAAGTCATTTAGGCAGCTCACACCAGGGTGGTTTGGAGTCTGGTGGCAGAAAGATACACCACAGCATGTAGGAACCTGCATTTTGGTCTTACAGGCTGGTTCTTTCTTGTACTTCCTGTTGTTGCATTGAATGCTTAAGCATTTAACTGTCCCTTTCCATTAGTGTGTGGAACTGACCATTTAGCCGGTGTGCAATTGTTTCTCCTAAACAATTTACTTCACGATAATAGCATTTGCAGTTGACCGGAGCCGCTCTGGCAGGGAAGAAAGCTGACCTATTGGAAAAGTGACATCCTATGACAGTGGCACTCAGGGCCAGCCTGGGGGTTTCTGGGGAACCGGGTGAAGTCATTAAAATGGACACGCCTGCATAAAAATTGTTGTACCTTAAAAATATGCATAGAACCACTGCAGTGTGATGAGTGGAATCACACTGTATATACTAAATGGATATATAATTATGCACTGAAAACATATGGACATGTATTTATGGATAAATATTTACTTTACTTTTTAGACTAAAATAATATTTTCTTGTAAAGCCAATACTTTTTTTAATTTAAAACTTCTATTTAAAAAATTTTTTTTTTTACAGTGTGTATGTAAATGTTTATTTAGAACAACTGGGGCAGAACTATGCATACAAGTGATTATTTCTTTGAGCTAAAATACTGATTTTGCAGAAATAGTACCTTGATGTAGAAAAAAAAATAGCGTATAAATAAAACCATATAAATTAAACCAGGTATATACATACAAACACATCACTTTGAAAATAAAAGTCATATAAAAAATACTACACCCCCCCCCCCCCCCCTACTTTTTCTGCAATGCAAAAGTGCTTAAAATATTAAACACTGCAAAGACAAAGCATGCTTTAAATAGCTACAAATAATATTTTTGTTTCTGTAGAGTGCGAGCACTTTTAAGCAAGGAAACTGATATTTTGCATGGTGATAGGTGGCTGAAAAAATTATGCAGATTACTGTGTTACTAATTTTTTTGACTAACTGTTTGCAGCTTTTCTCTTTAATGCTTTTATCTCCTGTGAGTTCGTATGCTAAATGCTGAGGTCCATGTGTGTTTAGATTCTGACTGAAGTGTTAAGTGATTGCCTGCTTCGCCTATAGGCTCTTGTAGCACTTGAAAGTCTGTATTACAGTCCTTTATACCTCCATTATTTGTATATGGAGACTGCGGTCAGAATTATGGACAGAAATTTTCCTCCACTTGATCACAAGTGATTACTTGTGAAATAGGCTCTTACCCTGAATCTGTATAGATACTGAAACTGGATATCTGAGAAACTGAAGCCAGTGATTTAAATCACAACCTACAGACGACAAAATTGTCTTTTCAAATGCAATGTAAGAGGGAAATGACCACTTACCATCAGGTTAAGACATGGCAATTTAAAGTCATTTTGTTCCATTGTTTTAAATGTTTGATTTCTTGCAAATTTAAAAGTCTGATGCTTTCATGAGTCACCTAAGCTCTTTCGCACTGATTTCTCTTAATAAACAACACGCTGTGCTGCGTGATCTCATCTTAATTTTCCTAATTGCTTGCAATTGTGAATCTCCCTCAATGCTCAAGCATGTGCAGTTCCATAAGCATGATAAGAAAACCAATGATGTAATTGTAATTAGCCTATTCAATGGCAGAGCAGCTCTGGTTGTCAAACTCTAGCATTGCTATTATCATAGTACGCTAAATTAAGCATCAGCCCCCTTACTTTCTTATCAGGACTCAGTGACATTTGCATCACTGTCATTTCTTGTGTCTCTTCCCACAGACAATGACGTAACCACCATCGGTCAAAATGCCAAGACCTTGCCAGACCAATGAGCAACTTAAAGTTTAATTCTGAACAGAAAGGGAAACTGTCCTCACATTTGACGTTAAAAAGAGTATGAGAGACATTTTTAGTATGCGATGCAAATGAACCGTTGACCCCTTACTGGGTTTCTGGACCTCTCAAGTCGCGTAGGTGATGTGGAGCATTTAGTGATTGCTAATAGCGGAGAAGCTCAATGTTTCTGAAATGAATAAACAGAAAAGTCACTCAATCATCTGCACTGAATCACAGAAATTAAATGACTTGATCCTGATTCTGCTCCTTTGGTGACTTCTACAAAAAAATGTGTATCACTCCACAGAGGAAACTTCCCTCTCAAGGCATTGAGTGACAACCATGAAATCTTGGCGATGCCAATGTCACTTGAATTTAGTTGAGTGTTTCTGAGAAGATGTGTACGAAGTTCTGGCAATGTGTTCTGCTGAGGCCTTTGTGCCTTGGGGTCGTCATGGAAATGAAGGATGAGGAAGACTGTGAGAGAGAAGCACTAGTGTAGCACTTACAGTATGTGAGCTCCTCGGGGCTGGTACTTTCTCTATGGCTGGGAACATGTATCTTAGTCATCACTTTCTTTTGTACTTTATACAACGGTTATGAATGCCTTTCATTAAGAATGTAACTAAAAAGCTTTTTTTTAAATCATAGTGACAGTCAAGACTTGGTTTATAACCAACTTTTATTTTTGCAGGCTATAATGTGCCAGTTGGTTTTAAATCAAATCTAATGCGCAACATTTCTTATTATGCAAGACTTCACTGACAGCTTAAATAAGATAAACGCACTTCTCCTTCTAGAACGTCACTTAAGAAAGTATTAAATCTTGTGACCCAACCAAGAAACAGGATTTGTGAAGACGTGAGCAGACCTTTTCTGTTTTTACTCTTAAATGATTCTTTGGCTTCTTTTTACAAGTAAAGCTGGTTTAAATCACATGAACCTGTGTGATCTCGCTGCATAAATCATGGATAACAGCATGGAATCCGTTCAGACAGATTTGTTGGGGGAAAATGAAACAACCTCTTTTGAGTTGAGTCCACCTGTGCCCCCATATATACTGATTTTTGCTTCAGCCGTCTAATTTAGTCTTGGACAGAAAAATCGTCTGATTGCTTATATGTGAATGTGTCCTTTCTGCATCCTTAACCACTGCGAAAATGAAAAGATATATGTTAGACACCATTCCGGGGTTCTCAAATGCCACTATTGGCCTGATGCATCCTGAGCAGAAGCAACTGAAGCCTACTCACAAGTCAAGTCAAATTTTATTTCTATAGCACCTTTAAAAGCAACAGAGTTGCGCCAAAGTGCTGTACAGTAAAACAATGTGCAAATAAAGAAGAAAGCATAAAAAGAAACAAGGCAGATACAGATATAAACACATTACACCCAATACAATCCAAATAGTAAATATACAAAATCTATCAATAGTGATCTAATCAAAAGCCAGAGAGATACGTTTTAAGAGATAAAGATACAAAATAAAACAAGGATATTAAACTCTGTCAGTTTATTATTTTGTGTTTTATCAACATTCATAAAGTAAACATGCACAGCATATCAGTAATAATTGGGAATCATCAATTTAGGCATAAATATATTTTGGCCAATATTTGAATTTAATTGTGCATTATTATTTTTTTCCTGCCTATTTTTACAATTAGATTACCGTTGACTTTATTATCGGCCCAAAATGCCCGTCATCGCAGTGGGAAAATGTCCTGTCCTGCCCCTGCTTTCATCTTATGTTCCCTTAAGTTAAATCTTTAAAATCACTAATAATTTAATAGCACTGTAAAATGTAATCTTTAACAATTTTCATACTGTGCATTATAATGTTGTGCTGCCTATATTTACTTATAGCTTGTACAATTACTTTTATCTTAGTCAATGTTTTATTTATAATTTATTTAGTCCTCCAGGTCAATTAGTAGTAGCAAATTAGCTCAAAAAGGAATTATGAATAATTAATCATAACTTGTTATAATTCATCATAAATATTTGGATCAGTTAATAGAATTAATTTGATTCAGCTGAATCAATATTATCAATTAATCTCAGTATAACTTAGTATTGCTTGTCTATCACTTCTTAGAAAGGATATTTTCCATAACTTAATTCCTCACTGAAAAAAATGTTATGTTGATTTTACTTAATTTTATTATGTCAAGGGGTTGCACGAAAAAAATTATCTAAATCCAGATATATTTTTAAAGTTAAGTGTACTTATATTTTGTAAATTGGTTTTACTTATATTTTATAAGTAATTTCAAATTAATTATATTCATACATTTAGCTAAATTATTATGAGTTGAATTTACTAAATTTTTTCAAGAATCAGCCTATGAATCTCCATAATGGTGACAATTATAAAGCATAGTGCAGTTAAAATAAAATTCAGTGATTCAAGTTAAATGATTGTGAATTAATGGTTGTTAATTAACAACCAACGGCATCAGATTATCTTTTCTATTTGTTCATCTGGCTGTTATGACTCAGTCAGGTACAGCAGTCAATCAAAAATCTAAAGTTGAATAGTTAAGGGTCAAGCGCCAACTAAAACAAACACTAATCTCCATAATGGTGACACAAATCCTTCAGTGATTCTGCTTGTTAACATCAGGTATCTTCAATGATGGCAATAAAAATAAAGACTTATTACTTCTTCTTTGACGTCTGTCTGTTATTTTGGTTTAAAATGCATAGGGATTTTGTATTGAACATAGCTCTGGATCACAGTGTCAAGGGGGCGGGGTCATTTTATTCAGACGACCAATCAGTCTCTCTGTTTACTCATTTGAAAATGGTTAACTTTTAAGGAATTATTTTGATTAATTATTACTCAATTCTAATGTGTTCAATTTAAATAATAATATTGCTTGTAATCTTTTGCCATAATTTTAAATTAAACATATTTTTTTCTAATTACTTTTAATTTAATAAAATTAACTTGTTTTAAACAAGGGCAGTGAATTTGGAAATTACCAATAAAAAATAAGTAGGATTAAATAACACATTAAAATCAGTGAAATTAACCAGATAAAAACATGTAACATTTACAAGGGGTCAGAATCATTTTTTTCAGTGCTGTAACTAAGTTACAAACACAACTAACCTAAACAAACACATACACACAATCATCAATGGGCAAAATGGAAAGTGAAAGTGGATGAAACGGGGAACAGAAACAGGGAATGAAGCTATGTAATAGAGATATTTAACCATCTGAACAGAACCATCAGTTTCTTAGTTTAAAGCACCTTGTTAACTGGGTCTACAGCTTACACTAAACCTCAGTGTTTTAGTTAGATAACTGTGCAATACTTGCAATGCCTTTACATATCCCAACGCTAGTTCGAATTGGCTGTCTCAGGAGAAAATCGAGTGGTCAGTGGTTCAATGTGCTAATGTTTCATCTTGACGTCACAACGAAATGGCTTATGATTCGTTTGAAAAACGATTCATCTAATTGACTCAGAGTCTACTCTTACTTTTGAAAGACAATAATTTTACATACGGTTCACTTTCAGATTTAATACTTTGCAGGATGTCTTCATTCACTATGTTGCACACTACATGAAAGGTCATTTTCAAAAATCCATAATAGGGGCACTTTGAGGAATATATGCTTTCAGTCTGGGTATTAGAGTTGAGTGTGACCTAACTATTTAACTCTCGTTTCTGATATTTATAATTTGTAAATGTAATAATTGTAACAATACAATATCAAAATTCTAAATGCTAAAAGGTAAATTAAATATGTGGTTATCCTAGCTGTACAAAAAAGAAAAAGAATGATGACTTGTCAATCTCTGTGTGGGAAGAGCAGGTGCATCATACTGGGGTTTGACAGATTTGAATGGCGCGGTGTAGCAGGTGTTTATTGACATCAGCTCACTAGTTCTAAGGAAAAACTAGAGTTAATTAATTGATTCCAAACAATGCTTTACCAAATCATACATTTAAGCAGAATTTGTGTTTCAATTTTTTTATTTTATTTCCATGTCATAGGCTGGTATTGTAATGGTATTCCAGCTCTGTCTTGAGGCTCAGAAAACCTTGATTTGTTCACGTGCTACTCCATGTGTTGTTGTTTTTCAAATAAAACATATTCAAGGTTATGAGTTAAGACACCTTTGCATTAGTAGACCAATGTTAGACATTCATTAAAATTACACTTGTTTTGGACCCCCGGGCTGCGGCATGCACTGTTTAAGACTCCAAGGAACTTATTGAACACCTCATTAGCGGAAGTCGAAGGTTCACTGTAGGGTTACATTGTAGATGAGCCGATAATGTCCAAAAGGCATGAGATTTAAAATGTTAAATGAACATTGGCAGTTAGTAAATATCTGTTTTACAGTTATGCTGTCCATTCTCAACTAATGGTGCCTCAGATTCCCTATCCTTGCTATTGATGCTTGCTTCCAAGAAAAAGTAACACATTTGTTTTGTTTTTTTGTTTGTTTTTTAATGCAGACACTTATGTACACCACGTTTGTGATGCTAGCGGTCAGGATTGAAATTGCTTAGAATCAATTCTTACAGTAATGCTCCATCCAAGTCTAGTAATCACTTTTCAATAGATTTCCGAAAGCACACAGGTTTAGACAAAACCTATTTTCGTAATAATGGAAAGAGTTTAGATGTGCAACTATTACATTCACTTACCCCATTTTTAAGGAAAAAAGAAATACAGATTTTTTCGGGTTGAAAGCTGCTGGCAGTTATTTTCCATTTTGGTTGGAATTACTGATATTGATGTAGAGTTTTCATCAGTTGTTTTCTCTCCACACCCTGGCAGAGGAAGCTCGTGGGATTGTTTGTGTGTATTAGTAATGTCTCTGAGTGACCTGAGGCTATGTCAGAGATGGTGGCAGGTGAAGCCCATGAGGCTTGCTGTTTATTTCCTACTGGCATTTACGAATGTGACATGTTGATGTGATAATTGAAAGGAGGCGAGACTTTTTGGAGGAAATCTTAGCAGTGACTCACCACAGCAGCTTGTTTTACCTACATCTCTGCCGTCATTAGAAGAGTGAAGACATTATGTGCTGTTGAGGTCACTGCATGCCATGACTGGCAACCTTATGCATTAATTTTTCAAGATTTGACTGACACGCTCATGCTCCAAATTCAACATTTGTGCTGTTACAAATTGAATCACTTTTGTGCTAAGGGAGTCAAGCTGATTTTTTTTTTTTGCATGCATGCATGCAGTTTATTCAAAAATAAACCTATTGATAATGCTTTTTTAAAAATTCATTTAAAAAAGATTACAAAAATTAAATTTGAAAAATAAATCATTTTAATATTTAAAAGAAATTGATTTGAAGCATATAGTAAAAATATATCAGAGTGTTGCTACTGTCTTATCATAATGAAGAAAAAAAGCCTCATTAAAGAATGAATTTCTTGAAATTGATCTTTTATTATTATTTCTTAGAATTTATTCATCACATACAACGGCTGTGTCATGCTCAGTAAGTCTATAAAAATATCAGATAAGTTGACGTTAATATGACAAGGCAAGGTTCAGATTGTAAAATGTCATGAGGTGGGACTACCAAAAACTTAATATTCCCTAAAATATACTTCTGCTAACTAGACATTTTTATTTGCCATTTATCCTAAAAGGTATAGAGCTGTTTTGTGACATTAGATCGAGGCAACTTCTGCACCTTGCCACTGATTTTCTAAAATTCATGTTGTCTGTAGCCATTTGTGACTGTTTTCTGTTCCACCAGTCCAGGCCCCTTGGGTGATTAAATAATTTACCTCATTGTGTGGGTACGTCCAGGAAAAGAAATCCAATTGCTCCATATGTTTAATTACCATTCTGGAAGCAAAACTGATCCATCCCACTGCTTTTTTTCTTTCCATGAGAGTGGAAGGATTTTCTCTGTACAATACGTTTCACATTGATTGATCACATTGATTGGTAATTTGCATGTGAAGAACTTGGCGATTCACTTTCCATCTTTTGATGGACTGCTATCATCAACACTTTCCATATGTTAGTGATTAATGCATATTCCTAGCAGCTATCTATCTTTTTTTGTAAATTACTTTCACGTGGGTTCCTTTGTGTTTTGACAAACTCAAGGGCTTTATTAAAGGTGTATAACACAGAAATGCTTGCTTATTTATTGGATCATTCTCATCCTCTCATATGCACTGACACTGAAAGAATGACATTTGAGGTGTCATTTTTGAAGCTTCTGCTGGAATAGTCTGGTGGGCTATATCCTTATCTTTTATTAAGGCTCTGAGAGTAAACTCTGACCTTGCACTCCATGTACTGTATCTAACAGCACAGCTTGTTTCCAGTATCACCTCCAGCAGGATGAGATCTGATGAACCACAAAGCTCAACATTTGGCAGAATGTGCATGTGTTTATGCTGTGGAAAATCATCTGAGACATAAATGAGAAACTCTTATAAGGATTATTTGCTGAATTTTGTTGTTTGGTTGTCTAGATTAAAGATTTAGAACGCATGTATGAAAAAACGGTCAAATTAATTTGTACTTCTCGTCATCTATCATGCTTTCTGAGTGAGTGGAGGGAATTTCAGCATGAATCACATGATAACTTTTTGCTTTTTGATATCTCATGCACTGCATTCTTCAAATGGTGAATCCATATTCAAATTATAATTAGGAGAAACATTATTAGCAATGCAAAAAAGGTTCCTTGGCCTAGATGTTTGAAAACACAGTAGTAATGCTGTTTAATGTCAGCCTTTGACATTTGATTCACAGCATCTAAATGAATCTTTAGTTAAGGGACATTAAAACCATGCCATTTATATTGAAGCCAGCTGGTTGGATTTACTACATTATTTACTCACCCTCATGTTTTTCCAAACCTGCATGCTGCTATTTTGTCAAGCTTTTTTAAATTTAATTTGATATTGGATGTTAAAGCGTTAGCACAGACTTAAAACACAGCGCATAAGTCGTACAGACTACGTTAATGGCGCTTTTATGTGTTATTTATCCTTTTTTTAAAGGTATTTTGGATGTTTTAAGTTAATATTTTACAACTTTCTACACTATAAAAAATGATTGGAGTAACTGTTTTACAATAAATTACTATTTCAGTCTTTTTACTTTCAAATTTCACATTTAATCCAATGTTTTACTTATCGTTTCTTTGTAATTATTTGCTAAATTTACTAGCTATTTCTTATAAATATAAATAGTAAATATTTTCAGTGTTTGAGCTTTTTTTCCCCCTTAAATTGGCTATGGTATAATTCTTCACTTTAATATCAGTGTCATTAAGAATCTAATATGTGTCAATTCATACTGAACTTGTTAATTTGACAGTAAAACAGCATAATAAGCTACTTCACTGATTAAATGAATGCAGGTTATGGTTAGTGAGAATCTTATGGATATGAATGTGTGTCTCCACCAAATTAGTTTCATTAGCCTGAACATCTGCTAAGTATCAAAGCCCCAACTCCCCTGCAGTTTCAGTAATGCTACTCAATAATGTGATATAATAATACTAAAGTTATGTCTACATTTAAAAAAAAATCCTTTTGCTTTTAACTAGTTATTTATACAGTATTTTAGGTTGTTTGAGATCTTAATAGCAATTGAGGCTTGTCATTTACATCCTGTTTGATCGTTTGCAGAGAGAACATGCATTTATTACACTCCTCAAATATTCTTATGATAACCATAAATTGTGCATCACATTCACCGGCAGTTCCTCTCTAAAGAGACTTCATTGGACCAGCCATGTTTTACATTTCTCCCAAGGTTACAATATGTGCACATGAAACTGCATACTGAATTTCATTTAGCTCAGGGTTTAAGTGTTTTTTTTTTTTTTTTTAACAAATTCATAATATTGATGCCATGAAGATGGTGACTGACACCATCTAGTTAGTCTAAACTGTCTAGTTTGATATAATAATATGATTTTGGTGTTGGTGCTTTTACTGAGAGAAGTATGAAAATGTATTGTAAATACATATTTTATGGCGGTATCATATGGTATTTTTAGACCACATACAAGACAGAGACAAATACTTAACACCAATCTGTAAAAGACTCAACAATAGGCCGGTGTTCCGTGATTGTCTGTTACCATAGCACCATGAGGGACCAATATGGCAATGGCATGTGGTTAATAAACACTGTTGCATGCAGTTCATCAAGTGGCATCAAAAAGTAGGTTGGACAGTTTGTGTGTGTGTGTGTGTGTGTGTGTGTGTGTGTGTGTGTGTGTGTGTGTGTGTGTGTGTGTGTGTGTGTGTGTGTGTGTGTGTGTGTGGGCTTAGCTATTCTTGTGAGGACCAAATGTCTTCACAAGGATTGTACAACTTGAGATTCCATACTTTGTGAGGACAAAGTTCCATACTTTTTGCTGGTCCTCACTAGGAAAATTTATTAATAAACATAATAAAATGTGGTTTTTTTGTACAGTATAAAAACCATTAAGTCTATGGAGGTCCTCACAAATATAGCCAAAACAAACGTGTGCGTGTGCGTGTGTGTGTTCAGATATGTAGTCTAAAATAACAATTGCAAAAAAACAAAAAACAAAAAACAAAAACATTACAATGTCTAGAAATCAATTTCAATAGTAGCCTACATTGAGTTTAATTTATCGACATAGATTCGTGTTTAACGTAACGTCTCATCATAATACAAATATATTATCCGTCCTGAGATTCTCTGAATCATGTCCCACCCGCAAATTACGCCTATTAATTTATCCTTCATTTGCTTGAATTGCACCAAACCTAAGTAAAATCACAGTCTATCTTTTTTGTTGAGTAACTACATATTGAGATTTAAATTTTAAATAATGCCTGAATAATGCACATAAAATAAGGATTGTGAGCCATATATGATGAAATATATGTAACTAAATTAATAATATAACAGCGTTTTTTTTTGTTGGTTTTTTTTTGGCACGACCTCTGCCTATAGATGCTGGTGTTTTTTTTTCTGAACTGCTGGGCACTGACCTAGCTGTTTCGCAAATGTGTTTTACTTATTGATTCAATTCAGGATTCAGTCCAATTTGTCCTTGTCTGTACTTTAACTTTACGCCGTGAATCAATCGATCACGCTCTCTTCCCAGTAACACTAGTTAGTCCACTTGTCACATATGTGCATGGCGCTGCATCTGACGGAGTGTGTTGCGCTCGTGGCTGCGTTCAACAGGAGTCAGGAGACAACCACGCGCCTTTAAGTACTTATAAGCGATTGACGTATCGATAGAGAAGACTGGAGAATTTGTCAGTCGGTCCATTTGGCATCGATTCGCACCAAATCGACCATTTCTAAGTGACATGTTGCCGTTTTCCGCTTGAGCAAAGGACTCTCGCGCGTATTTGGAACAGTGTGCATCGCGCGCGGTCTCCAGTCCACTTCAGATATTGTATATCAGAAGATTTCTGCTCATATTCGCCATGGAACCTCCACAAAACGGATCTAACCTAACTGGGAACTTTACAAACCAGTTCGTGCAGCCGCCGTGGCGCGTCGCGCTCTGGTCTGTGGCATACAGCTCCATCCTAGCGATCGCGGTGTTCGGGAATCTGATCGTCATGTGGATCATTCTGGCTCACAAGCGGATGCGAACCGTAACCAATTACTTTCTGCTCAACCTGGCGTTTTCAGACGCATCGATGGCCGCCTTCAACACTTTGATTAATTTTGTTTATGCTGCGCACAATGATTGGTATTTTGGAGAAGCCTACTGCAAATTTCACAACTTTTTCCCCGTCACCTCCGTGTTTGCAAGCATTTACTCCATGAGCGCAATAGCAGTCGACAGGTAGAGTAACATGTGAAGTTAACATTAAATCATGTGAGAACTCAATAAATGTTGTTTTAATGCATGCTTTCATTCATTCAGTGTTGGGAGTGTACGACCAGACACACAAAACCCAATTATACATCGCAATGGGTCTAACCTTTTTTTTAATGAAACATTTCTTATCATAATGGTTTCATGTTTAAAAGAATTAAATAATTTTCTGCAAAAAATGATTTAATGTCTCTAAAATGTAGTTTAACCATCAAGCTAAATATATAAATATTAAAAATGAAAACATTTAGTTTAATTACAAATATAATGTATATTGCCACATCAAAAATGTCAATCAGGGAATTATTGGATTTTTGGTTCATTGCAGTGGTTTGCTATTGCTGTGACTGACGTCATGTGAGTCCCGCCCTCACGCCAGTAAACACATCATCAGAAAAGAGATGTAGCTGCAAGATAGAGGGGAAGCTATTTTGATTAAAGATTGGGAGGGCACATGAATTATTATTATTTTTTTGTTTATGTGTACAGAAAAATTATTTATAAAAAAACCCTGCAATATTCCATACAAAAATAACAATTGCCTATTTTGATTTCATGGGGACTTCATGTCACACTGTTTCCTAGAATAAAACTAATTTGCCTAACTGCTTTTAAAATAAATAATAAAAAAAGTATTTTTTTTCAAGTATTTTAGCGTCTTAATGAATTTTTTTTCTTCTTTTTACAGTCTCTGGAAGAGTTATATGCATTTTAAACCTGTCTTTTGAATGATATGTATTTATATAGACTTGACAGATTCAGTTAAGATTGGTTTAAACAGTTATTTATGTGTCGATTTTCTTGACTGGGGAAAGTGCCTCAGGCAGTCCTTCTTACACAGAATGGTTGTCTTGAAGTAAATGGCTGCACAATGATTGTGGAGCTGAGCTCTGCTAACTTATCTACAGCACCTTCAGGGGGCGTCTTTGCAGGTGCAGTTGCACATTCATTCTGTTCATGGAAATCAAATCACACAGTGCAATTGAAACCACATTCATAAGCAATAATTTATGGCATAATTCTTAGCCTGAGTTGAAAAGCTCAAAATTGAACTGATTCAGTTTTGATGATAAAGGGAACTTTAAAGAGGTCAAGAATGGCATTTTTCTTATTATTTTAGAATGTTTCACGAGGTGCACCTATTAATGTTAGTATGATTTTTAAAGATGGTCATAATTTAGAAATAAAAGGCTGTTTTCTATCCTGATTTTAGCCCTCTGATTTGAATGCTCTGTTTGAAGGGGCGTGTCTGCTGTGAGACTTCAGTGTAAACGCCCACTGCTGTGATTGGCTAACATCTTTGCATAGTGTTCCACATGAAACTCTCGAAATCTTTTACTACGATTTTACTATTACAGCTTTTGGGATTAACTAATCATGAAAAGTGTTGATTATAGCTGTGGCAAGCAGGTTGGCGTGATTGCTAATGACGTAATGCCGTGCACCTGCGTGCCGCACTGGTCTCGAGTTTAGAGATCATTTGGATGGTTAAATAACCTGTTCTGGTGAGAATGGTGACTTTCCCCGCTCCCCCCAGCGTTCCTAGGCGGAAAACCAACCTTGCAACATGGGGTCTAATGTCCCGGTAAGTTGGAAATAGGAAGTCTCGTGAGAAGCGAGAACGAGTGAGAAACACAAACTGATTCACGGCAATTCGACATTAACACACACGCCATATGATACTGATGTATTAACCACCTCGGTAGACATAGCTCACACGATAAAGTGGGCCGGCTCCGATAATAACAAATGCACATGAGCATTGGTAGAAAGCTGGAGGAGGGTGCCACAAGTGAGTTTTTTTTATGACAGTGTTGTGAAATATACGTCTCACAGCTGTAGGGGGAGCAACAACAAAAGTAAAAATTTGCGAAGAAATGGCTAGAGTTGCCAAGTTCCCCCTTTAAAGGAGGAGTGACGACAGTGAAGGATGAGAGAGGACCAGGCCTGTGCAGCGCGCAGGTGGCGCTCATTAGCAAACACTAGTAATAGTCCTGCTTGCTACAATAGCATTATATTTAGATTTACTTCCGTTGCATGAAAGGTTGCAGCGATGAGCATTGAAGCTCATGACTGACATGTCTGTTGAGTGCATGAATGCAGTGATGTCATCATTGCAGCTCGATTTCTACACACACAGGAGTGCTTTCATATAGCTTACAATACAAACATGATGTAAATAAGAGATTCAGTGGATTACAATGGGCGTTTTTTGCGAGAGTCCAGAACTCAGTAACTAATAATCTCGTGCTGTTTGATTGACAGCTCCAGCGATTATAAAGGGAGTGTTCTTTGATCGCTCTCTGTATATAATTCAATTGGAATTTAGATAGCTTATTTTCATGCTACTAAGAGAACAATATGAAGTTGACCTCTTAGTCACTGGCTTGATTTACGGATGCATAAACAGCAATACATTATTTTGAGACCGAACATCTGACTGTAAATTAATCATATCAGAAATCACTGATCACAGATCAGGCATTAAAACTAACACGGTTACTTACATGTCATGGCATTACTGTTAGGTACATATCCTACAGTAAAAGTCTGCAAAGCCAGTGTCGAAATTGCGACTGATTAACCAAAGCATCCAAAGTGAAATGTACAGAATAAACAAATAATGCTCTACTGAGACATTCCCATATTTGAAAATAGATAACCACTTTCCTAGCATTAGGATGGAAGGTAATGTTATTTTTAGTCCAGTGATGCTGCATCTCTCTCACTAATGCGCCAGTGGGCAGGGCCAAAGATGTCATGATGTACAGTAGGCTCTATAGAGGCTGCTCACTGCAGAGTAAATGAGTGGCTAGACATCCAGTGAGGAGGTGCGAATGTAATTTGGGCTTAATGGGTGGAGCTAGAATATCCAACCACACCCTAACCTACCCACAACTCTATCCCTAAACGGCCATTCAACGCGCAGAGAGGTGGAGTTGGACGTCGTCTGACTCTGCAATGAGTACCACTTGAGGCTTTGATCTGATTCGGCTGAGGTGTTTTTTTTGTCACACTATTACGTCATAACGTGACAAAATCCGAAAAACAAAGTTTTCAGAGCTTTGTTACAATAAAAGCTGTTTTTGACTGACAACAAAGTTTTGATGTAAGGTTTGGCAAGAATTTGTCACAATGAAGATGCATATTTTTTTGAAAATTAAAATGGCCTTACTTCTAAATAATTTTTTTTTTCTTAACTTGTAGCCTAATAAATGTAGCCTAATACAACTTTTATTTTACATGGTGTGGGTCGCCTCATTGGATTTATTTTACTGTGCAACATACAATTAATTTGACCCAAACTTATTAGATAGTGAAATGGATCCGCGCCAATTCAGCTGTAAATTAATTATTCTCTCCATGAACAGAATCAACGGAGAGAGACAAATAGCTTGCATTTAGCACTACCAGAGAGGTTGTGCTTCTGTGGCGCTCATTGATCTTGATCTGTCTTTGCTTCTAATCAGATGCAGTTATTAGAAATCAATTAAAAAGAACAATCCAAACTAATGTGAATGAGTTCAACTGATAGGAGAACTGCAATTTAGAAGCCACACGGTTCTGAATACTGAATATTTCAGAGAGTCTCAGTGTTGTCTGAGTTGAATAGTTTTGCCACAAGCAATGCTTTGGAACTTTTAAGAAGTTAAAAGTTTTTTTTTCCCGCCGAATCCGCCCAGATCTTTAGGATGCATAATCTGCGTAGGTAAATGTGGAAATGTTTATTTATTTATTTTGGGAACATTGCTGCCTTCTCATCCCTTTACGTCATGCTGTGCCATCTAATCATTCTTTTCCTCTCAGCCCCCTGCTGATATTTCTTTATTTTTTCCTCTGATTAGAAGTCTCAGACTAAAATCTCACTAACTAAATAATGCGAAAATAATGCATATTAAATGGGACTTTTGAACTTCATCAGTAACCTTTCAGATGTGGACGATTAGTTCAGCACAGTGTGCACATATCAGTGTACTGTATTTTTACTTAGGTAAATTATTTTTGATGCCATCATCAGCTGTATGAATTCTGGAGTAAGTGAAAGACAAATGTCAGAGTTATGCAATGCTGTACAATGAGTGCAAGAGCTGTATATTTTACAGACATCACTCTAATGCCAAATATTATTCAATACTTTTTATGTGTCCTTTCAGTGAAACTTATGTCAGAAAGTGAGTTGTCACATTGCACTAGAGAAAATAATGGAAGCAGCATAACTTTTGATTATGACTTATGCCTGAAGCTCATGGCCTGATGCTTGTGTTTCTCTTACAACTTGACCCCAACTATGACTTCTAGTTAAATGTCAGGGTAATCAGATATAATGCTCATTAATATGAATGAAGATCACTCTAAAATCAACATAGCAAGCTATTATTCAGTCAACATACAGAACTGTTTTCTGGATGCAAAGTTCAAATATGCTTAAAAGATGAGGTGGCATTTGATAATTTGATCAAAATGGCTTAATCATTTTGCATTACAAGTCTGATATCATACTAATTTATTCTTAATAGAGGACTTGTTTTGAGGATGTATCTGCAAAAATATACAAGGCTTTTATAAACAATTTTTTATCACTGTAAAAGCAGAGGTACAGTAATTCAGTATTCAAGTTTTCAAGTAAAAAATTAAAATCGTCCTCAAATCAATCTTTCGTTTGATATTTTGAGATTAAAGATCTAAAAATGACTAATTAAAATCCAAATCCAAAAATACTATGAAAACAGTAGACCCTTTATTGAAACTAAAACTGCAAAAGAGACTTGATTCATACTTTATTTTTCAAGGTCCCTATTCAAGTAAGTATGTGCTAAACATAATAGTGTGGTTTATTTCCGGATCCTGTCACAATCTAAGGCAGCCTTATCAAAGGCATTTGATACTGAAGGATGAAAAATGGGATACGGTCCTAAAAATCTATATAATGACTGATTTTGACCCAAAACCCTTTATTATTAAGTGAACCTCTGGGAACAAAATGCGTGAAATAACCCCTTTATTATATGGAAAATGGTGTTGTTGTTTTTTGCTACCAGTACACATTAGCAACCAAAAACTTAGTTACTGCAAGAGGGGAATTATATTACACAACGGAAAACCAAATTCCAAAAAGAAAAAGAAAAAAAGTGTTTTTCACAGTTATTTCCTGTGCTCAAAATGTCACATAGTGCTCATGGCTGCAGGCTACATATTTCACCACCCACATTTGCTGTTAGTGTTGTTTCTGCTGGTAGGCAGTCATTAATGTACAGAGCAATTGTGACGTCTGCAGGAATTTGCAGTGGGTCAGTGTGCTTGCAGTTGCAGATTTGTGCTGACACCACTTGCCCGGACAGTATTTTTAGTACAATAAATGTTTTATTTTACTCTCAGAGAGATGGCATTGCTGACAAAAACCTCATTCTGGTGCATTTGTTGGTTTATGAAACTTTAATGAAACTATTATGTGCAACATTTTTTGACGAATAGTGGAGGCATTAGGTTCGATCTCAGTTCAAACATTTTGTCATCAATGACATTACACTTGAATGTGATATTATTTAGCTGACAATAATACAAAAAAGTATTATAACAAGTACAAAAACCCCAAAATATCTAAACTTGCGAACATCAAATCTAGTGTGTATGTATATAATATGTATTTATGTATGTGCGTGTGTGTGTGTGTGTGTGTTGGCATGTTTAGCTATTCTTGTGAGGACCAAATGTCTTCACAAGGATTGTACAACTTGAGATTCCATACTTTGTGAGGACAAAGTTCCATACTTTTTGCTGGTCCTCACAAGGAAAATTGATTAATAAACATAATAAAATGTTTTTTTTTTGTACAGTATAAAAACCATTAAGTCTATGGAGGTCCTCACAAATATAGCCAAAACAAACGTGTGTGTGTGTGTGTGTGTGTGTGTGTGTGTGTGCAGTGCTGGGTATAACTGATTACATGTAATCTGGATTATGTAATCAGATTCCAAATATTAAGGAAGCTTGTAATTAGATTGTATTATGTTTTAAATTACTTATAATCAGACTACTTTTTATTACATATTCACTCAATGGCAGTAAATTGTTCATCATTTATTGATTCATCCTAATTCTTCTATTTCATGTTTTAAAATGTCCTTTCTAAAAAAACATATACAGCTTATATATAGCTCATAGTCTTCTAGTTTAGTGAAATTGCACTCGCATACCACCCACTAGCTAACAGGTGGTTATAATTACATGGAAAATTGAGAGGCCACAAAGCATTTGACCATTGGATTTACAGACATCATTTCACTTTTAAGGAGGCTTTTCATAACATTTCTCAACATTGCAACAATGTGATAAATGAGTCAGGTCAAAAGTAATCAAAATGTAGTCAGATTATAGACTATTACCTAAAATGTGTAATGTGGAATACCTTACTGACTACTATTTTTGTCATGTAATTTGGAATCAGTAACGGACTACAATTTTAACGTAATCTACCAAAAACACTGTGTGTGTGTGTGTGTGTGTGCGTGCGTGCATGCAAGTGTGTGTGTATATATATATATATATTAGCATATTGTGATAAAGTTCATTAATTTCCATAATGTAATGATAAAAATTAAACTTCCATATATTTTAGATTCATTGCACACCAACTGAAATATTTCAGGTCTTTTATTGTTTTAATACTGATGATTTTGGCATACAGCTCATGAAAACCTCAAAAAAATTCTCAAAAAATTAGCATATCATGAAAAGGGTCTCTAAACAAGCTATTAACCTAATCATCTGAATCAACTAATTAACTCTAAACACCTGCAAAAGATTCCTGAGGCTTTTAAAAACTCCCAGCCTGTTTCATTACTCAAAACCGCAATCATGGGTAAGACTGCCGACCTGACTGCTGTCCAGAAGGCCATCATTGACACCCTCAAGCAAGAGGGTAAGACACAGAAAGAAATTTCTGAACAAATAGGCTGTTCCCAGAGTGCTGTATCAAGGCACCTCAGTGGGAAGTCTGTGGGAAGGAAAAAGTGTGGCAAAAAACGCTGCACAACGAGAAGAGGTGACCGACCCTGAGGAAGATTGTGGAGAAGGACCGATTCCAGACCTTGGGGGACCTGCGGAAGCAGTGGACTGAGTCTGGAGTAGAAACATCCAGAGCCACCGTGCTCAGGCGTGTGCAGGAAATGGGCTACAGGTGCCGCATCCCCCAGGTCAAGCCACTTTTGAACCAGAAACAGCGGCAGAAGCGCCTGACCTGGGCTACAGAGAAGCAGCACTGGACTGTTGCTCAGTGGTCCAAAGTACTTTTTTCGGATGAAAGCAAATTTTGCCTGTCATTCGGAAATCAAGGTGCCAGAGTCTGGAGGAAGACTGGGGAGAAGGAAATGCCTGAAGTCCAGTGTCAAGTACCCACAGTCAGTGATTGTCTGGGGTGCCATGTCAGCTGCTGGTGTTGGTCCACTGTGTTTTATCAAGGGCAGGGTCAATGCAGCTAGCTATCAGGAGATTTTGGAGCACTTCATGCTTCCATCTGCTGAAAAGCTTTATGGAGATGATTTCATTTTTCAGCACGACCTGGCACCTGCTCACAGTGCCTAAACCACTGGTAAATGGTTTACTGACCATGGTATTACTGTGCTCAATTGGCCTGCCAACTCTCCTGACCTGAATCCCATAGAGAATCTGTGGGATATTGTGAAGAGAAAGTTGAGAGACACAAGACCCAACACTCTGGATGAGCTTAAGGCCGCTATCGAAGCATCCTGGGCCTCCATAATACCTCAGCAGTGCCACAGGCTGATTGCCTCCATGCCACGCCGCATTGAAGCAGTCATTTCTGCAAAAGGATTCCCGACCAAGTATTGAGTCTAACTGAACATAATTATTTGAAGATTGACTTTTTTTGTATTAAAAACACTTCTTTCATTGGTCGGATGAAATATACAAATTTTTTGAGACAGGAATTTTGGGTTTTCATGAGCTGTATGCCAAAATCATCAGTATTAAAACAAGAAAAGACCTGAAATATATCAGTTGGTGTGCAATGAATCTAAAATATATGAAAGTTTAATTTTAATCTGTCACGAACACACACACACAGACAGCGTAGATCCAATTGCAGGTATTTATTAAAAGGGGTAATCCGTACTCACATCCAGTCCAGGCAAGGATCAAATTCCAACAAAGACAGTCCAAGAATAAACGACAAAACACGAGAAAGAAGCAACAACAGGAACGGAAGTGTGGGGACATTAAACAACGAATCCGTACACATACTAACACAGACAGGGAATATATACACAGATCTAACAAGACTAACAATGAACAGCTGGGAACAATGATGACGGGGAACAGCTGAGTGCAATGAACTGATGAGTGACAGTGACAGACAGAATGCTGGGAAATGAAGTCAATAGTGAAGGACACCGTGATAACGAGGACCTCTAGTGGACACCTGGGGAACACAAACCCAACACTGTGACATAACCATTACATTATGGAAAATAATGAACTTTATCACAATATGCAAATTTTTTGAGAAGGACCTGTATGTATATATATATATATATATATATATATATATATATATATATATATATATATATATATATATATATATATATATATATATGTTTATATATATATTTATACACACGCAAATTAAAGAAAAATTATAGGATTTGTGCCTTTAATGCTTTTCAAAAAGTAATGGAGCGTCAAATTGCAAACAGCTTGTTTGATTGTGGCAGTTTAACACATCACAGCATGACATAATTAGCTGTATTTAACTGCAGTATATTAATTAATCTACAAATGTGAATGTTTTCTAGACACATGCTTATATTAATATTCATTACTAACTAAAACACAGACAGTGTACCATTACGTCATCTTTCCTGTTGTTTATCCAAGATGCCCACATGAGTGCTTTGACTTTTATGCTGTCCATATCCCAAAAATAACCTTCACTGTCCAAGAGTTATTGGCTATCTAACAAAGCCATTCACTGCTAATGATGAGGGAGTCCTTAAAGTAAATGACCTATTATTAAAGGAGTAGTTAACTTTAAAATGAAAATTAGCCCATGATTTACTCACCCTCAAGCCATCCTAGGTGTATATGACTTTCTTCTTTCAGAAGAATACAATCTGAGTTATATTAATAAATACTCTGATGCTTCCGAGCTTTATAATGGCAGTGGATTGCAACCATTGCAACCATCAGTATGAAGCTCAAAAAAGTGCATCCATCCATTATATAAAAACTCAACACGGCTAAGGGAGGTTAATAAACGCTTTCTGAAGCGAAACATTTGTGTAAGAAAAATATTCATATTTAACACGTTACAAAGGTTAAATTCTAGCTTCCGGCCAAACGGCCATATGCAGTCTATTTGCGCCTAATGTGCAACTTACGCAACTAATCACGACGGAAGTCGTGTACGTCAAGGCGTAGCGTAAATATCATTACTCGCATAAGTTCTGCTTTACACTTAAGTCGAATCCGTATGGCCGGAAGCTAGTTACTTTATAAAGTTTTAAATATTAATATGTTTTGCTTCAGAAGACCTTTATTAACCCTAGTCTAGCCCCACATTATGGAGTTCAGAAGTAATCAATTGCTTGTGATTAATTAGTGTTTCCAAATGATTAAAATAAGGCATGAAGTGAGAGTTAAATTATTCTTGTTACTTTTTTTGTTATGGACTGTTTTCAACCTGACAGGTTGAATTCGTATTGCATCCGAGAGAAAGATTTACCTCTTTGATTGGAGCAATTATCAATCAGCTATTAGATCATTACACAACCTACAAATTGAAAACTGCTCAACTGTGGTTTGTCTTTGATGTTTGATCATATTAATGCTATTTGAAGCTGTTTCAGACTACATGTGTGACAAGACTGATCGGTCATCTGTTTGTGTTGTACAGGTACATGGCCATCATCCATCCCTTGAAACCACGACTCTCAGCCACAGCCACTAAGGTGATCATTGTGTGTATTTGGCTGCTGGCTGTGGTTTTGGCCTTTCCAGTGTGTTTCTTTTCAACCATCAAAAAATTTCGCATACGGACCATCTGCTACATTGCCTGGCCGAGACTTTCAGAGGACCCTTTCATGTGAGAGCTATTTAAATATGCATGCACATTAAAAAAAAAAAAATTAGTAGTAGAAGTAGTTGTCAATAATAATAAAGTAGTTGTGGTATTTTTTAAGGTTTCATTAGTTAGTATTATTTAACTACTTTAGGTAACATGAACTAAGAATAACAATACTTCAACAGCATTTATTAATCTTAGTTAATGTTAATTTATTTTACCAATACATTATTAAAATCAAAAGCTGTATTTGTTAACATTAGGTATAATGCACTTTGAACTAACATGAACAAACAATGAACAGCTGTATTTTTAATAGCTTACATGAGCAAAGACGAATAAATACTGTAACAAATGTATTGCTTATTGTTAGTTCATATTAGTTAATACATTAACTAATGTTTACTAATGAACCTTATTGTAAAGTGTTATCGTAGTGGTCAATAAAAAGACATGATTAGTAGTAGTGTTATTATTAACAATCACAATAACAATATTAAATCTAATCATTATAAAATCATATTTTCTATTAATTTTTTACATAGCTGGTGTATGAAAACAGTGTCAACAGAAGTTCAATATTCACAAGTGTTTTGATTGCAGTCCAGAATCTGTATAAGGAATCTGCCAAGTTTGAGACTATATTATTTCTTGAAGTTATTGCAGAACTGTAAGGTTGGATTCAAGACTGAAATTGTAAATATTGTCTGCGTCAGATATTTTGGGCCACATTGAACTTTTCCCAAATTATCTTGGAGTGAAATATAGTCAGACAAGCGACATTCATAAAACAAAATGTAAGCATCACAAGTGTATAAGTGATGCTTGCTTTGTGAGCCCCTTGTTTGTCACAGCAAAGGAAATTAGCCTTACACTTACACCCCCCCCCCCTCTCTCTCTCTCTCTCTTTCTCTCTCTCTCTCTCTCTCATTACAGCTATCATATCGTCTTGGCAATGCTGGTGTATGTTCTGCCCCTGGTGGTCATGGGCATTACCTACACTATTGTCGGGTTGACGCTTTGGGGAGGAGAGATTCCAGGTGTTTCCTCAGACAGCTACCAGAGCCAACTGCGAGCAAAAAGAAAGGTAAGTAGTTCATGTTTTTTGGGGTCACTCAGTTTGATTCTAGAGAAGAAGTACAAATGCAGAAAGGTAAAAGAAAATGGAGAGATGTTATAAAGAGCGATCCTGCAAGATCTGGTGGACGCCAAAGTTTGGGCAGTGAAATTCAAATACCAATTCCATGTTCCTAGATGTAGACTGATGGAATGGCTGGAACACACGCACACACACACATCAGAGTAAACACACAGCACACTCACATTTAATGGGTCATTACATGTGGGATCAATAAAATATTAGAGAATGAAGTTATCCAAAGAAAATGGAAAAGGGTTGGATAGTTCAGCAGATCATTTAGAGAACATGTAGGAGGTAGTCGATGAAAGAGAAGGATAGAACAAAATATTCTGCTCTGATTTTTTAAATTTATTTATTAATTTTTTATATACACACAAATACTGCTGGCTATGGTAAAAGAGAAATTGGCTTCATGTCTGTCAGGTGAATTAAATGTCAGCATTTTTTTCTGCTATGAACATTATAGCAGCAACTGGCAGCCCACAAATCTGGCCTGTCAATCCGGCCTGTACTGTATGTATTTCTTTCTTCGGCGGAATGCAAAAAATAAATAAAAATAATGTATAGCCAAACCCTTTTGGTTACCATTGAGTTAAATTGAATGGACAAAAATAATTTCTCAGAAATATCTTCTTTTATGTTCCTCAGAAGAAAAAGTCATACAGGTAGAAATAACAGTGTGTTCTCAGAAGTGACATTAAAAATAAACTGGGTCTGAGCTAAAAAAAAATGTTTTTAACAAAGAATATTTGTCTTTTGCCTTTGTCTATTTATGTAAAATGATTTAGTTGTTTTTCATGTTAACATTTTAGACTTCAAATGAAAGCTTGGGGGTTTTGCACAGAAAAGCACTTAACAAATTGCCATGGTTGATCTATAGCACTCTTTGACTTAGATAATGTTAAACTGATTAAAAAAAAGTAATCAAAAGCTTGTCGTTAGGAATAAAAAATGGTTTTGGACTAGAAAAAAATATTGGGGGCTTTAAACTCAAAAGCCTAGCTCTGTGTCCAATTTCCTGTTCTTTGACAGCGTGTACTGAATTCAGTGAAAAAAAAAAAATTTGTTTCTGAAGTTTTACTTCTAGTTGGCTACAGTAGGCTTCCCGTCGACTGATGTGGGAAGCAGCTCTGATCAGCTTTGGTTGGTAACTTAGCTGTCGTAATGACAATCAGAGAGATTTGCATGAGAATCAACAATCAACTTTAGAGTGTGTGATCCATTGTGTCTCGGTGTTGTGATTCTTTTGTGAATATATTTCGATGTGCTCTTCTGTGTACCATGAACGAGAATCCGGTGGGCACCACTAAGTGTAGCCAGTAAAAAAAAACTTAGTTCATTAAAGCAATATGGTCCATTAAAGTGACAATGATGTGACTTACCCAATTGATAAGCAATTTAAGATGCATTAAAATCAAATGAAAGTGTGCAAAATATTGCAGCTCAACATAGAACAAGCATTTGGGCAGAATCTGGTCTTGCAACCCATAGTAAGGTCTTTGACGAGGATCACTCAGTCTTTTCAATACAGTCGTTCGCTGGTTCAATAGGCATTTTATATATTCTACAGTCCAATCAATAGCATTCAGAGCTCAGTCTGCTGGTTATACGTTTCATTAATGGCTGCTGGGATTGTTATGGCTTTTTTTTTTTTCGATCAACGCTGCATCTTGCTTGCTCCCTACGGCTGCCCCCTCATCATGTCTCTTCTCTCCATTAGTGGCTGGCATGCTGAATATGTGTATTTGGAGCCATAGATCTTGCGGGTTCCATATGCCCCAAATTTATATAATGTGTAAAGGTGATTATGGGAACCCAGAAGCATGCACATCTTTTTCAGCCTTTAGAAGACCCTCAATTAAGCCTAGGGACATTTTTATTTTCATTTTCAGTTCAGATGAAACTCTTAGAGAAGCTGGTTTTTGACAAACACTTGTGTAGCCATTGACAAACCAGAAGAAAGCAACTTAATAGAGTCTTTATATTTGTAAACATGAATGAATGACGCACAAAATGGAGTGAAGATATTAAAAGATCTTATAAAGCAGATATTAACATCTGCTTTATGTGGAATATTTTCAGTTTGAAGTAGTGTGACCCGTTCTTTGAAATCTAATTGTGGCAAGCCTTACTGGTAATGTTTCAAATCATGCACTTAAGATAATATAGCTCATATTGCTCACTATTAAGTAGAATTGATGTGTATAGAACACACACAGAGGTGGACGAAATACACAAATTAAGGGCTTGAGTAAAAGAACAGATACTCTCATAAAATATTACTCCATTAGAACTATTAAATACTCCTTTTCAATTTTACTCGAGTAAAAGTACAAAAGTACTTGATTTTTAATGTGCTTAAGTATTACAGTTTTTGCCCGTTGCTTGAACACTATAGACCCATGCTTAGACTAAAGTAACACAACTTAAAGCTTTTGTTACCATACCTCAAATACATGTACCCATACCTTAAACAAAAGCGCTGCTTTGCACTCTAGTTGCAATTCTGCAACACACTTACTCCTTTATGCAACACAGTTGGTCCTGCATACTACACTCTATTTCATACATAAGACACTTCTTTCAAAAATTAAATCTCAGGGTGCCATTTGGAAAATACATCTTTCCAAAATACAAAACACGGAGGGGGGAGGAGGGGGAGGAGGAGGGGGGAGGAGGGGGGGAGGAAGAGGAGGACAAGGTCAAGGTCAAGGTCGAAGAGGCCATGCACGGACCACTATTTCTGATGATATAAGAGCAACTTTGGTGGACCATGTCATCAACCATGGCCTGACTATGAGGGAAGCTGGGCAGAGAGTCATCTGTCAGACAGGCAAGGGTTCAACAACATAAACCATGTGAGCATCACCACCATCAGACACATCTTGGGAAAACACAACATCACCATGAAGCTTCTCTACAGGGTCCCATTTGAGAGGAACAGTGTCAGGGTCACAGGACTTTGAGCTGAATATGTACGGGTAAGTGTAACTGTCCTTTACATTTACAATACAGTATTGGTGAAATCCAGTAGCAGCTGAATATGTACCATATCAGTACGACATGGATCCATTCGGAGAGCTACACAGGTACCTGTGTGATGGGGTGAGGGTTCTGCATGTTTAGCACTGTAGTGCAGTAATATGTTTTTTTTTTTTGAGAATCTTGGTCACGGATGGAGCAGCACAGCCTCATGAATTCATTTTCATTGATGAAGCTTTATTCGACCTGAGCAAAACAAGACGACGGGGTCGTAATGTAATTGGCCAAAGGGCAATTGTGCATGTCCCGGGGCAGCGCGGGGGAAATATCACATTGTGTGCCGCCATAAGCCTTCAAGGGCTTCTGCATTATCATGCAAAACTAGGTCCATACAATAGCCAACATATACTCACATTTCTACATGCTCTCTATAATATAGTTGTACAGAACAGACCAGATCAGCCCAGGTTTGTGGTGGTATGGGATAATGTCAGTTTCCATTTGATTGCTCTGGTCCAGGCCTGGTTCACCAACCACAATCAATTTGAAGTGGTATACTTGCCCCCTTACTCACCATTTTTAAACCCTATAAAGGAATTCTTTTCGGCTTGGAGATGGCGTGTATATGACCGCCAACCACATGCCCGCATGCCTCTTCTGCAGGCAATGGAACAGGCTTGCGACGACATTCAGGTGACAGCAATCCATGGATGGTTTCGACATGCAAGGGGATATTTTCCCCGGTGTCTAGCGGGAGAAGACATTGCTTGCGTTGTCGATGAGGTCCTGTGGCCAGACCCCAACAGACGGCGGGATCCATGAGCCCACGTATGAACAATTGCCATAATTTTCTGTGTTTACAGTATAGTGTTTTTTCTATTATCATAATTTTTTTTGTTTTATCTGAATTCATGTTACTGCAATGTACAGTGCTGCAATTTACAATATTGAGTAGGCCTATTTGCTTTTTTGGTTGTTTGAAAATGTGCTTACTGAAAATATGCCTTCTGAATAAACAGTAAAAATCAAAGACTGCAGTGTTCCCTTTGGAAGGGAACTCAACAATACGTCAACGACGTTATGGGGAACGCCTCAGGCGTGACAGGTGTCTGAAATCACTATCAAATCACGTCAATCATATTGACCGGCGACAGCCCGTGAATCATTAGCGTGAATGATTAACGTGCGACCTGGAAGTATAAAAGGGCACCTTGCAAACATGACAAATCATCTCATCGTCTTCAGGGACTGTCTGTTTGAAAACTACTCAATGAAACGGTAAGAAAATGAAATGTACAGCACACGAGTGTGTTTTTTCCTGCCTGGGAGAAGAGCGCGCACGAGAGGTTCTCGAGGGAATCCTCTGTGTGAACTGTGAGCGTTTTTCTCTTAAAACGCTCCGCTCTCGTCTGGCCCTCTTCTCGAGTGAAGGGGGTTCAACGTCTGGTCCGCGTGGTCCCGCTAGTGCCGAGGCAGAGCGGCGACTTGCATCATGGGCTTCCAGATAGAGCTCATCGATCATCTTGAGAGTCCTGTAAACCTCTCAAACGATTCGACGGCTGACGAGGGCGAACTGCAGGCGCCAATGGGTTCCTGCAGTTGCTGCTCTTCAGGACGAGCAGGAGATGGCTGAGGAGGTTTATAATCAGGTAGATCCTGAACCCTCTCAGCCACCCTGCCCCGTGTATGCAGACCTGGTGGATGTTGTGGAGCGCGCCGCCAACAGGCTGTAGCTGCGATGGCGACGCGCTAGAGGAGAGACCGCTCGCGGTAGGCAATTGGCGATCGGTTTCTCCCCTGCCATACACCACCAGCTCAGGTGAGCCTTCCATTCCTTCCTGATCTTCACACGGAGATCGAGAGGGCATGGAAGAGCCCATACTCTGCCCGTATTCACCGACATCAGCGGGTTAATTTCGCTGATGTTGAGGGGATCGCAGAGCATGGGTATGTGTCGATGCCGCCCATCTGACGAGTCGTTTGCGAACTATCTCGTGTCTGGGCAGGCTTCGACACTGAGAGCTCCAACCCTGCCATCCAAACCGCTGAAGTCAACAGCACGTTTGAATGGCAGAGCATACACGACAGCGGTTCAGGCTGGTGCTTCCCTGCACACTATGGCGGTGCTGCAGGCATACCAGGCCGACCTGCTGCAGGATCCTGCATACCGCTGAGATCCGGTTCCACACCCAGGCAGGCGGGAGGGCCTGGCCCTTCACGGTCCGAGGACCGTAGACAGGGCCAGAGAGCCAGTGTCGCCTCTCGTGCGCCCCCTCCGTGGAGGAACAGGGCGCAGAAGAGGCGTGACTCCCGCAAGAAGAGGGATCTGAGGGAGGTTATCCAGCACAAGCGCACACAGTGTCGCTGATGGATAATCTCCCCGGAGGGCTTCATTAAAAAGAAATCCAGCCCTCTCCTCTCTTCTGACTCCCCAGACGTTCATTACATCAGGCCTGGGGCTGGGCCTATGATAAGAACGATGTTCCAATGGCCCGCCTAGGCTTGGCTAGTAGAAACGCCTCTTTCAGGCATGTAAAGTGGTGGACCCCAGGGTCATAAAGAACTATCTGGCGAGTCTTCACTCCGCACGCCGCAGGTGAGCTGACTGGTCTTTTAAGAGTAATTTTTTTTGTGAATTAAAATTCCGAGATGTATCTCTCTACAGACCTCGTTCCCTGTATAGAGCTATGGGGTCATGTCAAGGTAATAAGGTAGAGAAGTTTCCTGGATCATTAGGGCCCTGAAGTTCCCCGTTAGGTGGCCAGAACGATAACTATGTTAGCCTTCGGGCTGTTAGCCACCTCAGGGTAGAGTAATTGGTCTCTCTCTTAGAATTTTTTACTTAGAGTGTTGACTGACGCTAGAGCTTCAGATAGATCTTATGTCCGGCCCACGGGTCCGTTGACTTCTTCCTGAGTATTTCGCCCCTTGAGCTCTGTTTGGGTTTCATTAGGCTGAGCGATTCTGCAGCCCTTTGTATGGAATAATACAGACTATATTCTTTAGTAAGGCTGTGGCTCCTCCGAGCCCTCAGATTGATCTATGCTTGCAGGCTGGCCCTCACCAGGGCCACCTCTGTAGCTGGCCTAGGCTGTGCCAGGGATAATAGAGGCGCTCTGCTAAAAAATTTAGCATTTCTTCCTCTGACCCTTCACTTTGTGAATGTTGGTTTCTAGCATCCCTGTATAAACAGCCTCCTCCCGTGGGAGTCGTTAGGCCAAGGCCCGCCCCCTTCTCTGCATTCTGGGGTGACTAGAATAATGCAGCGTGGTGCAGAGGATGGTTTGTAAGGACATGGTAGGCCTCAAACAGGCCTCCGTGGTATATATGTCTTTATTGAGCAGGGTTAGGCCGTCTTTCGCTTCACGAAAAAGACTTGGTTTCCTGCCCGACCCTGCCATGCAGAACTGGCCTACGGATTTAGGCCGCCAGTTTAGGCTTCACTCACCTCGCTGAGCTACTGCTCGAGCGCTAGGTTGTAGGTGGTTGGCTTTCATTCAAGCCCCACTCCCCTAGGTTGGGCACAGATACATTTCTGTCACCCCTAGAGCCGCTGGCAGGCCCGCACCCTGGTAACCTCAGGGTGAGTTGTGAGTATTCCCCTGTGATACAGGGTAGGTCTGAGCACTTCACTCCCAGTTCTGTTTTATCCTACCTCGCACCACTATGGCTCGGGTCGAGTATTAAGTAAGCTTCACTTCTTCTTTGGTCGAAGTACGCTCCCCTGAAGCCAGAGCATTGCCCTGAGCTGACGCCCATGCATAGATGGTAGGCCCCTGACTAATTGGGGCCTCCGTTGAGGCAGAGTGGCGTATGTTGTACTCCCCTTGTTTTAAGGGTGCTAGCTTTCTTGCGGAGTACACTGCCATGGGCAATGTGATTAGGCACCAGGATGCTGTAGGCGCTGTGTAAACAGTTTTTCTGCCAACGAAGGCTGCGCCATTAGGTAGTAGGCCTCAGCAGGCCTCCTTGATTGGACAGCCACCCAGAGGGCACTGTAGGCCAGCTCACTTTACGTGGTTGGCCTTGGTGGTTCGGGCAGTTGACTCACTGATGGGTAGTAGGCCTTAAACAGGCCTCCTCGGAGGTGAGTCCCAACATTGTGGGACATACCTTATAGCGCTACTGGAAGCCCATTAGTAAATTATGCTGTGTAGTATGGTTTCCAACAGTGTACTTTATGGCAGAATATGACTTGCTATTAGCTAGTAGGCCCAACCAGGCCTCCCTGATAGGCGAGTCCCCAGCTGACTGGCCTTAGCAGGCCACCTTATACTATCACCCTGACTCAGGGCTCAAAGCTACCAGTGGTTATCAGGTAGTAGGCCACTCAGGCCTCCCTGAAGGTGAATTCCCACTTAAGATGGTTATCGGTTAGTAGGCCTCACCCGGCCGCCCTGAAGGCGAATTCCCACTTACGTTGGCTATCAGGTAGTAGGCCTCTCTGGGCCTCCCTGAATGTGAGCTCCCAAATATTGTGGCTGTCAGGTAGTAGGCCTCACCAGGCCTCCTTGAAGGTGAGTTCCCACATGCTGTGATTATCAGGTAGTAGGCTCCTCCAGGCCTCCTTGAATGAGAACGGTCAGGTAGTAGGCCTCACCAGGCCTCCCTGAAGGTGAGTTCCCACAGATAGTGGTTACCAGGTAGTAGGCCTCACCAGGCCTCCCTGAAGGTGAGCTCCCCACATACTGTGGTTGTAAGGTAGCAGGCCTCACCGGGCCTCCCTGAAGGTGAGTTCCCACGTTCTGTGGTTATCAGGTAGTAGGCCTCTCTTGGCCTCTCTGAAGGTGAGCATCTCACATACTGTGGTTATCAGGTAGTAGGCCTCTCTGGGCCTCCCTGAATGTGAGCTCCCAAATATTGTGGCTGTCAGGTAGTAGGCCTAACCAGGCCTCCCTGAAGGTGAGTTCCCACATGCTGTGATTATCAGGTAGTAGGCTCCTCCAGGCCTCCTTGAATGAGAACAGTCAGGTAGTAGGCCTCACCAGGCCTCCCTGAAGGTGAGTTCCCACAGATAGTGGTTACCAGGTAGTAGGCCTCACCAGGCCTCCCTGAAGGTGAGCTCCCCACATACTGTGGTTGTAAGGTAGCAGGCCTCACCGGGCCTCCCTGAAGGTGAGTTCCCACGTACTGTGGTTATCAGGTAGTAGGCCTCTCTTGGCCTCTCTGAAGGTGAGCATCTCACATACTGTGGTTATCAGGTAGTAGGCCTCTCTGGGCCTCCCTGAAGGTGGGCACCCCACAAACTGTGGTTATCAGGTAGTAGGCCTCACGGGTCTCCCTGAAGGTGAATTCCCACTTACGTTGGCTATCAGGTAGTAGGCCTCTCCGGGCCTCCCTATAACGTTCCCTAGTGGTGCTGGGTTTATGAAGCTAGTGGTCACTTGCTATCAGTTTCAGCTAGCCTTAATTGGCAGCTGCTGAAGGCGAGCTTGCGCCCTGGCTCGCTAAATTGTTCATTCTCTGCTATTGGTTCCCTCCCGGAACCTTTTCTGCCTACAGCCTGGTTTGCCTACCAGGCAGACCTTGTGCTCCCCTCACCGAGGGTCTCTATGAGCATGCGGCTTCCTGAGTCTGGTCAGACGGTCGTAGGCCTCTCGTGAGGCCTCCCAGTTAGATCAGCCCTTAGGCCTTCACAGGCCTCCTCAGTGTTTTGAAACACAGACACTGGGTTGATCCATGGATCGAGTAGAGAACTCCCCTCGCTAGCAAGGGTTGAAAAGCACTATGCTGGGTCATACTCTCCGGGATATCCCGTCTCTGAGATCCGGGCCGAGTGGTTCTCTGCCAGCTTCGCAGTCCCTCGGGTTGGATGCCTTACTTAAGGCATTTGTCCAGAGGCTCTGTCTTCAGACAGACAGGATTTGGCCAGACTAAGTGTCTATGTACTGGCGCCAGGTCAGGCCGTCCTGGTGGCATTTCGGGGTGAGTACGTTCCCCTGAATAGTGACTGGCTGGGGTTCCCTTGGGTTCCCTAGCCACATTCCCTAGAAGGGACCCCTTCTAATTGGAAGCTGAGGTTCCAGGCCCGGAGCTGGCCCAGGTAGACCTTTCATTTAACCATGTTTATGAAGGTTTTTCTGTGAGGCTGTAGCTTGGGCTATGACCGTAGGGAATGCTGTCACTGACAGCCCAGTGTGACCTGAGGGTGAGGGGTTCTGGCGTTTCATTTGAAGTTGCTGGTTCTGACAGTTGTCACTGCCACTTGGCATGCACTCCCCTTAGCATGGCGGCGTTGGTATATCGTTCCCCATAACGTCGTTGACGTATTGTTGAGTTCCCTTCGAAAGGGAACGTCTCAGGTTGCGACTGTAACCTATGTTCCCTGAGAACAGGGAACGAGACAATACGTCTCCCTGCCATGCCTCGGGGCTTGCCTACCGTACAGTCCCTTCAGACGATAAGGTGATTTGTCATGTTTGCAAGGCGCCCTTTTATACTTCCAGGTCGCACGTTAATCATTCACGCTAATGATTCACGGGCTGTCGCCGGTCAATATGATTGACGTGATTTGATAGTGATTTCAGACACCTGTCACGCCTGAGGCGTTCCCCATAACGTCGTTGACGTATTGTCTCGTTCCCTGTTCTCAGGGAACATAGGTTACAGTCGTAACCTGAGACGTTTTATATAAAGTAGACTAGTGTGATCCCCCTGATCTGAAAGTGTATGCATATGATGCAAGTATGTGTCATTTTGTCATCAGAGTTACATTTTGACAAAGGAATGTTAGGTTTTGATAGCAGAGTTTAGGTTTTGATAGTAGAGTTTCAATTTGACACAGATGTGTATGGTATATTTCCCAGTGTGGTGTCATGTTTACTTGTGTGTAGAGTTTTGGCACAATGAGCAAAGTTTTGCAAAATGTGTTCAAGCAACGGACAAAAACTGTAAAAGGGTAATACTTTATTGGGTGTCCTTGTTACAGTGTAACTATACATTTAAGTACTGAGTAGGGTTGGGTTAGAGTTTGGACTGGTTCAGGGGTAGTTGCATGTAGTTATGTATAATTTATATTACTTACATGCAGGCCCGGTGGGTAATCGGGAGAATCGGAAGAATTCCCGGTGGGCCGCTTCGCTTTTGGGCCGGTCGAAGATTTTCTGTTTTTGTCACGTTTAGTCTGTTAGGCTACACACATTCTGCATTCTGACACCGCAGCGCACAGCTTCTGCAAGGGTTGTACCATGTGACAGAGTTTTCCCCTCCCCTCCCAAATAGAGTTGGTTGGGTCCATAGCCCGTCTTTTCCAAAACGTTTTCCCAGGCATGCTACTGATAGCTTGGCCGGCCCTATCGTAATGGTACGCGTCAGGGAGGATGGATGGGAGCAAGAGGCCAGGAGGGGCTGAAAAAGCCAGGTTAAAAAAAAGAAAGGCATTGGAGGATGCGGCTAAATGTGCCAAGCTTACAGATTTATTTTCAAGAGGACAAACACAAGTGGCAACAGGTAATAGAGATAGGCCTAGTAATGATTAGCATTAGCAACGCTGCAACGTAATTATTCGGCTAATACCGTTGTAGCATTGTCAACCTATTCACAAGCAAAATATTAAATTTAATTAAAATATTAGCCTTTTTGGATCACCCAATATATGGCGACTCATAGACTTATGCAAATATAATGCAAATATTGATAACAAAACTCAAGCTTGATAAAAATGACCTCTTAATTATTTTAATTAATTGTTTATCTTAATTTTTTTGTAGCTTCTGAGCAGCAGATAAGCCAGTCCCCCGCTGAAAATGAGGAGGCCATGACTACAGGGACAGGTAGAGAGGATACCAGAGTAAACAATATGAATTAAAGTTATTTAATGTAAGAAAGAGCATTAGCCTATGCTTTTGTTAATTTATCAACCTATCCTTGTGGAATAGTGGAATATTTTTTGTTAACTTTTCAGCTTAAGTGAATTATTTAACCTTTACATTATTTCTTGAACCATGGTATTAATAAAAACTACACAATAGTAAGAGTTGAACTGTTGCTTTTATTAATTCAATTTCCACCACCATGGAAAAAGTGGGCCAGTCTTAGGCATGAAAATCCCGGGCTGAAAAGTGGCCCCACTCCGGCCCTGCTTACATGTGACATGTATAACAAGGGCACTGAAAAATAAAGTGTTCCCGTAAAAAGTACTTACCAATATTTAATAATTACATAATATGAATATGTTTAATTGGTGGGGTTGCTGGGTTTGACATCATAAATTATGAATGGTCAAGTAGCCAGCACTAATGGGCGAAGATACATAATATGTATTGATCTGCAAGTAAGAAAACGTTTTATTTTATGACCAAAACTTGTCAAACTCGATCAAAACATGAAATATCTAAAAATATCAATGTAGGTTACTGATACTTCTTGTGTGCAAACAAGAGAAAAAACCTAGTATTTAAAAAATATGAAAAAAAGGTTGTGTATTGACAAACAATATATAAAGCAAATAACAGGGCAAAATGCATAGCATTTTAAGAATGTAAGCTTTGCTATACTAGTTTTAAATCATTTGAAACTGTTACGGCAGTGGGGAAGTTGGATGGGGATTAATTTGCATTCTTTTTTGTTTTGTTTTGTTTTGTTTTTTACATAAAACCTACCCTGTTGAGACGGTGATACGAATATGGGCATGTCGGCATTCAAGCGTTACAGTGGGCTTAAACAGCCCGCCCTTGTACAGCAGATTAAGTTAAAAAAACAACTGACAGTCGTGCCCTATATGATTTTCCTTCACAGTAATCAATCCTAAAATTTCGATATTAGCTTAGCATTAACTTACTTTTCGCATCATCAGTTGCACGTACACTCAAATTAATTTGTCTGTATCTACCCTTATCCTGATCTTCTTTATCTGTCTGTCTACAACCCTCACTGACGGAAAACTGGACCAGATGAATTACGCAGCTAAGTTTGCAGCGAGGGGCAAAAGGCCGTTGATTTTTTGTTTTCACAGAGGAATTCTTTCGTCTTGCTGTCACCTGCCCCTTCAACGATGAGATGCTCAAATCGCTGTTCTGGATCAGGGCTAACTACCACCATCCCATAGACCTCCCAGCCCTCCTCTGGTCTGCCGGGAATGGCTTGCTGTGAAGCGAAGCCGCAGGTCTTGCAACCACCAGCTTCGCCCAAGCAAGAGGATCCAATAGCTCCACCTCCGGCCTCTGATCCTTTCTCTAAACTGAGCCCATCGACCTGTCGGCTCCGCTTTGGCCCCTCCCACCTTCGGCTCCACCAGAGACCCTCGACCTTGCGGCTCCACCGGGTTCCCTCGTCCCACTGGCTCCCCCTTGGTCAGTCGTCACTCTACTTCTACCACAGACTTGCGAGCCTTCCGCTCCGCTCAGCATTTCCACCCCTATAGCAACAGCGGTTTCCTCCTTCGTTCCGGATCCTCCTCTATCCTCTGTCACAGCGGCTCCACCTCAGTTCTCGGGCACTCTGGCTCCACCTCAAAACCTCATTGCCACGACTCGCCTAGGTCGCCAGTGCTAGCGGTGTCACTCATGTCCATCGTCTCTTTGGATTAAAGAGTCTCTTCGCCATCTCCTGTAGCCACATCCCTTCTCCATCCCTTCGTCTCCCTCCGAAGGCTACTCCTCTCTACGTCGCGAGGTCTCACCTTCCTGGAGGGGGCGTTCTGTCACCATATGTCAGTTGTGTTTGTTAGTTTTATTTTCATGGACTTTTAGTTTGTTTTCATTCATCACATGTTCCTTTGTTTGATTTTCCTGCCAATCATCAGTTTCTATGGACAGTAATCATCACAGCTGTTCGTCTTCTAGTTCAATCACCACGTGTATATTAGTTCCTCACCATCACTCAGTGTTTGTCCTGTCTCATTTAAGTTAGCGTTTGTCTGTACCCACCCGTTGGATGTTTATTATACTCTGCATTTGGACTTATCCTAATCTTATTCATCTGTCTGTCCATAACCTTCGCTGACAACATGGGTTTTGGTAAGAACTACACAATCTACTAAAAGTGGAAGTTGCTTGATTGATTTAAAATTGAACTAGAAAAACAGCTCAAAAACAATTGCATTATTGGGAATTTATTATACGTTGGCTTAGCTGCAAAGTTGGACTTAAACAGTAATTTATCGGTCATGCACATTTAGTGCACATTTATTTTATTTTTATTTTATGTCATATAATCTAAAATTAATTCCAATATTCCTTACCCTTTCTTAATCCAAAGCAGGACTCATTGTTACGAAACCTAAACTTTGTCATTACAACTTCAAACATTGTTATATTAGCTGAAAGCTTTAGGCAGCTGCACCTGACTTCGCTTGTAGGATTTAGGCTTCATGGTTCGAATGCCTCACTGAAGCAGAATGTCTGCCTTCAGGATTACGCAGGCAGTGCTTACTTTGAATTGGAAGAATCCGTTATTAACACTAATCTAAACCTGTGGAAAGTGATCCTGTGAGTTATGCTCTGATGATTATGGATTAGAAGGCTCGGTTGATTAGTTTACCCCCAGACTTTGCTCATGTCACAATAGCTTCCCTCATTCGGTTCTCAAGGCACGCTTTTCTCTAGTTCTTTGAAAGATGTTTGTGTGTGTTTGTGTTTTCCAGGGATGGGTTATGATCTGAAAGTTATTGCATGTAGTTTTTAAAAAAAATCCCTGATCCTTGGGAAAAAATAGAATGAAACATTCAGCTATTAAAGGGTTAGTTCACCCAAAAATGAAAATTAAGTCATTAATTACTCACCCCCATGCTGTACCAACCCCGTAAGACCTTCGTTCATCTTCGGAACACAAATTAAGATATTTTTGATTAAATCTGAGAGGTGGATCACTGCTACATAGGCTGCCAGAGGGAATGAAACTTGACGGCCCAGAAAGTCATTAAAGAACATGTTTAAATATTCCATGTGCCTACAGTGGCTCAACTATAAGTTTATCAAGCGACGAGACTACTTTTTTCCCGAAAAAAAAAACATAATAACGACTTTATTCGACTATTCCTTTTCATTCCTTGTGGGCCTGAGACGAGAGTTCAAGAGATTTCCACGACGCATGCGCGAGAACTGAACAAGAAGTGTTAGAAGAAGAACGTTCTCTTCTCAGTTCTCGCGCATGCGTCGTGGAAATCTCTTGAACTCTCGTCTCAGGCCCACAAGGAAGAAAAGGAATAGTCGAATAAAGTCGTTATTATGTTTTTTTTTTCGGGAAAAAAGTATTCTCGTCGCTTGATAAACTTATAGTTGAGCCACTGTAGGCACATGGAATATTTAAACATTTTCTTTAATGACTTTCTGGGCCGTCAAGTTTCATTCCCTCTGGCAGCCTATGTAGCAGTGATCCACCTCTCAGATTTAATCAAAAATATCTTAATTTGTGTTCCGAAGATGAACGAAGGTCTTACGGGGTTGGTACAGCATGGGGGTGAGTAATTAATGACTTAATTTTCATTTTTGGGTGAACTAACCCTTTAATATGGTACCATCAGAAATGTATTTTACTCATACATGTATTAGAGCATTTAAAAAAAAATTAAAAAATGACCAGATATCTTTCATGATCATGTCTTGTTTAGTTTCATTATCTTGTTCTGTTTAGTTTCATTGTTTCTGTCTTTGCCTAGGTTTTCATTTTTTGTCATACTATTGTTTGTACCTGTTCCCTGTTCTGTTGATTACCATCCTCTGTGTATTTATCCCTCAGTTCCCTCAGTTTATTGTTTGGTGTCATCTATGTTTATGTGTAGTGTGTTTTGGTAATTCTTGGTGTTTATTAAAAGGATTCTATCATTTATTCTGCATCATGCATCATTCTTCGGATCTGAACTACACAGCCCTGCAACAACATTAATGTTTGTTTTGAAACAAAGTCATGGAGGTTTTTTTAAAACTTTTTAAAGACATACAGGTCCATGCATATTATAACATGACAGGATAAATACACAAAACTATATATAATATTATATAAACTAATATATAGTTTTATATATATATATATATATATATATATATATATATATATAGGCATTTATTTATTTATTTAGTTAATTGGCATGCACAGGAAGGTGTAAGAAAATTTTGCATAGTGGAAATTTTCTTATAAGCTCTGTAGGAAATTGGACATGGAACAACATTTCAAGAAAGAGCAAGAGTAACTTGTACTGTATTTAGTTGTGCTCATTTTTGTTTACCATCTGACACTGTGAATCAAGTGAATTTGTAAAAGTGCATGTGACAAAAAAAGCATTCATTTCAAAACCTATTTAACATTTCTTGAGCATGCTGCTGATAATTATAATCAAAATTTGAGAGTGCAAAGCATCAATCCAGCTCTGCTGGATGACTGCTGCCATAGTGTATTAACTGCAATCACCAAACCACACTTGTGAAGTCTTGCTTATCTCATTCAAAGCAGAGAGCCAAGTGCCTGAGCCTAAGTACTATCACAATCCATTTCCTTCCATATTTGTGGCGCTTTCACTGGATATCGGCAAGTACAAAAGCCATTTCAACCATTTGCACATAAAGAAACCTAGCACATCTAAGCTAACTCAGTAATTAACATTTGATTAATTAAATAATTAAATAAAAAAATTTTTTTAATGTTTTTATTAGTGGTGGGCCGTTATCGGCGTTAACGCAGACTCCTATCGGGCGATAAAAAAAATATTGCCGTTAATCTATTCTCAAAGTTCGGTTGGGATCATAAAATAGCTTTTTCGAATATCGTTATATTTTCACGCAATTCCATGTGTAGCCTATAGCCTATATTTGACAAAATTGACGCCGCACCTACTGTCACAGATCACGCAGCAGGGTATTTTCCTGTCAGGGACACAAGGTGTATACTTTTACATGTTACGTTGGGCGACATTCCTCTCGTTACTTTATTTTAATGCAATTACATGTTGTTAAATGAGTTTATTCCAAGCGCGCTGTATCTTTTTATGGGCATGAGCTCAATTTACAAATTTATCACTCTTTTGAGTCGATTCTGTTCAAAGAGTTCATCAAACAAGTTGGCAGATCTGTCTAAATCGGTTTGCGAATCAGTCTGAATTATCTGTTCAGTTTCCTCACGCACTGAATCGTCTGAAGCGCGCTCAATTATGGCGTTAGAATTCGGTCACAATTCTGAGCAAGCAAGATCACATTTTGAGCGCGCAAAAGGGCATTTCGCACGCTCTGACCTGAGTTATGAGGAGAAATGTTCGTCTCGCAGATAAGAAAATATTTCGAGCGAACGAAAATTAATTTTGCATTTAAAATAAGTATTTGGATGTGCGCAGATTTTCTCTTTTGCATGTGCAAAGTTTCACTTTCTAGTTCCTTTCGTGTAGGCCGTACGCGCTCTCTAAGCACAGACGGCTCGCATGCTCAACACAACCCAGCATTACAATATGCCATAATTCCAGCCAATCAGAGATGAGGCTGCTAAATTCTGATTGGCTGGCTTGAAAACCAATCACAAGACGCCCTGCATCACCGACTGTGGAAGAGGAAAATACATGGTGGAAGATGTTTATGTTTAATTTGTTTAATGGATTGAAAACTTCAATTTAAGTTCAAGTAAACAAAACATTCACAGCAGAGAAGTTCTGTAAAAACAGTGTTCACATTGGGATGCAGTGTTCCTCTCACTGCAAAAAAAAAAAAGGAAGACATGTGGGTAACAATGCAAACATATGCAAATATAACTGTAAGTGAAAATCTTGGGTGTGTGACTCACAAGACTTCTAGACTCACAAGACTTCCACAAGACAGGGGGTGGTTATGGCGCAGTGGATAAGACACATGCCTTTGGTGTGAGAGACCCGGGTTCGAATCCACTGTGATACACCAATGTGTCCCTGAGCAAGACACTTAATCCCTAGTTGCTCCATAGGCGTGCGACCTCTGACATATAGCAATTGTAAGCCGCTTTGGATAAAATCGTCAGCTAAATGAATAAATGTAAATGTTCTATATAATTACTCTCATAATTAGATTTTTTTTTTTTGCAGAGAGGGGAACAAGCCTGCATCCCAATGTGCAAACTATCTATCCTAAAATAGTATATAAGAAAATACAGTATATTTTTTTTTAGTATGATAGTTGTTTTACAGAACATCTCTGCTGTGAATGTTTTTGCTTAAATAATTCCAAGGATATCAAGTAGATTGATTATTATTTTAACGTTATTACATTGCATTTCTATGTTTATTTGATGGCTTTTTTATTCTAATGTGAGTGATGTACCGTTTTTACACACTTATTTCATTAAAAGGGGAAAGTCTGTCCATCTTCATTTCTGAAAATGTGTAAAATTTGAGACCCGAGCTCGGTCATATTCATATTTCACTAATGTTAATTACATAACTTGCAGTTCAGAAAGAGGTTATAACTACCACTTGAGGGGTAGCAAACACTGGGACATGCCATTATGTACAGTAATAGTACAATTTGATTTTGATTAAAAATAAACTAAAGAAATAGCTTAAAAATAAGCTAAAAAATAAACTGTGGTCGTCGAGTGGTAGACATTTGAACTTAAATCAAGCCATTAAACAAATTAAACATACATATCTTCCACCATGTATTTTCCCTCTTCCACAGTCGGTGATGCAGGGAGTCTTGTGATTGGTTGACAAGCTAGCCAATCAGAATTTAGCAGCTGGGTTGTGTTGAGCAAGCGAGCTGTCTGCACTTAGAGAGCATACGGCTGGTATGAAAGGAGCAAGAAAGTGAATCTTTGCACATGCAAAAGAGAACGTCTGCGCACATCATGATCCAAATACTTATTTTAAATGCAAAATTGATTTTTGTTCGCTCAAAATATTTTCTTATCTGCGAGATGAACATTTCTCCGCAAAACTCAGTTCATGCGCGTGCGAAATGCCCCTTTGCGCGCTCAAAATGTGATCTTGCGCGGGCAGAATTGTGACCGAAATCTAATCCCATATTCAATCACACTCGACTCGGATTCGTAACAGGAAGATTTAAAGGGGGGGGGGGGGGGTGAAACACTCAGTTTCAGTCAATCTCATGTTAATCTTGAGTACCTATAGAGTAGTATTGCATGCTCATATCTCCAAAAAGTCTTTAGTTGTATTATATTTATAAAAGAAAGATAGGCTGTACCGTTTTTTTTCTGGAAAAAAACCGAGCGGGTGTGGGCGGAGCTAAATAATCACGAGCGTGCGAAGCTTTTGCGTTGAGAGCATCTGGAAGCTGTGACTGACATCCCAAAACAAACCATGGCTAACAATCAGATTCAGACATACATTTTAGATCCCGAATCAGATCCCGTGAAATGAGCAGTGAATTGGGGGGGAAAATACAAGGTCTCGAGAGTTTTTTAAAAGTAGAAATGATTTGAACTTGAGCGCAGTGTTTTTAGCCATGTCATGCACGAGTTTACAACATTCGTGTGTGTTTACTTGTGGTTTAAGAGGACATGATTTGGTTTTACAATAAACAAACAGCACAACACAAAAACAACACAAAAACATTTGAAGCAGTTTTACTCACCGCCTGCAGTTCCAACGCACGACCGTGAACCTTTATCGAGACTGCTCCATCCTTAAAGGGTTAGTTCACCCAAAAATGAAAATTAAGTCATTAATTACTCACCCCCATGCTGTACCAACCCCGTAAGACCTTCGTTCATCTTCGGAACACAAATGAAGATATTTTTTATTAAATCGGAGAGGTGGATCACTGCTCCATAGGCTGCCTAAGGGAATGAAACTTGACGGCCCAGAAAGTCATTAAAGAACATGTTTAAATATTCCATGTGCCTACAGTGGCTCAACTATAAGTTTATCAAGCGACGAGACTACTTTTTTCCGAAAAAAAACACATAAATAACGACTTTAATCGACTATTCCTTTTCTTCCTTGTGGGCCTGAGACGAGAGTTCAAGAGATTTCCACGACGCATTAAGCATTAGACGAGCACAGCGCTTTGATGGGCATACTGCCTTCGCTCTAGGCTACAGGTGCGCTCGCGCGCCCTTGCGGGAGAAGTGCCCTTAGGACCCGTATAAGGAATTTCCGGCACATCTGACGTCACACATGCCCATACTTGAAAAAAACTTTCAGAAACTTGTGACAAACTGGAAGGAGTATTTGTGGCACAGAAATACTCCATCAAACGTACAACTTAATTTTTGAAACCTTGTCCATTTTTAGCATGGGAATCCAATTCTTTAACAGTGTAAAAAACTCACTATGCATGAAATAGCATTTCACCCCCCCTTTAAGAACATCAAGAGCGTTGGATGAAGTGGCCGTGGATCTACAGTTTAGTCTAGTGAAAGCAAATCTGCAAATGCATCATATTTTTGCCAGCGATGAAGATCTTTATTAGAACATCTTCGTATGCTGTCTGTGGATGAATGATTCCACAGGACGATACATTCGATTTCATTTCATTCAGGTAATACATTTTACAACCAAACAGATTATTACCCCACGATAGCACTACTAAAAAGTACAACAAAGGCAGGTTCACATAAAATCATTATGACATATGACATTATTTTTTGATCTAAAGAGCATCTGGTTTGGCAATGCAAAAACGGACTGGAGCTACGTCGTGCTTATTGGTTTTTTCTTCTTCCAATTAGCCTACTATGTAAAAAAAAACGACAAAAACATGTTACTTGTTAAATAAATGAACAGTTTGTGTGATGACCAATCGCTAAAGATGCAATTGGCCTCCCTTTCTGTCATTGTGAGTATGCATTTTTTTTTTTTTTTTACGATATTCGACTTTTGCTCCTCTTGTCGAATGGTATTTTTGGCAGAAATTCACATCCCTACGCGAGGCGAACTATTCTCAAAGACTTACTTTTAGTCATTATTTGGGTAGCACACATATTCTGAATGCCTTCTGAATGCCTTTTAATCTAGATTAATCTCTAATTCCAAGATTACAGTGAGATTAATCTAGATAAAAAAAAAAAATCTATGCCCACCTCTAGTCTTCTTTCTTTCTTTCTTTCTTTCTTTCTTTCTTTCTTTCTTTCTTTCTTTCTTTCTTTCTTTCTTTCTTTCTTTCTTTCTTTCTTTCTTTCTTTCTTTCTTTCTTTCTTTCCTTCTTTCGTTCTTTCTTTACCTGATACTAAAGAATAATTGGTTGGAAAGGATACCTTTAATACCTGCTTATTTATATATGGGGAGGTAAATCCAATTTCTTCTGCCTTTCAGCCTTTTTCCAAAAACTACTTATTGAAATTAATTTGATGTTGAATCATTTGAAATCCATTCTGATTAGTTAATTTCCTAAGCCTTTATGCTGTTGCTGTCAATAAAACTCAACTGTGCTATCACACATGGACATTTTTTTTTAACATTCATCAGAGATATACACATTAGTAACTAAGTTGATTTAAATAATGGTTTATCACTGTTGTTACATTAATTAAAATATAAGATATTTCACAGTCCAGGCCGGGTGCAGCAAACAGCACATCACTGGAAAATAGTGCTAATAGAGACAGTCGAGCCAGACGCATGAATATTCTGTACAATCCGCCCCTGAAAGTCTGTGATCCATTTTCTCCACTGGAGCTGTTTTATGGAAGGTTTCATTTTCTCTAAATAAGTATTCAAAATGACTCCAGCTCTGTTTGCTGGAATGAATCAATCCACCATTATGGCCAGTGTCACAGCCTTTCTGTCATCTGTCATCTCATTCTACCCGGATCTATTTTGCAAGTCTATGTGTGAAGGTGCTGAAAGTGGTTTGTGTTCCTTTTTTCTTGTTTCTGGATATGCTGGATATACTCTCCTAGATGCTTTTAGGTTGCAGCTGGTATTTATTTTATTTTGACTGTATTTAGTGTGTATACTCCAAGTGAACAATAAGCCAACAAAGCCAAACTTTGGGCAGAGTATTTGAACTGCTGGTGATTAGATGGTGTCAAGCTCCAAAAAGGACTGAAATGCACCATAAATGTATATATTTTTTTGTCCTTTTGGAGCATGGCAATGTAAATCAATGTCGCAATGGCAATGTAAATTCATTGTATGCAAAACAAAAGTTCACTCAGTCAATGCAAGGTTGGAAGGACATAAGTGTGAATAAATGATGACTATTTTTATTGTTGGATGAATTATTCCTTTAAATACAAGTTGCAGAGCAACACGATCTATGGTGCTATGGTGCTAATTTATGAAGTTAAATCATTTGTTTATAATGCACTTTGTCTGAGCTAGATACGTTTATCTAATTTTCTGACACATATCTTGATGTCATGGGAATTGATATATTTTGACAGCAGTGATTTAAATTTGATCAATAAATAATGGATGTATCGCTTTTTAAACCCTGATTCTTTATAGTGGAAGAAGTGATGTTACTGATAATGACATTGTAAAAGGTGACGTGGTTTCAGTTCACATGGTTCTGTTTGAAAATACCACGATTCCTCTGTCTAGCAACCATTTGCTGAATCAATATTGATTAGGATGAGAGTGAGTGTGTCTGCTAAAGAGTGAGTTTATTTGCCTTACTGACAGTGTGAGGTAAATAAACTCTGTTGTCAAATTTGTCAGCTCAGTTACTCAGCTAGTAATGATGATTATTATTGGTTTTAATTTTCATGTTGGCCACTGATGTGGAATATAATGTGTGGCTTACTCTTTGGTATTTATTTAAAATATTTAAATCATGAAAACTATCAGTATAGGCAGACTAAGAGCAAGATTTACTAAACAGGACAAGTTAGCGTGAGAGTGCAATTCCATAAAAGTACAAATGGGACTGGAAAAGTTCTGTGCGTGATCTACTGTTGATGCGCAAATTAAAGAACACAGACGCAGACGGATCATTTCCATTATGACCTACACAATCTGCCAAGGGCAATGCAAATTAGTGTAGGGTCGCAAACAATCAAAGCAACTGATAATCAGGTGCAGGTGATCTATTAACAAAACAGGTGCAAAATGGGTAAAGACATGCTTTTTTGGGTGTTGAATAATGGCACAAATACCAGTAAATTGACTAGCGCAAACCTTAGTAAATTACCAACACAACCAAATTATGACTTATTAATTATTAGTAAGGTAGTTGTTACGTTTAGGAATTGGGTAGGATTAGTAATGTAGAAAATGGTCTGCATAATAAGACATTAATATGTGCTTTATAAGTACTAATAAACAGTCAATATCCAAGTAATATGCGTGCTACTAAGCAACTAGTTAATAGGGAGAATTTAAAGTGTTACGGTTTTGTATCTGAAAAGCAAATTCCTACAAATGAATATGCAATAAGGTAAGCCAAAAAAATTACTGTCCATGCCTTGTCAGAGCTATTCACTGCATGTCTTTTGTAAGTCCTGACAGTATATTTTTGTTTCTTTTTGTAAATCCGGCCCGATAGATCTGCTATGCATACTTCTGCTGTAGCGCAAGTACAAAAATGCTACTGCCAACAGATACACAGACACACTGCTGTGAGCACAAAAGATATGCTGCTGCTGCATGAATAAACATGCTTAAATCCTGTAGTAGATCTAGGCAGGTGGAGCTGGGGGAGGTGGAGGTTTGCAGAGCATTAGGACTAGCTTGCCGATTGCATGTAAAGCACCTATCAGCCTGCACCATGTAAAGTTTCATGACTGAACTAGATATTTAACAATCCTTAAAACCAGATTAAGTCACCTAAAAATTTTGTTGGATATTAAGGTTTGTTTTAAGAAAATATTTACTGAATTAAGTCATTATTTATAATTAATTGTAACTAATTATTATTATTTAGTGCAGCACAGTGATTCAGCGGGCAGCACTTTCGCCTCACAGCAAGGAGGTCTCGATTCGAGTCCTGGATTATATATATATATATATATATATATATATATATATATATATATATATATATATATATTCTCACTGTGTCTGAGTTTCCTCCACGTGCTCCGGATTCCCCCACATTCCAAAAACATGCAGTATAGGTGAATTGGAGACCCTAAATGCTTGTGCGTGAGTCCTGAGCCATGGGGAGGGTTGGGGAAAGTCATCGGCCAAAAAAATAATAATCAGTCTCTCGTGTATAGCAAGCCCACAGAATTACCAAGAGACGTATACGACTGAAATGGTTAATAAATGAATTAAATTATTTTTTTTTAAAAATAATTTTATATTTTTATTTGAACAAAATCATGAAATAACTAAGCAAAATGCAGTGAAAGATATTTAAAAATAATATGGTTAAGGACAGAAAGAGGCGGTAACCCTGTGGCATTGCATCGGTTTGACCTTCTAAACAAAGTCTTGCCTAGTAATTTGCATTTGTACTTCCTCATGCTGACAGAGAGCAAAGACCTTGGTTTCTCATCCATCACGATACGCTGATCCAGATCCATCTCTCCAGATTGTGCCACCCCACAAAGGTTTTTGAATAATTCATATATAGAAGGATTACATGTATTTTCAAACTCAATTAGCTGGTGGGTCAATTAACAGCTGCCGCTAATTGACTTTACCCCCAATCCTGTATTAAATGGTCTGGTTTTGGGTTAACTTGATCCTTTGATTCTTATTCGTGATTTTATACACTACTTAAATGGTATGTATTGTATTGTTACCGAGAAATTTTAATACATACAAATGGAGCTGCTAATGTGAAGCAAACGTCAATATTTATTAGCTTGGAAAAAGCGTTTGAGGTCATAATGTAGTATTGTGCAAGGAACCATGTAAAAATAAGTTTTAATCGCCAAACTGCCCTAATCATAATTTCAGTGAAAAACAATTAAAGTCTAGAGAAAAGGTGTTTTATTGCCTCTAGTGTTCATTTAAACTGGAAACTACATTGACTTGTGTATAACGATACATTTTCTAAAATGTACGTACTGTAGACGTTTTTCCAATGAGTTGTACTTTGGGGTAGTTTCATAGATTCGGGGTGTTTTTTCAGTTTTTCTGTGTGTGTGTTTGTTGAAGTGTCCTGCCACTTGAAAAGTTGTAGAACCTATAGTCAGATACTAGTCAATGATTGTGATGCCATTCTATTGAATAGTGAAGAAAACCTGACCTGATGAATTTAAAAATGTTTTAGTCACTGAAATTTATTCTTGTTCTTTTCTTGTTCTTGGTTCGAGCATTACTTCTTTGTTGTCTGTCTGGACTTGTCTCTCTAATGATCTATATCAGTGTATTGATCAGCACTTTATGTCACCCTATTGACTATTCTCCATTCCACAACCTCAAACAGATCTCCAATCTCTATTTGCCACAGTTGTGTAGTCTCTATTCAAGCGCCAATCACCAAAAGGACTTTTATTTCAGTGAGAGTGCTCTTGTCTTTTCTCAATCTTTGTATTGAAGAGACAGGGCAGATAAGAGAAAACAAAAGAGACATACTATTGTGGTGCCAAACGCAGTGCACTTCCTTGAGCTCTCAGTTTGCAGAAGCTTTCGTCTGGAGACATATTGGGAGAGAAACATTGGCTTGAAGGTGAGCGTGAATTGCAATCATATAAGCTTTCCTTTTACCCCAGGACATCTTCTCACGTCCACCTCCTGCTGAACCGTTGATCAGGCACTATATCTCTCTGTCTTTGAAATGTGGTGTACGGAATATTCTTAATGCATCTTTAGGAAAAACAAAGGCAGGCATTAAGGGATGGAATACTGATGAAATGCCCATAGAAAAATCATAATATGAGTTCTTTGAAGAATCTGAATTCCAAAATTATATCCACGCAAAATTATAATTCCAATTATATGAAACACACCATGTGTAGTCTTCTGTTCTTTCCTTTGATGATATGTTTCACAGTTAATCATTTATGGCATCATATTTTCTATGCTCGTTAGCGGTGTCTGATATATATATATATATATATATATATATATATATATATATATATATATATATATGCAAATACATCTTGATATTAATATACTTATTGTGAAATAAACTTTTTGAATCAAAGTTTTTTTTTATATATAAAGCAAATATCAAGGTATGTTTTTAAATCCTAAGGTTTTAATATTTTAATTTAAAAAGATTGACTCGTTCACATAAATAGATTTTACCTATTCTAGTAACTGAATCAAGAGCTGCTATTAAAACATGTCCGATTGCATTCATACTCATGATTTGCAAGATAATGACAGCTTTCTTTAAAGGCGCATTAAAGTAAATTTTATATTGCCAGCAGCAACATCATGAAGATATTGTGCATTTTCGATATGTCATCCAGCCCTACTCGTATTTAAACATGATTCCTCACATTGTGGAGTTTATATAAAGCCAAAAAGGTTAATTTAGACAAATTAAATACCCCAATGCTATGTGCACATTTAAACACCTTTAACTTACAAATGCTGATAACACAGTTCAGCAGGGTGTAAATCTGTGTGCTTATCCTGTTTCTGTTGCAGTGTGATAATTGAAGTTCAGACCAAACAAAATATTGAGAATTACTCTACTAAGTTTTTTGGTTTAAAATTAGTTCACATGTGAACCTGCAGAAAAGACATAAAACATTTGCAACAATCTAACCCTAATGATTGGTCAAGCTAAAATTATAATATTCATTACATTGTGACAGCATCACAAAATAAACCGTGTGAATGTAAACTGAGACTTATTGTGGTGTACCTGAGGCTAAGTGTGCATGAAGAGTGATGGACATGTTAACTAGTAGTTGATTATTTTATTTCTTCCAGCTTTCTTGACCTTGAGAGTTTTCATAGTACAATAATCTTATCTGAAAAGATCAAGAAATAAACCTGGTTCCTTAAGATATGACACTATTAAAGGCACACTATGCAGGAATTCTGTTTTTGTCAAACAGCGACCCCTAGAGTCGATCTAGAGTAACTTGTATTTAACGTTAGTGTCGTAAATACCACTCCCGCAGAGCGTCTCTGCACTCACGGCCTCTGCACTTTATAATAATAAAGTAGCCTACTGCGTTTGATTGCTTATAACGTTTTTACATGATTGCAGCTAAATTACAAGTAAATAGCCTATAGGCCTAATGTATAATTTCATTTGTGTTTTTTGAGTGTAATGTAAACATTACAAAATGCCAGATGACATCAGTAAAGTTACATGTACGTCGCATTATTTCGTAACAATGTCCGTTATGATGTCGTTAGACATGATTATTGCAATTTATCATAATAGTTAGCAAATTGCGCTCATTTACACTATTAACAACGTGTAGGCTTATTTATGTCCTGATAATTATGTGAGATATTGACAGCTAAATTTTGTTCTCATGATAATCGCAGGAATCAACTTTAACAGTGAAAGCCTGAGCGAGTGAGACTCTTGTCCAGTTCCTCGCGCTGTCAGATTCTCGTTAGCTTTTTCTAGACTCTTCCGACCGCGCTTTCTTCGTTTTTTCGCCATTCTAAAAACGCAGGTTCGATGTTTACTCGTGTCTGACTCCTCGCTCGGTCAGTCTGCCGTTTCCTCTTTCTCTGTTCCTTCGACAATGCTTTCCTAGCTTTCTGCTTCTTATATGCCGGCTTAGCCATGACGATAGTGTGAAAAACTCCACCCCTACCTTTTTCTGGATGGGGGCGTGTATGTGTGCAAGTGTCGTAAAGCAATTCGTTACAACGCGAGAGCTGATATTATGCGATACTTCCTGACCCTCAGGCCGGCGGCCTGGCGGCCTCTGACACCATATAACCATTCCAATAAAAAAAAAACTGCATAGTTCCCCTTTAATATATAAATGGAAAAATGTTGTAATGACTATATATTTACATATTAATTTGTTCATTTATTGGTTCTTTTATTGATCTCTGAGTTGGAGAGATCTTCAGATTGAAGAGTATCTAACAAAGCTGCATTTGCTGTCTCTGTGGGACAGCATGAACAATGTAATTAAATTAATTAGTGGAGTGAAGCAGGAGGCTCCTCCAATTAGACTTCGTGATGTGGCTACAGAAACAATTCACCTCGTGAAGGATGGGAAATGGATTTGTTATGGCAGAAGTCCCTGCAGGGGCAGAAGGACACTTGCTTGAAGAGAGAGTGGATATTTTGAGGACCGAATAAAACTGACAGGATGGAGAACTGCACAGATCTACACACAAGACAATTGACTCAAGAACAGTAAAAGCTGCCGAGAATTGCATGAGAAGTCAGTGATTTTTCATGAATTTTGGCAATTACAACTTAGTCAACATAAAATTTTCAGGAGCACGTACGCCATGTATGCTGAACCCAGGGGAAGTCAGAGAAGACCTCATGTGGTGTCCTTGTTCTGTTGGAAATGTGTTGCCTGGGGTTTTCTTTCTTGCTGCAGATGCATCGCTTGCCCAAAGTGTCAAAGCTTGTTGGTTGGATGACCAAGATTGTGGTATCCTGACACTGTTTGGTGCTTATGGGTGTGCTGTTTGCTGTGGGATTTGAATGACAAGCAGTGTCTTAATGAATTAACATAATGAATAAAAACACAGCCGTATAACTGTTTGTGATATGATTGCTTCTCCACTGTTCTCTTCGTTTTTGTATGCGTGAAATAAGGTCAGTCACAATGTCGAAGTGGCTAGAAGCTGCTCATTTTTTTACTCTCCGCCTTGATGAACCTTTATCACATTTAACAGTTGTGTGTGTATATATATATTTCTTTTAGCACAAATAAATACTCATCTTTACTATGACTTATGCAAGTCACATCACCGATATAATATATGCCGACTCTTTTGTCCGATGTACTCCGATATAATAAATTCCCACCAATTATGGTACAATATTATGCAATATTTTACTTTACTGCCTTCATTTTCTGTTTCCAGGTGGTGAAAATGATGATCATCGTAGTGGTGACCTTTGCCATCTGCTGGCTGCCATACCATGTATATTTCCTGGCTACAGGATGGAACAAGGAACTGCTTAGATCGAAGTTCATTCAACAGATCTATCTGTCTGTCATGTGGCTTGCCATGAGCCCCACAATGTACAATCCCATTATTTACTGCTGCCTGAACAGCAGGTAAGACTCGAGTGTCACAATAACAAAAGATTTATGACACAAATGTATTTTTGTATGTTGTTCCCACTTATAGTAGTATGAATAGGTCTCATCATGCAGTAATGGACACCCATGAGATGTTGCTTTTTTGTGAATAAATAGTACTCCTAAATCAATGATTGGAATGAAAGTGTCATTAATAATCAGTCAAAGTGAAAGACGGGGACATGAAAAAAGCTTCACTGAATTTCCTTTTTCAACAAAAGCTCTGAAAAACTCTAAGGTCCAAATCTTGACCCAAGATTTATTCCACGTGGTACATGAATTATTTGTTAATATAATAAATTAACATAGTATTTCTTTATATAGATATAAAATGAATTGGTGTATTTATACTGACATTTTAAAGGGATAGTTCTCCAAAAATGGCAAGTATGTCATTATTTCCACTTCTCCAAGTTGATTCAAACATATAATGCTGAAATTTAAAGTCATATTTTGGTATGACGTGGATAAGTAAATGATAAAAGAATGTCGATTTTTAGGTGCACTATTTCAACGCAACGTAAATTAATTTAAGCATAAATATTTGTTCTTCCTGTGCATAGATGGCAGGAAATAAGATATGCACTGAATGTCATGACAACGGCACAGAGATCATTAGAAACAACTTTAGAGCCACTTTTTTCCAAAGGTTTTAATTAAAGGAATGTTCCAGGTTCAATACAAGTTAGTCTGTATTGACATCATCCTTGATGTGTCATCGATCACCACAGAAGAACATTTAGACTTATCCTTTAGTTTACAAAAACTAGCAAAAGTCCTCTTTACAGCAATGCACTAATAATGGAAGTCACTCAGGCCAATGCTTCTATTAAAATTAGCATTGTTAAAAAAAAAAGTAAAGCAAAAAAACATTATACGTAAGATATGTTTACATACATGTTTTCAACTCCTATCATGACCATTTAAACCCATTAAAACCAACCAGAAAACGACTAAGAAAAAATCACAAGAAATATTTGTGATGCGTAATTTGAAATTAATATTTAAGAATTATTTAAGATGAAAAACATTATGTTTGCCCGGTTGAACATGTACTGTGAAACACACATCATTCCTTTCATTTCATGGCCATACAAAATCATTGGCAGGAAATGTCTTTCTCAGGTTTATTTAAAAGCTCACTGTACCATACTGTGAGAGCATGTCTGTACATTTAAGCTCCCCATAAAATATAGCTAATGACCTTTATACGCTCTGCAGCCTTTTTTTTTTTTTTTGAGCACTCTACCAGTTGTAGCCTGGCAACCACTGCTATCCACCATTAACTTGATCAGGCTGGGACAGCCATAGCATTGACTTTATGTAAATGCACCTCAGATGGAAAACATAGCTAAAATGCAAGACTGGATAATAAATAATCCACATCTAATTTCTTCAGGTCCAATTTGGCTTAGTTTGCAATGACACCAGTACCAGAGCATAACAATTTGCAACCATATGCTATTCAATAACCGGAAAACTAGACATGGCAGGATCCTTATCAATCAATGAGCTGAATATTGTGGGTGAAATAACTGCTGTTTAATGTACCTGACAGTATTTGATTATTAAAAATACATGGCTAAGCTTGTTATGCTGGCAGTAGCCTCTGACACCTAACCTGTGATACTGGTTTTCTCTTTATCCTTTGCAGTTACTCGTACTAAACAAATTGATTTAATGGCGTTTGGTCATTTGCAAAGGTATTTAAACCCTGTTTCCACCTCAGAGTAAAAAAATAAAAAAGTAATTGTGAGATAATGGGCCCCATCATACACCCGGCACATTGCGGCGCAGGCGTGACGCAAGTGTTTGCTAAGTTCAGTGTTTGCTATAAAACAAGGTGTGTTCAGGCGCATTGTTGGCACGTTGCTATTTTGAGGCAACTGAAATAGACTGCAGTATTTTTTTGGTTATTTAAAGAGCGTGTTAGTAATGTGCGCCTATAGGTGGGTCCAACACACGCATACACTCTGCTTATTACACACACAGGGATGTGCAGCAGCACACAAACTAGCCGAATATTAAAAATAAAAGGATTACAATGTAAAACACACAAATTACTCATTGAGAGAATAGGGACAACCCTTTTAGACCATGCGACTGGCGTGACGACCATTTTTTTCTGTGCGCTTTAGACTATGCGCTTAGATCGTTCAAAATAGGGACCAAAGTTTAACATAAGAAATAAAGTCACATTGTGAGATAAAAATTTGTAGTTGCAACATATGAAATTAAGTTGCAATTGAAAGTGAGAGATAAAATCCTGCAATGTGCAATTAATATGCCCTTTTTGCCCATAGATTTGTTCAGTTTTTAATTCATGTTTTGTGTTTATTCTCGTCTTGGCGCAGGTTTCGGGCCGGCTTTAAACAGGTTTTCCGCTGGTGCCCGTTTGTGAGGGTTTCTGACTACGACGAGCTTGAGCTGCGGGCCATGCGGCATAAAGTAGCGCGCCAGAGCAGCATGTACACGCTCTCACGAATGGAGACCACTGTTGTCGCTGTGTGTGATTCCTCAGAGCCAACCGCCCACCCAGGCCGGAAGAGCCTTCTCAACCACCAGCACAACGGCTGCTCCAACCCGGCCAAGAGCAAAGAAGTAACGTATATGCAAAGCGACCCGAAGGAGGAATTCTGTTGAGGTGGACTTTTGATGTAAGATTCACACTGAAGTATCAAGCACAGCCATTTTAACGAACCTCATTGCAAGGGTGTGATGAGAAGTCATATCTTGAATTAAATATGCTAATGTGTGACACACACACACAACAGCGTCCTCATATAGTCATTTTTCGAGAACTGTGTTTCATGGAACATGCCTGGTGTGCTTTGCCTTGAAAACTTGAGAGTCGCCCCCAGCACTCATCATCACAAAGACCAATATTGTCCAACATCTGAGGAGCACTTTGTCTGTACCAGAAATTGTAGATAGAGGTTGCCCTTTGATGCCAATCAGGTACTGTTTTCTTTCATCATGTGGTTAGCAAGGTTAGCATGCTACATGAATGCCAAAGGTCCGATTTGATTTTACCTTGAGGCTGAACGCTCAATTTTTGTTAAAATATGTCATGCCTTAAATGGTTTATCCTGAGCAGTGTGAGTAGGTGAGTTTCCAGCACAATGGCAACTTGGCTGAATTGTGAAGTAAAATTTGTGAGCTTCATATTCTCTCTCATTTAATTTAAAACATTGGTTACACTTTTATTACACCTTTATTTTAAGGTGACATAGTTACATTGTACTTCTAAGTACTGAATAATATTTTAAATTAACTACATGTACTTACTATAAAGTTAGGGGTTTGGTTTAGGGTTAGTTGCTTGTAATTATGCTTAATTTACTGTTATTACTATAGTGAGTACATGTACTAATTTTACCTGTTACCAAAATCATTAATTTAACTGATAAATCTCAGGTTATCAGTTAAATGATTGATTTTGGTAACAGGTAACAGGTAAAACCAATTGTGCATCAATTGAAGATAGAGGCAGTTATTGGAATATCATGCTACTTACTAGTGCAGTTTGTATGCATATTTTCAGTTTGCATGGAATAACTGAATGAACTACTCAGAGTGCACTGTGTGGGATACTCTATTCCAAAATGCAATGTGCATGACTTTTCATGACCTTTCATTTCAAAGATCCAGCTGTGTTTTTTGTTGTTACGTTGCTTCATTGATCTGTTGATCAAATTTTTATGTTTCTTTGATAACTGGAAGCTACTTGCTGAATTAAACATGCACAGAGCAATGTAGCACGCTGCTCTTTGAAATGTGTGCATAACATGTACTGCTGTTGCACATCCTATTTTTAAAATATATATGCAGCATACAGTGCTGCAGTAGATTTGGTCAACCAATGCTGTATTTAGTTGATCAAAAATACACTAAACAGTAATATTGTGAAATATTATAACAATTTAAAATAACTGATGTAATGATGTATTTTAATATATTCAAAAACATTATTTTTTCATGTGATGGCAAAACAGCCATTACTCCAGTCTTAGTGTCACATGATCCTTCAGAAATCATTCTAAAGGCTAATTCACACATACTACAGATGGCAACAGACACTTCGTCAGGTTTCGTCTGATAAATATGTTACCCCTGACGGTGTCAGTTTACATCTGTCGGAGTTTGTTTTTGCCGATTGAACATACTGAATCTGCGCTTGTCGGGTCGTGGAATGTCTGGGAAATGACGCACTGTAATTTGGTGATTGTCTGCGTTGGTCAGCATCTATCGGTGCAGTGTGAATTGATCTTCAAGAAACTATTAATTTGTTTAAAACATCTTACTGACTCAAAACTTTTCAAAGGAAGTGTACATAATATACTTTTTTTTATGATAGCAAATAGTATGCTGGCTGGAACGTAATTGAAATGCTTAAATGTGCTCTAAGCGATGTCGGGTCGTTTAAAGTATTGTCAAACAAACCGGAGGCTAGCTAGACCCTCTCTCCTCCTCATCTGCGCACTAACCCCCCAAACCCCACCCCCAAATCCTTCTTGTCGGTTATTGGCTGGAGCAGTTTGTTATGTTTCGTGGTGCGGGTTAGCCCAGTTTGTTTTTGTTGCCGTTTGTGGAGCCTGGGGTGTCTGCAGAGACCGTGTTTTTTTACAGTGTGTTCAGGGGACAGGCAGCTAGCGGATAGTGAGGAGATGTTTGCTGTATGTGACAAAAAATGTTTTGGCCTAAAAAACACGTGACATCGCTTAGAGCACCTTTAAGTGAAATGAACTTTCATTTTATTCCAAATTCACTGACACTATCTAAAAAAAGAAGCTAATTGTATATTATCCATTGACATGGCTGTAAACCTACTGATCTGGTTAGTTAATTGGCCAATAATCTAGATACTACGAATATTGCTAGTGTAGGCCTTTCCACTCGTGGAAACGTAATGATATATCGTGGCCAAGATCATATTGCCAAGGTAATGGCATCCTTATGTTGCGGCCACACGATGTGAAGTCATGGCCTCGAAATGTTGAGGGAACAACATTTTTCTCATGGCCAAGATTTTAATGTGTAAACATTATAGTGTCAACAAAGCCAGGTTTTAGTTAACCTAAGTTAGGTAAGCCACAAAGATTGAAACTGGTGTGATTTATCTGGCCTGTTAGATTTCATTGGTATTGCATCATTACTTGTAATATTATAATTTGATCAACCATATTATCAGTTCCCACAACAGACCAACACCTCAAACTTAGATTCATTCATCCATAATACTCTTTTCTTATCATTTACTTCCCAATCTTTGAGTTATTTTGTCTATTCTACCCCATGCTTCTTATTTTTCTCATTTTTAGGCATTTTCTTTGAAACTCTGCAAGCCAAGCTGGTGTTTCCTGTGTACTCTTCAATGAAGGTTCCAGCTGAGCACCAGTCAGGGGTCGGTTTCTCAAACTAGAGACTGTGATGTGTTTGTCCTCTTGTTGCTGTGCATTGGGGCTATCCACTTTCTGTCCTGGTTAGATTCAGTTTTCTTTCTTCATTAAAGACAGTAGACATGGAACAGCCTTCATTTCTCAAAAGAACAGACTGAGGAGTTTCTAGAAAAAATATGTTTGTGTTTGGCCATTTCTAAAGCAAAACATATTATAAATTATATTATTATATTCAACCAAGTATAATTCAGCAACAGTAAAAAAATACATTGTATTACATTTTCCACTCTTCATTGAGCAGCACAGACATGTGCAATAATAAGAAATAAGAAGTAATAAGAAATAAGAATAATAAGAAATGTTTCTTCATAACTAAATAAGCACATTTAAATGGTTTCTTAAAAATTTATGTAACAAAAAACTGGAGTAATGGTTTTGCATGAATCAAGTAAAATTTCAAATTATTTAAAAAAGTTTTAATAATTTTAATAGTTAAAATAAATAATGTTTGTTGTCAGTTTTATTGTGTTGTTGCACCTCATTGTAGTCTTGTAAAATAAAGTAAATATATAAATAAATACAAGGTTAAAGATAAAAGGTTTTGCTTAAAATGGAGGAAAGCATTTTCATACCTGGGAGTCTTTGCTTGTCTGACCTCGGAGTGGTTCAAGTGCCCCGTTTAAATGGTTGTCTTATCTTGTCCTTGGGTTGTTTTTCAGCGTTTTTCATGATATGCTCCTAGTCTATGCTCTTGCTTTGTCTTTTTACTTTATGCTGTGTTACGGGAATCTAGGAATCATATGGTTAAACATGTTATAATTCACCCAAAAATGAAAATTGTCACCATTTACTCACCCTTGTGTCACTCCAAATCTGAATTACTTTCTTATGCGCAACACAGTTTCCATTGACTTGCATGGACATAAAAGAGACATTTCTCAAAATATCTTCTTTTATGTTCCAGAGAAGAAAGAAAGTTTGTAACAACATGAGGGTGGATTAATGTTTTATATTGTCATTTTGGGTATGCTCTCTTAGTATAGATTTGCAGAGATCATACTCCCAGTGAAAGGTTCTCCAGCAGAGGATATATTTTCCTCAATGAAGGGAATTTTCCTCCATTTCCTTCATTTTACCCATTTAGAAGCAATCGCTCAGCAATCCACCACTAATAAACACAAGACAAGATCTATAGCTGGTCTAGCCTCTGCCATTGATCGGTCAAGCCCGAGGAGTGCTGGTCACAAACTTGAACTTTTTAGTTGTTCGTTGGAAAACATGTCTGGAGGCCTTGGTATGCTCACCCTCACTGCACCACGAATTGCAAGTTAAATGGATTTTTTTCCAGGTGAGGAAAGCCAGCTGTGGCCCTTCAGATAAACATGACCTCTTCTCACAGTGTGCATGCGTGTGCTCTTAGACATATGCATTAATGCATGCATGAATGCTGCATATATTCATCATAATATAGTGATTTTTTTTAATTGATGTGTTTTTAAATGTTTGTGTTCTTATTATGCATTTTTGTGACACTTTGCGTCATTGTCATGGTAAATTTATGTATGTTAGATTTTAATGTGCGCATTGCCATAATGAAAGTATGCCTAATATAAACTAATAAAAGCAGCAAATCATATTTGAAATATTTCTGTAGGATCATGTGACACTGAAGACTGGAGTAATGATGCTGGAAAATCAGCTTTGCCAACACAGGAATAAATTACATTTAAACAAAAATATAAAATTAAAAAAAATGTATTTTAAATTTTAATCATATTTTACAATGTTACTGTTTTTACTTAATTTTTAGTCAAATAAATGCAGCCTAAGTGAACCCCAAACTTTTAGTGTGCATTTCACTGTATAAATAAACGTTAAAAAATCATCCATTTAAAAAGTAATTAAGGTTTTATGCCTTTATGAACATGGACTCTATAACTTATGTTCAAATCATATAGGTTAACGAATAACACATAGATGAAGAGACAATATCAAAGAACATCAACTTTGTCTTTTGATGTTCTTTGAACAAAGCACGTCTGGCATTTTTGTGGCCTGGTTTCTTGTCTCGTATCAGCTGTTTCAAACACTTGCACATGTCCTTTAAGTGACTGTTTCGAATCTTTTATTTCTTGCCTTTGTTTCAGTGTTAATTTTGTTGATGTTTAGGATATTGCATAGCCGCATCGCTGTTTTAGACAAGCCTTTAACAGATGTTCTTGTAAATAGGACAATTCACCTGCCTAGTGAATGTGCTGAGACCATTTGAAAGTATTAACCATGAATGTAAATCATCATGGACATATTTTGATAGTGTCGTACATTCCTAGTATCTCTAAACAATAACAACAAATGACTGATCACGCCATTATTAACTCCCAGTAGTCTGATTGAACCATGGAGAATGTGTCAAACGTGTCAAAGCATGTCCTTATTGCCTTAACAGTGTGTTTCTAAAATTCACAAGTGTTTTGTATGTTAAAAAATGCTCTAAATGTCCTTAATGGAACGCATTCAGCAACAACTGTATGTCATAGTTTGGCATGTCTTTCGTTGATTCCATAGTATACAGACACATAATTTGTTTTCTTTCTTTCTTTTATTTTCTTTTTTTACAAGTATACCTAATTGTGCTGTACATTAATGATCTGTTTGAGGTCTGACGAGACATTGCGGCTTTACGTGAGCCGTTCCTAATAATAATTTAACACAAGGATATTTTGCTTTACTAGTGTAGTGTAAATATAACACTGTGTACTTGTGGAAAATATTTGTGCAGGTTCTTACGTGTATTAACTAAAGGGTATTATATTATAACTAGATTTTACATTCAAATAAAAAAAATGATTGTATAATTATCATTCAAAAAATGATATGCACATATATTAGTATGCTTTATTGATAGCTTCTAGCAAATTAGCATTTGAACAATGTTTCAGCTACTGCTTTCTTGTATAAACAAGCATCCATTGCCATTTTCCTAGATGAAATTACTATACTGTTTACAAGCATTCATATTTTTAGGGGAGGATAACAAAAAAAAAACTGGGACAAAACTGTCTATTATGTTGGACATGCACAATAGCTTTGATGTTGTCTGATCTTGCACATGATAGTTATTAATTAGTGTAATGTTTACTGTGATTCTTAACTTTTTTTTGTTTGTTTGTTTAATGTGTTTAAAAACTCTGTACTGCCAGTTATATTTTATATTTTATGTTAACTCTTGTACAAGTATTGTAATTGCCAAACTGTGATTCATAGAAATAAATGTGTTCAAATGCTTTTAAAATGACAAATGTGAGTTTCCAGGCCTCATCAATTGACATCCATGTCAAAAAGCTATTTTGAAAGGAAATAATTGCCTCTGCTGTTACTCAAGTTGAAATAGGGTCGGCTGAGCAATATAAACAGAAATCCCCTCTGGAATCAATATGTTCGTGATTCGTCGTAGCTGAGGAGGTGTAGTTCTGAACCACTGATTTACACTCATCTTGAGGCACTAGATGGAGTACTTTAAGAATAGTTCAGCATCAGTCATGTGTGCACGGGATTTTTACTAAATCCGGTGTAACTCAAATGAGACTAATCCCTAACCCCCTCTGATAACACTTGTGGTGTATCTTTTTTCACTCAGAGATACTCTCTCCTGACTTGCTCTATTTGCCATCGAATGTTCCCACACTAAAATTACGTGAGTTTACCATTGCTCACCAAACAGTGTAGCCACCAAGATTTAACACACTGAACTGTTACGAACCGCAAGAATTATATGCATTGGTTAATCTGTGATGATGAATTTCAGAGGCCCTGGAAATGGTCAGGTTAATATTGAGGGGATAAACCTTATCACAACATTTCCATCTCTATATGAGGGCAAACTCTACTGTAAAGGTAAAAAAGAGAAGAGCTATAGCCAAGATAAAATGGAAATGTTCTGTGCAGCACAGCATAGTTCAAAACCCTCTAAAATAAGTTAAAGGAGCTGGCAGAATTTAATTGATCCCTCAGTTGATCCCTGACCAATTTATATCATATTCTTATTCACAGATAAAAGCACTGTTATATACTGTTCTGAGACACAAAGGTTGAGGATCCAAATGCAGTTTATTTGAGTAATCCAGAATTGTAATCAAACACAGGCAAAGGGTGAAGCACAGGAAGGCATTCCAAACAAACAAACAGGGGTCAGAGGCAAAAAGGGAATCAAAGAAAGAAACTCCAAGAACAAAAATCCCCAAATCCTAAGAACCAAGAACCAAGGAGAATGCTCAGAGATGCAGTGCAACAACATACAAGACTTAGCAGGGAATGAAAGTGAAAACCAGGCTATTATAGGGTGAGTTAAACAAGGTATTGAGACACAGATGGATGCAATCAAGGATGATGAGTCCAGGCAGAGATTTATGGGAAATGTAGTTTCATTAGGGAATGACAATAGTCTGGGGTGGAGTGCCCTCTGGTGGTAATGATGGGCACTCTCACTGGTAATCGTGACAAGCACAAGTAGAGTTGCCTGAGTTTCTTGGAACCAGGAGCTAATGATCCATTAAAGGTGACCCAATTTCACTTACAAATTACACAAAAAGAAATGGCTGTGAAAAATGTTTAGTCGGGCAACCTAAAATGTGCTTCATGTGTTAAAAATAATTTTTTTACTTTTTAAAAAAAAATTGGTTTATGTCAAAAAAGATTATAATGCCTTAATTTTTGTTTACTCAAAAGCAATTTTAAGAATTAGTTCAGTTAGAAATAGATTAAAAAGTATGCTTCAGTCCTCCATTTGATTTCTGTAAAATCAGGTGATTGCAAGGTTTTGAAAAAAGAAATTTTGTTTTTCTATAATGATGTCAAATTTAAAATACGGTAGCCTGTATTATAAATGTACTTATTACATTATATATACAAATATATATTTTTATTTTTTTATCCAGAAATGAAAATGGGCATACAAACTTTTTATACTCTTAATATAGAATTAGGTCACTACCTTCACACTTTATCACGAGAAACAATGCATAACGCACACACAAGAAACCCCCCCACTGTGAATTACTTCCTTTTGAAAAAAAAAAAATCTGTCTTTTGATTAATTGATATACTACAATGCATCATGTTTAATATTTTTCAGTGTCTCAATGTTGGTTTCCTGTGACGACTGATATGCGTCATAATTGCCTTTAATTATACAAACATAAAGATTAAACATAAAATTCAACACTTTACTCACACAAGTTTGCTGCTACACTACTATCGTGCGCACATTACGCATCGCAAAGATTAAGCGTAGTGTTAGTTCTGGCAGGTCACGTTAGTCAAGCTCGTATCAGCTGACTCTCAGCTGATTCACGTCTACCTATAGGAATACAACGCTTACAACACTGTATACAGTACATATATAAGCTCCTTCAGTATTACCAGCAGCTATTGTGTTTCTTAGGAGTTAATTACCTTCCTCCATCCCCAGCTCCTCCTCTCTTCCTGTCAGTATTTGGCCTTCTGAGTGCCCTTTGAATCAGAATAAATTCTCGAATTATGCTGTACTTTAAAATCTTGAATGTTGACGCTGAATGAAACGCAGAACAGAACTATACCGCCAATCCTAACTGTAGGCTAACTGTCAATCGTATTTGACGATAGTGGTCCTGACAGAACTGTTTTTTTTTGTGCAATTGCATCGTTTGTGCAAGAGCCGGGAAAACACCGACAATTGAACTGTTGCTTTAAACAAATACTCTAAGAAGATATAAAATACTAATAAAATTGTAGAAGACGCCAGTGGAAACCAAAAAAAAACGGATATGCGAGGTGATAAAAAACGTTACTCGCGACCATATACATCAAGTATGGAAAGGATATAATGAAACAATTCTGTGCTGTCCTCTATGGAAGATTGTTTCCACCACAGAATAAAAAAATAAAAAAGGTAATTGCAACTTTTTAACTCACAAATCTGACTTTTTTTCTCGCAATTGCAAGTTTACATCTGGCAATTCTAACTTTTTATCTCAGAACTGCGTGATATAAAGTCACAAGTGCGAGTTATGAGTATAAATTGCAAAATATAAACTCACAATTGCGAGAATAAAAGGCAGCATTGTGCGATATGAACACAATTGTGAGAGAAAAGTCTGAATTGCTAGTTTATTTCACGCGATTGCGAGTTTATATCACGCAATTCTGACTTTATAACTCACAATTCTGAGAAAAAAGTCACAATTATCTTTTAAAAAGTTTTTTTCTGTGGTGTAAACAAGCTTCCATAGTCCTCTGCATGTCAGATGAAGCATTGCCAAGCAGTTGTTGTGCGCATGCGGCAAACGTGTCCGTAAGCCTACCTACAGTATACGAGTTCAACACATAATGGTGGGCAGAAAGATAAAGCATAGCTTACCCAGGTAAAATGTCACGTTATAATTTCATAGGGTATGCAAGATTTATAGTTTGCTGAAGAAATCATTTCAATAAACACCAACAAAAAACTGTTAATAATATACAATATATCAAGTTGATGAAACTGCCTTTATGACAAACACAGAACAAATATAATAGCTGGATGATGTTCATGGTATTCTAAGAAATGGGAAGAAATGTAAGACACAAGCAAGTAGAGGATATAAACTCCAAAGGACCACTACAAGTGCAAGCTGGTTGATCTAAACCTTCACTTCACAAGAGCCACACAAGAACTCAATCAATTTGTCCTTAGGTCATAACTGATTTATTGCATGCAGCATTCTACTTCATGATCATGCCCCAAAACTGCATACTTGGTGCGATAACGTACTCTGTTACTAATGTACTCGGTTACTAACGTAACCTCGGTTCCCTGAGAGTAGGGAATGAGTATTGCATAGCTATACACAGTGGGAAAACGTCTTGGTTACGTATGGTAACCCTCGTTCCCTGAGGGAGGGAACAGAGACGTAGGTCATGACTGACCAATAGGAATCTCGCTAGAGAAGCCAATCTACTTCGAGTGTAAAACAAGCCAATACACTTTGGCGTGCATTCATTTGCATCAGCTGCGCGGACTCGCAGCGCGGGTATATAACGAGCAGCTCTTGCAATTGCACTTCAGTTTTTTGCTGAGAAGTCAACCTGATGAGCTGGCCGCCCCGGCAGGTGGCAGCAGATGTGGCGACGGGACCTAGGTCTCCGTTCCTTCCTTCAGGGAACGAGGGTTACCATATGTAACCGAGACGTTCCCTATTTGGTCAGTCACTACAACGTAGGTCATGACTGACCAATAGGAATCCCTACCAAAGCTCCACAGCCTCTGAACCCCATCCAGCGCCCCGTGCAAGCCTCTACACCTTCTTGCCTGTAAGGACAATAGGAGGAGGCTTACACATAGTGTTTCTGTCACTGTTGTTCCGTGATAACCCATTCAGTGAGATATTGGATAACACTGGGAAAAAGTGCCCTTTCTGTTTAGGAAGGAGAATGCTGCGGATGCCACTTCTTAAAAGAGTTATGGAGAAAGACACGGGCTTCCGTCTTAGGAGCAGCCGTGGAGAATATACGCATATGGGATCCCCGTAGGGTCACACATATGGAACCCAGCCCAGATCAGGTTCTCAAGGATTCAACGGATAAAGGCTTGGCACCGGACACTCCGCCATGTCTGGGCCGAGGGTATTGTAGGACTCGACAGGTTTTTCGCTCTGGAGCAATAAGTGTGCACAGTATGGTGCAGCAAGCCGACAGAGCCGGACCTCTCGGTGCTTCTACCAGTTTAGGGTGAAAACGGGAGGAGACCGGCTCTACACGTAGGCTATAATATCTAGCAAACATGTTAGGTGTCGCCCAGCCCACAGCTCTACAGATATCTGTTGGCGAGGAGCCACGTGCCAGTGCCCAGGAGGATGCAACGCCTCTTGTGGAGTGTGTATGCACCCTGAGCGGGCAGGGGACGCCTTGTGCTTGGTAAGCCAAAGTGATGGCATCCACTATCCAGTGAGCCAACCTCTGCTTGGAGACAGCCTTTCCCTTCTGCTGGCCTCCATAACAGACAAAGAGCTGGTCTGAGGTTCTGAGACTTTGAGTTCTGTCCACGTACAGACGCAAACTGCGAACGGGACAGAGCAGAGTCAGGGCTGGGTCTGCCATCTCCAAAGGCAGCACTTGCAGGTTCACTACCTGGTCCCTGAAGGGAGGGGTAGGAACCTTGGGGGCATATAGCCAGGCCGGGTGACAACCATTAATACCATATGGTTGTCACCCGGCCCGAACTCTAGGCATGATTCATCGACCGAAAATGCGTGCAGGTCTCCTACCCTCTTGACAAAGGCCAGTGCAACCAGTAGCAGAGTCTTCATGGAAAGAAGCTTTAAGTCTACTGAATGCAAAGGCTCAAAGGGAGCATCCTGAAGTGCTCGAAGCACCAGGGAAAGGTCCCAAGAGGGTATGGAGGGGGGTCGAGGAGGATTTAATCATTTCGCCCCCCTAAGAAACCTGACGACCAGGTCGTGCTTTCCAACTGTTTTTCCATCTATGTGGTCGTGATATGCTGAAATAGCTGCAGCATGTACTTTAAGGGTGGAGGGAGACAGCCTTCGCTCCAACCCTTGCTGCAAGAAGGAAAGCACAGACCCTATCGGACATTTTCGGGGGTCTTCTCGGCGATAAGAACACCATTTCGACAAACGGGTTCCACTTCAGGGCGTAAACACGTCTCGTGGACGGCACCCGTGCTGAAGTGATGGTGTTAAGTACCTCTGACTTACCACCTAGAACCTCCGCGTCCCGCCCAGGGACCAGACATGGAGTTTCCAGAGGTCTGGATGCGGGTGCCTTAGGGTGCCCCTTCTCTGAGACAGAAGATCCTTCCTCAGAGGAATGGGCCAGGGAGGGACCGTCACAAGGACCATGAGTTCTGGGAACCAAGTCCGAGTGGGCCAATATGGAGCCACCAGAAGGACCTGCTCCTCGTCCTCCCTGACTTTGCACAGTGTCTGCGCAAGTAGGCTCACTGAGGGAAATGCATATTTGCAGAGGCCCTGGGGCCAGCTGTGTGCCAGTGCGTCCATGCCGAGTGTTCCCTCGGTCAGGGAGTAAAACAGTGGGAGGTCTCTGAGGAGGCAAACAGATTTACCTGAGCCTCCCCGAACTCTCGCCGGGGACATACATGGCACGAAGCAACCTCAGATGCTTCTGACTCCAGAGGAGGAGATGGCGAGTGAGTTGCGACATGCGATGGGAGTGTAGACCACCTTGTCAGTTGATGTACGCAATGGTCACAGTGTTGTCCGTATGGACCCGCATGTCCCTGCCCTGTAGCGGCCTTTTCAAGTGGCTCAGAGCAAGATGTACTGCTAGCAACTTGAGGCAATTGATGAGCCAATTAGGGGTGTAAATATGAATTGATTCGTATCGTTCCATCGATTATACAGCCCACGATTCAATGCATCGATGCGTCCACAAGAGTATCGATTAATGTGTTTATTTTGCCGCCTGTCTGTTCGCGTGTCTATTTTCAGCTTCCGCTCCGACATATGCATACAACCTACTCCTAAGCTGCGGGTGGCGCTTACCTCATTATTGTCTTCTACTTCACACCGCTTCACACGCGTTACTTACGTTTCACAGTCAATCTATGTCCACACACATTGTTGAGTCTGACTTTCAAGAGTGATGGAACCGTCAGAGCAAGCTGGCAATGAAAGTGAAATGTTACACACTCCAGTCGGCGTCAAGTCATGGGTGTGGAAGTATTTTGGCTTCAGGAAAACAGATGAAGCAGTGGTAAGAGATGTTGCCGTTTGCAAAGAGAAAGACTGATATAGTGTAACGATGCGAGGCCGGTGGCGAGTGTTTATGAACGTGACCTGTGAGACGCACCGGTCTCGCATCTCTCACGGAGGAGCGAAGACGCGAGACCGGTGCGTCTCACAGTGACGTTCATTCATTAACACTCACGCCACCGGCCTCGCGCCGTTCTCTCACTTCCCTCCTCGTCCTGCTCGCCACAAATAGACCTTCTGTTTCTGTATTCTCAATAAAAGGCAAATTATTAATTTTTTTGTTGATTTATTTGAAACTTACTAATAGATATCTTTTAAAAATATCTAGTATTGAATCGTATCGAATCGAATCAAATCGTATCCTTGGAAATTCTGAAGTATCTAAAATAATCGAATCGTTGGCTTAAGAAATCGGTATCGTATCAAATTGTCATTAAGGCTGCGATTTACACCCCTAGTGCCAATGCAGTTGGGGGTCCGTCCACACCCCTGACACTGCATGCACGTTTACGTGGCACCCCAGCCGGTGGCAGAGGCATCTGTGAATACCTGTTCCAAGGGGACTCCTGCCCGCAGGAACGAGGGATCTGACAACGGGCTGAAGGTCTGGTGGCACACCGGTGTGATTGCCACCCGGTGAGTGCCATGATGCCACGCCCATCTTGGGAATCGGCCGTGCAGCTAGTGCTGAAGCGGTCTCATATGAAGCAGGCCGAGTGGGGTTACCGCTGCTGTCGCTGCCATATGCCCCAGGAGCCTCTGAAAGAATTTCAGTGGGACCGCCGTCCTGCCTTTGAACGTGGTCAAGCATTTAAGGACCGACTGAGCATGCTGCTCTGTGAGGCGCGCTGTCTGTGCGACTGAATCCAACTCCATACCGAGAAAAGAGATCCTCTGCAAGGGGGACAGTTTGCTCTTTTCCCAGTTGACCTGAAGACCCAACTGCCATCAAGGATAGTGAGGGAGGAGGAGCCACCAAGATGGTTTCTGGCAGTTAAAGGTACCGTCCACGTCCCTGTGAGCTCCTTGTGCACTTCCGGGAAGAAAGGCACTGGGCTGGGTTGCTGAGAACCAGTGCAAGCCGACCCGAGATACCATTCATCCAGTCTCGAGGGCTCGGGACATGGTGGAGGGTTCCACACGAGCCGGATCCTGTTGGCGCCCGGGAAAGTATGGCCATCATCTCTGGGTCAGACTCGGGCACAGCTGGCACACCCAAAGGAGGCAGCGGGTCCGAGCCGTCTGTGCACCTGTCTGTGCACGGTCTCTCTCACGCTGGTCTTACCAGCTGTAAAAACAGCTTTTGAGCGCTCTCAGGCACACCTTACCAGCTGTAAAAACAGCTTTTGAGCGCTTTCAGAGGCGCACCTTACCAGCTGTTATAACAGCTTTTTTTGCTTTGCTCAAAAAAGGAAAACAAAAAAAGGAGAGATAGAGAAAAAAATGTTCACGCTGCTGCGCCGTCATGCCCACACCAAAGTGAAGAGGTCCGTTGTAAAAGGCTTGTCTTCTCAGATTCACTCTTGAAAACAGCATCGAAATGTTGGCTCCGAAGCAAAAAACTGAAGTGCAATTGCAGCAGCTGCTCGTTATATACCCGTGCTACGAGGCCGCACATTTGCATTGGCGTGCAAACGATTGCACGCCAATGTGTATTGGCTTGTTTTAGTTTCACTCGAAGTAGATTGGCCTCTCTAGCGAGATTCCTATTGGTCAGTCATGACCTACGTTGCAGTGACTGACCGAATAGGGAACTCCTTTTCTCAAGAATATTGAAGCCATTATTTTAAAACGCAGTGCAGCTGCACAGCGAGCACAGAGCAGAGTGTCTAGCTTGCTCATTGGGTGTGCTGCGGCAATTGCACAAACCTATAGCGACGTGGGTGAGACGCGCGAACCAATCAGGCCGCTTCGCGCCCAGGGTGCATCAGAACCAGCCAGAATGGGCGTGGCTTATGTCTATATAACCAGACCATTTCGCCATAGAATCAGGTTAAATCGACTGAAGCGATAGCACCTGAGCCAAGCGTAATGGCACGGCAGGCTACGCACTACTCGTGCCCTACTCTCAGGGAACCGAGGTTACGTTAGTAACCGAGTGAGCGAGCTACACGCTCTGCTCGGTGCTCGCTGTGCAGCTGCACTGCGTTTTAAAGTAATGGCTTCAATATTCTCGAGAAAATGAGTTTTCCCACTGCGTATAGCTGCGCAATAGTGGACGTTCTCGAAAGGGCACACTGTGGATGCGTCAGTTTTTTCCCTTGACAGCAGCCATAAAGACACAACAAACAGAGATTATTCATCTGCACAGCTTGAGGGCTGTTACTAATCAATGGAAGAATGTACAAAAGGAACACCACTGTGTTTGTGTGAGACGAGCAAAAAACTCCCATAAGGCATTTCTCCCTTTATTGGAAGTGACTCAACTGGGACACCTGATTCTCTGTGACTCCTTGCCCCACTTACCTGACAAAGACCTTGGATTTCATTTTGTATTCTCTCAGACCTTTTTTGCATGATAATTAATATGTAATTAAAACTAAAAAATGTATCATTAATATAATACAATGTAAAAAGTGGGTTGAAGACTAAAAAAAAAAAAAAAATCTTAATTTAAAAAAGAAAAAATATTGCACAAAGTTTTTTTTAGAAAAGCAACAGGATCTGATGAGTCATTAGCTACTCTATTTATAACATCCCCATGCATGTTGTTAATGTTTAAAGAAAGCACAGGATCCCAACACAATCTGTCTGTCGCCTGCTGTTAAACATGGCAGGGGACATGTAATGATATGGTGCTCTTGATCTCATGGGAGGTGTTTGATATGATGACTTTTTTATCAAATTTTGTTCAAGTAATATGATATTGCTTTACACTTACAGTACCAGGCACACTAATGTCCCCTTTTGGGATGATAACTATCATAAATTCCAGTGGAATGGGTTGTCATACACCTTATTGTTAACATTTAAATTGATGTTTAAACTATGCCGTGTTTCTTAAGGCTGTTATTAAATGCATTGTCCCATCATACGCACTTGTTTGGTAACTGTCCGTGGTCCTAATGTCATAATCATATGTTCAATGCAGCCACAGTAAATGGCCCTTACGAATTGATGAGATTGCTTGTTGACTGTTTTGTACGTTAGATTCAGTCCAGACATTCCAAAGAAGACTGCTGAATTGGACCATTTGCCCTTTCATTTTCTATCAGAATGATATGATCTCTGGAGCTTTTCCTCACAACCCCCAATGGAGATTTCAGGGACCGAGACACTTTTTCATCATGCTGATATAGTAGTCACCTTCACAGGGCTTGATTTGGCCCCCACTCTCTCATAGTCCAACAAATCACAAAAAAATGCTTCTGTCATAAATTCTGGGTGGCCAGTGGTGTAACATAGTCATTTTGGTCCTTCACATTTCTGTAATGTTAAATTATGCGCCAAGGGGGGTGGCTGGTTTTCGTAAGCCTGTTTGAAAATGTCATGGATACCTCATTTCTGGCTTTAGGCAAGGGGTTCAAATGATGTGAATTCAGTGTATGCCCAAAAGGAACAGTTGGAAATGGGGTCCCAGTCACCTCCATGCTCATCTACCCCCTGCTCCTGCATTCACGTCAGGGTGAGTATCACATATAGTTGTACTCTGTAACCAAATTTTCCATTGCGCAAAGCTGCACAAAGCACAGGCACAATGCAGCTGCATGGTTTGCTGTAGTTTGAATAGGAAGGCCTCTGCCACCAATACACTTGTTCTTTTGCACCTGTTGTCCTGAAGGTGGAAAAACATGAGTGATGGTGAGCATGTTACCCAAGCCTAATCCTTAATGATTAAATCTATTGTTTAAAATTCATGTGAACAATTCATCCATCTAAATGTTTCATTGTTTTATTTGTATTTTCTTTTACCTCTTAATGATTCATCAAAATGCCATAACTCAATCTGAAAATGACTACTCATTTAGTCCGCTTAAACCCCGCTCCCATCACCTGGAAGCTTGCATTCATTTTTAAGTGTAACACCCACATCTCACAATCCAATCAACCATTGATGGATAGGACCACATTCCCGCATTCAATTTATTTATAAACTATTTTAATGCACGACGTGGAGGCAAAGAACCAGAGTGAAAGATTCTGTGCTCATGGATGTTTCTGTGTGTGCGCAGCCTTATCTCCGAGTGACTTCTGCGTGTGTGTGCTTCAATGAAAACAGAGCAAGTGACGTGCGTGTATGTGCTTCAATGAAAACAGCGCATCAAAATAGAACGGTGATTAAACCGTCTTGAAACTACCGGTACAGTAAATGGTTCTATTGCACACCTTCGGAAGGTGACCTTGCAGCCAATCAGAATCAAGTATTCAGACAGAGCATATGAGCATTGATTATACCAGTTTTTTTTCTTTTCTTTTTTATGAGGGGGATGATACTGACTACTCTAAAATATGAATGGGTTAAATAAAAATAAAAAATAAGAATGGTTGGTATCTTCGGTATCTTTAAGAATGGAAGTTAAAGAATTAGTTTGCACAAAAATGTTTCACATGTCTTTGTCCATACAGTGTAAGTCAATGGGGGACAAAACAGCATTTGACTGATTTTCTAAAATAATAAAATAAAAATAAATAAATACATTTAAGACATGTAACGAATTGAGGATTAGTAAACGATGAATACATATTCATTTTTGGGTGAACTATCCTTTTAAAATAGCCACTTGCCTTTTTGATACTCTTATGTTTGTTTTCTCTTTAATGTGCATTATCACCTTCTTTCACCATTCCATCAATTCCTGATGGATAAAATTAGGTCCCGTAAAACAATTAATGTTGAATTTTAGAGACAAGATGCCTGTTTTAATTTGTGTTAAGTCCAAAAGTTTCATCTCAGAGAAGAAAAGCATCTTTTGTAAACTTTTTCAAAAAAGGGCCTGTGGGGATCCCTCTTAAAATTGTCTCGCACCATGACATGTTTCGAGATAAAGAGTTGTCTTTTAGCTGCAGCAGAATTTGCCCTGCTTCTATCGCATACTGACTCTGGCTAACCTGGCATGCAGAGCCTCATCGAGATCTTACTGTTAGCAGTCATCCAAAAAGAAAAAAATGAATTAAAGTGGAGTGACAGACTGAAATTACACAATGAAGGACTGCTGGCAAAAAAAGATGAGACTAGGCTGTTTACTTGGAGTGTTCAACACTGCTCATGAAATGAAATAGGTGAAATTCAATTAAAGAATTTCACACATGAGGCTCTATAGATACTGATAGATACAATCTGTAATCAATTTCCCTGAATTATTCTATACGATTCTTCTGTGAAGCTTTGTTGTTATTTTGCAAATAAATAAATACTTCAACATTTCAACAATTAGATTAAATTTTATTAACAAAACCAAGCACAATAATGACACTTTTACTAATGCTTTTCGTGGTTTAATAAGTTTGATTTTTTTATAATGCTATTTGCAATCAGTACAAAAACAATAACACAAAACTTTAAAAAAATATGCATTTTAGATAGCGATTAATTGAAGTACATGCTAATTTGAACTCTGTCCCTAAATAGGCTTGAAAAACTAATATCCAGAAATCAATTTATTAATGAGTACAACATTAACAGAATGATAAAAGCGAGTAGTTTGATTTACACCAACTCATAACCTTTAATCATCTTTAATTTTAAATACAACACATATTACATTGGCATACTGTAAATAAAGAGATAGCTATGGCATGCATGGTTTAAGAGGCTTTGATGATTTCACTAGATGAAATGAGCATGATGGTCCCTCCTAAAAAAGACCTCACTGGTCTTTTTTAATCGGGTGTATGTCATGATAAGGGCCTTGATATCTCTGAACAGACTCCTCAGAATAGGTTAGATTTAAGCATGTCTTATGCCCTATTTGAGTTTACTAAGTTGAGCAAGAAATCAAAACTTCATAAAAGGGAGAATTGAGTGAGGGAGTTAGAGAGATGAGGAACATTTTGTATTTGCTTGCCACATATTTACTTTCCGAGTTTACAAGTCTCAAGACAGGATTTGCACGTATTTGCTTCAGATGCATGATTGTTCAAAACATGGAAGGGGAAATTCATGTTTGCTTATTTTCCTTCTGGTCACTGGAGAAAGAATCAAAGTCCTTGTAATGAAAATTTCTTTTAAGCATGAATGGTTTTCCCATAGGGCAAGGAGCTCAAACTTCCGGATTCATCTCGTCACAGCTTCTGCTCAGTTCGGCACTGAATCTTCCAGTGAAATTTATGATAAATCAATTCTTACCTCAATTATTTTTCAGATTTTGTCTGGATATTGGTTTCAGTTTCTTCCAAAACGTGTATGTGCGAGCTGTTGGTTTGGGAGCTTGCTGTGTTGTGGCAATGATTGAAGTATTAATTTTTCAGATCCATGGCTGCCTGACTTTCATGAAAAACAAGTAACTCAAAATCCAAAAGCAACACTAACAACAAAACCAATTTCCTCTCAAAGGTAATTCCAAGGTTATAAAAATATATAAAGAATAGGCACTCGAGAATTTAAGGAAAAATATAAAAAGCTAATTCCAAGGTTGTAATAAATCAAGTGAAAAACCCCATAGGCACTATAATAAAAATACCGTTGGCGTTGGGCTAATATTATTGCATTTGTGTATCATTTGAAAATGAGTAGGACTACAGCATATGGGTAAACGCATGAAAAAATATATATTTATTAACATTTCTGAACTTAAATTCTTTCAAAGTAAATCATATATTCATGCATGCTGTGTTGTACCTTTCTCTCATAAAGACCTTTTCAATAATCCACATTTGGTCATCTTGATCAGACTTGCAGCCATCTTTTCGTGAGCAGTGACTCATGGGGAGGTGTTTTTTCAGTAGAAAATTTCCTACATTAGAGTAGCCTACATGCCGGTTTTTCTTTTTGTGAAAATTGCAAGGCTTTTTAACAAAGAAATAGCTTTCAACTGAATGTTTGAATGTGACATTGATATTCATTTCAAGTGTTAAGGTTTATATTGTTGTTGTTGTTGTTGTTGTTGTTGTTAATAATAGCTATTTTTATTTTGGATAGGTGAATGTTTTTTTTTTACAACAAATATAGAAATAGAAATAAAATATAAAATTTTTAATTAACATGCAATATATGAATTTTAATATATGTACATCTAAAAAATTAATTCTTATCATCTGTGTACTAAAATACTCTGCAGACTTATCTAAAACAAATAGGCTATACACAGAGGTGGACAAAGTACACAACTTCCTTACTTGAGGGTTCTGATGTCAATCTAACGTTGGGTTCTGACGTCATTCTGACGTCCGGTTCAGACGTCAATCCAACGTCAAATTCTGACATCAACCCGATGCCGGGTTCTGACGTCAATGCGACTTTATTTTCCAACCAAAATCCAACGTCTGTCCAACGTAGGATGTTGATGGTTCTGACGTTCCAGGCGGTTCTTGAATCAATAGGTGTGTTCGACTTTAAGCCGTGCTATGCAGACCGATCGGTGTATGACATCAAAGTACCGCAAGAGCGATTAGAGAGCAGATGGCTCTGAATGCTTTCGAATAGCTCTCCCGGTACGTTGATGTCATACACCGATCAGTCTGAGCAGCGCGGCTTCAAGTCGAACACACCTAATAACTCACCGACTTATAGAACTGTCAGGGTTATGTCATGTTTGTTCTGTGTTTGAGTTTTTCTATGAGTTGGTTTTTGCTCTATTTTCTTCTTCCTTTGTTCCTTTTCCCCTCTTCTAGTTAGTTTCAATAGTTACTCATGGCTTGATTAGTGTTTGCACCCATGTGTGATTATGTGATTTTGGTCTGTGTAATTAAGCCCCATGTTTCTCTCATTTCATTATCAGCCCTCGTTGTGATTATACCGGTTGTTTTGTTCCTGATTCTGTTTCGTTTTTTAAATTGAGTGTTGTTTCAAGTTCATTTTGAATAATTACTATTGCTGCTGAAAATAGATCCACTCTCTCCTCATTATTGAGCAACTGGTCATGACAAGAACAAAGAATTGAAACTTAAGTATGCCAGCATGTGGAGACAAGTGTCTTCAATTGTGTGTTTTAATCATGTGAATCGCAAGCCATTTTTTAACAGAGGACCAGTGTTCAAAAAGTAGTGGACAAAACCATGGCAAAAATGTGGTCTCTCTAAATATGTTCTATAGTGGAACTGCACAACACAAAAGGACACTCATTTCTAAGTGAACACAGGCTTTTTTTTAAAGTCCATGAAATTCCAGAGAGAACTGCACCCACAACGTTGATATTCTTTACCACTGCATTCAGTTTTATCTGCTTTAGAAACTAAAAAGGGAATGATTACAAGTTATTTGAGTTATGGGCCGTGGCTGTCACTCCCCTGTAATAATGCTTTTGGAATGACTGAGATGGAAGTGGTCTTGATCCTCATATCTCTTGAAAAACATCTGTTATTGGCCATTAATGTTCTGACCTGCCAGGCGGATCTCTGTAGCCGTTCTGTTTCTCGCTCTGGTTCCTCTGCTAAAATGCCAGCTGTGAATCGAACGCCTGCAACATCCTTTTAAATGACACCCTTATAGACACATATGCAATGCATTCTGTTGTGAACTTTTTCTTCTTAAGTAGAAAAACTCAGAAGTGAAGACCAGGAGACTTGGGGGTATCTTTTAAGCAGGATTCTTTATTTGCTGTAGTCTGCTTCGTCCCTAAATCTTACCCAAGTCTGACTCAATATCTAAAAACACAGTGTTTTATGCTTCCAAAGGGGGAGGGATTTACATAAAAGGGAAGAGGCAATCTGAACAAAGCATGTAAATGTGAAGTACAGGAATCAGCACTTTACCGGAAGTTACACAGCCCTGATCTCTCCAGCATAACAGTGTGATTCAAATGTAAATATCCTAATCCAATCAGCCAGACTCTTCACTGACTGGGACAGTGGCACCGAGAGCCATTTGAACAAAGGTTGAGAGTTTCAGTAATCTGCCCGACTGTATCACCCATCTTAATGGCCAGGAAGTGCATACAGACAAAAACTAATGTCCGACACCTGAATTGCTTGACTTACAATAGAGAGATCAGGACTGGCAATGAATCTCTTACTGATAATTCTGATATCATCATTTATACTTCAAATGCTAAATTCAGTCTACTAAACTTTCTCAGTTTATATACTATTGTATTGGAACCTAAATTAAAACATTTAATACATTTGTAACACTACATTTCCCCCTTTGAGAGTTCTAATAACTCTCACATTATATACAAATTTAAACACTTGAAAGTTCATTCTTGTAACTTGTGATCGTTACAGGCACATAACGGGTGTTCTGTGTTTGCTTTTCTGCAATTGCATGCTGACACAGAAACAAACATGCAATTTTAGGGTCTGTGACGTCCCTACGGGTAATAGTCTTTTCTGGTAGGAATTGATATGTTGAATGAAACACTTGATACTGTGGACGCATAGATAGTACGCCATTAGAACAAACAACAACATAGTTGCTATTTCCTTTATCCACATCCGAGGCCTTGTTATGGCCCACCTTTTTTGTGAGAAAGGAAACTCAAGTGAACACTTGTTTGTCTGTTATTTTAACTTAGCAATACACCTAGCTTGTGCAATGGATAAGCTAAATTCTTGGTGGCAGCAGATAATCCCTTTTATTTTTCTCTTCCTGATACATGCACCCAACACCTTCTTGCATTCTTCAATAGACCATAACTTTTCTGGGTGAATACCAAATTTCTTTCTCAAATCCAATCTGACTTACTCCGTCACTATGGAGTCCATTTGCTCCCCTAACAATGACTTGAACTCACTGTCTGTCCATAAAGGGGTAGCTAGCCCACCTTTCTCAGTAGTTGGGATTAGTCTAGCACTTTTCCTAAACATGTTGTGGATTTCTTTGTTACCACACAAACAAACACTAAAACTTCTCTGATCAAACAGAGGGTACACTCAAAACTGATCAACTATCGTTAACCTTCCTTCAAATTACTAGCACTTTACGCTAATCTTTCCTGCTTACAAGAACAGAAGATAAACAATTCTTCCCTGCTGAAAACAGAGGATAAACCCGTAACTTCTGACAAAGCAACGAATAACTAGTTATGAATACTCATCATAATGTATTCAACCTTCCCTGGCAATCAGAGGAGAAATCACTTTGCTAACACACTTTTAACAGTTGTTACATTTTCCTGATTAAACAGAGGATGAACCTTCTTCTCAAGCAAAGTAGAGGACAAACTACTTTTAACACAGTTTAAACTGTTAACTGTTGTAAGTGTTGTTAAACGTCCCTAGTTGAACAGAGGATTAATCTTCTATGACTACACAGAGGATGTATCACCTTTCCTGGTAAAGCAGAGGATAAGTCTTCCCTAAATTTACAGAGGATAAACCTTCTCTAGCAATGTAGAGGATAACTATTCCATTAAACAACCTTCCATGATCAGACAGAGGATAAAACACTTCCCTGCCAAAGCAGAGGATAAACAACTGTTAACACACTGTAGCTGTTGTTAACCTTGCCTGGTTAAACAGAGGATGAATCTCCTCTGACTACACAGAGGATAAACGAATATTAACATGTAATGCTAATCTTCCCTGCCTAAAACAGAGGATAAACTCATCTCTAAAAGAAAACTTTAGAGGATAACACCAGTTAACCAAACTCTACAGCTGTCTGTTAACCTTTCTCTGGCGGCGCAGAGGAATGACAAATTTGTACTGGTCTTAAGTGGTTCTTTGAATAGAGTGAAACTCACCAAATCGTTAGTTGTACGGAAAGATTCCGTCTGGAACTCAGTCAGAAAAGTTCATTCTTTGTTGAGATCTTTGTTGAGCTTGAGGTTTTCATGATTCCGTCTGGAACTCAGTCAGAAAGTTTATTCTTTGTTGAGATCTTTTGTTGATTCAATCTGGACTCTGGTGAGTAGCTCTATCCGGGTCACGGGACCATCTGTTGTGAACTTTCTTCTTCTTAAGTGTAGAAAAAATCGGAAGCGAACACCAGGAGACTTGGGGGTATCTTTTAAGCAGGATTCTTAATTTGCTGTAGTCTGCTTCGTCCAAAATCTTACCCAAGTCTGACTCAATATCTAAAAACACAGTGTTTTATCCTTCCAAAGGGGGAGGGATTTACATAAAAGGAAGGAGGCAATCTGAACAAAGCATGTAAATGTGAAGTACAGGAATCAGCACTTTACCGGACGTTCCACAGCCCTGATCTCTTCAGCATAACAGTGGTATTCAAATGTAAATATCCTAATCCAATCAGCCAGACTCTTCACCGACTGGGACAGTGGCACGAGAGCCATTTGAACAAAGGGTGAGAGTTTCAGTAATCTGCCCGACTGTATCATCCATCTTAATGGCCAGGAAGTGCATACAGACAAAAGCTAATTCAATTCAATTCAATTCAAATTTATTTGTATAGCGCTTTTCACAATACACATTGTCTCAAAGCAGCTTTACAGAAAATGCATTTCGGAAATGTACATAGAAAAATACAGTTAGTTAATCAAGTAGTAATTTATGGCAGAACATACCGGCGGCTTTGAGTCGTCTCTTCACAGGCGTTGGGGCATCTGAAGTCTCCGTGAGAGGCTGGATACAAACTGGAGCTGACGAACGCTATTTACCTCGGGACTAGCGTCCCGAGATAACAGCAGAAAGGCAGATGGGAAATAATTAGCATAGCTGATGTTCATAATGTTAATGCATTCGAACTGATTCAGCAGTAGTATTAAAGGTTAAGCATTAAGTGAATGCTTGGTTAAAGAGATGCATCTTTAATCTAGTTTTAAACTGGGACAGCGAGTCTGAGTCTCGAACAATATCAGGAAGGCTATTCCAGAGTTTAGGAGCTAAATGTGAGAACACCCTCCCTCCTTTAGTGGACTTAGATATCCTAGGAATGACCAGAAGCCTCGAATTTAGTGATCTTAAAGAGCGCGATGGATTGTATGGCGATAGAAGGTCTGTTAAATACACAGGAGCTAAACCATTTAGGGCTTTATAGGTCAGTAGGAATACTTTGTAATTGATACGTAACTTAATAGGTAACCAGTGTAGAGATGATAAAATAGGTGTTATATGATCATATTTTCTTGATCTAGTAAGAACTCTAGCGGCTGCATTTTGCACTAACTGTAGCTTGTTTATTGAGGATGCAGGACAACCAGCTAATAAAGCATTACAGTAATCTAGTCTCGAGGTCATGAATGCATGAACTAACTTTTCTGCATCAGAAACAGATGGCATGTTATGTAGCTTAGCAATGTTTCTAAGGTGGAAAAAGGCTGTTCTTGTAATATATGAAATATGATTTTCGAAAGTCAAGTTGCGGTCTAGTATAACACCCAGGTCTTTTACTGTAGTGGATAAAGTAACAGGACATCCTTCTAAATTAAAGTTGTATTGTAAGGGATTTTGTGGGTAGTTTTTTGGACCAATAAGTAGTACCTCCGTTTTATCTGAATTTAATAGCAGGAAATTACACGTCATCCAGCATTTTATATCATTTAGACACTGTCAATTTAGATAAGTTAGTGTTTTCATCTGGTCGGGATGAGATATATAATTGAGTGTCATCAGCATAACAGTGGAAATTAATTCCATGTTTTCTTATAATATTACCAAGTGGCAGCATGTATATTGAGAATAGCAGAGGGCCTAACACCGATCCTTGCGGCACTCCATAGTCTACTGACGTTATCTTTGATTTTTCCCCATTTAAACAGACAAGATGGTAACAGTCTGATAAGTACGATCTAAACCAGCTTAATGCCTGTCCCTGAACACCAGTGTAGTTTTGTAGTCGATCCAAGAGTATTTTATGATCTATAGTGTCGAATATGTCTATATTCTAATGTCCGACACCTGAATTGCTTGACTTACAATAGAGAGATCAGGACTGGCAATGAATCTCTTACTGATAATTCTGATATCATCATTTATACTTCAAATGCTAAATTCAGTCTACTAAACTTTCTCAGTTTATATACTATTGTATTGGAACCTAAATTAAAACATTTAATAAATTTGTAAGACTACAGTACTGTGCTGTAAAATATCTAATGCTGACTGTGGAATATATTGGTTCAATAGCAATAGTTTCAATTAAGGGGAATGTTTTTCTTTGTAAACATTTACATATTTAGATATATGTCTCTGGAAATACTAGGCCAACTGTATGAAATGATCAGCATTAGAATGCATATTAGCATAAATATTTGGTCAATTCATATTCTAAAATTCTAGAAGGAAAAAATAAATATACTAGGCTTTAATACGCAGAGTGAAGATTTGTCAGATTATAATAAGAATCTCTCTGTAGCCATTGCATTAAGTTAAGCCAATTGCTGGATTGAAAGATTTTATGTGAGTCGGGAAATGTGAAAAGATTTTAAAACCCATTCCAGATTTAGCTAATCATCAACTGCAATAATATCACCATTTTGCTATTGATTGGATTTCAGGGATAGGATGGTTGTAATAACGGAGTCAAAATTTCTCAGTGTGGCATCACATTATTTGTTAAGGCAATTTCCAACGTTTAATGGATGAGCTTTATGCCTAATATGAAGACAGAAGCATGATATTCTGTAGAAACAAACACCTATCTTCCTCATCCTTTATCTTCTTGATCAGATTTGCTATCTCTCTCCGCTATATAAATCAGGTTGTGTTGTTTCCAGTCACACCATGTGACTAGTTTGTTTTTTTCTGGAGGCGAATGCGTGCTAGATTCTAGATATGTGAGGGCAAGATTATCATAATTAATAACACTTCAAAACAAAAAAGGTATTGAATGGCTTCAGCAAAAATGGAATACAAGTTAATTGGACCACTTTTGGGTTACACTTTATTTTGAGGTGACTGTTACATTGTACTTAATCAAATGGTTACTGAGTAATATTAATTAACTACATGTTCTTACAGTACTATAACGGTTATGGTTAGGTTTTGATCAGGGTTAGTTATACTTGTAATTATACATACAGTAATTTATGTTATTACTCTAGTAAGTAGTAACGTGTAATTACGTCACCCTAAAATAAAGTGTTGCCCACTTTTGTGGTGTTACAATGGTGGAACCCGAAGATGTGGAAGAGTGGGATCTAAATGTGGCTTTATTTATTCAAACAATAGTCCAAGCACAAGGAACAGAACCATGAAACACAGGAGCAGAACTGATCAGGAGGACAACAACTGAGAAACAACACAGAAAACACTGGGGCATAGAAAAGCATATTAAGGGTACGTTTACACAACAACAATGTTACAGTTTTTCCTTCAAAACGTTCCCCGTTCACACGGATTCACGAAAACAACTAAAATCGAAGTATTATGCATGCCAGGCCAGTAGTTGGCGATGTCACTTTGTAAAGAAACTACTCTCCTATAGACTGAACATGTAATATGCTTGCACACTGTTTTAAAAAACTTGCAGTTTGAAACCCGTTTTCAAAAGTTTTGTTTTGCGCTTTCAGGCCCTCAAAATGCAGTTGTCTTGTAAATGAACAGCCAAAATGCATACAAAGTTTTTGTGTAAACCGCCTCTAGATAACAAGTCACGATAATGGGTTTGTAACAAAATGGGGGTGACGAAACGAGACAGTATTTGCATTTTGTAGTGAACTATCCGTTTACATCAGTGTTTCCCTGCAGTTATTTTTGTCTAAAAGAGATTAATTGTTTTCAGGAGTGTCTCACAAGCACATCCTCTCTTTATCTTTGAATTATTTTACCTGCAATCTAAGAGCACCTCTTATTGATATTTGGATATTTGAGGAGGTAATATCCAAATAGTTTTTCTGCAGGGAGAGAGTGCTGGATAATGGAGGGAATTCTCTCCGGCTGTGATAAACTCTCTAGCCTTCTGCATTGGTTTATGATCTGAATGCTGAATTTAATTGAAACTGCATGTGTAATGAAGCTGCTTTAATTGGTAGAGGCTAGAGCAGTCCATTCTTCTAGTATTTGTCACCTGAAGTCTGTTGAAACGGGATAGGGTATGCAATGTCATTGTGGTCATGTCAGTTATTATAAAATTTAAGATGGCTTTAGGAAGAATCTAGTTTAGAGATGTTAGGAGCCTGTGAAGTTGTGAACCTTCAAATATCTGCAGTCTGAGATAGATTGTGTTTTACACTTTTCTGCAATTAGTTGAGGGAAATCTATATTACAGCGCACAACATTATGAAAATTATGCTCATATGCTTACAGTCATTTGTTCAAAATGTGAAAGATATAGAATTGGCTTGTGTTTGTGTAATGTAAACAGAGGCAATTTAATAAAAAAAATTGTCTTGTATTTAATATCAGAATAATTATGGGTTGCTAAAACTTGCAATAATGGAAGCATTTCTTGAAAATTCATTTAGGGTGTCGCATAGCAAATTCATTTGCGGAAAGCATCCCACTAATGACTGAGCTCGGGGGTCACCTTCTCTTCTGAAATTTAAATGACATGGCTCACTTTTTATTGTATCCCATAATATTGGATTTCATTTTAAAAATGACATTGCGTTTATCGGCCCTATTTTGAATTATACCTTCTTGTCTTGTCTGATATCCCCTTGTCTAACCATGTATAATTAGCTATGTTGGCAATGTTTGACACATTGTTCAATAATACGTGCAATAATAATTCATGCTGCAGTACATTTGTGCAATAACAATAATGTTGTTTACTCGTGTATTTAACACTGCATATGGCATTTTGCCAGTATTCTGAGCAACTTTGAACATTTTCTATGATGGTTCTGTTTCCATAGCTGTGATATTGCATTTATTTATTGTATTATTATTGTAAGGATCAACTGGAGGCAAGCTGTAGAGAGAACCCAAGTGCAGTTTATTTCAAAGAAGATCAAACATGAAACAAAAACATGGCGTGGCATGAAAAACTCAAAATCAAGACATGAACGTAGACTTACAAACAGTGGACAACATGAAACAGTACTTGACAAAGACACATGGCAAACATGAGGGCTTAAATACACAGACTAATGACAAGACAAGGGACACCTGTGAACAATGAACAGACGATAAAACAATAGGCTTGTTCGACTTGAACCGGCGCTGCGCAGACCGATCGGTTGATGACATCAAAGTACCGCGAGAGCGATTAGAGAGCAGACGGCTCCTTATGCTTTTGAATCGCTCTCGCGGTACTTTGATGTCATCAACCGATCGGTCTGTGCAGCGCCGGTTCAAGTCGAACAAGCCTAATGACAAGACACATGGCAGGATCACATGACAAACAGAGAATCACATGACAGACATGGAACATGACATGAACAAACCAAAACATGACAGAGACAAGACCAAATCCTGACAATTATGCTAATTATTCTTTTTTTTTTACTATTTTATCTTGTAATAATTCAATTATTGTATTTTTGTTTGTATTGTTAACTACTTGCACTTTGATTTATTTTAAATAGACATTTTTCTCTTGACTTCAGATTTTAAATGCCCCTTTGGGGTTCACAACTTCATTGTGCTACACAATGACAATAAAATGCTTGAATTTGAACTTGAATTATCAGTAAAAACACCTTCCTTGTAAATGTTATCTGTAATAGCAGGAGATGCTGGAAGAGAGCAGCAGAATGAGGTAAAGCCGCATTCAGCTGTGGTGGTTCTCTTGCAGCAAAGGATGGAATTGGAGGAATCTACTGTGGAGCTTAGTTTATCACAGTTGATACTGGACACTAAATAATTTCTGGGGAGAATGATGGAACTGTGTTTACAAATACGGGGCATTCAGTTTATTTAGTCCTGTTCAGTACCTCTCTCAATTTGGATGACTGGAAATCGCCTCAGCTGCAGTTTAATGCTGAGAAGGGCATTGCTAGGGATGGTGATTCTATAACTTTTGTTATTGACTAAAAATGTCTTACAGATTGAATGCATTACAGTTTGGTTTATCAACTCTAACCATGCCTTGATGTTTATTACATTCATTATTATGTTAAAACAGGAAGTTTTTTGAGTAATAAGAAAGAAAAAATTAAATAGATTTTGGCAGACTATTTATGCTTAGGTTTCTATCTATCATTTTGTTTTTATTTTGTTTATGTTTTTTATTTCTCATTTTGTCATCTATCATGGTAACACTAGTTAAAAAACATTAACAGTGCACAGTGGAGGTCTTAGACCATATTGCACATCACATCTGGGATTCAAACTTACTAACTAACTATAAAATAAAACAATACAATGTCATTGTACTAAATTCAATTAAAATGACTAATACTGGTAATACTTTACACTAGTAATGAGCAATAGTATTTATTAATCTTTGTTAATATTACAAAATACAACTGTTCATTATTAGCTCAGGTCAATTAAATAATATTAAAAGTAACTTTGATTTTAATAATGTATCAAATGTTGCAATTAACATTAACTAACATTAAAGAATTCTTTAGTTAAGTAATGTCAACAAGTTCAACCTCAGTGTTGTGTTAACAGTTGTCAACAGTTAAGTCCTCCAATATGATTGGGCGAGAGGCGTTCGAAGAGTGTATGATATACATAGCACATCAACAGCACTGGGACTTTTACATATTTTTTTTCTTTAGAAATAATTGAATTTCAGGATTAAAAAATTCTGAATTCCAACAGCTGAATAGTTTCTAGTTACGTGTTCAAATTTAGAACAATTTGCTGCTGTCATCAAAACAAAACGGTGAGATAGCTACCAAATACTTGACATTCAACCATTTCCCACTCATTTGTAAACAAAACTTAATTAAATTGGGGGGTTTGGTTGGGGAGGCTTGTGCTCTCTGAATCCCTGTATTTAAAGTTGACCATATAATATTAACTACTTCAAGAGTATCAGCAACTTGTAATCATTAATGTTTTTCCTGTCCTTATGATTCCAGTGCAACGTTTGGTTCAACAATCCTGCCTATGTTCACATTGACTAATGGCACTTTACCCTGGTTGCTCCAGGGAAACTGTCCCTGTAATTAGTGTTCTATTGCAATTTCAACAGCGCTCGATGGAAAGCTTCCACTATGCAGGTAAGCAGGGGCGTCATGCAAGCCAAAATTCTGGGTGGGCACAATCTGAGACGTTACAATTGTTTTCTGACGGGTGATATGGATCATGTTAGGAGGGGTCAGGGGGTTTCTCCCCCTGAAAATTTTTAAATTCTGCCTGCTAAACATACCATTTCAATGCAGTTTGGGAGGGACAGAAATACCTTAACGGAGTTAGCAGCAACCCTCCTCTATCTGAGGACTAAGTTAAAGTATCTATTTTGTAAGTTTATGTAAAAGACAGGTTGATGAAAGAACTGTAAGCTCAAATTCAAAAGCTTTTGAAGTCTACTTCATTAAAGCATGTTTACATACACACTTACTGTACACTTAGGCATACTAAACATGATTTTAAAAACAGTACCATTGCAGTTTTTATGTTATGATTTTAAATTGGTATGTGATGTGACCTAAGAACGATCTTACATTAAAGGTACATAAAGGTGCTGAGGTCTGACCTTGTGGTGCTCTGAAATTAAGTTATTTTAATATTAATATGTGATGAAGGACTTTGAAAGAAGTTTGACAGATTTCAGTGCTGAATAAGGTCAACACTACCCCGTTTATTTGAAAATGGTTAATATTTGACAGAAATGTAAAAAAGTAATCAAATCAAATGTAATATGTAACATTACTTTAGTAAAATCATTGAAATACTGTAGTTACACTGCTCATTATTATATTTTAAACTTGTAAAGAGTAATTTATGAGCTAACAGGTAAGTGTCATGTCCGATGGTGGATGAATGAAGATGACAGTACGCGCAGATACAAAATAACAAGGATTTATTCCAATAAGTAATTTCCATATAAACAGAACAGTGTGCTAGTGCACAAACAATAACCAGCCATGGAAAGGAGTGAGAGGGGAACTTAAATACACAGATAATGACAAGGACAACAGGTGATGGTGATGATGATGATGAGGGTGATGAGGCGCAGGTGCAGGTGATGATGACAGGGGATTCTGGGAAGTGTAGTGAAGACACAGACGAAGAAGGCGGTGAATGTGACAATAAGCTAGTAACTTGTACATTTAACCTACTATGGCTTATTGGCTTTGTATGGCAGGCAGTAACGTTAGCCAATTAGTTTACGTTTAGACTAGGCTAGCTATCGATAGCGTTACACTGACACAACTTAAGTTAATGCTCTGAATTCGCAGCTAATATCAAATTCATAACTTTTTGATCAAGTTAAAATTTCCAGGCCAATCACAAATAATCCCACTACCTTTTAATATCATCCGATAACTAATTCAATGCCGATTTGTTGCTTTGCCCACTTACCACTTCAAGACCATCTGTAAAACATTGCCAGCTCAACGTGCGAGACGAGCGAGTGTGAGTTGCTTGAACATACATAGCAAAGATTCTATGCGCGTAGCGCTCTAGATTTGATATACACAGACACCATATTAGGAAAAAGGGGCGGGCTGATGGTGACCGATTTATTACACATCCAGAAGAATACATTTGAGTCGTTATTGGCTCTGGTAATTATGGAGCATAATAGGAATAAAGTTGTGACAAAAAAAATATCAGGGAGGAAAAATCTGAGGAGGCACGTGCCCCCTCACTTTGAATGGGCATGACGCCACTGCAGGTAAGGAATAAACCCTGAATGCTGCCTTGATTCAGTTGAATGGTGTTCCATGAATGCAGAGTACAGATAGACAAAGTTGGAGTGTAAAACATTTTAAGGGCTTACATTTGACAAAGTAATTTCAAGCATGTATCCAAATGATTAGTTTTGAATGAACTTTGAATGAAAGCTACAAAAAAATAATACAGTATAGCATTCCTCTATCTAAAATACTATCTATATATCTATGTATCAAGTTTGTGTACATGGAAATAGAAATAGTCTCACGGATGTAATCATTCAAAAGTGATTCATTCAACAACAAAAAAAAAATTAAAATAAATCTGTATCTTTTGGTTCTATACCCATTGCCACTCTTATCTGAAGGAAATATGGGCCTTTTCAGAGCTGATGGCCGACTGAGAGTAAAACTCATTTAGTCGTCCAATTTGACACAGGTTGATTGTTTGATGTTTCTAATCTTTAAACCAATTGTTGCAGAAGTGATAGTTTGGTTCGTGTTATTTTGTGACTATTTATCTTATGGAAATATTATTATCTTTGTAACGAAGTCTGAGGAAGAGTGGGTCTTCTCACTCATGGGTAATCTGCGAATGTTGTAAATGTCAAAGTTGTAAATCATTGCATATTGAGAAATACAGTTCAGCAGTGGGTCTCTTTTTAAAGATATTGTTCTGTTCATTTTCAATTAGTGGGTTGATCTACAATGAAATATATTAAAAGTAGATTAAAAAAGACAAGTGCTTTACTCACTTATCACTTTGGATAAATCGAAACAGTCAAGCCCATTTTTGGAAAGAAAGTAAGGTAAAGCTTCACATGAAAGTTATGTTAGTGCAGGACAAATCAGACAGTTACATTACTCTCTGCAGCTTGGACTAATTGAGGGTACTTGATTAATGATACGCCTTATTGCAGTAATGTGAAAACAATAAGAAATCAATTATCCAGTCTTCTAAGGAGCAGCCTTCCGATTTAAGATGTCAAGATGCTAATTAGCAATACGACTTTATGGTTGTTTGCGTGTGCATGTATTTTTTTAAACACTCGACTGCAACACTTACTCATCTGCTTATAAATGTGGAATCAGTTGATGTGTTGGTCATGGAAGAGCACTCCGGGAAGGGGACACCATTTGTAGGGGTGTTACAAAGGAAAGTGAACAACGATTCCTTCACGAAGGGCCCTTCCACAAGCCCGTTAGCGAAGGGTACATGCGATGGTCACTTTAAGGAAGAAATTTTATAATTTATGGTCATGTGACCCAGTGAATCAGAACAGCTGGCTGTCTGGTGCAGTTATAACAACCTTGAGCTGAACACGCTAAAAACAGTGGAGATGATCATGGACTTCAGGAGGAACAGCCCAGCACTCCCCCCACTCACCATCATGAACAGCACTGTGGAAGCAGTGGAGTCATTCAGGTTCCTGGGCACAACTATCTCTCAGGACCTGAAGTGGGACAATCACATTGCCTCCATTGTGAAAAAAGGCCAGCAGAGACTGTACTTCCTTCGCCAGCTGAGGAAGTTCAACCTGCCACAGGAGCTGCTGATTCAGTTCTACTCAGCCATCATTGAGTCTGTTTTATGCACTTCCATCACTGTCTGGTTTGGTTCAGCTACCAAATCAGACATCAGGAGACTTCAACGGACAGTCCGGACTGCGGAGAGGATCATTGGTGCCATCATTGTGTTGTGTGGAACACAATCATTGGAACAGTTTCTTCCCACAGGCCATTTCCCTCCTGAACAGTTAACACACCTCCCAAGGCATATGCCTTTAAGTGCAATACTCCCACTGTTTAGTGCAATATCCAACAACTCAGGTGATACTTATATGTAGATTTATTTATTTATAATATTCAAAACACTGTAAATATGTTCATAATCTGTAAATCTGAAAATGTCTATTCTGACTAAACCCAACTGTGATACTTTTATTCTCATATATTTATATTTTTATTTTTTATCTTATAATTTGTAGTATTATGTTTCCTGTTGTATTTGTATTTGTATTTGTATATGCCCACTGGAAGCCTCAGTACCAAAACAAATTCCTTGTGTGTGCAAGCACACTTGGCAATAAAGCTCTTTCTGATTCTGTGCCGAGATGTTCTAGTGGCCAGTGATTGAGTCGCCGTCTTGACAGTAACAGTTCAAACAGGTGGTGTCCAGGGTGAGTGGAGTCTGTGGTGATTTTACCTGCTCTCTTCCTCACTCTGGAAGAGTACAGGTCCTGGAGGTTTGGCAGGGGGGCACCAATGATCCTCTCCGCAGTCCGGACTGTCCGTTGTAGTCTTCTGATGTCTGATTTGGTAGCTGAACCAAACCAGACAGTGATGGATGTGCATAAGACAGTCTCAATGACAGCTGAGTAGAACTGAGTCAGCAGCTCCTGTGGCAAGTTGAACTTCCTCAGTTGGCGAAGGAAGTACAGTCTCTGCTGGGCTTTTTTCACAATGGAGTCAATGTGATTATCCCACTTCAGGTCCTGAGAGATGGAAGTGCCCAGGAACCTGAATGACTCCACTGCTTCCACAGTGCTGTTTATGATGGTGACTGGGGGGAGTGCTGGGCTGTTCCTCCTGAAGTCCACAAACATCTCCACTGTTTTGAGCGTGTTCAGCTCAAGGTTGTTATAACTGCACCAGACAGCCAGCTGTTCAACCTCCAGTCTGTAAGCAGATTCGTCCCCGTTTCGGATGAGACCGATGACAGTGGTGTCGTCGGCAAATTTCAGGAGCTTGACAGGGTTTTTTTGGGTTTTTTGGGGACAGGAATGATAGTGGAGCATTTGAAGCACCAGGGAACTTCACACTGCTCCAATGATCTATTGAAGATCTGCGTGAAGACCGGGGCGAGTTGGTCAGCGCAGGCTTTTAAACAAGCAGATGAGATGCCGTCTGGCCCTGAGTGTCACGATGCACACACGGGAAACAGAGATCCAATTGTAGTTTTATTTAAAGGGTAATCCGTACAAACAAACTAGTCCAGGCATGGGTCAAATCCAAAATGCAATCCAAAAACAAGAAAACAAACAAGAACAGGCAAAACCAGGCTACCAGAAGTGGTTTGACAATATACAAGGACTCCGTAACAAACACTAAACAGGCAGGGTATATATAACACAGAACTAACAAAGATAATGGGGAACAGCTGAGTGCAATGATGCAGTGATGGGTACAGACAAGGATTGTGGGGAATGCAGTTCATAAAGTGGATGACACCGTGGGGAAGGAGGACATCTAGTGAACCACCTGGGGAACACAAACCCAACACTGTGACATAACAATCCTTCACAATCCATTCCCCACAATCCTTGCAATGATGCAGTGATGGGTACAGACAAGGATTGTGGGGAATGCAGTTCATAAAGTGGATGACACCGTGGGGAAGGAGGACATCTAGTGGACACCTGGGGAACACAAACCCAACACTGTGACATAACCCCCCTCTCTACGGAGCGGCTACCAGATGCTCCAAGACAAAACACACAACACAAGAGTTCAGGAGGGAGGTGGAATGGTGGAGGATCAGGGGGAGGGATGGGGAGCCAGGTCCATGAAAGGGAACAGAAACAGGGGGTGATGGTTTAGCCGGGGGCCAGGGCGAAGCAGACCCCTCGGGCGGCCAGGGCGGTGAAGACCCCCTCGGGCGGCCAGGGCGGTGACGACCAGGGCGAGGGCGACCATGGCACAGGAACAGCAACAGACACCGGCTCATGAACAGACACCGGCTCATGCACTGGAACAGGGACTGGCTTTGGAACAGACATTGGCTCCAGCTCTGGAACAGGCACTAGCTCTGCCTCCGGCTCTGGAACAGGCACTGGCTCTGCCTCCGGCTCTGGAACGGGCACTGGCTCTGCCTCCGGCTCTGGAACGGGCACTGGCTCCGACCCTGGAACAGACACTGGTTCCGGCCCTGGAACAGGAGAAACTGGCTCCGGCCCTGGAACAGGATTCAGATTCAGATTCAGATTCCTTTTATTGTCATTGTAAATGAATACAACGAAATTCCATTTGCACTAAGTGAGGACGGATCTCAAGCAATAAATAAAAACAAGCGAATAAAAACAATATATAAAAAACAATAAAACTATATCAGTAACATTTGTACATTTCAAGCACACTTCCAACACTCAGCTATCAGCTTGTATAAGATTTGTAAACATAAATAGATAAAATTTATTGCGCAATCCCAATTTGCTTGTTGATTTCATGATAGAGTTCAGTGTAGTGAAGTATTCAGTGTAGTAATGGCCTTTGGGTAAAAACTATGCAACAATCTAGTGGTGCGTGTTTTAAGTGTACTATATCGTCTGCCTGAGGGCAGAGGATCAAAGAGATGATGGGCAGGGTGGGAAGAGTCTTTCAGTATATTTGTTGTTTTTTGGAGACAGCGGGAGGTGAAAATTTCTTCCAAAGCCGGTAGTTGTGTGTTAGTTATTTTCTGGGCAGATTTAATTACCCTCTGCAAGGCCTTTTTGTCAGCTGCAGAGCTGCTGCTGTACCACACCAAGATGTTATAGGTCAGGACACTCTCTATGGAGCAACGATAGAAGGATATTAGAAGACGTTGTGATAGATTGACCTTCCTGAGAACTCTCAAGAAGTATAGTCGCTGCTGTGCCTTCCTAATCAAGAAGTTGGTATTATATTTCCATGTGAGGTCCTCCGAGATGTGTGTGCCCCTCTCCACAACACCCCCATTTATTACCAGAGGCCGGTACCCCTCCTTCTTCCTTCTGAAATCAACAATAAGCTCCTTTGTCTTTTTGAGGTTTAGAGCCAAGTTATTAACTACACACCAGTCTGTTAACTTCTGGACCTCCTCCCTGTAAGCCATCTCATCTCCCCTGCTGATCAGACCCACCACTGTTGTGTCATCAGCAAATTTGATGATGACATTGGTGTTGTGGGTGGGTGTGCAGTCATGGGTGTATAGAGAGTACAGGAAGGGACTTAAGACACAGCCCTGTGGAACACTTATGCTGAGGGACAGGGAAGAGGAGTGGTGGATGCCCATTTTGACAGTCTGTGGTCGATTTGTTAAAAAGTCTCTCATCCATCGGCAGGTGTTATAATCAAGGCCTAGGTCAGTCATCTTGTGGAAAAGTCTGCTTGGGAGTATCGTATTGAATGCAGAGCTGCAATCCACAAATAACATCCTTGCATATGTTCCAGGTTGTTCCAGATGTTGCAGGACAGCGTGGAGGGCCGAGGAAATTGCATCGTCTGTAGATCTGTTGGTTCTATAAGCATATTGATAAGTGTCCAGAGTAGTTGGTAGAGCAGCCTTAATGTTTTTCAGCACCAGTCTCTCCAAACACTTCATAATAATTGGTGTCAGTGCCACAGGTCTGTAATCATTGAGGTCAGTTATTACGGTCCGTTTAGGTAGTGGCACAATTATGGAGGTTTTTAGACAGGTGGGGACAGAGCATTGTGACAGTGATAAGTTAAAAATGTTTGTAAAGACCCCAGCCAGCTCCCTGGCACAGTCTTGTAGGACCCGTCCTGGGACACCGTCTGGACCCGCTGCTTTCCATATGTTGATGTTGCGAAGTGCATGTAATACCTCAGCAGTCTGCAGAACAAGTGCCTTTTTGTTGGTAACTGGAACTGAGGTCCTAGCAGTCTCTGCCTCCACCACCTCATGACGGCCAAAGAAATGATTGAGCTCTCCAGCTAAAATAGAGCTATTGTTAGTCGGTGAGTTGATGTTGTTCCTTTGATGTTGTTACCCTGGTTTGTGATGTGCCGTATTCCTTGCCATGCACGTCGGGGGTCTGAGTTTTCGAAGTGCCCCTCAATCCTCCTCCGATAGGCCGCCTTGGCGTCTCTGATTCCCCTTTTCAGTTCCGACCTGGCAACTTTGTACTGTTGTGAGTCACCGGACCTGAAAGCCATGTTACGGGCCTTGAGCAGGAGTCGAAAATCTTTATTCATCCATGGTTTGTTGTTTGAAAAGATACGGATTTGTTTTGTGGTGGTAACAATCTCCATACAATTTTTTATATAAATCAGCACTGAAGAGGTGTATGTGTCCATATTATCATCCTCAAATATGGACCAGTCAGTGCATGCAAAACAGTCTTGAAGTTGTTCAGATGCACCTTCAGGCCACACTCGGATGACTTTAACAGCTGGTTTCACAGTACAGATGAGCGGTCTATATGCCGGAGTTAAAAATAGCGAGGTGTGATTTTTAACTCCAGGAGACACTGGCTCCGGCTCTGGAACAGCAAACACGGGCATGTCCAGGATCCGAGCCAGACGCTTCAGATAGTCCAGGTCCATGAAGGCAGACGGCACTGGCTCTGCCTCCGTCTCTGGAATGGGTACTGGCTCTGGCTCTGGAACGGCACTGGGTCTGCCTCTGGCTCTGGAACGGGCATTGGCTCTGCCTCCGGCTCTGGAACAGGCACTGGCTCTGCCTCCGGCTCTGGAACGGGCACTGGCTCTGGCCCTGGAACAGACACTGGTTCCGGCCCTGGAACAGGAGAAACTGGCTCCGGCCCTGGAACAGGAGACACTGGCTCCGGCTCTGGAACAGCAAACACGGGCATGTCCAGGATCCGAACCAGACGCTTCAGATAGTCCAGGTCCATGAAGGCAGACGGCACTGGCTCTGCCTCCGTCTCTGGAACGGGTACTGGCTCTGGCTCTGGAACGGGCACTGGCTCTGCCTCTGGCTCTGGAACGGGCATTGGCTCTGCCTCCGGCTCTGGAACGGGCAATGGCTCTGCCTCCGGCTCTGGAACGGGCACTGGCTCTGCCTCCGGCTCTGGAACGGCAGACACGGGCATGTCCAGGATCCGAGCCAGACGCTCCAGATAGTCCAGGTCCATGAAGGCAGACGGAACGTGAACAGTCTCTGACTGGGCAGACGGAATGTGAACATTCTCTGACTGGGCAGACGGGACGTGAACAGTCTCTGACTGGACAGACGGGACGTGAACAGTCTCTGACTGGGCAGACGGGACGTGAACAGTCTCTGACTGGGCAGACGGGACGTGAACAGTCTCTGACTGGGCAGACGGGACGTGAACAGTCTCTGACTGGGCAGACGGGACGTGAACAGTCTCTGACTGGGCAGACGGGACGTGAACAGTCTCTGACTGGGCAGACGGGACGTGAACAGTCTCTGACTGGGCAGACGGGACGTGAACAGTCTCTGACTGGGCAGACGGGACGTGAACAGTCTCTGACTGGGCAGACGGGACGTGAACAGTCTCTGACTGGGCAGACGGGACGTGAACAGTCTCTGACTGGGCAGACGGGACGTGAACAGTCTCTGACTGGGCAAACAGGACATGAACAGTCTCTCGCTGTGCAGACGTGACGTGAACAATCTCTCGCTGGGCAGACGTGACGTGAACAGTCTCTGACTGGGCAGATGGAGCATGAACAGTCTCTGAATCGTCAGAAGTGACGGTAGACGTCTCTTTCTTCCTCCTCCTCCGCCTTCGGACCACCGGACTCGGGACCCCCGGACTCGGGACCCCCGGACTCGGGACCAACGGACTCGGGACCAACGGACTCGGGACCAACGGACTCGGGACCACCGGAACTGGGACCACCGGACTCGTGACAGCGTCGGCATAGCGAGGCTCTAATACATCCCACTGACTCCGATGCTCAAGGTATCTGGTAAAACTCCAAAAGTCCAAGACTTCCAGACCCTTCATTTCCCACCCCGGCAATGGGTCATCAAGACAGGTATTAAAAATGTCTTTTAATGCTGCCTCACTGTATCCCATTCCCCTCGAGAGCGTCCAAAATGACTGGGCTATGCAACCCACCGGCAGGCATTGCTAACGAAAGCTCACCAAATTTTGGACACGGCCTATCCTCTCTTTCCCCGTGGTAGGAGGGAGGATACGGAACCCCATCATGCTGGATCTCTTTGTGACGGAGTCCTTCTGTCACGATGCACACACGGGAAACAGAGATCCAATTGCATTGGTATATATAACACAGAACTAACAATGATAATGGGGAACAGCTGAGTGCAATGATGCAGTGATGGGTACAGACAAGGATTGTGGGGAATGCAGTTCATAAAGTGGATGACACCGTGGGGAAGGAGGACATCTAGTGGACACCTGGGGAACACAAACCCAACACTGTGACACTGAGGCTTTCCTAGTCTTCTGTTTTTTGAAGACTCTGCTCACGTCCTCCACACAGACCTTAAGCTCAGGTTGGATGGCAGGAGGGGGGAGTAATGGGAGTGCAGGAGGTGATGGTGAATGTGTGAAGTGCAGGTCAGAGCCGGTGTGTGGTGTGAATGAGGGCTTTTCAAACCTGCAATAAAATGTGTTTAATTCATCAGCCAGGTGTTGATTGTCCACAGATCGGGGGGATTGTGACTTGTAGTTGGTGATGTTCCTCAGGCCATTCCAGACTGATGATGGGTCGTTGGATGAAAACAGTTTTTTCAGTTTTTCAGAGTAGCTTCTTTTAGCAACTCTGATCTCCTTTGTCAGTCTGTTTCTGGCCTGGTTATACAAGATTTTATCCCCACTTCTGTAGGCATCCTCTTTGGCATGACAAAGGTGTTTGAGTTTCCCAGTAAACCATGGTTTATCATTAGTAAATGATAAGAGTGTCCTGGTAGGAATGCATGTATCCTCACAGAAACTTATATATGATGTTACAGTATCTGTGAGCTCATCCAGATCATTGGTAGCAGCTTCAAAAACAGTCCAATCAGTGCAATCAAAGCAGGCCAGTAGATTCTGCTCTGCTTCATTAGTCCATCTTTTTACAGTCCTTATTACAGGTTTAGCTGATTTCAGTTTCCGCCTGTTGGTCGTTATGCAGAAACTGAAATCAGCTAAACCTGTAATAAGGACTGTAAAGGGCCCTTCCCTTTGAAGGGAGTCACTTTATTAGATACACAATAACTCGAGAAGGCAAATATCTGATCAATTCATTTAGGCACGTAGAATGGTCAAGAAAGCCAACAGTAACTCAAACCACTCATTACAATATGCAGAAGAGCATCTCTGAACACACGTCCAGCCTTGAAGCAGATCAAGACTACAGCAGCAGAAGACACACTGGAGCCACTCTTGTCAGCTAACATCAGGAAACTGAGGCTACAATTCACACAGGCTCACCACAATTGGACAATAGAAGATTGGAAAAGCATTGCCTGGTCTGATGAGTCTCGATTTCTGCTGCAACATTGAGATGGTAGGGTCAGAATCTGGTGTAAACAACATGAAAGCATGGATCCATTTTGCCTTGTAACAACGGTTCAGGCTGCTGCTTGTGTAATGGTGTGGAGGATATTTTCTTGGCACACTTTGGGCCCCTTAGCACCAATTGAGCATAATTTAAACACCACAGCCTATACCTGAGTATTGTTGCTGACCATGTCCATCCCTTTATGACCACAGTGTACAACCATCTGATGGCTACTCCTGCAGGATAACGCACCATGTCACAAACCTCAAATCATCTCAAACATGACAATGAGTTACTAAACTCAAATGGTCTCAGTCACTATAGAAAGCCTTTGGGATGTGCTGGAACAGGAGATTCGTATCATGAACGTGCAGCAGACAAATCTGCAGCAACTGTGTGATGCTATCATGTCAATATGGGAAAAAAAGCTCTGAGGAATGTTTCCAGCACCTTGTATATTCTATGCCAGGAAGAATTAAGGCAGTTTTGAAGGCAAAAGGGGGTCCAACCTGATACTTGTAATGAAACAGAAGGATTCACACAGGTAAAGTGAATAACAGGTTTATTCGCAGAAGTAGATATCACAATGATGGAAGCAGGTGATTAACTGACGAATATAGAGTACTGGATGGATTTCTGGATGATAACAGATCTTATCTGATGCAGGTTCTGAAATGGAGATAAAGACCAATGACTGAAGACAGCCCTCACCTGCATGTACTTCCCCGATCACAGAGATAGCTGTCACCTGTCACCAATCTTCACTGGTCATCATCCAGCACTATATAACTCTTCCCACTGCAGTTCACCATGGTCTGGTCTTGGCGTAATTCATGTTATATAATTAAGTAATTTTAATATGACTTATAATCTGTAATAATGGTTTAATGGCTAGAATAATGGATTGACTACTATTTTAATTAAATCAGTCAATCAGCTATTGAATTTCTGTATTTTTAAGCTTTTTTTAAGCTCTTGTTTAATTTATCTACTGCACTCATTCACTTTTTTCCCTTGTTGTGCAACCTGTGCTCATGTATAAATAAACCTATTAATGTGCTTAAATCAAAGGAATGGATGGATTAATGGCAAGCCTGTGATGTTGAAAAGAAAAAGAAGCCCCAGGCAGAAAAACCTTATTTACCTCTTTTCTTTTTTTGAGGATCGATAAGCCATTAAAGGTTTCCCACACCCTTAATAAGACATCCACAGAACTACACAGATCCTCTATATATGTAATTCGGTGCAGCACTGTTTTTATTTTCATGCCTCTAAGATCACAAAGTAGCCTACTAATCAGCTCCGTGAATTGGTTGATGGGATAGATTCAACACCAAATTAAGAGTGAAACAATTTTCCTGTGGGTCAATTCATGTTTTATATAGCATTGCTTAAGCGATGCATAGGACGATAGGATGATAGGACATTAGATTGGATTTGAGTCCTATTGCACCTCTTAAAAGTAAATGCAGAGTGGAGTCTTTAAGCGAAGTACTTTTTCCTTTAACATTATGATAGGACCATCATGACCCTAAGTGGTATGTTTGAGCAAATACAAACACACACTGAATCATGTCAAGGAAATTTAATTCACTTAATTCTTTCTCTACAAATTGGACAAAAAGACTAAGATGATGTTTTGTCAAAAGGGCCACCACATCTGGCACATAACATTCAGCATCAGAAAGCAGCAAAAAATATCACACTTTATATTAGGCTTTAACTACTATACTTTGAAAAATATTTAATGTACAATGTACTTATGTTCATGTTGTATTGCAAAACACTCTTGCTATTGAGGTGAAATGGTGAGGTTAGGACAGGTTTGGTGGTAGCCTATGGCTAGGTTTAAGGGTTGGTTACGGAAAGGGTCAACAGTGTAATTATAGATGTAATTATATTCAGATTTTAAAAACAAATATTAGTACAATGTAAATACGTGTAGGCCTATGTACAGTCACTATAACACACAATATATCTAATTTTGATGTGCTCTTAATATACTTAGTTGTGCTACACAACCAATTTGTAAAAATTATGTAAGTTAATGTTTGTTTAATTTCATTTTCATTTACCTTGGTCAAACCAATGGCATACGTTCTGCTGAATGCGAGCGCGCTCCCGCGACCGGGGATACACTTCCAGTGTAATTATAGATGTAATTATATTCAGATTTTAAAAACAAATATTAGTACAATGTAAATACGTGTAGGCCTATGTACAGTCACTATAACACACAATATATCTAATTTTGATGTGCTCTTAATATACTTAGTTGTGCTACACAACCAATTTGTAAAAATTATGTAAGTTAATGTTTGTTTAATTTCATTTTCATTTACCTTGGTCAAACCAATGGCATACGTTCTGCTGAATGCGAGCGCGCTCCCGCGACCGGGGATACACTTCCTTTAAGTGTAATCGATACTTTTCCTGTGCCTGTGCCTAACCAGCTACGTAGGCTACTGTTGCTATAGTAACCTCATTAAAAGCGACTGCTCTACTTAGCGCACTCTGACTAACCTGTAAATCTTACTTTAGTTGTCATTAAAACGTTTTAAACCCTAAATGTAAAACTTAATCATTTTAAGAATTCTAACCTCTGTTTTAACTTCTTTTGGGTTCTTTTAGGACATTATTCAGCAGTTCTTGTCATGCACATTTACAATCAGTTTCTCATAAAAGATCCATGAAAGCTGGTCGTACCTGGAGTTCGGCGGACGGACTCGAATCGCGACTTTCACGTTTGCCATTCGCTTGACACCGGGCGGAGGAGGGAAACGATGAATTGAAGTTCAGCTGTCCGTTAGAGTCCATTTATTAAAGCGTGCGTCCAGGGAAGGGCCGCATGAGGTTCCTCCGCAGCGGGAACGCCTCATCAGCCACGAAGACATGAGGCTGGGGTCCTCTGTCTTCAGCACCAGGTAGAGGGTGGTCAGGAGGCAGATGAAGAGTGCCAGCCCGGAGAGCCTGTCCAAAGGCGGAGTTTGCCAGAATCCCACCGTCACTGGTTCTGCCGTACCCCCCAACATCGATCACCCGGAAGCGATACTTCGCATCCACAACTGCAAGCAGAACGATGGAGAACGTTCCCTTGTAGTTGTGGAACTGGGATCCTGAGTTGGGGGGTGCCTTCAGCACCACATGCTTCCCATCCACCGCTCCAACGCACAGAGGGAAGTTCCACCGCTCCTGAAATCCCTCTGCGATGGACCTCCAGTCATCGGTGGTGGGCACAGCTATGTAGTCCTCCACAAGGCAGTCCCAGATGGCAGTCACTACCTGGGCGACGATCTGGCACACTGTGGAGACACCAACCCGGTAGCTGGACGCTATCGTCCTGAATGAGTCCCCAGTGGCAAGAAACCTAGAAAACATTGTTATAAATATTATTACAAGTACACTTGTAGTTACACATTAAACTATACAATCAACAGGTATACTATTAAATGGTTTATGGTATATTAAAATGGCAATAATCAAGCATGACATATATACAATAATCAAGAACTACATATTGCTTAAAGATATATTTAATTTCTAGGTTAATGTCTGTATTTGCTCATAACGGTGGTTATAGCAGTTAACTCAGTATCACTAGAAAGATTACTGTGTTTATACAGAGAAACATGACAGTATCACGTATGCCAAGAATATTTTAATGTCTAGGTTATAGCAGTTAACTCAGAATCTCTATAAAGATCACTGTGTTTATACAGAGAAACATGACAGTATCACGTCTGCCAAGAGAATATTTATGTCAGTTAACTGAGTATCACTAGAAAGAGCGCCAACCGTACCACAGTTTAAAAAAAACATTGATAGCATATGTTAGCATATTGAATATTCTGTATTTAAAATATCATATACATTTACTAACCGAAGACAGATGGACAGGCGCTCCGCAGCCGGGATAGAGCGCCTGTAGTTGGTGTCCTGGAGGGTGATCCTCGCTCCGATGCGGGACAACAAGTCATCAAACTGGGCGCGGGACAGGCGGAAGTACCGCTGAAAGCGGCCGTCATCCAGGCGCAGCTCCTGGAGCAAATGGTGAAACTCGCCGAACTGGGTTCGCCTCCGAAGGGTCTGGTGGACCCAAATACGGCGATGATGATCCCTACGGCGCTGTTCTGTTTTCCAGAGCAAATACAGAGCGGTGACTCTCTCGATAAATGACCGATCAACAACAGACATCTTGTAAAAAGATGGCCGCCAACGGGGTTCGAAACTTTTGCCTCTGACGCGCGTGACGCGCGTAAATTTCGCTTCAAACTTTTGTTTTTTACGCGCGTCAGTTTCACTCTTGACACGCGAATTAACACAAAGTGGTCAAGCGTCAAACTAGACGCGGTAGACGCGAATTTGACGCGCTATTCGCGTCCGGTGTGAACGCACAGTAAGGGGTAAGTACCTTGGCACGACACCTGGTCTGAGTGAGTAATTTACTCTTTAAAAAAATACTTTATTTTACTCATATAAGACTGCTCTTATGAGGACACTCGACATTAGGACAGTTTGGCATATTTTTCGGTGTGTTATGGTTCGTTCAAGCCCGAAAGAGAACTCGATACTGACGCAATTTTTTTGTGGGGTGTGTGTGTGTGTCTGTACTTTAGAGGAACGAGTGCGTGCCACCTTGCACTTCTGATAGTCTGAGGAGCCACTCGTGTTACTAATACTCTCGGCGCCGCGATCTTTGTTTTTCGGTCTGACGAATCGACGCGCATATTTTGCGTCGACGTATTTTTTGAGTCGACGTAATCGATAACGTCCCAGCCCCAGACCGAACTACCCGACCTAAACATTTGTGGGCGGGGTTCAGGCTGGCTTCCAGGCCTATATGGCTCTGATCCAGGCTAGCTTCATGCAGCAGTTAAAAAGAGATTTCCTTCTTCCTTAGTGCTTCAGATATACCTATGTAATTTGTCACAATTCTGTTTTCTTTCCCATATGGAAAAAAATATTGTGTAAAAAGTTTCTTAAAATTGTTTATAATATGAATCACCTGGCAGTATGATATTAAGATTAATCAATCGGAATGTGGGCTAGTGTATTTTTTTCTTTGAATGGAATGAATATGTTTGCGTCTCCCATCTCCAGTTCCTGTCATTATTCGTAAAAAAACAAAAAACAAAAAAACAAAAAAACTCATAGCTGCTAACACATTTACATGTCAAAAAATAAAATCTTGTAATATATATATATATATTTTTAAACCATATACGTTTGCCGTACCAGCATAACTAATTTTAATGACTTTTATTTTGATAGAAAATTGAAACCTGAATGTCAGGGGCGTTTGTTCATCACGTGTGCTTTTCTGGAGAAAACTAGTTCAAGTTGACAGTAAGTTGTTCCACTTTTTAAGGTACACGGACCTACCTGTATGAAGCGTTTCCACTGACTAATTGGGGAGGATTTAGGGCGCTTAAACGTGAACTTCGTCTTTTTATTATTTATTAACAGTCATTTATAAGACTTACTGCTGCACTGAATTACCTTTACACTTGTCACGTGACACGCTTTACACCCATTTTCAAACGTAAATTATCGTTACATAACGTTAATGCATGAAGATACATCATTATGATCCAAGATCGTACACTGCTTCAGAGACCCATCAACTTATTATTAACCAAGTAATTTGTTTGCTGCAAACGAGCTGCATTATCTTCATTAAACTCATTGAGGAATCCTCTGCGTACTGTCGTGTTGCTCATTCTGAATATAATGTATCTGGATATTTGAGTAAACATTGGATATAAACATGACTTTTCATGGGATATAATTTCAATTTGTATATTAAACATTAACTGTTCAATATAATAGGTAAATCGTCTGCAGTTCAGCTTATCTTTTTTTGTTTTGTTGTTGTTGCATTTAATCAGACTAACGAACCTTATCTTTTTATGCTTTTACACGTTTAGGTTATTATCATAGAAAATGGTCCGTTTGGACGGGAAAGTGATTGTCCTTTCTGCAGCAGCACAAGGCATTGGAAAAGCCTCTGCAATAGTAACCATTTATTTTCCTTCAAACACTTCCTCCTTACAGCTCTATAAGTTTGCAGCACTCTTCTTTGGCTTATTGACAGCCCTGTGTGCCACTTTGATGCCTAGAATAAATGGATTTACTCTGAGGGATCTACAATTGCCATGTGTTTCCCTTTTGAATAAAAGCTTGTCATGCAAGGGCTGTCAGCCTTTTTTTTTTTTCTTATCTGTCAAGTGTAGATGCAGAATTCTGACATAGTACCACTATGGTAAATGTTAAACCCATCTCGAGGGTATAATTTGTCTAGCTTTTGCAACCGGTTTTCTATTTTTACCAGCACTTTTTATTATAAAAATGCTATGATTAATCATTAAGGGGTGAAGAAAATAGTGTCTTGGATCATTTAGGCAAATTTGATCTCTGCAAGTCAATGGCACGTTATCAGCAGAGCGCTGGAGGTGGTTAAGATGCACACCTGCTAGGTGAATACATTTCCATATCAAGTGAATATTCAAATGATTATTAAATGAGAGAAAACTGCAGATTGAGGAAACACCACAGCCCTGAGCAAGTTAGCAGATCACATGGAGGAAGCGCATGCCACTGCACAAATTGTTGTCAAATGAAAGCTCATTTGTAGAGTGTTATTGAAACGTTTATACGGGGAAAAATGTATGTTACCTAAGCCCTGTTGTGTGCTCTAACCCTGCTCAAGATGAGCTGTAAAATACCTGTTGTCAGGTGAAATTGGTTCGATGAATTTATATCAACTGCCATGATATTGCATTTCATTGGTCCATCTTATAGTAAAATGAACCTGACTCAAAGACATTGAGAAAGTTAACAAACATCATGTGGTTTAGTAGTAGTGTGATGAAGAAGAGTCAGACTCGGAACACAAACTGAGTGCATGTTATTATTTGTAAGGTTAGAATTACCTAATGCTAATTATGCATGTTGTTGTTTATTTACTTTAACTGTAGTCTTCTTAAATGTAACAGGCTTTTGCCAAGGAAGGTGCTCAAGTCACTGCTACAGATATCAACGAGGAGAAACTTAAAGAGCTGGATGGCATTCCAGGTAACTCGTTGAATAGCTATGTATTGCCACCTAGTGGGAAATGTGGTGAAAAAAAATCTAAACAGAAACAAGATCTTTAAGGGGATGGTCCACCCAAACATGACAATTCTCACCCTCAAGTTATTCCGAACCTGTATAATGTATTTTGAAGAATGTCAGTAACCAAACAGTTGATGGGCCCCATTAATTTTTCCCATACTATAGAAGTCAATGGGGCCCATTAACTGTTTGGTTACCCATATTCTTCAAAATATTTTCCTTTTTGTGTTCTACACAAGAATCATTTACAGATTTGGAATAACTTGAGGTTGAGTAAATGATAACTGAATTTTCATTTTTTGGGTGAACTATCCCTTTAACTGTTATTTGCCAGCTATTTATTGTGTACTTAAAGTGAAGACATCTACTCTTGACTTTTGACTTGAGTCTAGACTAACATTTCAAATTTGCTCAATTATAAATGACAATGATTAAAATTAACATGCTGTAAAATCTTAATGATAGGAACCATCACTATGCAAAATGTAGCTCATGCTCTACCGTTCAAAAGTTTGGGGTTGGTAAGATTTTTTTTTTACGGTTTTTTATAGAAGTCTCTTATTCTCATCAAGGCTGGATTTATTTGATCGAACAAACAGTAAAAACTGTAATCTTATGAAATACTGTTACAATTTAAAATAACTGATTTCTGTTGTATTATAAATTGTAATCTTTTCCTGTGTTGGCAAAGCTGAATCATCAGTATCATTACTCCAGTCTCGTCACATGATCCTTCAGAAATCATTCTAATATGCTGATTTGATACTCAATAACATTTATTTTTATTAATGTTGAAAACAGTTGTGCTACTTTTTTTCCAGGATTCTTTGATGAATACAAAGTTCAGAAGAAGAGCATTTATTTGAACTGTAAATCTATTGTAACATTATAAATGTATTTACTGTCTATGTTGAAGTATGTTAAGTATGTTAGTGTTTACAGAAACATTTTTAATGTTTTTTCGTCACATTTTTCACTATTAACTAACTATTAACTATGACTTTTGCCTCAATAAGCTTCTAATTACTGCTTATTACTTAGTTGTTAAGGGAATGTAGGAAAAGTAGAATAATGGTCATGCAGAATAAGGCATTAATATGTGCTTTATAAGTACTAATAAACAGCCAATATCCTAATAATATGCATGCTTATAAGCAAATAGTTAATAGTTAGAATTGGACCCTAAACTAAAGTGTTACGTTTTATTTAATTATATTGTTATTACCTGAAATGTCTAAATATCTTTCAAATCCAAACTTTTGTGATGGACACCTGGGCATATGTGTTTGCTTCTTACTTTGCTCAAGCATCTTCTTTGATCTTTGAGCATGTCTGTATCAGACTTTTCCCCCACAAAGAGATTTCAAAGGCTAGTGGGCCTTCTAGTAGCCCCCCTTTTCATACCGCTCTGCTTTAACACATAATCCCATTATGTTGGAAACAAATTGTTTTAGTTCAAGGGTGCTTCTCCCCTAAGGCTTTTGTATGCTCTTCTGATTCCTGGAATGTTGTTTCCCCCCTTACTTTATTAGGTATCAAAACCAAAGTTGTTGATGTTACCAAGAAAGACCAAGTTGAGGCCCTGGCCAAGGACTTTGACCACGTGGATGTGCTCTTCAATGTAGCTGGGTTGGTATTTCTCCTTAAATCACTGAATATATAACTTGAGCTAACTTTTAAAGACACAAAAAATGGATATTAAATGGAGTTTCTATATGTAGCCTATCCTGCTTAGTTTCAGAATACACCACCCTCCAGATATCACTTTTCAGGAATGACTAAAATGCATGACTTTGTTTCATTTTTGGGTGAACTTTTTTTTTAGAGTGCATAAAGGTTCTCATTCATCTTTCTTTCACACAGTTTTGTCCATCACGGCTCAATACTGGAGTGTGAGGAATCAGACTGGGATTTCACCATGAACGTGAATGTTCGTAGCATGTACCTGATGATCAAGGCCTTCCTTCCTAAGGTCATCTTATCCGCCTCGTCTCTAGGATTAGACCAGAACACATGCTAGCTCTTACATTTAGACCTTAGACCTTCACATTTAAAGATGATTTTTTCATCCCCATCTTTTGTTCTTTTGGTTAAGAGTTCAAAGCCGACCCCTAACATGCGGTCAACTACTTAATCCCTCTTGACGGCATGAATGTGCGCAAACATTGTTCCTTTGTTGATGAAATATAAATGGCTGTCAAATTCGAAGAATTTGTATAGATTACAAATCTATACAATATAGATGTAGGAATTACCTTAATTGTGAGAAAAAGCAACATGCCCGCATAGAACTCGTAATTACAACTTGTAAACTCGAAATTTTAGAAGAGCTCCGACTTGTACAACATGACCTCTATACAGACTCATTTTGGCATTTTTGGTGAATTTTGGCAACCAGTCAGCCAATTTAAACTAAATTCCCCTTATCCATCTCCATATAGATGCTGGCTCGTAAATCTGGTAATATCATCAATATGGCATCTGTGGCATCTAGTATCAAAGGTAATTATTATATTATATTATTATATTATTATCTGTTGCTTGCAACCCAATTGCATTTTGATGCTGAATTATAAATGGGCTGCTGTAATACATCGTGTTGTATATCGAGGTTTGGCCATTTGCACTTAATTACATGTGATGATTGACATTGTTCCATGTAGCTCTTGGCATATTATTTTACCCCCATTATCTGTAGTTTGGCTGATGCATGGATAAATGCCAGGTCAAGTGAAGTTTGCCCTCTCCTGATTGCTCAATCCTTAATTGCATGTCCAGGAGTTGCTAACAGATGTGTCTACAGCACATCTAAAGCTGCCGTCATTGGACTGACCAAATCAGTGGCAGCTGATTTCCTGGAGCAAGGGATCCGCTGCAATTGTGTCTGCCCTGGTAAGCTACTTTATTGATTGTTTTCCTCTATTCAGTCCCTCTGTACCTAATGATTAAATGAGTCATTTCGCTTCTCTTGAACTTTACAGGAACTGTAGATACGCCATCTTTACGTGGGAGAATTCAGGCTAGACCTGATCCAGATCAGGTACTGCTTCCCCATTACAAAGACATTGTGCCACACAGCCAAGTGACACAGTAATCTAAAGCTGTTTGCGTAATTTTCAAATGTCTTTTTTGTTATTTTTTACAAATGCAAAACTCAGTTTTTATTGTGAGAGCTCTCAGAAAAGATAGGTAACAGCCAGCTGAAGCACAGCCAGAGACGTTTCACACATGAAACATGGCAGTTAAGGCTGATTTATACTTCTGCGTCGGACCTACGCCGGAGCCCCTAAGCTATACACTAGGCGTTGGTTTTCATTTATACGTCTGCGTCGTTGTCCGCGTTGATGCGCAATTACACATGAAGAGGGAGCATGTGAAACCAGAGGGAGGGGTTCTAGCAGACCAATCATAGTGCTTGCGTCCGCGTAGAATTGATGCGTTGTTACATTTTTGGAGAGGTGCACGTCAGGGTACGCCGAAGGGTACGCGTGCTATGCACAGCCTATGGCGTAGCTACGGCGTAACTTCGATGCAGAAGTATAAATTGGCTTTACTCCTTATCAACTAAGTGCCTTGACACACCAAGCTGACAGTTGGGCGTCGGTGTCTTTCGGGCTAGTTTTTGCGGTGTGTTCCTCACGCCGGCGACAGTCCACCAGATTCAGCATGTCGAATCAGTGTCGGGCCATCGGTGCGAAAGATCGCTCTGATTGGCTGTTCAGTTTTGCAAATGAGTCAGTGCGCGAGAATAAAAGCGAAAGTGATGAAAGTGAAATGAGTCACTTTGGTTTTCAGTGGCATTACATAGGTTGTAATTTTTACATTAAACATGCACAATCTGTGTATATGCGCATATATATATATATATATATATATATACATGAGTAAATGTAAAAATATTGGGCTGTAAAAATTGTAAAACCACTTTTCCACCATGAATTTGAATTCTGTGATCCAACGGTCAGCAGAATAACATGACACATCTGCTCTTTGCACATCTCTGAGAATGGTTGTGTTTGTGCATTTACAGTGCCTCTCTGAAAATAATTTTCTTTTCCCTATTTTTTGGTATTAGCACCTGAACAATAAAGGCCCTTGCAAAAGAGTTTTTTTTTGTCTGACTGAATACAAAAATATTTTTTTACATAAACAGTAAAACACTAACCAACAGCCGTGCTAATCATATAAGCACACAGTTCAGTCTGTCAGTCTCTTTGTTATAGAGTTCCTGTCTTTCACCTCTCAGGCTTTTAAAGACTTTATGGCCAGACAGAAGACTGGTAGAATGTGCACGGCAGAGGAAGTTGCACATCTGTGTGTGTACCTGGCCTCAGATGAGGTGAGTATATGACCATTGTACTTTCTTCTTTTCTATATCATTTTAAGACACAACATTTGGTACTGATGTTGTTTTTTACTGTTCACTTGGATGTTTATATGCTTTCTACTTTCTACGCATATTATTCATGCTTTCAAGTTTAAAAATAATTTTTATTCCTGCAGTCTGCCTACGTAACAGGAACAGAAGCCATCATTGATGGAGGATGGAGACTCTGAGGATGTTTTATCACTGGCCAAATCTAAGGCCTAAAGTTAATGGTGCTGTGGGCTCTTCCTGAGTCCTGTAAATCCATGTCTTGATTGCATTGTATTGAATCATTCTTAGCCATTGACGTTAAAAGGCTTGCAGTTTATAAACTACAAATTATGTGATGTTACACCCCTGTATTTCATACTTCGATTAATGGGTCGTGTCACTATATTGGATTTCAAGCTCACTTATTGCCGAACATGTCATCTAATTTTCAGCTTTGTTAAAAAATGAATAACTTGGTTAAAAATATATAATATGCCAAATGTAATTAAATTATTTTGTCAATTACTATCTTCTTTTAGAATTTTTAATCATTAAACAAAGTTAAGAATTGTAAACCATGTTTTTTTTTTTTTGTGTGTGTGTTTTTAAACTGAAACCCATAATTCAAAACAATTACTAATTTATAAGAATAATCTTTGAAACTCTTAGGCCTGGTTTTACAGACAGGGCTTAGATTAAGACAGGATTAGGCCCAGTTCATTTAGGGCAGTTAAGTAGCTTTTATAAACATGCCTTAGGAAAAAAAAAAACTTTCTGGTGTGCATTTTGAGACGAAACAATGGCACGAACATATTTTAAGATATGACAAGGAAAGTTGCTTTTTATTAATCCCCTGGCTTTAGTTTTATTGTCTGGCATTTATATATGTTCATAATGAACCATATAAAGAATAAAACAACGTGGAAGGCGCATGATTAGGGGATCATAATAAACAGAAGTCTTTTGACTACGGCTTGTGATTGGTCCGTTGCTGTCAAATCTAGCAAATCATGCTGTGCAGGAGGCGGGACTTGGCAGAAAAGGGGTTGTGAAGATGGCCTGATTGGACCATTTTATTTCTTTTGGTTGGACGAACGGTAAAACAACACCTTCCATCTGTCACTCACACTTCCGGATGTTTCCACCGGGTAAAAGGTTATCCTTATTAAATGTATCCACTGATTTTGCGATCAAGCGCGTATATTTTCAGTATTATTTGTTTTTGTATGTATAGACCTCTGCACATGCCGGTTAATCACTTGACAACGTCAAACTTACAGACACTTCAGCATGAGATTTTGTTTCATTTCATGTCAACTGATTTATTTTTGATCACAAGTAGGAAAAGACAATGTCTCTATCACGCAAAACAATATGACTTTAGTCATGAACGAGGGGGAATACATATTGCACTATAGTCGATTAGTTGAAGAAAATTGTGCGTAAATGGACTAAAACCGTTGTAATGTCAGTGATGCTCAGATGTTCAGTGAGTGGTTTACTACAGTCTTATAAACAGAGACCATATGCCATACGCTCTTCAGTCTGATAAACCACCATATGGCCCAGGCTTCGAGTTTAGTCCTGTTTCAATCCGATTAACTTGTTGAACAAACCAGTCGCTTTTCCCGACTAGTACTCTGGCTTTTTTTCTCATTGATTACACCTTAGCAGGCTTTATCGATAAGTTGATGTAGTAATAGGTATTTATATTCACACAGGTGAAGTTTTAATGAACTGGAGCCGGTCTTGAGCACGTGCAATGGCTGGAAGACCAGAGGGAAGATAGAGCAGAAGTGTAGTGCCATGGAGGATGCCCAGTCTAGACCTCATTCAGCTCACTCCACATACTCACAGAGGACCGAGGATGCAGCCTCCGCCCTGGGAAATCATGCTGAAGTAGGTTCTGATTCTGATTCTGATTATTAGTCAGACTTCCCCACTTTATGCTGTCTATTTTGTTGTAAAATTGGTTCTATGGAACGGGACAGTTGCCTTTATTATTGTTATCTAGCCGAGATGTTATGTATCCTCATAGCTGATCTCAAGACTTAAGGGACAGTATGAAAGATTTCATACTTTTTAATAGCCTTAATATAGATAATTAACAAATATTTTAATGCTTTAGATCAGTAGTTCATGTACATTCAAATATGAATATAATAAAATACAGTGAGTGTATTGACAATATATTATTCTATATTGCACTGTTTTTAAAATTAAATTTCAATATGTTATTTACATATTCGTCAGAATTAAAGTTTGATTGACTGGAGAAATTATTACAAAAAATAACATTGGCATTTTTAAGTATTTTGGTATGTTCCCCTTTAATAACAGCAGTCAAGCAAAAATAATGTATTTTTATATTAACTTATTTTTGTTTTCATTTGACATCCCCCCCCCCCCCCCCCAAATCCTTTGTTTATATCCAGGTTTACGTCACCATGAAATCAAAATTGACAATTCTTATTTTTTTATGGAAAAATTATAACTTAATATCATTAACAAAATAACTTCCTCATTCAAATGAAATCTTTTCAGTAGAACTTTATTTTAAGGTGATGTACAAGTTACTACATGTACTTACTATAGTAATAACAGTAAATTATGTGTAATTACAAGTACCTAACCCTAAACCAAACCCTCAACGTAACTCTATAGTAAGAACATGTGGTTAATTAATATTACTCAGTACTTATTTGAGTACAATGTAACAATATCATCTTAATAATAAAGTGGAACCATCTCTTCTCTTCTTTGATGACGTGTTTACGACAATGCAATCAATTCTCGATAGACAAAATCAAGTCCCACCCCTACATTTTTTCTTCGAGTTCGAGAAGCCGTTCACTCACTTCTCTTTTCACTCTTCATTTTCTCATACAGCATCACCTTATTGTCAGTCAGACAGTCCTTGTGGTTCCGAAGCGCCCAGAGAGCCCCAATCTGAGTATGACTGAGGAGACGACGTATGTCCCACGACCGGTGTCTTCAGTTGACGCTTACACCAACACAGACCCTCCGTACGAATGCTGCCCAAGGTTGCGCAGACTATGCCCGTGCCCACCCAGAGGCTTGCTGGCTGCAGTCATCACCAAAGGTTAGAACAGAGTCCATAATCTTCTAAAACCTGATGGTAGAGATTGCATGTGCACTACCATTCAAGAATGTTGGTGTCGGTAATATTTAAAAAAAATATATATTATTTTATGCTCACCAGGATTACATTTATTTGATCAAATGTAACTTTGCTTTCCGTTTATTACTTAAAGCATACTTTAAGTACTTTAATATCACCACAAAAACTACTAGCCTAACTAATAAAGGTTCAAAAATTATTAAAGACATGTGAACAAATACATAGTGTATCAAATACACTAATTACAAGCATAGATGAATATAATAAAACAAAGTTGCAAATAAAGTGAGGTCTAACTGTTGTGTAATCCGTTACAGAAATGTGATAATAAGGCCTAAATGTAAAACATTATAGTGTTCACTGTATAAATTAAATATAGATTAATCTTTGTTAAAGCTGTGTTTTTTGTTGTTTGATTAACATATTGTTCTAAATATAAAGACGACCCTGATTATAAGATGACGATGCACCTTTTGGAAAAAAGCTTTTTGATTAATAAAAATGCTTTTATTTGAACATATTTTTCATATTTAATTTTTGTATTGAAAGTATGGTAAATACTGGTAAAATGTATTAACGATCACCATTAAAACAAATTTTTTTTTTTGGCATACCATAAAACTAAGCTCTAACCCATCTGAATTATATAACAATTAGGTTAACTATCTCATAGTGAAAACCATGTAGCCTACCAACATTTTATTAACAGTAGAAGTGAAATCTTATTAGTTTTGAAAACGGGGTACTGTCTTACATTTTAAAATCATATACGGGGGAAGTCTGGTCCCATCAGCAAGGCACGCAAATGTGACAGTCACACGGCTATTAGATGGTAAGCTTTTCTTTGACTGTTTGTGTTTTTAAGACTGTCTTTTTGCGCTTGCGATCTCCTTACATGACACTCTGACACACCGTATTTCTTGGCACACTTGTTTTACATCTATTTGGCACCAACTATAGTTGTGGGTGTATTATTGACATAAAATTCTAAACCTGAATATAAGACAAACCTGGTTTTTTAGATGTATTTCTAAGAAAAAACATCGTCTTACATTCGGAAAAATACGGTAACATTAATGACAGCAGTAGTTATTTATAGGTTTGCTGTCACTTTAAGAGCGAATGCACGGATCCAATTAATGGTACACATTCAATTTATTTCTCAACCGTTTATGTTCACTTAAGACTTTGCATGATTTTTTACGACAATACTTGCCAACCCGAGTATTTTGACACTATTTCGTGTGTATGTGTCCGCTCAAGTGCACAGAGATGCGAAAGAGTAATCAATTCGCTGTTCGCGCACTATCTGAAACGTACCTACTTTTGTGTGCGCGCTTCGGTTGTGTTTGCGACTATGCTCACAGATAACAGCGCACGAGTACTGAATTGATGTTGAAACCGTGAGGGCCTGGTCCGTGCGGATCACGGATCACCTACGATCAGTTTAACCCCTACTTTTGATTAATGTAAAGCATCCTTGCTGAATAAAAGTAGTTCATTTCTTTAAAAAAAAATCTTACTGACCCCAATCTTTTGATCAGTGGTGTAAGGTAGATAAAAATGTATTATGTTCACTAAGCTATCTGCTGGTAGATTGAACCCAGTATCTGTTTGTTCTTGCAGTTACCATGGCCGCAGTGCTGTTTGGGGTGGTGTGGTCCATTACAGAGAAGGAATGTCTCCCGGGCGGAAATCTCTTTGGCATCGTGACCTTGTTTATTTGTTCCGTAGCCGGGGGAAAGCTGTTTGGACGCATACACTTGCCGAACCTGCCACCTTTACCTCCCCTTCTTGGTATGAGCAATTTCTTAACATATTTAAGGTGACGTCACATTAGTGAAATTTTTCGGGGGGAAAAAGGTCCATGGTCAGTAGTGAAGTGCCCTCACGAAAAACTGCAATTGGACAGATTCATATCAAAAATTACTAGATCTTGACCGTAAAGTTTTGGTAAATGTGACCGCATCTTAAGAAAATAATGTCTATGTTAGGGATGGAAATTTAACCTACTGCATACTTCACAGCATATACTGTATACTATCACAATATTTCTGTAGTGAATACAAAAAAAGTATTTCTGATGCTTACTTGGATAAGAACCTTAACTCAGAATTTCTACTTGAAATTTAAAACGTACAAGTATGGGGGCAATGAAATTGTATTTAATTTTTTAAGAAATTACACTTCAAAAAATTAATAAATTACACTGATTAATCAGCAGGGATGTACTATTTTGATCAAAAGTGACAGTAAAGACATTTATAATGGTACAAATGATTTCTAATTCAAATTAATGCTGTTCTTTTGAACTTTCTATTTATCAAAAAATATAAATTCAATAATCAATTCCGCAAAAATATTAAGCATCACAACTGTTTTAAACATTGATACTAATAAAGAATGTTTCTGAGCACCTTATCAACAAATCATGTGACACTAGTTATGTTTCCATCCAACTATTTCATGCATTTCATTTCATGAATTTTGGGTTGTCGCATTACAAAATGCTGGATGGAAATGTGCATTAATTCTATAAATATGCATAAAAACGTACAGTATCAGTATTTTTTGATCCAATAAGAAGACATGCGCATAAAGTACGATGACATTTACTGAATAAATCCCTCAATGCGCAAAAACAAACAAACTCTGGACTAACCAGCTGATTAATTTAATTTGCACAGCATCTCAAAAGTTGGCTTTGTTTTGTTATTCTGAAACACCCGAACCAAAGTCTGTTATCAAAATGGTTGGTTATAATTACCTCCATGTCTCACACAATTGTGATCACAAGCACCAGGCATCCGCCTCCGAACGCAAGATAACATGATCGTGTTTATTTCGTCTGTGCGCACTGAGGTGCGAGTAATTTATAATGTACAAAAACAGAGCCACAGTTTCTTCCTCGTTTGCAGGAACTTCTGATTTTATTACAGATATTTTGCGCCAATGTCCCAGAAAGTGACAATTTTGTTCACTCGAACACATGGGATTGAAACAGTGCTTTATTCACAAATGTTTAATGCGATATTCCAATTTTGCTGAAGTTAAATCCACAACTTTGGATGGAAATAGCCACTGAAGACTGGAGTAATAGCTGCTGAAATTATCATTTTTAAAAAAATATTTCACAATATTACTAATATTTTTCTTTATTTTTGTTAAAAAATGGGTGTACGAGTTTTTTTTTTTAACTTTACATGCTCTACAGACCCCACACTTTTCAACGGTAGTGTATAATTTAATTTTCCCCACAGCTCAAAGATAAACAGACTGTGTTATTCTTTTTTCCTGTATTGACAAAGTGGTCAGTTTCATTGTCAGTGTTATGAATAACTATGGGATTTCTGTTTGTGTTATTTCACTCTGTGTGTGTCCGCAGGCATGCTGCTGGCAGGCTTTACCCTCAGAAACATCCCTGTGGTGACAGATGCTGTTTACATTGATGTTAGATGGTCCGCTTCTATGAGGAACATCGCCCTTGGTGTCATTCTGGTCAAGGCTGGTTTGCAATTAGACGGCAAGGTATGAAACTGCATCAGCCCGAGAAGATTTGCCTTCATATTCTTTCAAAGTTCAGCCAACACAATTGTTTTTTGATATCCATTTCGATCTCATAAAGACTTTTCATTTAATGAAGGTTGTACAGTAAGAATTTTTTTTTGTACTAACATAATACTTTTATGTGTGTTTCAGGCTCTGAAGAAGCTGAAAGCGGTGTGTTTACGTTTGTCCATGTTCCCTCTCACCTGCGAGGCAACCACTATGGCTGTGGTCTCCTATTTAATACTAGGACTTCCATGGATCTGGGGCTTTATTTTAGGGTAAACCGCTGTTTCTGATAAGATAAGAACCTCTCTGAAAGGTCTGCTGCTACCAATTCAATAGCTCTGATTTTCTGCTCTGTAGGTTTGTTCTCGGGGCTGTTTCTCCTGCCGTTGTGGTTCCGTCCATGCTGCTTCTGCATAAGGAAGGGTACGGTTTAGAGCAGGGTATACCTACTCTTCTGATGGCAGCATGCAGTGTTGATGACATCATTGCCATTACCTGCTTCACCACCTGCCTGGGCATAGCTTTCGCTACAGGTACGCCAAAAGAGTAAATGTAGCATACACGTAGGATATTCCTGAATTAAATTAAATGAATACAGTAAGAGATTTTAATAGTGTATATATAAGAATTTGTACATTTTGTATCTTAACGCATACAAATGTAAATGTTTCTGAACATGTTTTTTAGATACTTCTTTGATAGTGTACTTTCTCCAGGGCTGAGTTCGAAATCGCCCATTATACCCTCAGTCACTATTCCCTACATTAGTCCACTGATATAGTTTACTTAAAGGAGTGAACAAAAACAAGTAAAAAAAATTGGCCACTGAGTGCGCCGAAAGGAGCAGCTCCAGTTGTGATGAAAAAATCATGGGAACTATGCATAAATCTTTATTAAACAATATAATAATCAGTTAAAAAGGTATTTAAACCTGTTTGATATTATGCTGTTCCAAGATTGGAGCAGTGGTTTGGAAAATAGATGGATGATTCAGCTGTCACCATCTTCTACATTGGTTGTACACTTGTTATTCAGGTGCATTGCAGGATTGAATGAGTGCACTCGATAACATCCACTATGGTTTCGGACACCACTACAAATGTACAAAAAAAAGCCCTATTTAAGGATATACATTTTGAACCCAGTCCAGGCCATTTCTTTGTTAGAGGTCCAATTTATATTAGTGCTCTCTGTTGCCCTCTGCAGGCGCCGTGTGGTTAAATGTGCTGAGAGGACCACTGGAGGTGTTAGGTGGTGCGGTCACTGGTGTGGCCTTAGGGTACTTTCTGCATTACTTCCCCAGCAGAGACCAGGTACGTGAGCAGCAACATTATGATTATTAAGGTCATGTTGAATTCAAAACCTGATGTGGAGTTGATGTTGTCAGGAGTAACAGGTTTCATGATTGTTGATGATTTGTGTGCTTTGTCTTTCCACATAGGGAAACATAGTGCTGAAACGTTCGTTTCTGGTGTTGGGGCTGTCTGTGTTTGCATTGTTTGGCAGTAATGTGGCCGGGATTCCTGGCGCAGGAGGTCTTTGTACACTGGTGCTGGCATTTGTGGCTGGAATAGGCTGGGGAAAAGATAAGGTCTGAATCTCTTCTCCCAAAGACAGAAATTTTACTAAAATATCAGAAATAGCTGTGAAAGAGAAGTTCAAATTTTTAATTTTTAAATGTCTCAGTATCTGGCAGTCTGATCAGATAAAGAGGCTAGAAAGAGGTTTCTTTCAATTTTGCCTACTTTCTTTCTCATTCGCATATTTACACACTCACATTTTTTCGCAACAACGCCAAGTATTAGAATTAAAAAAAATATAAGAGTGTGACAACACGTTTTTTTTTAAGATCACATAACAGGTTTGATTTCTCTATGTATGTGTGTTTCAGGCACCCGTGGAGGAGGTGGTGGAAAGGTTTTGGCATGTGTTCCAGCCTCTTCTTTTTGGTCTCATTGGTGCTGAGATTGTTATTAGTACTTTGGAGATCACGACTGTGTGTGAGTGTCTGTGCTGTTTTTGTAACAGAGCTTATTGGGAAACACTTGAAAGGGCTTTTCACGCTTGAAGTAGTTAAAGGGATAGTTCACACAAAAAAAAGAAAATTCTGCCATCATTTTCTCACCCTCAAGTTGTTCAAAACCTGTATGAATTTCTTTCTTCTGCTGAACATGAAAGAAGATATTTTGAAGAATGTCGATAATCAAACATTTGATGAGTCCATAGTTATTTTTTTCATCAACTGTTTGGTTACCCATATTCTTTAAAATATCTTCTTTTGTGTTCAGCAAAAGAAAGACATTCATACAGGTTTGGAACAACTTAAAGGGGAACTTGGCAACTATTTCAACTTAATAAAACCGTTTAGAAATCATTTGGATGGTTAAATAACCTGTTCTGGTGAAAATGGTGACTTTTCCCGCTCCCCCCAGCGTTCCCAGGTGGAAAACCAACCTTGCAACATGGGGACTAACGTCCCGGTAATTTGGAAATAGGAAGTCTCGTGAGAAGCGAGAACGAGTGAGAAACACGAACTGCTTTACGGCAATTTGACATAAACACACACGCCGCCCTCAATGTGAAGGAAGTATTACCCACCTCAGTAGACATAGCTCACACAATAAAGTTGACCGGCTCAAATATTAACAAATGCACATGAGCAGCAGTAGAAAGGGGGAGGAGGGTGCCACAAGTGAGTTTTTTTTTTACGACAGTTTTGTGAAATATACGCCTCACAGCTGTAGGGGGAGCTCGTTGAGAAAACATGCGACAACAAAAGTGAAAATCAGCGAAGAAATGCTAGAGTTGCTAAGTTTCCCTTGAGTGAGTGAGTAAATAATGACAGATTTAAAAAAAAAATTGTGAACTATCCCTTTAACCTTGGGTCATTCTAAACCCCAGGTAAACATAATCCTGGGTTATCTTGCTTCAGACTTCACGTTACTCATAAATTACCTGGGGTTAACAATTAATCCTGGGTATTTATAAATGGACATGTCACACTATATATTAAATTCTGGGTTAACATTCTTACTTGCATATTTATGGTGACATTGATTGTCATGTCATTAATTGGACGAACACAGCATGTGACCTGTTTATATAAAAGCTCTAGCATTGCCCATCATATTATACACCGCCGACTATACTATCATGTTGTTCCTGAATTTTTCATGACTTATAAAGGTAAGAATGAAATGGTCTTTTCTTCTCTCCAGTTGGCACCTTTTTCATGACCATTTAACATTTTTCCTTCAGATGCTGAAATTGCTTTTTTTACAACATGCAGTGTGTCTGTGACAGTCCAAAGTATATGAATATAAGGCACACGATTGGTTGTCGGTTGTTAAGCATTTAGCCGTAACATACATCGGTACACACTGCACACGTTTGGCACCCCAACGTCAGCGCAAAAGCAGTGCTAAACCAGCTCTGGAGCATTCCAGCTCAGGATTCATATCTATGGGTAAAAACCATGCTTCTAAATTACAAGTGTGAAAATATTCCATTAAACAGGGTTAAAAGCAGGGCTTAGACTGACGATAACCCGGTATTAAGCACAGTGTGAAAAGCCCTAAAGTAACTGGGATGTAAGCAGTGTGCACATTTGCATATGTGTAGTGTTTCAAACATGCAGTTGATCTTCTCTAATGTAATATGTCTTCAGTTCTGGGTATAGCAGCTCTGCTCATCGCACTCACGGTACGGCTGCTCATCACTTTTGTTTCGGTACTGCGAGCTGGCTTTAACCTGAAAGAGAAAGTCTTTATTGCTCTAGCCTGGATGCCGAAAGCCACAGTACAGGTAAAATTGCCAGTATAACAAATAGACCTTCTATTTTACTTTTGTTTTATTGTCTTTATCCTGCACCCATTCCTTCTGTTTCTTTGGACAAGAGTGAGCTAAATGACAAATAAAAATGAAATGCATTTGTAAGTTCCTAACAGAGCAATCCCGTTATGTCATTGGTTTTAGGCTGCCATTGGCTCTACAGCTCTAGACATGGCACGCTCCAAGAATGACCTTGAGCTGCAGAAGTATGGCATGGATGTCCTCACTGTGGCTGTGCTGTCCATTCTTATCACTGCTCCTATTGGAGCGCTCATCATCAGCCTGCTCGGCCCTCGACTCCTGCAGAAACCAAAGAACCCTGAGTGGGGTGAGATATTTGTACACACAGACACATTGGCCACTTTATTTGACACAACTGTTCAACTGCTCGTTAAGGCAAATATCTAGCCAATCACATGGCAGTATCTCAATGCATTTAGGCATGTAGACATGGTCAAGACGATCTGGTGAAATTTAAACTAAGCATCAGAATAGGACAGAAAGGTGATTTAAGTGACTTTAAACATGGGATGGTTGTTGGTGCCAGACGGGCTGGTTTGAATATTTTCAGAAACTGCTGATCTACTGGGATTTTCACACACAACCATCTGTAGGGTTTACAGAGAATGGTCTGTAAATGAGAAAATATCCAGTGAGTGGCAGTTCTGTGGGCGAAAATGTTTTGTTGATGCCAGATGTCAGAGGAGAATGGCCAGACTGGTTCGAGCTGATAGAAAGACAATAGTAACTCAAATAACCACTCGTTACAATATGCAGAAGACCTGAACACACGTCCAGCCTTGAAGCAGATCAAGACTACAGCAGCAGAAGACACACTGGAGCCACTCCTGTCAGCTAACAACAGGAAACTGAGGCTACAATTCACACGGGCTCATCAAAATTGGACACTAGAAGATTGAAAAAACATTGCCTGGTCTGATGAGTCTCTGCTGTGACATTCAAATTTCAGGGTCAGAATTTGGTGTAAACAACATGAAAGCATGGATCCATCCTGCCTTGTATCAGTGGTTCAGGCTGCTGCTTGTGTAATGATGTGGAGGATATTTTCTTGGCACACTTTGGGCCTCTTACCAGTTGAGCATCATTTAAACACCACAGCCTATACCTGAGTATTGTTGCTGACCATGTCCATCACTTTATGACCAGTATACCATCTTCTGATGGCTACTCCAGCAGGATAATGTGCCATATAAACAACAAGCTTAAATCATCTCAAACTGGTTTCTTGAACATGACTATGAGTTCATGATACTCAAATAGCCTCCACAGTCACCAGATCGCAATCCCAATAAAGCACCTTTGGGATGTGCTGCAATGGGAGATTCACATCATGAATGTACAACCATTAAATTTGCAGCAAATGCGTGATATATATATACACTCACCTAAAGGATTATTAGGAACACCATACTAAAACTGTGTTTGACCCCCTTTCGCCTTCAGAACTGCCTTAATTCTACGTGGCATTGATTCAACAAGGTGCTGAAAGCATTCTTTAGAAGTGTTCGCCCATATTGATAGGATAGCATCTTGCAGTTGATGGAGATTTGTGGGATGCACATCCAGGGCACGAAGCTCCCGTTCCACCACATCCCAAAGATGCTCCATTGGGTTGAGATCTGGTGACTGTGGGGGCCATTTTAGTACAGTGAACTCATTGTCATGTTCAAAAAACCAATTTGAAATGATTCGAGCTTTGTGACATGGTGCATTATCCTGCTGGAAGTAGCCATTAGAGGATGGGTACATGGTGGCCATAAAGGGATGGACATGGTCAGAAACAATGCTCAGGTAGGCCGTAGCATTTAAGCGATGCCCAATTGGCATTAGGGGGCCTAAAGTGTGCCAAGAAAACATCCCCACATCATTACATCACCACCTCCAGCCTGCACAGTGGTAACAAGGCATGATGGATCCATGTTCTCATTCTGTTTATGCCAAATTCTGACTCTACCATCTGAATGTCCCAACAGAAATCGAGACTCATCAGACCAGGCAACATTTTCCAGTCTTCAACTGTCCAATTTTGGTGAGCTCTTGCAAATTATAGCCTCTTTGTCCTATTTGTAGTGGAGATGAGTGGTACCCGGTGGGGTCTTCTGCTTTTGTAGCCCATCCGCCTCAAGGTTGTTTGTGTTGTGGCTTCACAAATGCTTTGCTGCATACCTTGGTTGTAACGAGTTGTTATTTCAGTCAAAGTTGCTCTTCTATCAGCTTGAATCAGTCGGCCCATTCTCCTCTGACCTCTAGCATCAACAAGGCATTTTCGCCCACAGGACTGCCGCATACTGGATGTTTTTCCCCTTTCACACTATAAGGAACTCAGCTTTTTGGAAATATTAATAATCAATAATATCTTGTTATTATTAATTATAAATATTTGGGTCAGTTAATTGGATTAACTTGATGTGGCTGAATTAATATTACAATCAATTAATCAGTTCTTCCAACGAACTCTTTTGATTATTAATTTATTCTAATAAAGGGTATCTTCCATGGCCACCGAAGAATAATTATTTCTTCACCTGTACAGTACTTTGAGCCAGTAGCAAAAACCGTGATCGTAAAGTGACTTGTATTGCAAACAAAACAGAACCAAATACATATTATGTACAAGTTTTATTAACTAAATATAGATATTTATATGAATATAAATAAACTAAACAACATACACAAATGAATACATAAATAGGTTAGTGATAGGATGAAATTGGAAACCGGAAGAGGGTCTATGAGAAGAACCATCAGAATTTCATTTTCACATTTCATTGAATTGAATACTTGCATTTGTAATGGGAACAATTCTTGAAGTTGTTGAAAATTGAAGTCGTTGATGGTTCCGGCAGTGTCAAGTGGAAGTTGGTTGAGCGTTCTCTTTCTCCAGGAACGCATGGCTGGTTTGGTCAAGGCCTGGGACTCTGTTGAGGCCACGCCGAGCACCCAGGAGAAGTGAGGAAGTCGGAAGGATGGGTGATTGGAGTCGTTGTTGGTTGGAGTCTTTGTTACAAAACTCTTGAGATTGTCCTTGGTTCTTTGTGAGAGAGTCATCTCTCTCCTGCCTGAGCCCATATCTGGTTGGAATCGAGGCCTGCTGGGCCGTGGGGCCCCCGTGGAGGGGGAGGGGGTTCCCCAGAATCACCAGAACAGTGTTGCGGCTGGATGAAAGAACTAAGAGAGGGAGGTCACATGTGGACTGTCTCTAATAAGGCCTGGAGAAGATCCTCCCCTAAGGGTTGAACTCGACCAATCAGAAAGGGGACATGTCTGAGAGGGAAAGTGGCTCTTAGTTGATTTATGGATCTTTGTCCCTAGCAAGATTATACCTTCATTAATGCTAAAATAGCTATAACACATCCACACTGCATTCTAGAAGAAGGTGATGTACATCAAAGTGTGAGTCATTAAATGAGGATTAGTTAGGTAGGAGGCATTATACAGGTGAGGTTACATTGATCGTTAGTTTGTTGTATACCAGGATACATACCATAATATATACCTAATAGTACACGAGACAGTAAACCATTTACACTGTTTCTTTCACAGTTTTATGCATGTTCATTTATAGATCAGTTAGTCTATGATTAATCAAGCAAAGTCTGTTTTAAAGAGGGTTTCTGTTTCATAGTCTCTCTCTTGAGTATGTGGCCACATTCCTCGGAGGTCGTAAAATCTCCTTGTCATGCCCTGTAACATGACACTGTTTCTGCCCTTGTGTTTGTTCATTTGGGCTGTGTGAGGAGTTTCATAAACCTTTGTATATAATGAATAATTAGTATGTGTCTGATTGGTCCATACCCTACAACACAATTCTTTGTAAACCCTAGAAATGGTTGTGCGTGAAAATCCCAGTAACTGAGCAGATTGTGAAATACTCAGACCGGCCCGTCTGGCACCAACAACCATGCCACGCTCAACATTGCTTAAATCACCTTTCTTTCCCATTCTGACATTCAGTTTGGAGTTCAGGAGATTGTCTTGACCAGGACCACACCCCTAAATGCATTGAAGCAACTACCATGTGATTGGTTGATTAGATAATTGCATTAATGAGAAATTGAACAGGTGCTCCTAATAATCCTTTAGGTGAGTGTATATATGCGTCCATATATATATGAAAATTCAGCTTTGCATCACAAAATTATATTTTAAATTATATTAACATAGAAAACTATTATTTTAAAGCAATAACAAGTAACTTTTGCTCTCGGGGTCCTCCTACAGCTGGGAAACAGTATTGTCCTCTACTACTGTTGTAAAATCTGTCATGGTTACACAAGGCGATACACGTGTGCATTTGTTGACAAGCCGATACTGTCTTGAGTTCTCGCGGGCAGACTGCCAGTGTTGTGTGTGAAATGTCTTCATCCCAGGTACATTGGCATATATTTCAGCATGTCATATGAATATAATTTCATGAGTTTTATTTTTTTTCAAACGCCAAAAGATCACGTAGCTCACGTTTACAAGCCACCGTCATTATAGTAGCCTATATACATGAATATCAGATGATGTCAGCAACGTCTCCTCACTGACGTCACTCACTTCTAAAACTTGTCTTCCGCCATTTTGAGTACCTAATTCGGCAAGATCGATACGTCAGTCGCAAAGGAACTAGAGTTTAGATTATCTGCCCGACCCGATATTTCCCGTCACTATCCTCGGGCCGGTTCCTTGATCTAGAGACGTGCACTCCCAACGCAATAGAGCGCGGCGTGGGACTAGATTTGATGGCCGAGTGCGAGCGGTAATGCACTCAATCTGTGTGTGCGGGTTGCGGAGAATAAAACGATTCGCGGGACTCCCGCAAACTAGAAATATCTATGAATAAAACATAAAAACTAACATTTTTGTACATTACAATTTAGAAACGATTTACAGGCCAGAGTTTCTTTTTATAACATGTTTGCACTTTGCAGCGTTGAGCGATTTAGCCAATCACAGATATATGTGTTGATTTCTTGAACGCAAAGGCCAATCAGAAGCTTTTTGGATAGAATCCCCTGACCGCTCAAAACGGACTTTTTGTTCAGAGCTGAATTCTGTATGCTGGCAAACCCTCTAATTATAACAAACAAAGTGTATATATTATGAAAGATTTATTGTGCAGTCAGCTTCATTGATAATAACAGAGATGTGTGAGATTGCGATGAACTGATGTCAGCTTTTTAGGAATTAAGGGAGCGCACTTTGCGCGCATTCAGTCATATCATGCCAAACCATGCACGCAGTATCTGCTTGCTTTTATGTTATAACAGTGGTTTGTGTGTGCAAACTCTCTGTGCAGTTTTCATTTTGTCTGTGGTGAGTGGATGTAAATATATTGTTGTTAATGAGCTAACGCCGTGGACGATTAAAATATCTCCACGATCTGCTTTTGAAGAAATGTCGAACCGTTAGTATCGTGCATTAACGTTATATCAGTTGAATTTCTGGCGCCTCCGTCTGAACCAAGTTATCTTTCTAGTCTTATTGCGCTAACGTTACTGTCAAATACACACAAGGTTTACATAAACAAAGTTGGTTATGTATAAAGTGAAACAAACAGAGAGAATTGAGAGAAAATCTGCTAGTCAAATGTCAGAGGCTGGAAGTAACTACTACGCATCAGGTATCGCGTAAGGGTCAAACTAGAGGGCTGGATTGGGATTGAGTCCCGCCGGGACCCAACGCAAATCTCGCTGGAGCGGGCGGTTTGAACTTTGCTGCGGGCGGTAATGGGCGGCTAAAAAAAACCCTGCGGGATCGGGAGGTAGCCTAGTGGAGAATGAGATGTCAATAAATGACGTGGAAAAGAACCTCAAACGAGGTATTTACAGCACAAAACGTAAGCAAGGCAAGTCTGACATTTGGAGAAGTTTCTCAATTGTTTGTGACAAAGATGGAAAGGAACTGGACTTTGTTCATTGTGACAAATGTACTTATGATATATATATATATATATATATATATTGACATTGACAATTGATGTATTATCACCGATTCCGACTTGTCAATTACAGCGATGTTTTTGAATGTTTTGTATAGGCTACTGTATTTTCTTGTGGTAGGCTATATTTGTTTCCCTCTCGGGGTGTTGTTTTGCTTTGCTGCATCATATTTGCTGTGATAGGTCCACAACAGTGCGTTTTTACCTGTCCTTTTCATTATTTTAATTATTGTAGAAAGATGTTTTCCCAGAAAACGAAGGCTCATTCATTTCAGAAAGAAGTTGAAGAGGGACCCTCAAAAGATCTGCAATCATGTATTTGTATGTAATTATTTAAATCTATTTATCTAAATGTATTAGAAGATGTAGAAGAATAGCTAGAAAAACAGCAAATAAATAAAAAATAAATAAATACATTTAAATAAAAAAATCAAATAAAAATACATTTGGAAAAATAGATTTAAATAAATACAAATACATGATTGTATTTGATCCTAAGATACGACTATCTTTTAATTATCAGTGCGTCAGATGCAGGCCAGGGAAACGATGTAAACAACCCCATGAAGCTCTTTAATAATAGCAATACAAATACGTGTTTTTTTTCCTGCGGTACGAGAGAAGACACAAAATCAATGCATCTCTATTATTGTGCGGGAATAAATTCTAACCAGTTTTGCGGGTGCGGGCGGGAGTGGACATACAGTTGGGTTCAAAATAATAGCAGTCCAACATCACTAACCAGATCAATCACTGTTTTTGGTAGAGATTATATTTCTACATGGCAAATAATTTACTATTAGGTGTAGTAGAGTAATAGAAAAACAACAGACCCAACAGTCATGACATGTATGTTGCTAATCCTGTATAATTGAATCATTAATTGAAAGGGGTGTGTTCAAAATAATAGCAGTGTGGAGTTCAATTAGTGAGGTTAATCATTCTGTGAAAAAACTAGTGTCAATAAGTGACCCTTATTTAAGGACGAAGGCAGTACTGGACTGTACATGGTGGTTATAGTGCATTTCTCTCTTAAGATCTGAATAAAATGGGCCGTTCCAAACATTGTTCAGAAGAACAGCGTACTTTGATTAAAACGTTGATTGGAGAGGGGAAAACTTATAAAGAAGTGCAGAAAATGATAGGCTGCTCAGCTAAAATGGTATCAAATGCTTTAAAATGGCAACCAAAACCAGAAAGACGTGGACGAAAACGGAAAACTACCGTTCGAATGGATCGAAGAATAGCCAAAATGGCAAAGACTCAGCCAATGATCAGCTCCAGGGTGATCAAAGAAGATCTAAAGTTAACCGTGAGTACAGCAACAATTAGAAGACGCCTATGTGAAGCCAAGCTATCAGCAAGAAGCCCCCGCAAAGTCCCATTGTTGCAAAAACGACGTGCTAAAGAGGATACAATTTGCCAAAGAACACATTGACTGGCCTAAAGAGAAATGGCGCAATATTTTGTGGACTGATGAAAGCAAGATTATTCTTTTTGGGTCTAGGGGCCGCAGACAGTTTGTCAGACGACCCCCAAACACTGAATTCAAGCTACAGTACACTGTGAAGACTGTGAAGCATGGTGGCACAAGCATCATGATATGGGGATGTTTCTCATACCATGGTGATGGGCCTATTTATTGTATACCACGGATCATGGATCAGTTTGAGTACATCAAAATACTTAAAGAGGTCATGTTGCCTTATGCTGAAGAGGAAATGCCCTTGAAATGGGTGTTTCAACAAGACAACGACCCAAAACACACCAGTAAGCGAGCAGCATCTTGGTTCCAGACCAACAAGATTAACGTTATGGAGTGGCCAGCTCAATCCCCGGACCTTAATCCAATAGAAAACCTATGGGGTGACATCTAAAATGCTGTTTTTGAGACAAAACCAAGAAATGCAGAGGAACTGTGGTCTGTAGTGCGATCGTCCTGGGCTGGAATACCTGTTCATAGGTGCCAGAAGTTGGTCGACTCCATGCAACACAGATGTGAAGCAGTTCTCAGAAACCGTGGTTATACAACTAAATATTAGTTCAGTGATACACTAGAAAGCTTAATCTTCGAGCATTTTTCAGTTTATACAGTAAATGTTTGACTTTTTAAAGAAAAATGCAGACACTGCTATTTTTTTTGAACAGCCTGATATTCCCTTTTCTTCACTTTCTATAAAGTGAAAACAAATTTCATAAATTTTTCTTCATGTTTTGATCTTGAATAGATTGTGCAGTGTTCCCAATGCATTTTTGTGTATTGAAATAAAAGTTATTATTAGGATTTTGAGCTTTACACACTTTTTTAAACACACTGCTATTATTTTGGACACAACTGTACATATTGCGGGAGCGGGCGGGAGTGTAACACATACGTTGCGGGAGCGGGCGGTAATGGTCCGAAATTCGGCGGGCTGGAGCGGGATGAAGAAAACAGTCCCGCGCAGGTCTCTAGATCACACCCTAACGATGATATTTTGGTGGTAATCTAGGTGCGAAATGTTGTCTTTCGTAGCCATTTACTGTATCCATATGAAGCTCTAAATCGTAGCAAGCTAGATAGCTAATGTGTGTCAGGTACTCAAGATGGCGGCAGTCAACTGGAAAAAGAGCGGATGACGTAAGAGGTCACATGACTGACATTCATGAATTGGCTACTGTTTTAAATAATAGATATGTTAATTCAATTCAATGTTTGTGTGGTAGGTAATAGCCATATATCGTCAATATTATAATATCAAGCAACCATAGATGAATCTGCAACTTTGAAAAATAAATAAACAAACATGACTATCATGAAGATAAATGGAGGACCAGATAGATTCCGTAACATGGCCAGGTAGACAAAAATTAGAAAAAATAGAGATAGTATGCAAGCAATATATTTACTAGTCCAACAGCATGACGGCCAGGTAAGCATCGTTCGGGCACCCCTCCTCCTCCTTTAGCTCACGCCAGCGAGCGAACGCTGGACCAATATTGGTCCTCGTCCGGCACTTTATTTTGTCACTATCCCTTTTTCTTTTTCTAGTCTCCTCCGACAAAACCTTTGCCTTCTTCGTTTTAGTTGCTGCTTCAGCCATGGCAACAACATACAAACGGCAAACAAACGCTAGTTGGGCTCTCATGTCAGAATTTGAGGAAGAGGAGGGTGGTGGGGGAAGTGAGGTATGCCGTAAAGCAGTCGAATTTTGTAGTTCTTTTTGTGCTCGGGTTACTACCTGAATCCCGAAGTTACGTAGTGCCAGTAAAAGCGATACAGACACTGTTAGGCTATGGCAGACCTGTCATTCAACCTATTGTAAGTCGATGTACCATCTCAAGGGTCTTGGAAATATATTATGAAGGTTGAAAAACTACATAGTGTTGCTTTAAATTAATAATATTTCAAAATTAACTGTTTTTCTGTATTTTTGATCAAATAAATGCAGCCTTGGTGAGCATGAGAGACTTCTTTCAAAAACATTAAAAGTAGTGATGTTTCCAAACTTTTGACCAGTACCGTATATATTAGGGATGCAGCAATAGTATTTTTTTGTCCGATACTGATTTTAACAAACAAAGATTACAATAGATGACTGTTTTGATCATGTTTTAAATTAGCAAAGTTCAAAAACACATGCATTAATTTATACTAGCTAGTCTGCATCATCAAATCATCTTAATTGAACATGAATTGGATCCATTTAACATTCAATATGCATAACACAAATACATAACAAACATACAAAATATACAATTGAAATAAACAGTGCTTTTCATGTTGGTCTAACTGTAGTTTTCATATACAGAAGTTGAAAAAGGTAATCAAATGTAATATTTATTCACTGCTGTATAAATTCTCGTCACCCCTCTCAACATGCTTCCTTAGTGTTTTTACACGTACATTTTCCCGTTTTTTCCCTGAACGATGATGTGAGTTACTATGGTAATTCTCATTGCATCATGAATGGCCTACAGTGGCGAAATTATTTACAATTGCGACAAAAGCGAAACATTATTTACCGTTAAGCTGCTATCTATACATTCACATGCTCAATAAAATGATATGAAATATGATGGTTAGGATAATGCCTTAAAAGTTTGAAGACTTTTTTATATATATATATATATATATATATATATATATATATATATATATATAAAGTCACACAATGTGGATGACAACTAATCCATTTTGATTAACAAGCCACATGAGATGCACCTGGAAATGTATCACCACAGCTTGGAGAATTTGCATGCTAGCAGGTCACCCTTTGTCCTGTTTTACTCTGGGTTTGCTTTATTGTTTGTACAATGCTGTCTCTCAACTTTGCTAATGTGTTAAATTGTGGACAATAAATCAAATGCTCCAGCCCCTTTAATTAATTACCAGTAGATTCAGTTTGCTTCAAATTCATAAACCTGTGTTTTGTGCAAAAATGATATTAGCACACACAGTATCTGTGACACTGAAGACTGGTGTAATGATGCTGAAAATGTAGTTTTGTCATCACAGGAATAAATTATTCTAAAATGTATTAAAATAGAAAACAATTATTTTAAATCGTAATAGTATTTCACAATAGTACTGTTTTTACTGCATCTTTGAATGCAGCCTTGGTAAGCATAAGAGACTTCTTTCAAAAACATAAAAAAGTTAATGTTTCCAAACTTTTGACAGCTACATATATGCGTAAATAAATCGTCTACAATCTACATAGATATATGTTACTGAAATCTGTCACTAGCTTAGTACAAACATTCTTCATTGTATTAAATGCGTGCATTGTTTTAATTGTCATTTTCTGAATTGCAGCTGTCAGTCAAGGTGCTTTGTCTGCATCAGGGACACCGGTGACATATGAAAGTGCCCTGTGATGTTTCTGGAATGCTTCTGGGAAGTGACACCCCAGCGTCCAAGGCTGCTGATCATCCCTTTTGTCCTCAAAGTTTGATTCTCAAACTCAGTATTACTACAACCCTCTGAACTCAGAGTGCAACAGTGGGCAGTGGCTTTTCAGATGAAGAAACCCACGTTTTTTTTTGTTGTTTTTTTTACCTTCTAAGGTGAATGAATATCATTCAGAACATTTCTTATTTCAAGTTCTTGTTCTCCTCTAAAACGTGGGATTTTAAAGGATTACGTTATGCTAAGGATTGATCATTTTTAGCACTATCGAGTGCAAAAACTGTTGTTCATGAATATTATTTTTTTCTAACTGGCTTATATTTGTGTTGATAGTATTTCTAAAATTAGAAATATACCAGATATTAATTTACAGTATTAGTCTGCAGCGACTGCATATTAGTGTTACAGAAACTCATGTAGTGGCCAGTGTTGTCATGACTATGTTCACAATGGAACACTAGCTGCTTTTACTTTGCTTTATATAAAGTATACAGCTTTCTAGTTCCATTGTTATTGTTAAAATGTCACACAGCCTGTCTTTGGCTGATGGCACCAAAAAGAACGGTCCCAATACTATCCAGTAAAAAGGTTTTTAGAAAGTATGCTACATAAACATTTTTAATTTTTAAATGTCTCAGTATCTGGCAGTCTGATCAGATAAAGAGGATATAAAGAGGTTTCTTTCAGTTCAACAATCAACCTGGAAATGGAAGGTCAAGTTGCAGGATACATACATTTTGGCAAATGTAGTATTTCATCTGAGTATGTAGGCTTACAGAATTCATATTTTGTAGTATTCCGAACATAGTCATGGACCTACATTCCGAGATTCAGAGTTTTTGCAGGTACCTTGTCAACCCTGTTGCACATACAGTAGTCAAATACTGTAGCTGCAAATATTCTGAAGTCAGTTTGGTGCTCAATTACATTTTGAGTTTACAGTGGAAGTAATTTTAGGACTTAAAGAAAGGTTAGAGATTCTTTTTTTCAAATTAGAAGTAGAAAGAAAAATCATGTATTTCCCTTTGCACAGTTCATCATGTTTTTTTTTTCATGAGCCATATTTATTGTGAACATTTTTCATGCTTTTTTTTCTTCATAAAATGTGTATTTGAATGTTATAGACTCACGTGAAGGGAACACTTAGTGGATTAAGTTTACTGCTTGAATTTTTACAAGATTTTGTTTTGTGGTTTTGTTTCAAAATAGAGTATTGGTAATGCTGCATACAGTCATTCTTTAAGCTTTTAAATGACTACTGTTAAGAGTTACTACTGTTATACCCTTATTTTTATATAGTATGATGCATGTGTAGTTATTTTAATTTGTAGATGTATTGCTGCTGGAAATGAATGACATGTCTTGTTAGTAAATGACAAGCAAAACCCCCTGCTTGCATTTGGAAGCATATCTTGTTATATAATCTAAGGCAAAGCAGATGTAAATAAGCATCACTGTTACTTTAAAGACATGGAGCATTTGTAGTGGAGTTGCACTATTATGTTTTAGGAAAAGTACACAGAAGAAATAAATAGACTGTTTCATGGCATCACATTCATCAGTCACACTCAGAAAAACAGTAAAAAGAATTTTCAGGAAGATAAAACAAGTTTCGTTACCTTTTATTTTATAAAAGTTATTAGGCACATTCCAGTTATCATACAAATGTAATTTTTATGAAAACATCTATGAACAAGAGCCATCAAATACAAAACCAAGTGGCACAAGAAAAAAAGATTGGTATTGTCAACTATTTATAACTTTGAATATGAAGAATGGCACACACACTATGAATTGTAATTGTCGAAGCATGTTGGTTCAGGTGGACAGAGAAAGGGCACATTTCTTTGTCACATTATGATACATGTTGTAATATATGAATGATGTGTAACAATAGCTGTGACCAAAGTGCAACGGGAAATGTCTGTAGGTATACAAACAAAAATCAAGTTTAGTATCCTGCACTTGAAAATGTTAAAATAATTTAGCAAACATTTTAGAACTATTGTCGGTTTAGGAATAATGCTGTAGAAAACGAAAAGCAAAAGCAAATCCTAATAATGTACTTCACATTGAAAAGTTAAAAGTATAATTTGTTGTTGTTGTCTTACAAAATGTCAAACGCACATAAAATAGTATTAATACAAGGCAACTTAGTTAAAACTGAATCTAGATGTAGATTAAGATTGGAAAAGACACTTCCATGGCCACAAAGATTGATTAGCGACGATAACCGTCATTTTTCCTCATGGTCCTATTATATTGCACACAAAAGTCAAGCTACATTTGCCATGTATAACAACAAAAATAAAACACACAACAATGTAACAAAACATAAATCAAAATAATTAATCTATGAATCAACCACAATATATTGAGCACTACAGTCCGAATTAACAGCTCTGTATTTCTACACAATAAATTGGAAAGAGTTTGGGGTAAGTATAACAAACAAATTACAGTAAGTTAAAAAAAAATGCATAAAAAAAAAAAATGCCACTCCGAGCCAAAACAGGTGGGCTACAGGGTCTTCTTCTTAAGAATAAGTGGACCAATGTTGTCTCCCGTTAGCTCATTATGCTTTATGTGCGATTTATCGCAAACAGGAAACTGCAAGATAAGAAAGAAAAAATTAAGTGCTGATAGTGACAGTGGCTCTTAGGCACACTAAGGTGTTTAACAAAACTCACACTCTCAAAGAGGAAGCAGAAAATCACACCTTTTCCCACACAAATTATCAGTTAATTAGTTGTCATATCATACATTTTTCATTACATATATATATATATATATATATATATATATATATATATATATATATATTCTCCAAAAAAAGCTCCAAGTATAACGTTAATTAAAGGTTTTGTTTTGTGCCAATAAGTCAGAATTTAGTTGTTCCATGTTCATTTCCCCCCTTTGGTGCTGTTATAGCATGTTTTGATAGTTCATTGAACCACTTTACTGCAAAAGTTCTAGGAAAAAAATATCACCCACTTAATATTACCAAGATAAATTGATTGTCTACTTAAAAAAATTTTCTCTCAGGCATTCCTACCGTTTTAGATCGCCAGCAGCGACAGTAACAAACATTTGGAGTCCTCAGGTCCTCTATGTCGATCTCATTCACCACTTTAGGGTTTTCTTTTTGGATCTTCAGATTTATTAGACTGTCTCTTTGCTTTTTCTTCTTGGGGAGGAAGGGCCGGATGGTCAGATAACCCAACAGAGCCAAAATCCCCAATAATGGCAGAAGCCGCAACCACTCTGAAACTGAGACACATTGTTAGAACTTATTATAAACTTAATGACAACAATCTACATAATGAGAGCTATTCTGCCTACAGTGGAAAAATAAGTGCATGTCAGGTAAAGTAATGTTCAGTGATTAATACACTTTTTATATTTGCACACATGTGCATTAGAGATGAACTGTTGCATTACAGTGACAGTTGCTGGACCCTTAAGATAGGTCATTTTAGGTGTCTGTACAAACAACTCTAACATATTTAACTTACAGATGCAAATATTTCTGCATTTCGTGTGTCATCCTCTATAATACTACAATAAATCATGCCTCTTAGAGGCAAAGCATGCTATCAGATGCTTTTCGTGTTTAGTTCTTCACACATTTCTAAAATAATAGACACTGATCGTTACTTTGTATAAGAAAATAGAATCACTTGAAAAGTAGCTCTGGTTCTTGAGAATCTTTTCATGGTATTCTATGAAAATAGGTGAAAGATAATACAAAAACATGTATTTTTCCTACCCAGAAACACGTGCAGGCAACCAATTACTTATTAATGCGTTATTTTAGTGTTTAATAGATGCAAAACATAGACACATACATCACTCTTTCTATGCAGGCATGCCCGCGTAACTTTCCACCTACGCTTGTGACATTTTGTATGATGATGAAACACATACCTGTCAGTCGCGCAAACCCTCCGATTGTTTCTGGAAGGGGCAGTTTCTTGAGGTAGGCTGGAAGTTGTATTTTGATAATCCTGGAGATACTTTCTAACACCATCTTGAATGACTTTGTGGTGCGCTTCTCTCAATTGAGAGACCCAACAGGATATTTCCTGAGACGTTCTACGTCATCGCGTTAGTGCACTTGCGTAGTCATTTCCTTTTGCTTTAGAAGAGGGACTATTCAAGGCTCGAAGAATATACGTAGTTTTGACTATGAATAAGCGTAAGTGCACCACGCCCCGTAAAAAGTGTCAACCAATCACCATCTGCAGAGTTGGTTGAGCGCGATTGGCTCGTCTCTCACCGCGCCACTTGCTTTCAGTTTTTAATAGCTATACTTTCTTTTGTACAAGGAAAGGGGTCTGGACAATATCAAACACATACTATATAATTAATAAAGTTAGAGATGTATCCTTTAAAATATAACAGAGTACTGTTAAACAATTATTCGTATGAATTCATTCTTGCACATTTTGTAGCATTTTTGTATGTTTTGGACTTTTTACAGTCTATGGTTTTGGATCGATTTCTCTAACATTCCGTCAAGATGTAATTTAATTATTATTATTTACTTTTTTGTACATAAATAGCCTGACATTGATTGCATTCCATTTATTGTAAATTGTAATTTTACTCCTGGCCCAATTGATTAATTAATTAATTCGTTCGTTCTCCCGTCCTTCCGTCTGTTCGTCCATCCATTTATTTATTCATTCCTTCATTTCATTGAACACTTTTTGTAAACATCTAATGTAAGCTGTTCATTTTTTATATGTTTTAATATAATAAATTGTTTAAAAAATGTACAGACAATTTGTTTAATTTGTACAAAATAATTCATTATTTGTAGTCCTACCCCCAATCTATTCACAGATATTTCAGTCATTTTGAAAAGAAAATGAAAGCTATTATTTTTTTATTTTTTTTTTGCAATCAACGATCAAAGATCAAACGATCATTAGACTGGGTGGTCGTGTTCACAATGTGTCTTTCTGTCTTCACATTTCTTTGCATGTAACCCCCCACAAAATTTAAAAGAAAAAAAGTATTGTTTTCAACTGTAAATAAAATCTAAATATGAATACTGTGTATCACTTCCTTTTAGTGGTGTAATACTGCAAATAATCAAATTAATTTAATGCTATTATATTATATCATATTATATTATATTATACTATATTATATTATATTATATTATATTATATTATATTATATTATATTATATTATATTATATTATAAATTATAGAACAACATTGTCCAGCATTCCTTGCGCTTTTAGGCAGATAATGCCCGTTTTCATGGATTAATTGTAAATACAGAGTTACATTTATTTATAAATGCTATAGTGTGTTTTAGATGTCATTTACCCATTGACTGTAAAAAAAAAACGAATATGAAGCATGAAGGCCATTATATCTCTTCAGGCATCCAGCAGGACTACTATGTACGCTGACGTTTAGGTCCATGTCTGTCCGGTGTCATTGGTGAATGACCGAAGATGTCTCATAGCAGGCTGTTTGCCCGGTTCCTCTGTAAGTAAAGCTAACACGAGTGTTGTTACATTTTAAACACATCTCTGTCTTTTTTTGACGTTGTTCCAGCTGATATTGTAAACGTGGTAGTCATTTATTTATTTCGATTTCGATTAAACGCAGACAGTCAGCTAATGCTAATGCTGTTGTGTTGCTGTTTTCAGCACCAAATGTAACATATTAACAGTGAACTTATGAACGGTTGACTTGTACTGGTAAATGTGATTAATTTCAACCTCGTCACGAGGTTGTCTTATTAAAATGTCTCTAATATGTTAATGATATTATCTGGGTAACTTTGAAGGTAACAGACACAGCACTGTCATTTGATGTAACTTTGTGCTTATTTATATGCTGGGACAGAGGCTGTGTCTTTGCAACAGTTATGATCACAATTTTGCTCATATCCTCAACTAGGATTACACTATTCTTTATAAGTCTACTGAACGCGTGTTGACAGTGTGACATGTAGGTGTGTGGTTGCTTTTACTTCACTGACTGTACATGTGCGTAACATTTTAAATACTTAGTTTTATTCTATAATAATAATGTAGAAAATCAAAATGCTCTGAGCATTTTTCAATGTCTGTGAAAGGGTGTTGCCATTTTTGAAAATTTTGGTTAACTCTTCCAGTCTTGTGCAATTCAAATGTCTGTCAATAATGGAATTTTCACTCCGGCTGAACAGAAAGCAGTGTTGACTAACTTCCCTGTGTGATACACTGCATACTGTGCTTTTTAAGAACCGTAAATCACAAACTTAATGCTTGCTGTATGCAGTTATTGCACATCTGTTGTAAGTATGATCATATTGGGGGTCCATGGCATCTAAAAGATTTGAAAACCCCTGGTCTATGCGTGGTTTTGGTGAACTTTAACCTAGAGAAATGTGGATGGGTCGTTTAATCCTGTCAACGGTGATCAATAGCCTATTTCTTGAAGTCCTATTCTAAGAGTCAAAACTGTTCGCTGATCACTGATAAACTTATTGGATTTTTTGGTTCAGCTTGGTGCTTTGCAACTATTGTCGTCTGTTCCAACCCTGTATTATTTCTAAACTCTTTGAGAGGTCAAGGCAGCATGACCTTTGGACATCAGGCCCTGTAGGGAACGTATAGAGTAATGTGAAAGAGAAGCCAACAACAACTTCTTAGGCCTAAACTAAGTTTACTAATATAGCTGCAAAGTTCATTTTGCATTTAGTGTGACAGATTAATAAATAAACTGCAGGCAGGTGTGTTGGACACAAAATGAAAACATGAAATCCAATATTTAAACAAACAGCAACATTTGGTCATCATGCAGACTTCACTAAGAATGTAAAAAAAAATGTCATACTTCATTTAGATGTGTAGGCCTATGTATTGGATCCTTGGTTCTTATTCCATGGCTGTTGTCTTTGTATTTGCAGTGCAGCAGGCTGGGGTGAGACACTGTTATACTGGCAACAGGAAGAACCTTTACATCGACAAGAGCACTAAGGTCATCTGTCAAGGCTTCACAGGAAAACAGGTGTGTAACCCCAGTCTATGCACCCCAAAACACCCTGCATTTCAGCCCAAATATGTGAAAAGTTCTGGTTTCGTTTTAGTTATTTTATTTCACTTCAGTACCTTATTTATTTAGATACTGATTGAAGTGCTGTCTCATTGGTCGTGGCCAATTTGAATGACAGGAAACGGGCTGAGAATTGAGCAATTACAGGAAATCTCACTGTATTTTGAATTTGATCATCTCACCATACTTGACCATAAAGGCGATGCACTGAAATTTCCGCAACCAAAAGTATTTGAAAAAATAATTTTCAGGTGAAACAGTTTTGGAAGGCTGAAATCAGTGACTCCAATGGGGGCGTTTAATTAGTGCTTCTCTTATGGTGTATTTTGGTGTCTATTTTGCATAAACTACAATATGTTAACAATGCCATATGTGTGGATGATAGGGAATTTTGGACAATATCGATCTTTTAGTCTATGCAGCTTTCAGTTTATGCATGAATAAAAACTACACTAAACATTAGGCGCTTTCGCACCGAAGGAACCTTTTTTTCATAGTTCTATTTAGGGATGCACCGATCCGATGCTCGGGACCGCTCTTTGCCGGATCGGGTATCGGTTAGAGGAGGCCAATCAAAATCCGATATTGTGCATTAGAGCTGCACGATTATGACAAAAATCATAATTGCCGATTATTCCCTTGAAATTGTATTTGCGATTATTAATTACGATTATCACAATTTAGCCTACATTGAATATATATAGGCATATTATAATACATGTTTACAGAAAAATTGTTAACACACACAAGTACTGTCCCAGTTTACTTAACATACACATCAATTGTAAGAATGACTCATAGTAAAGACTAGAAAAACATTAGGACTATGCTAAAGCAATTAAATAGCAGTCCCAAACTAGTTTTTGTTAATACAATGTTTATATGAGCCACCACAGTCATTCAAAAATATAAAAAATAACACAAAGTGAAAATTAAGTGGCATTTTGGGGTTATGGAAACGACACTTACCATGGTAAATACACAATACTAACAAGAACTGTTAATGAAACAGCTCATACCTGCATGCAAATCCTTCTCAGCTAACACATGATTTATTGGTATTTTACTTTTATTTCGTGACTTACTAATTTACATTGTAACGACGTTGCATGCTCGTAGTTTCTTTTGCACTTTATACAGTGAAGCTATAGGCTACACAGCGCGCGCCGCCGCATTTGCGCGTGCAATTGAAGAGTGCGTGCTACGAGCACAGTATAACGGCTGACAGGACAGTAAAGTCCGTTTTTCTGAGGTGAAAGACTTTTTATTTCAGCGTATACTTGCGTCACTGCCTGGTATGTCATATTGTGCTGGGTTTTCTGAAGTAGTCGTGATTCGCCTCTCATAACATAATTATGCTCTAAACACACACACGCAGAGTGGACTTTCTTTTGTAATCGCGGCTTTGAACGATTACGTAATCGTGGCATCCGTAATCGTAATCGCAATTAAAAATTTGATTAATTGTGCAGCCCTATTGTGCATATACTATTCTCAAGGCAGTGGGAAGTAGGAGTGCTGCATGTGCTGCAGCACCCCTGTTGGAAAATGCAGGCATTACAGCACTCTCTGACATATGCAAAAAATAAATAAATAAACAGATTAAAACATTTTTAAATGCTCCTGGTTGTTGTTAACCTAAGACGTTTATGCATGAGGAAGTTTTGAGCAAAACTAAATAATTATTATTTATTAAAATAACGCAAAGCATCATTGTCAACTGACGTCACGTAGCCTACTGTAGCTTAGCTAGTATAGATGCTATGCGCCGTCAGCCTGCCTAGAGCGGCACTTTCGTAAGGGCGGCAAAATGTGTGCCAACTGGGAATGAACAGTTCACAAAATAGGCTATGTCTAGCTAATAAGGAGAGCGAAGTTATTGTTAGAATACAGCTAGATTTTAGAGCTCATCACCGTCATCACCGCAAAAAAAACAAAACAAAAAAAACATTGGCCTGCACATGTGCACGTTGTGTCTAATGACATGGATTCATTGATTCTAATGACATTGTGTCTTGCATGGATTTAAGGTTTTCTAAACAAAACTTATCAAAAGATGGAGCAAATCCGATCTTTCGCGAGTTGGGGAGCGCAATGTCCCACGACATAATAACATTCCATTTTTATTAGAGATGCGCGGATGGGCTATTATTATTTCATCTGCAACTGCATCACAAAACTCATCAGCTGTCCGCACCAAAGTTTTTTGATAAATTTTCGAAACCGCATCCGCCGCGCTGACTGTTTTAAGGTCTATGAGCGGTGCAAGGCGCTGCTGTCGCGAAGCTAGAAAGCTCTTGGCTGTTCTAGAAAGCAGACTGATCGAATGCAGCAAAGATATTTAAAGGCTAAAGTCCCTAGTATTGCCATATCAATATTGATGCACGCACACGCGCGTGCAAATAATGTTACTATTATTATACTTGATATGTAGATAAAGCTCTATGGTTTCGCATACAATTACTTTATCTTGCTGGACTGTATTGCTGCACCTTAATCATGTTACTTTTCTACCGTGTGTCTGTTTAATCACAACACTGGAGCAGAGAGCACTATAATCAGGCATTAAATTGGGATTTATTATGTGGGGGTGCTCTCCCTAGGGGGTTCCGGGGGTATGCCCCCCCCCCCCCCCGGGAATTTTTTTCGAAAAATAAACCATTAAATAGCACTTTCTGGAGAGTTTTGTGCAAAGAAATGGAGAAATTTAGTATTACATGATATGTGAAAAACTGCAAGGTTAAGAGCATATACTTTGCATTGTTGTAGTATCAACAGGTATTAGGACATTTAGCATTTACATTACTGTTAATCAGTCATCACTTGATTACACATTGTATTACCTTGTTATGATATAGGGCAATTCCATGCAAAGGTCATCTTTACCATGAAAAAATAAAGTTTTAACCAAAAGAACAAAACCATTTTTAAGTTGTCCATTTAGGACTGTAATATACTGTATTAATGTGCTTTAACAAAAATTTTAAGAAATTTGCCTTGTTTATCCACCAGATATGAGGTGAGCAACAATGCTTAAATTACATTTTCAACCAGCCATATTTCATGCTTTCAAAAAAAGGTATCAAAGACCCCCCTTTTTAAACTTTATTTTAACAGTAAGCATTTTGCAGAAAGATGGAGGCATGCCTGAGAAATACATATACTAATTTGGTCATAACAGCACTGCCTGTTGAATTTATAAGGGCTATAATAAAGAGGTCTTGACGCTTCAGTGCACTGTCACGTCCATAACGTTTTAAATGTTTAGTTTATTTAATATGACAGTTATAAATGCAAATAACTTGAAACTATTTACAAAGCTAAATTATGTTTATGTTTATTAGGATAGACAATTCATCTCACTACTTTGCTCTGAACAACCATAATAATGCGTTACGGACGTGACCGTTACGGACGCTTCATATTAAATCATGCATATGACTATTGTGATCTGTTTCAAGACAGAAATTATTTTATATATAAACTTGTGCGTGTCTCATAACAGAAACTCAACGTAGGCTATGCCTCTCAGAAATATAGCCTATCTATAGAAAGATTGCAAAGATCAAAACGAAAAGAAATGGGCAACTCTCTGATTGTGTAATCTGTATGTGCTTTTTCCACCACCACGTCCCTTTAGAGGCTCGGTACGATCACGCTGACAAAATAATAATAGGCTAATAATATTGCGTGTCAATTATTTTGTCAAATCATATTTATACAAAATAAAATGTGATGATTTTGACTCGCGACTGTGCATTAAAATCCATAAACTGGCCGAAAACCGTGCGATCATTTAGACACAAAAAACGTATGCGTTACATTGCTCTTGACTCACATCTACGGACAATAATGTCCATCGGTTCACCTGACTGTGGAGGAAACCTGTGATTTGAACTCCTATATGACAAACATTAATTGTTAATGTATTTTAATTTTGACTGTCTTCCGTAATAGTCTCTGCTTTAATGTTCCTTCTATGTGTTTATAGTAGCCTATTCACGTCCTAGTCGAGAGGCGTCCTGCAATTGCGCGAGGAACCTGATTGGTTTAGGCGCGAAACAGGCGCCCTCTAATTCGCTCGCGCTTCCTGTCATTCAAGCTCAGGTTTTGACAGCTCGAAGATAGCGTTATCTTAAAGCTAAACGCCTACCACAACGACAGATGGATAAAATGGTAAGATGATACTAAAAACCGCACACAATCAGGGAAAATAAATTGAATAAAAATCTAGTTATATATAAATATCATATCAAATAGCCTTGTCACCTCAGATAAGATACCATGACAATATAACAACCCTTTATAGCAGGCTATATATATATATATATATGTGTGTGTGTGTGTGTGTGTGTGTGTGTGTGTGTGTGTGTGTGTGTGTTTGTGTGTGTACACACATACATATTCACACATACATATACATACATATACATCTGTTTGATCAAACAGATTCTATGTATTTCAGACGCGTCACGTCCATAACGTTGGTTTTTCCTCATAATACACTTCATAACAATATATATATTTTAAACATTGATATTTGTATGTTCAGCTAAGACCCCTTCATCATGTGGATAGCAATATTTATACATTGAATTTAAAAGTTCACAGACTTTAAAGGAAATCGAACAGTATACCAACAACTCTGTCATTTCCCGTCACATCCATAACGCATGCATATTTTCCTTTTTTTGGGGTGCTTAAATATAATTTAGAAAAACATATTTTGCCTGTCAATTCCCCAGATTGGGTGCTCTGAGAATATGCATTTCCAATTTAAATATTGTAATAATTTTTTTTTTATTAAGACATTTCACCTGTCATTATGAGTTCAAATGTCACATCCATAACGCTGGAATTACCCTATAGGGACCCATGCAATGTGCCACATGAAGAGGCAGTGCAGCATATGACAGTAGCAACAGCTGAGAAGATTTGGGTCTGTGGTGACCAGGTCCACCTCACACACACTTCCTTCTCCCATTCTCTCTCTTTACTACTACAACACACACACACTTATCCTACTCTGCATCATTTCTCATCAAGATATGCACAAGTCACAAAAATAAAATCAATCTATCCTTGTGTAAAGGTTGCTTGGTAGCTAAATGTAGCTCTAGCAAGTCTTATATTTCTGTAATTCACACAGATCAAATACAAATATGCTGACTGAATAGATTGCTAGTTTATTTTGTGTAGCCAGCTAGCAGTTCTCTTGGCAGTTTGTTGATAATCTGGTGTCTGAAGTAAAATGCTCAAAACATCTCCTGAGAAAAATCACATGGTCAACCTCTTGGTTATTTAATTTTGATTTAGTCTTATTTTCCTTACCTTGTCATTCAAGGCCTGGGCACTTTTTGTACATTTCTGGAACTTTAGCCTTTCTTGTTCTATCTATCGTATGTTTTTGCCTCATTAAACAGCTGCGCTATTCATTTAAAAAATGTCTTAATTTTATAGTATAGCCTACATTTTTTTTAATCTTGTTTTTCATGAATGCATTTTACAACAATACAAAGAGCAGTGTGTAACATTTTGCCAGATTTAGTACTACACTTATTGTCTCTTATTTGTTCCCCACTAAATAATGTTTTTTTTCACTAAATGTTCAGATTCAATAAAATTATTGTGCACTCGTGATTTTTCTAGAGTAAATTTTACTTCTGAATTATCCACTAATCTAGTTTATAATAGCATTTTTGTCGTAGATTATGATCATTATGTTTTTGATTTGTTTTTCTTTATAATGAAGTTGTCTGTATTAAGTAGATTGTGTTTAACACACAAAAGAGTGATTATCAGTTCAACACACAGAGTTATAGAAATTCTACTTGATTAAAAAAAAACTGCGCTGGTATCGGATCGGTTTCGTACTTAGAATTTTTGGTATTGGTTCTGAAAAAAATAGTATCGTTGCATCCCTAGTTCTATTGTCATAGAACTATTGGTGAAAGTACCCAGATGTCAGCGTGTTCGCCCCACAGGAACTAGCAACGATTTTAGTTCTAGGAACTCTTTTGGAGGAACTAATTTAGCTCCTACTTTAGAGTAGGGTCTAAACCAGCACTATAGGAAATATCCGTGACAATAGTGTACGCAGATTGGCCGAACGCAAGCGAAACACCAGCACCTGCCATTTTTAAAACAGCTGTATGTAAACACACAGATTATAGCCTATATATTTACTCCAGAAACTAACTATACGAACATGGAAAACAGCGATAGATGGGCGACTTAATCTTACGCGGAGGAGAAAATCCAATGCAACTTTGAGGGGAAAAAGCCAAACTGCTAAGCTAGCAACACTGGACATCAACCACACAGTACAGGCTATAGTTTTATTTAACCCAAAATATTAAAAAGTGGATAAATCAGGTTTTGCAAACAGTGAGCCACAGAACAGATGAATCTGATGAGGTGGATGTAAAGCGTGCATGCTTTTGAAACCCAAACATTTATAATTTGGCACATAAGTTTAAGAAGGCTGAAGGCTAGTGATCAGTCTTTCTTTCTTGTTTGTAATTATGTGGGCCACAACATTTTGAATGCAAAGTAGTTTTTGACGCCCTAAAAAGTGGGAGGAAACATTTAAAAATAATAATAATAATAAATAAATAAATAAATAAATAAATTTGTTTATAAATCAATATATTAAAGTGCCTCTATTATGCTTTTTCAAATTTGACCTTTCATGCAGTGTGTAATATAGCTGTTTGTGAATGTAAAAGGTCTGTAATGTTTTTAAGATCAAAGTGCACAACAAATGAAGTTATTGGCTTCTAAAACAAGTCGTTAGCAATTCCAGTCTCACTTCCTGTTTCATAGTACCTACGTAACTATGTAACAATTTTGCATAATGCCAGCCTATGGTCTTCGTTGGCTGCCCTCAAACCATGTCTACTTTGACTCGCCCTCAAACACTAGTCGAGCTGAGGCCTGGAAGAGTTTGGTTCGTGTTGTCGACATGTCAAGAAGATGCTGTTTTCAGCGCTGTGCATCCACATTGCTGCACTTCAAAAGGATGACGACTCGTGCTGGAATTGATGTGGAATAACCCACGCCATCGTTTCTGATCGTATCACTGTGTATACAAGTGCTGAGGAAGCCTCCAGAGCTGAAATTCAGTTAATGGTAATAGGCGTTTAGTTTCCGAGAGGTAGACCAATCATCCATCTGATCCAGTCAGAGCAGAGTAGGCTCACGGAAAGCAGGGGTTTAGAGAGACCGAATCTTCAAATAAACTGTTTTCAGCTTCTAAGAAATAAGGTCATCTGCAATTTAAAATAAAAACAAATTACAAATAAATTAAAGTTTTTTTTTGTTTTTTTTTAAACCTTTGATGCATGTAAACCTATTGTAGGACACCTCCAAAACAATGGGAACCTTTAAAATAGCATAATAGGGGCACTTTGAATGTATGAAATAAAAATATGACATGAGCGTTTTAAAGACTATTGTTATGTGTTGGGTTGGGTTTTAAATGTACTATCCTTTCATGCTTTATTTTATTATGTGAGGAGAGACAGACACAATTGTTCTTGACATCTTGCCACAGGCCCTTTACGCTAAAACTGCTGTCTACAGCATCCAATAACCTTGCTTTTCTCACCCCTTTGATTTATTTCCAATCTCTCATTGCATTTCTCTAACTCTCCTTCACCCTCTTACAAACGGCTCTTTACCATAATAAAGGGTTATTAGATGAAGTTTTAATGAACACTCATTATAATTAGAAGGGGATGAGGAATGACTGGAGTGTCATCGCGGCATATTAACTTTGCTGTTCGGCTACATAAGCAAACCATACCTCAAATTAATGGTTACACTGTTTAAGGAGGCAGCGTGCAGGAAAAACGTTAAAGTTAGCTCAGCACTTCTGCGTTAATGAAAGCATAAGAACAAATGATGGTAGAAAAGTTGGCAAGGGGACGCTAAGAGGGGAAATGGATCGAAAACTTGCCAGGTTTCCTCATTCCTCCTTATTATATATAAAACATTACAGTGCTAGATATTGATGTGATACGGGCGACCCTTACCTTTGGACTTATCTGTGATGTTTCAAAATAATTTGTAATAATTAACATGGACACATCGGGAAAGGAAGGTTAAAGTTCGTGACGTACCATTTTCACAGACTGTTCAAATTCCTAATCATGGGGAAATAGTATTTTACTGATACATTTTATTTTACAGCATTCATTGATTTTAAAGTGCTTCACATAATAAAGTGCATTTGTAAGTCTATTTTCTGGGCTACATGCTGGGAAATTATATACAGGTCCTTCTCAAAAAATTAGCATATTGTGATAAAGTTCATTATTTTCCAAAATGTAATGATTAAAATTAAACTTTCATATATTTTAGATTTATTGCACACCAACTGAAATATTTCAGGTCTTTTATTGTTTTAATACTGATGATTTTGGCATACAGCTCATGAAAACCCAAAATTCCCATCTCAAAAAATTAGCATATTTCATCCGACCTTTAAAATAAGTGTTTTTTTAATACAAAAAAAGTCAACCTTCAAATAATTATGTTCAGTTATGCACTCAATACTTGGTCGGGAATCCTTTTGCAGAAATGACTGCTTCAATGCGGCGTGGCATGGAGGCTATCAGCCTGTGGCACTGCTGAGATGTTATGGAGGCCCAGGATGCTTCGATAGCGGCCTTAAGCTCATCCAGAGTGTTGGGTCTTGCGTCTCTCAACTTTCTCTTCACAATATCCCACAGATTCTCTATGGGGTTCAGGTCAGAAGAGTTGGCAGGCCAATTGAGCACAGGAATACCATGGTCAGTAAACCATTTACCAGTGGTTTTGGCACTGTGAGCAGGTGCCAGGTCGTGCTGAAAAATTAAATCTTCATCTCCATAAAGCTTTTCAGCAGATGGAAGCATGAAGTGCTCTAAAATCTCCTGATAGCTAGCTGCATTGACCCTGCCCTTGATAAAACACAGTGGACCAACACCAGCAGCGGACAAGGCACCCCAGACCATCACTGACTGTGGGTACTTGACACTGGACTTCAGGCATATTGGCATTTCCGTCTCCCAAGTCTTCCTCCAGACTCTGGCACCTTGATTTCCGAATGACATGCAACATTTGCTTTCATCCGAAAAACTTTGGACCACTGAGCAACAGTCCAGGTCAGGCGCTTCTGCTGCTGTTTCTGGTTCAAAAGTGGCTTGACCTGGGGAATGCGGCACCTGTATCCCATTTCCTGCACACGCCTGTGCACGGTGGCTCTGGATGTTTCTACTCCAGACTCAGTCCACTGCTTCCGCAGGTCCCCCAAGGTCTGGAATCGGTCCTTCTCCACAATCTTCCTCAGGGTCCGGTCACCTCTTCTCGTTGTGCAGCGTTTTTTGCCACACTTTTTCCTTCCCACAGACTTCCCACTGAGGTGCCTTGATAAAGCACTCTGGGAACAGCCTATTTGTTCAGAAATTTCTTTCTGTGTCTTACCCTCTTGCTTGAGGGTGTCAATGATGGCCTTCTGGACAGCAGTCAGGTCGGCAGTCTTACCCATGATTGCGGTTTTGAGTAATGAAACAGGCTGGGAGTTTTTAAAAGCCTCAGGAATCTTTTGCAGGTGTTTAGAGTTGATTAGTTGATTCAGATGATTAGGTTAATAGCTAGTTTAGAGACCGTTTTCATGATATGCTAATTTTTTGAGATGGGAATTTTGGGTTTTCATGAGCTGTATGCCAAAATCATCAGTATTAAAACAATAAAAGACCTGAAATATTTCAGTTGGTGTGCAATGAATCTAAAATATATAAAAGTTTAATTTTTATCATTACATTATGGAAAATAATGAACTTTATCACAATATTTTTGCACAATATGCTAATTTAAAATTTGAGAAGGACCTGTATATCATATTCCACATTAGTGTCTGTCGTTTAATAACCAAGCTAAATGTGAGCTGAATCATCTCCATACTGCAAATCTTGCAAAATCGTGCTTAAAATATGCTATGCGTGACCATTACTAGTGCTGGGGTGGTATGGATTTTTTCTAACCGCGGTTGAAAAGCAAGATATTCCCGCGGTATAGCGGTAAACCGCTTTAAATACAAAGAAACATGATTTTGACCACTTTATTAAGTTTTGTAGAAAGTTTCTTTAAATTAAATTTTGTTTTGTATAAATTGTATCTTAATTTTAATCACTGTTTAATTTACTAATTGCCTGGAATTAATAAATAAGAAGCAAATATAGCCGACATATAATCAGGAGGACGTGGAGGCGCGGAGGCAATCTCTTGCGCGTGAACTGGAGCTCGTCTCAAATGAACTTGCCTCACAGACATTAGAAATAAATAAAGCTTAATAAAGCTTAATGTCTACTTTTAAACAAAATTCAAAATGAAATGATAACATTTTAGGCTACAGTAGCCTACCGGTAAGGGTTGCAGATGTGCGTTATAGGCTATTTATTAATTAATTTTTATCCCTATGCGCCGATCGGAGACTGAGTTCACTGCTGATATTCTGGGGATATAACATGGCCAATAGGCGATACTAGGGACTTTAGCCTTTAAATATCTTCGCTGCATTGGATCAGTCTGCTTTCTAGAACAGCCAAGAGCTTTCTAGCTTCGCGACAGCAGCGCCTTGCATCGCTCATAGACCTGAAAACAGTCAGCGCCGCGGATGCGGTTTCGAAAATTTATCAAAAAACGTTGGTGCGGACAGATGATGAGTTTTGTGATGCGGTTGCAGATGAAATAATAATAGCCCATCCGCGCATCTCTAATAAAAATGGAATGTTATTGTGTCATGGAACATTGAACATTTGATAAGTTTTGTTTAGAAAACCTTAAATCCATGCAAGACACAATGTCATTAGAATCAATGAATCCATGTCATTAGACACAACGTGCACATGTGCAGGCCAATGTTTTTTTTTTTTTTTTTTTTTTTTTTTTTTTTTTTTGCGGTGATGACGGTGACGAGCTCAGACCCGAAGTTGGAGTCATGTGACCGTGGTAATGCGGTAACCGTCCCAGCCCTAACCATTACGCAAAATATTTTTCTTTGTGTAATAGTTTGGGTTCTGTGTTCCATCCCATCAGTGCGTCACATGTTAGTTATACAGATGTAATTTAAAATGTTACAGACATTTTTTATTTATTTTTTTTATTTTTATTTGTTGTATTTTATTAAGGTCCATTTACTCTTTATTGTTTTATTTAATTATTTATATTTTACTTAAGCCTACTTTATTTTAATTTGTTCTATTTTTGAGGTCCATGTACTGCACATTGTCTATAGTTTGTATACTTTTGTCAATTTTTTTTTTCAAAGCCATTTTCCCACACACTCTTTGATACTTTTATTTTTCTTGTTTTGACAACTCTTTTATTTTTCTTCTTATTTTTTACTTCTGCCTTTTGAGAAATGCCACCTTTGCACTTTGCTCCTGCTCATGCTCTGGCAGCGGGTTTGCTTTTGAGTTCAATACAAATGTTTTTGATTAGCAGTTTCTTTGAAAGTGTACAACATATCAGTTGTGTGGTTACCAACCAATCAAAAATTATGCTGTATTAATGGTTAAGGTCAAATTGAATAAAATGATCATGGACCTTGTTAAAAATAAACTTCAGCCATTCTACTGCTAAGATTTGCAAAACAACAGGTGCTTCACATGAGCAAAAATTGCTCAAGGTTTAGTGAACTTTCACACACTTCACTTATATCTTTAGTTGTTTTGGTGTTTATGAAAGATAGTATCTGTCTGTTCAGAATCAGTGGTATCTTTTTGGACAGGGGGTGAAGTTTTGTGTTCTCATTCTCAAAGTTACTGTATGTTTTCATAGTACACCAAGATCTTTTACTCAAAAGGAAACCTAGATTTTCCTTTTGTTTTGTTATGTGACCCATTTAATGTTAATACATTACAAGCTGACTCTGCCGAACAGTAAGCCAAATTCATCTCTTTCCTTCATTGAATGATCTCTTTTTTTTCTCTCTCGGTCTCTAGGGCACCTTTCACAGTCAGCAGTCTCTGGACTATGGCTCTCACTTAGTAGGAGGAGTGTCCCCCGGCAAGGGGGGCAAAACACACCTGGGTCTGCCAGTCTTCAACTCTGTGAAGGAGGTAATGGCCTGTGTGACTGCTGACAGTCTCCTTTGAGCTACAGTTACTTTTTGGACAGCTGGTCTAATTCTCTGAGGGTACTAGGGGACATTTAAGGGGACTTATTTAGAGCAAGCATTGACAACAGTAACAGAAGTGTTTAATCTTTAGCAGTTTAAACACTTTCAGATAAAGCCCAACTGCAACTGAAATTCTAAAATTGGATGTTTGACCAAGTATTTTTTTTTGTTCTGTGAATGATTCTTAATTTGTTTTTTAGGCTAAAGATGGCACAGGCGCTGAAGCCACCGTGATCTACGTGCCGCCCCCTTTCGCTGCAGCTGCCATCATCGAAGCAATTGACGCAGAGATGCCACTAGCTGTCTGTATCACTGAGGGAATCCCTCAGCAGGACATGGTGCGGGTCAAGCACAAGCTGCTCCGCCAGAACAAGACCCGCCTCGTTGGCCCTAACTGTCCCGGTGTCATCAACGTGAGAGCTGCACTTATGCTGTTTTTTTGGTCACACTTTAGTTTTAGGGTCCAATTCTTACTATTAACTAGGGCTGGGTATTGTTAGGAATTTCACAATTCGATTCGATTTCGATTCTTGAGGCTTCGATTCGATTTCGATTCGATATTGATTTATTAGCTTCGATATCGATTCAATAATTAGTAAATACACAAGTAATTAAGTACCTACCATTTTAAAGTTACCAATGTTTAAGAACCAATTGACCACAGCATGTTTCCTGTCATGGTTTATTTAGCAGAACAAACTGTACTATATTGTACATGTGTTGTTGAATACAAACCACAACTGTAACAAACAGGTGCTTTATTAACACACCTCTAAAGTGCATGTAACTGTAATAGAAAGTATATTTATTTCATCCTATACATTCAAGTTATAAAAGAAATGTAAACAGAAACACAAAATGTGCATACTCATAAAAAAAAAGAGCTTTGTGATGCACACGCGCGCACATTCGCACACACACGCAAGGACTCTCGCTCTCTTCCTCTCTGTCGTGTGCGCGCTACGCGGTTTGGAGCTCGCGAGCTCTAGATTCCGGGAGATTTTAACTAATTTGGGAGACTAATTCGGCATCAGGGAGCCGCTATCAATATGCGGGAGACTCCCGGAGACTTATTGTTGCATTTTGGGGTAGCTTCAGCCCCCCTAAAATAGGCCTAACGACGTCCCTGGTTGGTGGTGCTGGCTTGAACAGAGTGCAGCTACTGTCTGTCATCTTGCTGTTTTGGAAAAAGCAAGATGGCTGAATCGCTGAAAACCTTAGGCTGAATCGATTAATAGAATTTGATGAATCGATATTGAATTGAGAAACAAATAATTGCAATGCATTGATGAATCGATATTTTTACCCAGTCCTACTATTAACTATGACGTTTGCCTCAATATACTCCTAATTACTGCTTATTAATAGTTAGTAAGGTAGTTGTTAATTTTAGCTAGTGTTATTAAGTGATGTAGAATAAGCTCACGCAGAATAAGACATTATAAGTACTAATAAACAGCCAATATCCTAGAAATATGCATGCTAATAAGCAACTAGTTAATAGTGAGAATTGGACAATAAAATAAAGTGTTACCTTTTTATTGTACCCACACAGGTTTTTGGAAACCTTAGTCAACTAACACAGGATTTGTATTATGATATTAAAAAGTTTTGAAGAGAAGAAATTATGGTTGAAGTTGGCAAAATTGTAGATGTGATTTTAACACAAAGAAGCCATTCTTTGAACACTGTCTCTCTTAAAAACACTGTTTAATGTCAATATGGAACATATTCACAACCCTTTTTACTTCCGTAATGTGACGGATGAATCAGGATATTAGGTTGTCGAAACTTAGGTTGTGATTTTATCCATCTGAAATGGTTTAGATTGTGGAAAGTGGCCTCTATACACTACCATTTTAAAGTTTCTGGGGAAAAAATGAATATTTATATAATTTTAGTACTTTTAGTAATAGTACTAGTAATTTTAGTAAAATTAGTACTTCTATTCAGCAAGGACATGTTAAAATTGATAAAGTGACAGTAAAACATTTTTAGATTTCTAAAGATTTCCATCTCAACTAACTGCCGTTCTATTGAATTTTCTTTTGATCAAATATTCTTAGTGTGACGATCTGGAATCAGAAATATTTAGCAATGCAACTTTTTTCAGAAATGATTAAAAAAAAAAAAAAGATTTTGAGCAGCAAATCAGAAAATCAAAATGCAAAAACATTAAGAAAAACTTTTGACTTACTTTTTTGGCGCAAGTTGACTTGCGTAGGCCATCTGCCAGAAGCTAGTTATTTTAGTCGATGAAGTTTTAAATATGGATATTTTTCTTACACGAATGCTTTACTTCAGAAGGCTTGTATTGTCCTCCCAGGGCCGTGTGGGGCACTTTTATCATGGATGGATACACTTAGATTGTTTGGACTACAACATGATTTTTTACAAATCTTATGAAGTCACATCGTTACTCATTTAAATAATTCACACCAACAGAATACGCAAAAAAGCGGACGAGGATTGGTTGAGCTGCTGCTATATCAAAGTATATCATTTACAGGGTCTGAATCGGGCTCAAATTGGTTGGAAATTGACGAAGTGTGTGAAATTAAAGTGTGTGGTCTCCTCCTCTCTGCTGCCATCTTGTTTCTCCTAACTAGGTTAGGACACCTCTCCAGCACTCTTAAATAATTTAGGAGTTGAGACCTTGTCTTAACACATAGGAAGCTTAATGAATCACACTTATTCTTAAGTTTAGGAATAAAAATAAAATTACCTAATTCTTAGAATTTTGACACAGGACTAAAATTTTACTCTGAGGGGCTTTACTGTGTGTGTGTGTGTGTGTGTGTGTGTGTGTGTGTGTGTGTGTGTATATATATATATATATATATATATATATATATGGCCCCTGGAATGTGTATTGAATTTGGTCAGTTTTGATTTCATGTTAACTTCAAAACCTACTGCTTGTCATTTTTAATGACTTTTTAAGTAAAATGTATAAAAATAAAAATAAAAATGTCTGTACTTGCAGCCTGGCGAGTGCAAAATTGGGATCATGCCTGGACACATCCACAAGAAAGGAAGAGTTGGTAAGAACTCCACTGGATGACACCTTTTTTGGGACAAAGTAAACTCACTCAGTCATCCTTCCAGAAGAGTTTGACACTGGAGCAGCTCACATGCTAATTGATTAGAATCTTAAAAGATCCTTGCAAAGCCTAGTGTTCCTCCTGTCTTCAAGTTCATGAAAGAAGCATCAGACAGACAGAGCCACAGGGTCTCGATTTGAGATGGACACTTTTTAATGTGTCAGATTTGTAATAGTGTCTCATCATGTCAGGGATGATGAAAAGTCTCTGCTCGAACATGAACTCAGATGTAGACCGTAACGCAGTGTTCAGACTGCTAAAAAGAGAGCGGTGCAGATAACTTCTCATCAGTGCTCTGTCAAGGAATTTTAAACTGCAGGGCTGTGCCGTCACATCACTAGACGGATACCACAGGTTTTTGAGGAGCTCTGAAGAATAGTACTCAGTTCAGCTTGGTGCCTGTTCCTATAATAAGAGTTGTGACCTCATCTGTCTGGAAATGGTTCAGCTGAAATTGGCCTTTTCCAGTACTGTTTTTCTATCAGGTTACATTTGACATTATATATATACAATATATATATATATTTTTTAATGCTGGCTACAGAACTGAGAGCAGCAAAAGTGCATTCAAATGTTAAATCCTACTAGGAATTTACATTTTTGCTCTCTAGAATGCTGTGAAGACAGGAAACTATAATCTTAGAAAAAGAAGTGTTCAATGTGGTTCAATATAGAACCCTAGATTTCTTGACTTTTGAATTTTAAAGAACTTTAAATGCCAAAAATGTTCTATACAAGGAGAAATGTCTTAAATGATTACATAATACTGTCATGTTTAAGGTGCTCTAAGCGATGTAACGCGTTTTTTAGGCCAAAACATTTTTGTCACATACATCAAACATCTCCTCACTATCCACCAGCTGTCTGTCCCCTGAACACACTGTAAAAAAAACATGGTCTCTGCAGACACCCCAGGCTCCACAAACGGCAACAAAAACAAACTGCTAACCCACAGCACGAAACATAACAAACTGTTCCAGCCAATAACCGACAAGAAGGATTTGGGGGTGGGGTTTGGGGGGTTAGTGCGCGGATGAGCAGGAGGGAGGGTCTAGCTAGCCTCCATTTTGTTTGACAATACTTCGACCGTCAATAAGTGACGTCACCCGACATCGCTTAGAGCAGTGGTTCTCAAACCTGTCCTAGGGACCCCTCGCCCCTGCACATTTTGCATGTCTCCTTCACCTAACACACCTGATTCAACTTATCAGCTCATTAGTACAGTGAATTAGGTGTGTCTGATGAGGGAGACATACAAAATGTGCAGTGGTGAGGGGTCCCTAGGACAGGTTTGAGAACCACTTGCTTACAGCACCTTTAATGGTCATTTAAATGTTTTCTTGTGATAAATTGTGTTTACAAACTGTTTAATTCATAACATTTCATCAAAATTAAAAATGGATTAATTAAAACTAAATCTTGCAGCACCCGAAAGGACCTTTAAAGTTCTATATAGAACCTTTTCTTCTAAGTATATGGTCTGCAGAACACATAATCAATGGAAGATAAGTAGAGACTCACATTTTGATGTATTCATTTAGGGCTCTTGGTTAATTATATTATATACTGTACCTATTAATTAATCATATGTTTGAACCTTTGCCAATTAAGTACTGCATTGTGCAAATTTAAATTGTGAGTCATGTTTTTTTATTTAATAGTTAGTTGCACTAAATGAATATGTTCAATTAACAACACAAATTACATTATAAAATTGCAATTTATCTTTATCTTGCTCTATTCTCCTCTTTATTTTCTCAGGCATTGTATCTAGATCAGGCACTCTCACGTATGAAGCAGTACATCAGACGACCCAAGTGGGTCTGGGCCAGTCGCTGTGCATTGGTATGGAAAACTAGCCATCAGTCATCCATTATAATACATCTGCCTAGACTACAGGAAGGGTTTAGTGCAGAAAGGTCTTTGAATAAAGTGTCTTTTCTTTCAGGTATCGGTGGAGACCCTTTTAATGGCACTAACTTCATTGACTGCCTAGAGGTGTTCTTGAAGGACCCAAAAACCGAAGGAATCATTCTGATTGGAGAGATTGGAGGAGATGCAGAAGAGAATGCGGCAGAGTACCTGAAACAGCACAACTCTGTAAGCTGCTTCTAATGTTCACACGTGATTTCTTAACTGAGAAATGCTGTTACATTTAAAGGTTATATGTCTGAATGTGTATATTACCTCAACCTTGTAACACTTATTTGCTTACCCTCATAACACAATGCTGTCTTTGTGCTATCTCCAAATTTTTCTACAACAGCAACCTCCTGTTGTTGGTTAACTTCCAGCAAATGCATTTTTATTTAATTTTTATATTATTTTAATTTTTTTGGCCAAATTTGTTCAGCAAATGCATGTAAAATAAACAATATTTCGTGCTGTATACAGGTAAAGTTAAAGCAATAGTTCACCCTAAAATTAACCACCTTCATTCATTTTTTCATTCATTCATTCAAACCCATATACTTTCTTCTGTCAATCACAAAAGGAAATGTTAGTCAGGATGTTCACAATACTCTTTTTTTCTAAACCATTAACACTGAATAGAGACCAGGGGCTGTCAAGCTCCAAAATGACAAAATGCAAGTATCATAAAAATAATCCATTTGACTCTTTCACTATACTCAAGTCTTCTGAAGTCATATTATAGTTTTGTGTGAGGAACAGAGTAAAATGTAGGCTGTAAGTCAATGGAAAACATGTCCACAGAAGCACAGTTCAAATAGGGACACATTCAAATTTAACAAGTCATGATCTTTTATGAGACATGGAGAACTGATGGCGTCATTGACATCAGATGTCATATTTAAACATGCAAATGAGGTTTGAGATTTCCGTCTGTTCATCACAGAAAGCTATTTTATCCATTCAAAAGACATCGCATGCATATTTTATGCTGGTTTTGTTATTTCATTTTTTGTGAACTGCCTTTAAGATCTTCCACACACACACCACTCAAAGGTTAAGAATCACTACTATTCATTAATGAATCACTTTTAGACCCATGAATCAGTTTTTATTTTTTTCTTCCCCTTGGGACATACACAGTGTTTTTCATCTTCTGTATATCGGCAGCTTTCTCCCAACAAACAGGAACCCTCACCTCACATGGAGCTCCACTTTCTTTGCTGGCTGGAGCTACTCACCCCTGAGCTCACATTGTTTCTGTGAATGAGAAAATAGCCTCCAACTGCTCTTTGATCTGTTTTGGCTGTGAAGCAATATCTACAGGGTTTTCATTGTGATCTTTGGACCAGTCTGGCTGAATTTCACTCACAATCAAAGACCTCCCCCAGTCCTCTAACAGCGCCTCAGTTTGTCATCATTAAGCATGCCATATTTATTCCTCCAGTCTGAGAGCCATAGAGAGAGCCGATGCATTTACAAGTTTCTTGCATTGGGAGAATTTTTCTGTCTGTGATGTTAAACAAGCGTTGGCACGAGAAATACTCATGGAATAGTTTCAGCCGTGCTGATTGTGCCAAATTGCGTACAGCAAACTGACGCACGAAAATCAATTTTCTAAAGAGGAACTCAGACATCCAGACGTTATTCAGATGGAACTCAAGTCTGAGAGCGTGGCAGCGGAGGGGCACGGTAACCTCTGGAAAATCAAGCAAATCGCTCTGAATATGTTAACTGCATGAACAAGTGCCTCATGTTCAAAGAGCCTCTTCTCCATCCTGTGAATCAGACTGTTTTAAAGAGCTCGTTTTTATTGATGCCACATTTGAATTGAACTGAAACGACCAAATGTCAACCTACAATTTTCAGCATTGTTTCACATCATTGTTTCACAGTTGCAGAAACCATTAAGCGTTTTTGTGTACTCCGTGAAAAGCGAGCATGTAGCTCTTTGAGCACGCATTAGCGCTGTGTAACTTTCCTCTTTTCCGGCCTGTCTTAGTGGGGGAATTGAATTATTCCTTGCCGACTAGTTGCAGATTGTGTGAAATTGGTCCTTTCAGGTAAACTTTTCTCATTACCTCAACACGGTAGTTTTTAAGTGAATGCTCCAAATATGGCCTTGGCCATGAATAATGGAGATCGATACATGGTCATGCTACATTTCATGCAGTGGATTCAGCCTTGGGAGAAGCATTTGGTAGTTATGAAATTTTCCGTTTGTGCCGCTGTTAACAAGACCTGAATCGATCAGACTGTTAAACGCATGCCAGTCTCATTAAGAAGTGCGGACAGGGATTATACATCTAGGTGGTAATAGAAGCGGCGATCCATACAGGAGCTTGTAAACTATTAGCTATTGAAAAAGTTATGTCAGATTTATGTTGTTGTATGAACCCTTTTAGACTGGCCTAGGAAGAGAATCTGTTTTTTTTTTGGGGGGGAATAATAGTAGTGACAAAGAGCTCATGGTCCAATCCCATAACTTTTAAAAACACAGCACATTTAAATGCCCCCACACACTTCCTGTTTGATCCATATCTGGTACTTTCTTTTTATTAGCTGCGGTGGCATTGTGCAAATAATGGTGTGAGCACCCTGTTTTCCTTTTTTTCGGTCAATTTATGAACTCCCTACTACACGCATACACCAGTAAGTCCTTGTGTCAGAATTGCCAAGGCAAACTGCAAAATTGCTTTTCAGTCAAATTAGCATATTGATATGAATATTCCTCTCAAGGGGTTGTCACCTATATGCTTGTTTTTGCTTATTGCTAACATTTGTCACCTAGGGAACATTGCCCATTAAGATCCACTTGCAGTCCACAGTCTCCACGACAATATTGGGAGCTGCTGAATGATCGAGAGGAAGCTGTCCAATAGTTAACATGGAAACCTGACAAATTGTGTTTTCTGCAAACGTTCATTGCATATCTATCATCTCTTTTTCTGTAAAAATCCAATTCATACACTTCTAAAGGGATTTGCTCAACCAAAAATTACAAATCTGTCATTATCTGCTCATCCACATATTGTTCCAAACATGTAACCTGTTATGTTTTTTTGTGGACACAGAAGGATTATTCTTTAAGAATTTTCACCGCTACAACGAGTAAATAATGACAGCATTTGGGTTACTTTAAAATAGGGTTGTCTGGAGAGGGTCTGAGAGAGTCATTGTCATTCAACTAAAAAGGGGCACAAAATGAAAGCATGGCGTTCCATTTCAACATTCTCTCAAGGTTTTGTGCATGAACAAAATGTAATTTCCTCAGTTCATTATCGTAATCATCCCAGATTAGGCTTTAGTCTGCAGTCGGCTGCATGAACAGCTTGAGCAGAGTTTGAGCTTTGAACCGAAGACGGCTCCTCTGGCGCAATATAATGTTAGTGGGTAGTTGAAGATTATCAAGTATTAGGTTAGACTGTCTTTGGCTGGCGGTCGCATTCATTTCATCGTCTCAAGTTTGCATTCCCATTTAAAGTTTTTAGTGAAATAAAAAATTGCCTGTGAAGTTTAGGAACCTTCCCTCTTGTGAGATTCTAATAGGCACGTCTGAATTAGTGCTGGCTCCATTTGAGCCCAGGGAGGTCTATTACACTGTAGAAAACAACCCATTAGCATTCCTATTGATCTCTGGCAATAGCTCAGCTGTCAGCTGGGACTGACACATGCTAACCAGCCAAGCCTTAAGTTTTTGGTACAGCCTCATCAGAGTTCAAAGTTAGCATTTAGCTTAGTATTTCAGTCTTTCTTTGAAAAGCTGTCAAAACGGCCATAAAAACATCCAAAATGCTAGTCTACCATTTCATTCTAGACACTCTCATCCACCTGTTGTCTGACGCTGGTGCGATTACGACAGCCCACATCGCACTATGGAATTATGATGTCATTCATGAGGACAAAATATGGTTGGAATGAGGAAAATGATGGTCCATCAGCGATGGCAGTTAATTGGCATGGACATGACAAATTACCTTCCATGAAAGTGAGATTGTATTAAATGACAGACTCTAACCACTGTCTGCCCATCTGCTCACACCCACACACGCTATTAGATTCCTTGATCTGCCTCCTTTGTAATGCCAATTTTGTGCACATTATGCACCATCTAAAAGCCCCTGCATTATCTTTGCCTCTTATTTACAAGTCTATAAAAATAGACTCACTTCCTGTAATTGTCTCAAAACATTATACTTGTGGGTCTTACTTAGCTTCACTATGAACATAGTTATTTTTATGGAAACCCATAATGCAGTGGTCAAATTAAAACATATTTTTGCTAAACATTGTGATACCCAAGACTAATTTTGAATAAACACACACAAACACTACCTTTCAGAAGTTGAGTCGGTAAGATTTAAAAAAAAAAATGTATTAGTAAAGAAGTCTCACCAAGGCTGCATTTATTTCAATAATTATTATTATCAATGTTGAAAACTAAGGAGCTCTTAGGGGAACACAAAAGTTTTTAAAGCGAACGCAACGTTTCTTGGGAAACACAAAAGTTTTACAAGCTAACGCAACTTTTTTGGGGGGCAACGCAAATTTTTTACGAGCAAACGGCGTTTATTGGGGGAACACAAGTTGTACAAGTGAACGCAACATTTTTTGATGCAATGCAAACGTTTTACGATCAAACAACGTTTCTTGGGGGGAAAACAAAAGTTTTACAAGCAAACGCAATGTTTCTCTGGGTTTCTATGGGAGTTTTACAAACAAACACAGCATTTCTTGGGGAACACAAAAGTTATACAAGCGAACGCAACGTTTTTTGAGGCAATGCAAAGTTTTACGATCAAACACAACGTTTCTTAGGGGAACACTAAAGTTTCGCAAGCGGACAAACATTTTTGGGGCAATAAAAGTTGTACGTGCAAACACAACATTTCTTGGGGCAAAACAAAAGTTTTGCGAGTGAACAAAAACGTTTCTCCGGGAAATGCAAACGTTTTGCGAGTAAATGCAAACTTTCTTGAGGTAAAGCAAAAGTTGTCAAAGTATTTATGAATCCCAGCTGGATATAAGTACTAATCTCTTTTATAAAAAAAGGTCTTTAACTTATGTCACCTTTTTTTTTTTTTACTCTTTAGGGTGCCAATGCTAAGCCAGTGGTGTCGTTCATTGCTGGCTTGACAGCCCCTCCTGGAAGGAGAATGGGGCACGCAGGAGCCATTATTGCTGGAGGCAAGGGGGGTGCCAAAGAGAAGATCGCCGCCCTGCAGTCGGCTGGAGTCGTCGTCAGCATGTCTCCGGCTCAGCTGGGCAGCACCATGTTCAAGGTGAGACCGTTTTCTCACGTCTAAATGCTCAACTGTTTTTAGCTTCTTCAAACTCAAGCATGCTGAGAGCAAGCCATTAAAGATGTTCTTTTTAGAAAAAATCTATTTGATTTTTTATTTCACTCCTTTTAGTTTGAATCCTCAGGTCAGCTTGCTGAGAACTCTTTTTAAAGTATTTTTATTGGTTTGTATGGCTCTAGGAAATCCACTGTTCTGTGGGCCAACAGTGACTTATATAAAGGGCCCCCTTAGACAATCACAAAGGTTTTTACCGTAAGGTATTCAGTAGAAAGCTACACCGCAAGAGAGAAAATGAACAAAGCTCCATTTATATTGGTGAGTTAGCAGCTCTGCCTCTTTATCTCAATTTATCACAGCCAACGCTTTTAACAAGATGTATAAAAAGTGAAAGCGTGTATTACACTCATTCATCATTTTAGCCTTTCATTATCAGCACTAGCAAACGCTCCTTCCTCTGCATCAATAGTATTTTCTTTCCTCTTCCACCACACCCCTGGATTCTAATTTGTAATCATTGGAAGTAATGATGAAAAACACTCTGGCTGGTTGTTAATTTTGCAGCCCATTGTGTTCATACATCTGTGTTTATCTCATTGGCCGATTTAATAATGATGCCCCACACGCACGCGTGAAAGCTTTTTCTCAATGTTATCATACACACACATGTTGGCAACTCACTTACGATGTATCAACCTTTATCCCAGTGTCTCTCATTATTCTTTGTGTTTATGCCTGGATGATATAACCAAGACATATTTGTCAGCTTTATGACTCTATACAGCATCTCTTTTTATTCATAATTTTGACCAAATCAAATTTAAAATTAAAGGGTTAGTTCACCCAAAAATGAAAATTCTGTCTGAAAATTAATTACGCACCCTCATGTCGTTCCAAACCCGTAAAACTTTTTGTTCATCTTCAGAACATAAATAAAGATCTTTTTGATGAAATCTGAGACCTTTCTGGTCTCAAAAGTTTATAAAGAGATTGTAAAACTAATCCATATGAATTGAGTGGTTTAGTCCAAATTTTCTGAAGAGACTCGATCGCTTTGAGGAACAGATTGAATTTAATATTTTATTCACATATAAACATTGATCAGCGAATATAAGCAGAAGCTCAACCGAAACTGCTTGACCCGAGAGAATGAACCTCATTGGTTCTCGCACGTCAAGCGAACACACTTGAGCTTCCGCCTACCACAACTGACGTGTTGATGAATAGTTATGTGAATAAAAGCCTAAAGTCAAACTGTTCATCGTATAAAGCTATCGTGTCTCTTCAGAAAATTTGAACTAAACCGCTCAATTAGATTGGATTAGTTTTACTATCTCTTCATGAACTTGGTACGTTCAACGTGTTAAAGTGGTAACTGCGTCGCCTGTCAACAGAGGGACAGAAAGCTCTCAGATTTCTTTAAAAAAGATATTTATTTGTGTTCCGAAGATGAACGAAAGTCTTACAAGTTTGGAACGACATGAGGGAGAATAATTAATGACAGATTTTTTTTTTTTGGTGAACTAACCCTTTAAGTGAACAAAAGAACAATTAGATGTACATTACTGTTAAAAATGTTAGGGTTAAGTCAGCATTATTGTGGTAATACTTCTATTCAACAAGGATGCATTAAATTCCTGTCAAATGCTGTTCTTTTGAACTTCAAACAATCCTGAAAAATCTAAAAATGTATAAATATTTCAGAAAAATATTAAGCTGCACAAACTTTTACAACAAAATAATAATAAATGTTTCTTGCACACCAAATAAGCATATTCGAATCATTTCTGAAGGATCATGTGACTGAAGATTGGAGTAATAATTACTCCATCAGCTTTTCCATCACTTCTGAAAACGTTATCATCTTGAAAAAATGTAAAATTTTAAAATGGCAATACAGAGTAGTTTACAGCAATATTTACATTACATAGAGTGTAAAATGCCACACTGGGATGCTTCTGTAAAGATTTTTGTCTGATACAAACAAACTTTTGAATCAGTGTTTTAAATCTTAAGGTAAGCAGACAATTCAAACTGATTCATGGAAATTTATCAAAAAAATAAAAAAATCGAACTCCATTTTTTCCAAGTATCTTTCTTAACGCTTTACATTTTTAAGAAAATTAATGACTTAATATGCATGGACTATCATTCATTTTATTTCACATGTAGGCCTATCACAAAATCTTTGTGAATATTCAGTAAACCATCCAGTCCTACAAGTGTGTACAACACAGGACAAAACTAATCATGCTCTCATTCATTTACCCTCTCTCTCATTACTAATGATGTAATCACAGCAAATACTTAATTTCTTATGTTACTTAAGGCCATTTCCTGCAATATTATTTCAGAGTGCTTGAGACAATGCATTACTTGACCACTAGATGGCAGTAGAGCTTCAAGTACTTTTACTGAAAAACCAGAGCATCTTAGTTTCTAAAACATGACATTTGCATAAGGGAATTCTCTCTGAAATGCACCATTCCGTCACCCTTATTTGAGGAAAATGCATTTTCAAAAGCACAATGCATCACCCTGTAGCTGTATGCCTTTGTAAATTAACTATGTAAATAGCTATTCCTGACTGGAACAATCTACATTTGTCTTTGTATCATACAATGCATTTCTCACAGCTTTATGTGTTTACCCACAGCTTCTGTAAATGTTTTTCCCCTTTTTCCCTGTGCGATTAACCTTTATATGGCCTTAAATCCTGAGACTCACAAAGCCATCTTCTGTTTAAAGCAGGGAGCTTTTCAGCATTTCCACATATGAACAAAAAAATATATGCTATAGATTCCTAAATAAAGACTATTAGAGATGCCAAGATGACTAAATAAAGCCTTAACAGTCTTGCCATTTAAAAAATGGTTGACACATACACTCTTCATTTAACCAACTATTAACCAACCAACTTCATTTTACTTCATAAAACGGTAATCAATACTTAGTTCATGGTTTTGGTGAACGATACTCGTTAATACACTAAACACAGATAGCATACAGTGGCGATGTCGTTTTCAAACGATTTACAATAAAAGTGTATTTATTCTGTAAGCACAAACAATATGGTGGTGATCCATGTTTGGTTTTATTATAGTTCATCACTGAATGTATGATGGCAGATTTATTCGCACAAACAGCACAAGTGGCTTGTGAAGAAACACATACTGGCTGTATGGAACTTTAATTTATCGCAATGGAAATTGCTAAACTCAGACATACATATTTGTCCTTCAGTATAAATAGTGGTCCAATATTGTGGCGGTTATTTTTTATTAATCGAAAGAAGCATAAATAGTTATCACGATTAAAATGCAATTAATTGTGCAGCAAAAAAAAGAGGTAATAGCAATGTGGACATTCTCTTTTTGTGTTCCATTTGAAGAAATAAAGAACAAATAAATTTGCTTCATTTTCTTTTTGTTTTAATAACAATAAAAATACACTTTAAATGGGTTTCGAAAAGTGCTTTGCATAGTAAAAACAAAGTCTTTTTAAATCTTTAGGTAAGATTTAAAATGATCAAGTGACTCCCTTATGAATCTCTCTTTTCTTTGTTCATCCTTTTCTTTTATGTTTCCCTCCATTTCCATATTTAATTCACCTAATTTATCTTCTGTATTGTCTGTTTCAGCTCTTTAAACCAGTAAACTCTGTTGACTCCCACAAACTAACCGCATAACAGACCCCTGCTCCGGACATATTTGTGGCGGACCCTTGCTGATCATGTTTGTTTGACTCCTGTTTGCACTTCCCTGTTTTCTGCAGGAGTTTGAGAAGAGGAAGATGTTGTAACGTGTTAGAGGGAGAGTGTGAGAAACAGACTGCCCTCCCTGCCTTAGGACCTTCATCCCTGCTGGAGCCCAGCACCTTCCTCCAGGCTCAACCGTGCGCACACTTTGTGTTTTCAGCTGATTCTAGGAATACATGGTCCGTATTTGGACCAGAGGAAATAAAAACATTTCAAAATCTATCACAGCCTTTTGTCTTAGAAGTTTACAGCACAGGAACATATCCACCTTGTGATCCAGCTACACTCAGAGCAATGTCAGCCATTTGTTGCTTTATGTGATGATGTCCCCCCCCCCCCCCCCCCCCCCCCCCCTGAAAATATATCTCTAATACACTACCTTGTAGTTTATTTATTTGTACATTTTCAACGTCTACGCTCCATTTACCTACAGCAGCTCAATTGCACGTCTCTGGCCATGGTGTACTTGTTTTTTTTGTCTGTTCTCCCTTTGCGCTGGAACTCATTTGCACAATTGAAAGCCTTTGAGTTTCTTTTTGCAATTCACGTGGGCTCAGCGTGACCTTCTGGCTCCCTTAATCTTTGAGTGCATTAAATGTAATTTTTCTTTGGCATTGAAAGCAAAGATATTTTTTCAGCATCTACTTCATGTGGCAGGTGCGATTATACACGTGAAAATGGCCACGGCAGATTTCGAAAAGCTGTACTGAAGGCGGCGTCATTGTCAGGTAATTTTCTCATGAAGTATCATTGAGAGTTGGACAGCAGATGGATTATTTAGTCTTTTCATATGACAACTTTCACTTTAGCGTGACGAATTTGCAGAGCTAAAATGGGCCAAATTATTGAAATCTAGCTTGCATCGAAAAGAGCGAAACTACATGACACCTGTCCTAGGCTTTTAGCAAGGATTTTCATTTGCAGAAACAGGTTTATTAATTCTGACATGCCTCTCTGAAAGGTAAAAATGTGTGTGTGGGTGGACTTTCTCCTTTCGCCCTGTAATTGCATCTCTCCTGCCTAATGACATGCATTCACATTCTACTCCGATAAAGAATGAAAATGCAAATTTGTTCTCTTGCCAGGTGTTTTTCAGAAGTGCTCAGAGTTGATGAATATTCTTAGCTTGTATCACATATTTATCAGCCTCAATTATGTGAGGTTGCACAGGTTGTCTGTGTCTGAAAAATGTGCGAGTTTGCTCAGATTTCAATAACACCAATTTGTGTTGAATGAGTGGGAGGAGGGCAGGACGGAAATGTCACTAAATGTATTGTACACCGACTGTATCGTTACAGCCTTCCAGCTGAACTGTAAGAAACAGGAGGGGGAAAAAAAACGAGATGAGCTCTTGAACTGACACATCACATCTCTGTATCTGCCTTTGTGGCGAACAGGAATTGGGACGCATACTTTGAGGAAAATGATCACAGATTCGCTGACTGTGTGATATCTAAGCTACAGTGGTGCAAATTTTGTGGATGCGCACCAACTTTTATTCTTAGATATAAGACTCGAGCTTATTAGTGCTCACCAGGGTAGTCGGGTCGCAGCAGTTCGTGAGCTCTTTTAAATTGGGACAGAAAATTCACAGCTAGTTTAGTTTGTACTTAGCTCTGTACTTAATATAATTGCACCATTTGTTCTTAATGCAGCTAGTAAGTCATAAGCTCACCTTTAAATAATGTGCAGTCGAGTAATATGACATTTATCTTTGTAGATCCAATAAGCAGCCTTCAAATCTGTTGTGGAGCGGGGTATTTCAGTTTGATGGTTGATGTTCAAACTCAACTGAGATACTGAAAACTCATACATGGATAGTTATTCAATACTAAAGTGTAAAAGTGTAAATTATTAGTCGCACTTTTGAAAATCGACTCTTGACTATGACTCTTTGAAATCGAAAAACACTTGCTGCTGTTGAGGTGGGATACGGGTAGAAGGAAGGCTCAATTATAGATAATTACAGAAATTAATTACAGCTATAATTGCATTCAGGGATTTTTAAAAACATGTACACAATTAAATTAATTTCAAATCTAAGTAGTTACATTTAATATAAAGTAGCAACATGGGGACTAACGTCCCAGTAAGTTGGAAATAGGAAGGCTCGTGAGAAGCCAGAACGAGCAGGAAACACGAAATGCTTTATGGTAATTCGACATAAACACACACGCCGCCCTCAATGTGTATGAAGTATTGCCCACCTCGGTAGACATGGCTCCACACAATAAAGTTTGGCCGGCTCCGATAATAACAAATGCACATGAGCAGCGGTAGAAAGGGGCAGAAGGGTGCCGCAAGTGAGTTTTTTTACGACATTGTTGTGAAATAACAACTAAAAGAAGACAACAAAAGTGAAAATCAGCAAAGAAATAGCTAGAGTTGCCGAATGCCCCTTTAAAATAAAGTGTAACCCAATTTAATGTTTTGTGTGTACGTGTTAACATCATATATTTGTGAACTTTTGTGTCCTTTTGTGTCATTTAATCAGTCTGATATTACATTCTAATGTTTATTCATGGTGCTATGTTTCAACTTAGTTTAATGCTGCAATCTAAAAATGACTGGATTGCTCATTGCATTCTAAAATGCCTGCAGGGTGTGAAGCCACCGGAAGTGTTCGAGCGGGTATTTGGTATTACCTACCGACAGATGCATCATGTTTTCTGGGGATTTGTTACTCGCTGGAAAGACATTTTAAATGTTGTATCAGCCGAATTATCGACACCAAGGTGAACAAGGCCTACAACCTATTGAACAGGCTGTACTTTTATTTCTCTCAGATTTTATTTAGTTTATGTAAGGTTAAATAAAATGTACATTTTCTGCGCCAAACCAAGGTCCTCAGCTTGAAAAAGAGAAATTTATAATTTAAACCACACCAGTTCTGACAGTTGCATCAGTAAAAGTGTTTCACTTTTTATAGATTGAACTTCCATTAGGTTATCGCAGATGCTAATGGTTACAGGAAATATCTCAACAGGGTGTTTTTTTTCACACCTAGTTTGTTTGAACCCTCCAAACGCTCTCGGAGCGGTTCAGCGTGTATATGTGAACAAACCAAGTGATTTCAGGGCCCCTAAAGGGACCACAAAGCGAACCGTACTCATACTCTGATATGGTTCGTTTGTGGTTCGATTTCTTTGTGATATGTGAAAGCGATGAGGTCCCGTTCCACTTTGCGTTTCGTTTCAACATTATGTAGCCTACTGCTTTTGAATAAATATCGTACTATCCTGCTACAGTGTATTCTATGCAGTTCCGGCGTGTCTGTCCCAACATACTGTACAACACAAAATACATTCACTTCACATGTTAAACCTGCAATATGTAAGATTTTTGTAATAAAATATCCAAAAAGCAAGATGATTTCATTGCAAAAAACACAGTGATACATTTTGTGCAGTTGTGTACTTACAATATCCCAAAAGTTCCCAAAGATTTTTCATTTCAGAGAAATTCACATTTTAAATAATGGCTCGTCCATGTTCAATTGTCGCCTGTCAATGATGTAATATCCACGTTATCCCTGGTTTCCGCTCATACTGCCATAGTAGCCATGGCGACAGAAGTGGACAACTGCGTTATGTCTAGCGGCACGCTCACGCCGTTGTTGTTTCGTTTAAACATTATTGACCATGACAAGCAGACTTTGGGACAAAAGGAAAACTAAAACGAGGATCAATATCAGCGTGGCGTTTTCGAGATGCCGAGCTCCACGTCCGTGACAAACTTCGACTTGACAGAGACGCGACTCTTGCATGTACTTTATTAGACAGGTGAGCAAATGTACATAAAACTAATCAATGTCATATAGCTCAACATAATGAAATGTTAGAATATGATCAGTATGTTATTCTAATGTTGATCTAGCTTACTGCTAGTCTCATACAGACAAGCTAACACAGAGTAACATTATAACCTTCAACACACTCAAATGCAGTTTAGTGTGATAGTGTAACGTTAGACCAAGTGAAACAGCGCTGCGTTACCTCACAAGTTTCATTCGTCTAATAAACTGACCTGTGGGCGTATTAAATCAGCACTTGCGTGTGGTTCTGTAGAATGAAATGTCCTCATTCCTTTATATCCACGGGACTCGTGTGTGGCGCTGATATCTCTGTCTCTCATTAGCAATCACGACCTTCATTGTTGTACACAGTTATGTTAAAAACATCAATGTATTCACTCATCCATACACATTATTGACGACAAGTTCCATAATTCCACTTATGCGTCATCAACCTACACCTTTGTTATTGTTTATTGTTATTGTTATTTTTTTTTTACATATTGCAGATTTAATGCAGCGGTAGAGACGCTCACGCGACACTGTAGTTATTCGCATGCATGAACGTGTATAATTTGAATGTGCAAATAAATGGATAACATAAATAAATTTGCTTAATTTAATTCTCGTGCTGTTCTGAGTGCGTACACACGAAGCGCGCACACTCTAGAAGCCTGCAGCACGCGAGTACTGAGCTAAGTTATCTTTCGCGTCTTATTGGCCTTAAACTGTCAAATACACACACAAAAAAAATACATACACAGTCGGTTCTGTCTAAAGTGAAAGTCAACAATTGGGGTATAATCGGAATTGGTCTTTATCCGTGCTGCGTGAGCTCAGCAAGTGGCAGCCAAGCGTGCCGCACAAGCCCTGGAAAGTGAAGCCAAAGCGTCTCGATCGCCCCCCACTGACTGGTCCTAGTATAGGTCATAAACCCCGCCTTCCCATGTTATTTAACGAGATGTGAGACCAACTAAATAATTAAATTACACTTCAAATATCTTTTTTCCAAAGATGGTTTCTGTCATTTGCTGGTTTTATCACGCTGATGTAAGTTCAAGTGTGTATTTAAAATAAGTTTGTTTTTATAGCATCAAGTAACTAACTAAAAACAGTGGTGTGATGTCATGATTGACAGCTGTGATTGACAGTTTCTCTGAGCGAAGTAGTCACTGAAGCACCAACGACTTTTTTTTCGGGATCTTCGGAGGACTGAGGAGATTGGAGCTTTAAATTTAATATCTAAATTTCTATAATTAATATTCTATATTATTTCACACCGACCTAGGGTTGTTCTGCAGTAGATTGTGCTAACCGATCTGGCATGTCCGATCGATCTTTGAGTTTTTTTTTCGGTAAGTTAAATTTATAAACTAATTAGTAAATAAATGTTATGGGCCAGCTAGCTAAAAGTCAATAAGCCTCGTTAAAAGCAGGTGATTGTTAGCTAGAAGAAAATACTCATTATTTTTATTGTATAATTTGATCTGGTTAAGAATTATGTATAACCTATTGTCTAAAGCAAAGGTTGTACTGTGCTTGGACTTGATTGAACTTGGTTTAAAAATTCAGTATGTTAGCGTTACTGCCGCTCGAGAAACATTTATGTATATTTAAAATACAAATCAATCCCAAATATGTTCTGAATTAACATAATAAACATAAGAGTAGAGATAACAGTATTGATAACAGTATTTATCATCAGTCCCTTTTTCAGATGCAATTGCTTTTAATGACTAGATGTAAGGTGATAAAATCCTTTTTTTTGTATTGCATTTGTTACGTAAATACTCTTTAAACATATTCATTTTTTTTCTGCTTACTGCTGTGTACTTTACGTTTGCTAACCTAATTGTAGCCTACTTTACTTGAATAAACCTTAACCTTACAAATCATTCTTATATTTAGGCTACAAATTATCAAATCTTGGACTGTCCATGTCTCAAGGCAGCTAATTAAAACATTAGTAAAAAAAAAATTACATATATTTTCCCAGTTTTTCTTTAGGTAAGCATGAAGCAGTAAGACTTAAACAATGGTTAGTGAACATGAGACGGAAGGACTGAAAAAGTGCAGGGTGCAATTGTGCTTGCGATTGACTCAGCGAGAGTGAGGGCGGGGCCTTGATTTTGCGGCTTTACTTCCTGCTCACTACTCACTACTACTTCCTGCTCGGGGGCTCAGGTCCCGAGATCGCTACTGCGCAGACTCAGGTCCCAAGATGTCAGCGCCATATCAGGGCTGCGTTCCAGCCCAAAATTGTCATTCCCTTCACTCGCTATAACTTCCCTCCATCTCGTTCACTCGGATGCACGTCATTGCTTGCGTTGCATGAGTGCCCACTACTGGCGGAACCTTTGCAATAGGCTGAATTGGACCGTGCTAAGCCCTTGAACACTTAGAATCCACTATGGGGTGATTTATTATTATTATTTTTTTCTTACAAAATTGTTAAATGCAGAATTCTAGTTGTTTAAATAAAAAAAAAATAAAAAAAAATGAATACATCATAGAGTTGTTTTTAGCGGGTTAAATTAAACGCAACATGCGTTGACGTCACAATCGTGTTGCATTGTGGGAAATGGAGCTGCCTGAAGTGTACAAATGAAGTAGACTAGCTCCCTCTGTCAAAATCGAGGGAGCAACGGTCTGTCCTTATAAACTTCCCTCGTCCACTTCACGAAGTGGAATGCACTTCAAAATGGCGGCAGGGATTCCCCCGGAAGTGTTTAGGGAAGTTTGCAAGTGCGTGTATAAAAGTGGACTGGAACACAGCCCGGGACACTGGCGGCTTCACTTCTCACCAATGGAGGAGAGCGTCCATCTTATTTTTACATTCTATGGTGGCAGCAACCAAATAATAGGCTACACATGCTGTTTTAGTTATAGTCCTTAACTAAAACAACAAAAGAGAAAATCACTCACTGATCTTCACTAAACAACGTTTTACAGTGAAGTCTATGTAGCATCAAATCATGAATCGTGATTTTCTTGAAAAAAATGTGATATGATTTTTGCCATTTCGCCCGCCCGTAAAATTGGGTATAACAGAAGAACAGCCACGTAAAAGTAAAAAAAACAAACAAAAAAAACCCCAAAGAAATACATGAGCACCAGTGAAAAAATGAGTTGAAGTGGGGAGTCTGCTGAAATTAAAGATTCCTATCCCTTCTACGACAACCTGGATGAAATTTTGATTTCGAGCGCTTTTGCTTGTCTGACAGATGTTGTCGAAGTTGGAAGTGTGCACATGAAAAAGCTGGGATCTGAGTTCTTTTGAGGCTGTGGTGTGAACAAGAAAAGGTCTGAGATCACTTTAATGCAGAAGAGGATCAAAAAAGGAACCGGGTTCTCTTTTGAGTCCACTATATTGTGAACACCAAAAGGACAGAGGTCACTTTCAGCTGGTTTGCTTTCTGGTTCACTTTAAGTGAACTGGGTTTGGTTCTTTTAAAATGAACTATATGTAAAAACACCCTTAAACTGCATGCCTCCTCATAGGCTACATACTACTTCATACAGTCCTGACAGTAAGCTAAATTAAACATCAGTGGCAACTTGTCTTAGCAGAGAAGCTTTATAAATTCATGACAAAGACAAAAAATGGAAGTTCTTTGTTACTTAATACAGATGCAAGCACTTCATATAAACATCAATATCCATCATCTACATTGTCATGCGTCATCATCACCACTTCCACGACCATTCCTCACAGTTCCTCCACATGGTATCCTTTCAAACAAGGAAAGACTGGGCCTCGTGGGAGCTTGGTATAAAGCATATAGACATTTATAGATAACTTTGACAATGAAAGAGTCTGGTTAGATTAAATTTTTTATTCCTCTAAATAAGACTAGGATAGATCACCCAAAAGATGAACATTGCCATTTACTCTACATTCCAAGTTGGTGTGAATTTTTAGCCTACAACCGGTTTGAGCTAGCCTGGCTCCGCCCTCCTACGCACTTCCGCTCAATTTCATTTTCCTTCAGTACTACGTCTGGGATTGCGCTGTAGACTTTGGTTTTCTCCGATCAATTTTTTACCGGGCCAATCAGCGAACAGAGGGAGTGGCTGAGAACGATGACGTTGATGTCGACTCGTGCGTTATTTTGAGTTGTAGTTCAAAATAAGAAAGATGCGAGCGAAGCCATTCGGTCCGTTGTGGCAACGCTGCCGAATATCAAGAAGTTAAAGCCGGAGCAAGAACAATCTTTGCTTAGTTTTGTGTTTATGGCCATCCTCCCACGGGGTTCGGGAAAAGACATATGTCACGACAAAAGGTCAGCGATTGGTTATTGCAGATAGAGTGACTCCGGGCAGATCCAATAGTTTTAGACTTCAATAGAATACCCGCCTACAAGGAAGTTAACGCTTGTCAATGGAGCGGTGCCAGACTCTCTGTACAAATGAAATGTACGAGAGTCTGGTAGAACCAGGCTAGGTTTGAGCATAGCTCTCCCTTGAACGTTCATTATTTTGTGAATGAAACGTTATTTGCTTCTGTTTTTTTTCCCCTCAATAAAACAACTGATCGAGTTTGCAAAAACAGACTGATCTGGTTCTTGACTCAATCGTTGCAACAGTTACAGCTCACCGGGAAAATGTATTGAATTATTTAATAATTACAACTTTGGTATGTTTGACACAAGAACCTTTCATGTGGATTTTCAACCTTTTCGTGGAAAAGTGTGACTAGTCGCAAAATGTATTCTTTAGGGGTCCACATAAATGCAAGTTAGTGTTTGACTTTGGGAAAGACATGTGGGTAAGTAAACGACAATAGAATGTTCATATTTTGGTGAACTTTTTTATTCAATGCTCTAAATATTGCTCCATTTTGTAGGAACAGAAAAATAGATGCTAATGGAGCCTAAATGTCCTCTTTCACCAGACATCTTTTTACTCTTATCTCCATTTCGTCACTGTCAGCCTAGGAAAAGATTATGCTGTGTACATATTGTCACCAATTATGTTTCAATCTGCATTAGAGAAATTACCATAATAAAGATTGGGAGGTCGAATTTAAGACTTTATTTGTTTGGGGGCTTAGGGTATCTACTCTCCCGGAACGTTACTGTGGCCAACACTGCCGTGGCTGTCGTTATCTTTGCGCATAGCTAATGAAGCTGCGCTGTGATGCACACTGTGCTTTTTCCATTCATACCTCAGTGACTTCGATTTGGCTATGAAGAGCTGCGCACTGGCAGTTTGACGTGATAATACGAACAAAAATAACTAGCTTTTTTCCATGCACTTCAAGTTTTAGAAAAGGTTTGCTTACCCATTTAACTCTTTCGAGCACACATACCCACGCCTGTCACGATGCCTCCTGCCTGAGTGGCGTTTATTTGACATCTGTGGTGGGCTTTTACTTTTAGATTCATATTAACATGTCCCTTATATGTCATGTTCAGTTGTGTTAAATGTCAACATGAAATGTACACAGTTGCAATCAAAATGATTCAACCCCCCGGAGACTGTAATACTTTACAAATGTAGGCGAAGCTTTTCTAAAGATAGAGTTGTTGTTTTTTAACGTTTTTTTTTTGTTTTTTTTACAGTTTTAATGGCAAATTAAAAGTGTATATGCACTCTCAGAAAAAAAAGGCACAAAAGCGGTCACTGGGATGGTACCCTTTAAAAAGCTTAGTAGTATGTAACAGGTATTAGGCCTACTATTTTGGTACCGATATGTAGGCTACCTTTGAGGTACTAATATGCTCTCTTTAGGTACAAAGGTGAACTTTTTGAAAGGGTACTGCCCCAGTGACAGCTTTTGTACCTTTTTTTCTGGAAGTGTAATGTTATAGGATTTAGAGGAGGTTTTTTTTCAGAGACACAGCTGGCAGCCTTATTCATAAGTTTAAAATTTGTTGTGCCAGAAAACCTTCGAGGTTTTTGAAGAAAAAGCACAATATCATTAAAACGTCTGAGCAGAGCAACTGAGAAAAAAACCTCAATTTACTGCCAATTTGACCTGCAAGATGACCTACAGAAAAAGGAAGAAAAACATTTCAATGCAGAGTAAGAAGAACACGACAACAAGCATGGTCTTCATGTTGGGACATTTTACCGAATGCCAATCTTGAACAAGAAGAACATAAAAGGTCGTAAAAGGCCATACATCTCATTGAAAATATTGGGGAATTTGAAGAAAGCAGTGGTAATGTGAAAACCAAAGATTATCAGTGATCTGGAAGTGATCAGTGAACTTTTCAAGCGAGGAATTATGGGGTGAGAATTGTTCCATTATTCCAAATAGATTATGATCCACAAATAAATGCAAAGAAATTCACAAAAATATATCAAATTCACAAATAAATAGATTAAGATTCACAAATAAATGTAAAGAGTTTCACAAAAAATTAGAAAACTCACAAATAAATAAAATGAGTTTTGCAAATAAAAAAATATATTTATAAATGTGTTTTATGCCACAAACACAACTCTGTCTGGCATTTATTTGTGAACCTCTTTCTGTACATTTGTAAATCCCCTCACGCATTTGTGAATCGGTTCCTGTACATTTCAGCTCATGAAAAATGGGGGCAAAAACAAAAGTGTTGCATTTAAAAATGTGTTCAGTATATTATATAGCCTTGTACTACAGTATGTTTCAACTTTCTTTGACCTGTGCGATTGCAGTTGTTGCATGTTAATGTATCTATAAGTAAAGTTAAAACGCTTGCTGTTTCATGAAGTCAAATAAATTCAGCACTCCAGGGTAGACAGACTGCAATATCTCATTGTTGCCTCAGCAATACAATATATATCTTTTGTTCACCTCTCCATCTCTCTTTCTCCTCCTGTAGTTAAAACACTACCTCAGTCTATATGGACGAACTGCACAATCAATCCTCCTCCACTCGGACAAATCAATGTTTCACTTATATAACAGCTCTAATAAACTTACTGGTAATTGTTTGTGAATCCTGTGACCACCGGTAGAGTGATTTGTTGCTTTAGATGAATTACCCTGACTGTGTTTGTGTGTTTTAGTGCAGTTTTAGGGAGCACCTGACTTAAAGAGGTCATTGTCTGAAGACTGTTTGAATTGAGCACTTCCTCCATCCTTTTTGTGGGAACTGCAATATTTTGAATGGCCAATAACATTTTATGGGCCATATTACAATGAATCAAGTGAAAAAAAACACAATAGTTTAAAAGGGTCAGACAAATCACATATAGGGTAAATTTGGATTATCAAAATAAAATCTGGTGCATATTGCTATTTATATATCTATTTCTTTATTTGTGTATTTATCTGTTCATTCAGGTATAAAGGGGGCATCTGAATGACAACCTAAACCACCTTTCACACTTTGTCTGGTTTTATGTGGCAATTAGGGTTCAGGACAGATTGTGCCAAAAATGGTAGTTTGGCAATGGGATATCTTATTTACTTAATTTCATTTATTATATTTATAAAAAAACTATTAAAACAACGTAATGTTGACCAATGTGCTGTACAGTCACACAATAAAATTACATACATAAAATGTACTTTCAGACAAAACAATGACTATTGAGCCTCTTGACAATTAGTCTACTGAGCCAATCGCTAATTCTATCAAATGTAATTTCAGGTTTTGTTTAAAATAACCTAAAGAAGGAGCCAGTCTAAGATGTAGAGGTAGATTATTCCAGCGCTTTGGAGCTGCTACAGCAAATCACCACTCAATTTCAATCTGGTCCTTGGAATGTCTAGGATCATCTGATTTGCTGATCTGAGACACCTTATGTATATGAAGGAGATGCACTAGGTGGTGGGGCCAAATTATGCAATGCTTTATATAAAAAAATCAATAACTTAAAATCAATTCTCAACTGCACAGGCAACCAATGAAGTGAGGCTAACATCGGTGTTACATGCTGTTTTTTACGATTCCCTGTTAAAAGTCTAGCAGACGCATTACGAACCAATTCTTGACATTTTCTGCCTCAATAAAAATTATAGTATGTCTCTAAAAGATTTGATACCACAAATCTGGTACACTTTGGCTAATTCTGTTATAAAATCACTAATCGTGGAAGACAAATCGTGGCAGCCTGGTAACTTTCAGTTTTGTTTGAGTTAATTATATATATATATATATATATATATATATATATATATTTGATTGACGGCTTCTTCGCCAGATCCACCATCAAGTGACAGTGACACATATTTGTTTGCGTTCAGTACTTTCTCTGCAGTAAATTGCTGAGCCATTTCAAGTTTTGCTGATATTTCCAAGTCTTTTTTTTTCTGCCTGTGAAAACTGAGTGAAACGTCACTTCATCATTGTGTATCAGACATTGAAAAGGTGAATTGCACCTATTCGGTCATCAAAGATTCAATTATTGCTTTTATTTTATCTTTTTTTCTTATGTTTATAATGAATTGAGGAATACTAAGTCGGTTGGATTTCTCTTTAAAAAATTAATTGGGAGGAGGGTGGTGAATGATGTCCTGGGTCACTATATATCAATTATTGGACATGCTTGCAGCTGACACTTCACCATACATTTAGTTCTAGTCAAAAAATCCTACACATGTCTTTTAACAACACCACATTTCTACAGGGAAATCAGCTGTAGTGTATCATGAAGCAGTGTTTAGAAATGGAGACCTAATAGATCTGTAATTTAGAGACACCAATGCGCTTACAAGAAGTTGTTCATAATCAATCAACCAAAACTTTAACAAAAGCCGCAGACACCAGAGACCCTCTGGCAAGCAAAATTTATGCTTACTAGATTAGATTAATTTATTCAGAATGATTTTGGGTGTGCATGCAAATTTCTTCAAGCCATTCATTATGGGTCTAAAGGCAACAAAAAGTCTGATTTCCTACCTCCTCTCCAATACCAAAAGGCTTAAGGGCATTTGTAAGTGTGGTTTATTCTAAGTCAGCATGCGTTCTTGTTTTAATGTCTCATGGTTCAGTCTGCCACTCTGAGTGGAGCTACAGTGTGCGAGCAATGATCCTCGGTTGCTGAACTGCATGAAAAAGTCATTAACAGTGCTCCACATCCCGTAGAACTCTGCAAATGACGGGAAGACATTTTAGAAAATGCACCAAACTGAAAATAGCCTGAAAAATCATGTTTTTACTTGAACTCTTTCCCAGCAATTAACAGAACACTTCCCTGCCATTGAAGTTTTTTTGAGAAGGACCTGTCTGCAGCCTGCAGAACAGGGCGGTGCTACATGTGTTGCTCCACCCCATACTTTGATTGGCTCGGTCGCCTTTCATAGTCATACATGATAGTAATTGTGTTGTCTTCACTATTATGCACTGATACAACATTAACCTAGAAATTAATTTAAAGGTTAATTCGTGGTGGACGGTGTACACAAACCCTGCACTTGAGATAAATAAGAGAAACACAATGAAAATATGACTCCAGTAAAAGTGTGGTTTCTAATGTGACACATAAGATTTGATGAATTATTAGGAGCACACTAGATCTGAGAATATATTACTCCCAGATCTTGGCTCAGTTGAGCGGGACCAAATCAATTGTTTATTGTTCACTTGACTTGTTTGCTGCAAGTTTAATATTCTGGTAGGTCGAATTCACAAATGAACCATTTGATATTATTTGTGAACCAGTTAATTGAAAAGAGTCGGCTCAAAAGATTCGCTCACGAAACGGGACATCCCTATCGGGTTTCGATTTCTTCACTTTAAAATGAGGAACCGCATTATTGTAAAAGTCTGATATTATGCTCGTAGCCTATTGCATTGTCATTTATTATACAACTGCCAACATGGCTTATAAAAACCAATAACACGTATCTATAAGTGTGTCTTGCCATGTTATTTAAATTAAAATGATTCTGATATATCTTTTTAATTTCCTTTCTCATACTATGGTGATATGAAGTAATCAGATTTCATGAATAATTTATTTCATAATTCATTCCTCTACCTGCTTTACTGTTGTGGATAATCAACCAATACATTTTTGTTCAAATGTTGTGGGATTGTTCGTGCATTAGCATAAAGACTAGCTTAATTTAGCAAAACAATAATTTCAGGGACATTGCAAGATAAAGGCTAATGTTTTTTGCGTCCGTGCATTATAATGAAGGCTTTGTGAAACTGAACAGATTTTCCAGTTCATATCGATTTGAACGACATCCTACACCGACTATGAACTCATTTTCTATCCTACAGGCTTATGAAAGATGATCGAGACAATTACACATGCAGAGGGAGCATTTGAAACCCATTAAGGGGGTTCTAGCAGACCAATCACAGCGCTTGTGGTCCGCGTAAAATTGACGCATTGTTACATTTTTGGAGATGTGCACGTCAGGGTACGCCGTAGGCTACACGTGCTACAAACATATTACGACGTAGCAACTACGTGAGTCGACGCAGAAGTATAAATTGGGCTTTACGCACAAGCACGCTAACGTGATCACCAAAGATTCAACAACTTATAAATCAAAACTGCCTAATGTTACCCCCAACCCCCCAAAAAATGGTCAAACCCCAGAAGAGGTAGTACACGACAGTGCAAACTTTGAATGTGTTGATAGACTTTATCTACTCGATTTATGATTTGATAGTCATTCTGTATCCGATTCGGAAAAACTCTTTGACAAAAAACGCGATTTTCTCAGCTTTTTGTTCGAAATGCTGTTTTTTTTTCTCTCAGTGTAAGTCTGTAGTAAACATTCCTGGGTGTTTATGCATGTAATTAGACACTGCTGCTCGTTCTAGAGGTAAACATGGAGTAATTCACTGGGCATATGATTTATCTCTGTCGCTGCAATGGCTGTTCATCACAATCCTCTTAAATGAACACCTGAGAGAGAGAGAAGCGATAAAAACTGATAAAAAATGCAATTTGCATGAGGTATTGCTGTATGTGAATAGCAGTGACTCAGACTTACCGCAGCGCTTCAAAAAAAACAAAAAAAAAAAAAACATGAAGAGGAGGGAGGGTGAGCAGGGGTGGGAAAGATAAACAGTTGCTCCTATTGAAGCCAGTTAGAGATGGATTTTGCACTGCGCCGAAAATAAGGTTTCATTTTTCACGCTTGCGAAGCTGATGAGTACAAAGCGAGACGGTTCTGTAGGAATAAGCTATTGTTTTTCCACTGTGACACTTCACTTGAGAAATGTGATCATGGTTTAAATGGAAAGAACTCCCTCCTAATGCGTTTCTGAAGAGGCTGTGATAGCTTTACTAGAGTTTTTTATTCATTTGAACAGAATTAGCTTCAAATCTATACCAGCAAATGGCTACATCACCTATTGTTGCAAACACGTTTTTAACTGTGGCTTTTGAAACCCTATTATACCTTAAATTCATATGTGCGCAAAGGGACAGTAGGCCTACTATTATCGTGCTGATGAGCCTCTGTATTATCATTTGTATTATTGCTATCAATGTGACAGTAGGCTACTATTTGGGAGCTGAAAGTATATAATAAAGCACTGCATTCTACTGTAGTGAACTAGTAACTTATTTACATTTTTAACTTTCTTTAGTGGGTAATGTTGCTGTTTAACCATGAAAAAAATCTGCAAAGTTACAAAGCACAACGTCCACTCTAAAGAAAGTTATTCATGTTTCTAACTGCCCTGAAATGCCTTGATTAGTCTTGAGGTTTTTCACGCACACATCACAATATCCACATATTTAAATAATTCATGCCCAAGGCAAATTCAAAATATAGGCCTGTTTGAGTTGCATAGTGTGTTGAAACTTCACACTCGTCCAGCCGACCAATCAGAGCACATTGCTCTTTTTGGAAGGAGGAGCTTCTCAGGGCCCTAATCAGAGCGTTATAGACATTAGGAAGATACAAAAATATAAAATATGTGAAAAAATAATGTGTTATTTGAATTGTAAGCTTATTCTAGACTCTAAACACCAAAATCAAGACTTTGAAAAAGGACAGGTCCCCTTCAAGGTCTGGTAAAACTCCAAAAAAATGTCCAACAACATTAAAGTTTTAGTCACCTGATAATTAATTATTAATACCCACAATAAATTCCTATTTTTTTTTTTAATATTTGACCAAAAAAAAAAAAAAGGAACTGAAAAAAAAAAATAATTTTGGATTTTTTCCCAGGATGTTCAGCAATATTCAGTTGGATTTAATCTTCTGCTTAATTTGTTTTCTTACAAAATGTTTTCTTTGTCTTTCATTCATTGTGTCAAAACTATCAGAAGTGAGAAATTTTTTTAGTTAATCTCATGTCAAGATTTGTATAAATATTGACAAACCTAGCATTTAACTAGGATTAAGAATGATTTAAGATTACAAGATAGTTTCAAAGTGATTGTCAGCTCCGTCTATTGCAAATTTGAGGGTTGACAGCTGACGATGTTGCTAAAATAACATCCACGTTATTTTTCTGCATTTGGCAGACAATTTTATTCAAAGCAACACAATTTTATCATGCATTCTAGAGGGATCAAACCCACGACTTTGAAAAGCTCACAAAAAGTTTTCCCTACTTGACAGATATCACTAAAATAAGTGTCCTGAGATATCACACCCTAGGCTTTGTAAATGGTTAAACCGAATCTGACTGCAGGATGCTGTTGTTTATCCAATCAGGTTGTTTTTCCAAGTTTTCAGGTTGATTTTGAGTGTTGCTGATGTCTTCAGAGTGTTTGGAGAGAGAGGGGCAAGCTAATTTAGACTGGCAGAAATGAGTGAAATGGCTAACAGCGCTTACAGCACTTTTAAGTTATGCTAAAAAAAAAGTGGTAAGTTCATTTTACATTAAAATAATTAACCTGTGAAATTGTATCATCTCTACTCTAAAACAGCAAGAAAAAACAGCTCTTTGGGTGCAATTCATAAGCTGGCATCTCGCTGCTCAGATCTCTCTGTATTCAGTGGACAGATGCTTTTGTTTGATCCATTCAACTCAACTCTGAGAATCCAAGGCACGGGGGAGGAATGTTTAATGCCTTGAATGTGAGGACAGCAAAGTCACAGTAATTTATCACAAAAAAAAACAATATTAATTAATAATAATATTAACTCTTGACTCTTGGTTTTGATATGTAAAAACGGTTGACCTGTGTATAATAATAATAATAATAATAATAATAATAATAATAATAATAATAATAATAATGTGAAATATTACATTTTTAAATAACTGTTTTGTTATTTTAATATATTTGTAAATGTTGATTCAGTGATGTGATCCTGCACAAATCATTTTAATATGCTGATCTGGTCCTCGTGAAAATTGTTTAGTACCAAATGTTGAAAATTTTGTGCTGATCATGTACAGCATATTATGCTATATTTATGCTACATGATGTACAGCACATTGGTCAAGAGTTGTGGTTTCAAATGGTGTTTTGTACAAATAAAGTGACATTGACCGATGGAAATTGGGATACATTTTTCAGGATTCTTTGATGAATGTAAAGTATATTGGAAATAGTTATTTTTTGGCATAATGTAAACGCCTTTACTGTTACAATTTAATGCATCATTGAGTAACAATAAAAATGCAATAGTAATTAAAATAATAAGTGTAATAATGATAATGTCTTTCAAAAATATACAAAATCTTCCAGACCCCAAACATTTGAACAGTGTTGTACATTTATTTATTTCCTTTTTTTGTACCATATGCAGTTGCATGAAATATAGCTTGTTTCTGAATAAAATCTGTCCTTATACATTTTTTTATTGATATATGTTTTAATTAATAACTTCTAGTTTTTATCCATTCATATTTTGCTGTGATTCCTGTACTTTTAAGCATGCACCTTGGAGACTTTTCCACTTTTTGTTACTCTTTAGCTTCTCAAATATAAATAATTCAGTTGACAATTTTCAAAAGATAACTGATGTCCATAAGTCTCACATAGTCTTTTGTTTCCAAAAAAGTCTGCTATAGTGAATGATTGATTAAACAAAAAATTAGTAAGTGCAGATTATATTTCACAAACATAACCAAACCATAACCTTTGTTTCCCATAAGCATCGTAAGCCTAGATCATAGAATCATAGCCACCAAAATGATCCACTTAGCTCACAATGCTTTTGAGATACGCAGCCCTGGAAAATACAGCCCTTTTCGATAGCTATATAACTTGCTAAGTGCCTCTGATGCCACTAATGCAAATCCAGTGATTAATTCTTCCTCAAGGGGAACTTTTGTTCAACCCTGTTAACTAGACGAGCAGCTGCAGGCTGCAAAAAGCCATGCTGTGATCCAGTGCTTCATCTTCTAGTCTCTTCTCAGCTTCTCACCTCAGAAAATGGAGAAATACAGTTACTCCTCTGTGCCCTGGTCAAGTAGTCAGCCTGACATCTTACTTAAAGCCAAAATGCTTCGCATTAAGCAGTGCTCAGCTCCTGCCACATGGCTTCAGAACTCTACCACCTCAGTCCCCAGCCATTTTTATTGAATGGCTTTTGGAATTCATAGAATCGGAGAAGGTAAAGTGTTCGTATAAGATATCTATAAAGCCTGGCTGCCCACTTAGTGCTGGAATAAGATTAAATACTTTGTTTTTACACTTCAAAAAGCAGTAGGCTGCTTGAGCTCCCTGCGGTTGGTTTCTGAGTTCGGTCTGTGATTATACCGGCGTGCGCTTACATTGATGGCAAACGTCTGAACGTTTCAAAGCATCAGAGCCTGATCACATCCTGTTTCAAAGAGCCTCGTTCCACGCACAACCACATGCTAATGCAATTTAACCTCTACACACATCCATGCTGGTTTCATCGAGCAGCAAAACACCCCGGCTGCAACTTAATAATGATGCAAAGGCAACTCGAGTCGAACTCTCAAAGGCGACACTTCTGAAAACATGAAATAGCGAGATGGCTTCTATCATCTCGCCTCAAGAATATCATTCATCTTTGTCTCCCCCTCTCACTTTTTGCCTTGTCTCTCTCTCTCCCCGTGATATCCTGAGCTAATTTGATGGTGGATTTTGCAGTCTAGTCACTGATTAAGGCATCTCCATTCATCATGGTTCTGCTGAGGGTTCCCGACGCTTTTTGTTTGTCGCCTGTGAAATGAAAGTGATGGCATTGCATCACTGCGACAGTTTTTTTTATTATAAACAGTTTACTTAAAATCACTTATCCATCCACATGATAAGCTCGTCAGTCAAGAGGCAGGGAGGCAGATCCCATCACATCATGAAATTAGGAGCAGCGCCATTTCCTTGCCAACTTCTCACCCGTGAAAAAAAAAAGACAATACAACCCTGGCATCCAAATAAACACGTCAATTTATCTTTTTGATCGAGAAAGTCAAAGAGCTCTCCGCTTGGAGAGCTATTAAAGCAAGATGCTTTTAACACTGCTGAAATAAGTGAGACGTTTTCATTTAAGTTTGTGAGTTTTGTCATTAGCTAAAAATGAATGCATCAGTATCTTTCTTGCATTTTCAATCAAATAAAATGATGCTTCCATTAGTGCTATGGAGGAAACGTTAAGACTCAGACATTTAATATTTATAATCTTGAAAAATTGTTGTTTTCTTGGTTTTTGTTGTCTTTTTATTTCTGTTGTTTGAAACGATCCCAGTCACAATAGATTTGTTTTTGGACTTATTATGCTGTGCAGACAGTGTAGATTTTGAATGAAGTTTACTCCACAGGGGTTCATTCTTTGTGCATGTCTTATTTCTGTGTTTATTTATTTTTACCCCGGATAGAAAGAGAACTGGGTTAAAGTGTCTCAAGAGTTTCTTTTGAAGATACTTTTTCTGACCATTGTGTGTGTGTTTTTTTTTTCATTTCAAAATATCTCTTTTGTAACTAGGCTATGGGGTTAGAATTGTTGCATTATTCCAAATAAATAGATTGATATCCACAAATAAATGCAAAGAGATTCACAAAAATTAATCAAATTCACAAATACGTAAAATGAGATTTGCAAATAATAATAAAAAAATGTACAAATGTGTTTTGTCACAAACACAACTCTGCCTGGCATTCATTTGTGAATTGCTTACTGTGCATTTGTGGATGGCTGAATGCATTTGTGGATCCCTTTCTGTGCATTTACTCAAGCCAATCAGAAAACGGCCACACAGCGCTGACCAGCCGTAGCACGTTCTCGCAACCAATCAGATTTGAACTTTCTCTCTGGGTGGAAGACACAGATTTGGCACCCCTAAAAGGAACTGCATTCTATGGGTGCTTCGTTCAAACTGAGCTGAAGTGCTTTTTGTGTGGTTAAAACACCCCGTTTCCAAAAGATTATTGGAGTTTAAGGCTTCTTTATATTTCCATCAGGATCAGTGAAGATAGGCTACACAAAATATGATTATTCACAGATCCCGAGCATCATGATCAGTAACACCCTCTCTACACCGGACGCAAGCGGTACGACACAGTGCGTCAAAAGCAAATAGTAATCATTGATACGGTCTACACTGGATGCTGCATAGCGCGACAATGATTCACCGAAATTAAACAGATGCCGACTTCTGAAGACGCACAGATGCCCACTTCTTCTACTTCTGAAGTACTGCAGGCACTTGCGCTAATTTACACGAAGGACAAATTATTTGCACATTCGCTTTGATGTGTCCAGTGTTGACAGCATTGCACATGGGTTGACACGATGTAATAGCACAACGGCTAATTTTGCCTTTAAAAGCACGATCACAATTCCAAATATAGGACATAATATCATGTATAATACCAAATTTGAGCCCAAATGAACATCAGTGATGTCATAACAATAGCTGTTATCTAATTGGCTTAAGCCTTAAGGCCTTAAGCAGGCCTAGACTGTGGGTGGTGTCCACTAACTTACAAGGATCTAAATGCACAGGAACCGATTCACAAATGTGTGCAGTGATTCACAAATGCACAGAAAGCGATTCACAAATCAATGCCTTTCTCACTTTCTCTTCTATCTATCTAGTGCTGGGCGGTTTGACCAAAAATTTATATCAGGTGTTCAAAGCATTTTCTACTGGTTGAGAGAGGAATTACTATTTTACTGTCATGAATATTGTAGAATAGAATAGCTAATAACGTTCTACGTTCTTATAACCAGGAAATAACGTTAATACAATGTTTATATAACGGGAGAATTTAACGATCTAATGACGTTTGAATGATGTTCTTATAACCAAGCAAGAACGTTAATACAACGTTTATATAACGGGACAATTTAACGTTCTTTTAACGTCTTGAATAAAGTTCTTATAACCAAGAAATAACATTAATACAACGTCTAAAAACTGGACTTTTGAATGTTCCTAGAACATTCAGAAATAAAGTTTTTATAACTTAATGGGAACGTTATGAAAACGTTCTTATAACCTAAAATTGTTAGCTGGGGAAGAGGAAAGATTCGCGATTGCACTGAACACGTTTTAAGTGCAGGATTCTCTGAGCGAGCCCAGAGAAAATAGACCAACGTGAGCAGCGTATATCTGAGAGCGCGGCACATTATATTCAGCGCACGAGCAGAGAGATTCGCACTCGCGCATTATATTAATGTACTATCGCGCTACAATAATGCGCTCTCGACATATGACAGGAAAATAACACAGAACCATAGTTCTGCAGCATCCATCTTCCCTGTAACGTAACACCAGAGCACTGCTGTTTACCCATAGACAGTAAAAGAAAACTGCTGTTTACCCTCGCCTCGCAGTCGCTGCTTAGAAGTGCAACATTGTAAAGGGTCCGCCTGAAACAGTGTCGCGCAGCGTAACGTTCGTTCCGAACGTTGTGTAATTAAATACATCGGTATGACGGTATATTAAAAATGAATATCATAAAAAAATATACACCGGTTTTCGGTATGAACCGGTATACCGCCCAGCACTCCTATCTATCTATCTATCTATCTATCTATCTATCTATCTATCTATCTATCTATCTATCTATCTATCTATCTGTCTATCTGTCTATCTATCTATCTATCTATCTATCTATCTATCTATCTGTCTGTCTGTCTGTATCTCATTCCATATATATATATATATATATATATATATATATATATATATATATATGTACTGCATTAAATTAAACTGGGAAGCATAGCACTTGCATATTATTGTTCTTGTTAGTTTAACTGTTCTATTGTTCTCATTTGAAAGCTGTTTTGGACAAAAGTGTCTGCTAAATGAATAAATGTAAATGTAAGAACTGTCAATTTTGATTTTGTTTTGTTGATTTTAACTTTTATTAGCCTACCATTTATTCAGGTTTATTCAAAACTTTTTCACATTTGAAGGTACAAATGTTCCAGGAGATAAATGAGTCAAAATATTATTATAATAATGATTTTCATTATAAAAATAAAATTCAGCAAGGTAGTGTTCTATAAAGAAACGGTCAATTGTTTAATCAAAATGGTATAAAAGCTTTAGCATAAAGTTCTGCCAGGAAGACTTAGTACTTAATACGTCCTTATACTCTCTATAAAAGATTGGTAGGCTACTTACACACGTTTGAGTTCGCAGCACCTTTGGGTGCTTGAGCACCTGCCCTTTTGTCCCTTGGTGCCCAAAGTGACCTTTTGTCAAAGCAACATTTCCTCTCCTTTTTTTGTAATTAAAGGCCTTGTTGTGGATGCCTGCCTATGCCCAATTAAATATTAGTAAAATTAATTAATAATAATTTAGCTGTAAATAAAATGATCCACATCATGACCTTTCATCTGATGATGGCCTCATCTGACCTGGACGATTCATCACGCCGCACGCGCATTTTTTTATTTCGCGCGCAATAGAGGGAATGCATTAACGTCACTTGCCCGCCGGAAAACGCCCCCTCAGCCGGACTGAGTGGCAGAAGAGCAGCTGCGTGACTGGATTTAATAGGGGAAACTGCGAAAATGCAAGTAAAACAAACGATTATCAGTTTAAACTAAAGATTGGACTCAATATAGTGTTCCTTACAAATTACTAGATTCAGTGATCCATGGATATTGACATGCAGCCAGGAATCGTGTTTCCTGACATTTATATGCCTGATTTTGACACCGGGGAAATAGATACAACAAATTTGCCTGTGAATGCTTTATATAAATACAATATAGGCAGGTCTAAATCCAGGTGATCACTTATATCAATGTTATATATATACCATCATATCGTCTAGACTTAAAACTTGTATAGTTTTATGTCAGTGTTTATTTAAAAATGTCAAATTATACAGAATAATACAGTGGTAAATATTTGATTGATGAGTTGTCACTGCAATATATAACAATACAATATATAGAGAATGATTTTACCACTAAATTCAGCATATTGACACAAAAATGATAACTGCAAATCCACGCTTCGCTGCCTGCAGTCCAGTTGTTTCTATGAATTGCAGCGATCTATTTGCTTCTCTATTCTGTAGCTTTTGGCAGTCTGTAAAAATATACCTCAGATTTCTTGTCAAATGTAGTTGTACAGTCAATCGCTAAGCTCGTTCCCGTTTTAGATGTGTTTTTTTGTGTTTTTCACGGCATTCACGCTGAAAACCAATGCTGCCGCTCAGTCTTTTTGCCACTCAGTGTGGCGTGGCCTCAATCACTCCAGCTGATGGTGACGTCATGCGCATTCCCTCTATACCAGAGGATATCCAACACCTCAGCGGCTGGTAAGTGGTGTTTCATTCTCAGCGAAGTGATTTTGATGTGTTTTAACTTATTATTTTACAAGAACGACGTGAAGAGAGCATGCAGATATGTTGTTTATAACATCGTTGTGTGTAGCCTGTAGAAGTAACGTTAGGTTGCTGTTTTGAGGAGATGGTGCTCGATGCAGAGCCAAATGGGAGGAGCTAGAGCTCGAGCTCCCCCTTTTCTGGAGCTCCAGCTCCACCTCGCTAAATTTAGTGGCCGGGGTTTCACTACAGCGTCCAATGGGAGAAGCTAGAGCTCTAGCTCACCCTCGCTGGATCTAGTCAAAGTCCTTTTACTCGGCCGCCATCCAACAGCAGTAAAATATGATACAAATCACTGCAAAGGTTTGATTTCTTTGCCCCAAAATAAGGTTTAAAACGCGTTTTCCCCCACAGGTTATACTTTAGTACGCATGCGCAAGGGTTCTCTCCCTCTCTGCCGTGCACGCGCTACACGGTTTGAAGTACACAGCATGTGCGAGCTCTTGCTCGCTCGCTCTAGATTCTGGGAGATTTGAACTAATTTGCGGGCATCAGGGAGCCGCTATGCGGGAGACTTGGGATGTCTGATATTTACACAACGCACACATACACTGCATAATCAAATATGCCGTTTTTTCAAACAGTAACGTATTTCCGCTGTTCCAAACCTCAACTGTGCGCATGCGTCAGTGGAACCAGACGATAGGCTTAAATGTTTCCCGGCTTACTGCGCCTGCGCGGCCCCGCCCACTAAATCCAGTGAGGTGAAGCTGGAGCTCCAGCTCCTCCCATTTGGCTCTGCATCGAGTACCACTTGGTTTTGAGGGAGAAAAGTTTTTCTTTTTATGTTTCTTTTTATGTTATTTGACTAAACTATAATTATTATTACAGTGTTTATTTTTTAAAAACTTATAGTGCCTTAAAAATAATTATCAAAACACTGGGTAAGACTTATACTGATTTTGTCATTCTCTGAATTATCATTTTATACACATAAAAAGAAATTCAGAACGGGATTAAAATATAATTAAATGTTATATAATATAAATGTTACTCATATTTTTGTAATTCAGTTTTTGCCATCGAAATAGCCACAAATGCTGACATGGTATTAAATAAATCTACTGTACTGTAATATCGCCCCCCCCCCCCCCCCTCGCCTAAATAACCGCCCGCCCGCCGCCGCTGCCGCCACCGCCACCCATTTTCTACTGTTTAGTGCTACTCGCCAACTAACTCAGCCAGTAATGAGCTACATTTAGCCTTAGATGTTAAATGAATATGGTCCCTGAAGCACAGGTTTTATCAGCTGACAATTAAAAGATTTAAACATAAGCATAAGTAAAAATGTACTTTTTAAAAACTTGTGTGATATTCCTTCAAAATTATGTTTTAATAGATTTGATTATTTTAAAAAGTACATCTTACTATGCAATTTGTTTCATAATTCCCTCGAGTTACTTTATTTATCTCTACAAACCTTTATTTTGGTGGGTTGTAAATTAAAGCCATTTGAGCTTCTGTGTTTTAATAAACTATTATTATTATTATTAGGCCTACTTGAAGTATAATCTACTGTGCAATAGTAATATATTTCTGTTAGGGGTGGGCGATATAGCCTTAAAATTCTATCACGATATTTCAAGAATATTTGCGATAATGATATTTATGATGATATAGACATTATTTTTGTTGTTGTTGAAAATTTTCTTATGTTTATCTCGCCTAAATGTTTGCTCACTCATTGCGTTTTTACAATGTGGTAATTTTGTTGTTAAGAGTTTACACAACACAAGGAAGCTTGATTTCAATCTTGGAATTAAATGTTAAATGTGTGCAGGTCTAACACCAGTATTCAGAAATACTACAGAAACATAATAAAGTAATCAAGTGTAAAATAACACAGTCTTTTAGTTCTGTTTCCTGATTAAATTAAATACATAGGCTAATAATTCTCATTCATTACAATTAAAGCTATCTTTTGTTGTTTTGACGACAACATTAATGACAGACGCATAGCCTATGGCTGCTGTCACTTTTACAGCTAGTGTACGATTCCATTGCTGTTTTCATTATACTGTCTGTCACACTGTCACATGCGTTTTATACATAACCGACTGTGTTTATGAGTATACTTATCAAGACCGGAAGTTTTACACAATTTTGCGTTTTTCCCCCCTATTAAAGCGATATAATCCGCGAAAAATAACTTTAGTTTCTCGCGAGCTGCTATGTATGCACGCAGTGCAACTCTCTCAGAGAGTGCGCGAGCAGCTTACTGGATAGTTTAAAACCGCTTGAATGTTTAAACTGATAAGAATTAAGAAGACTTGAAAATTATAAACTTTAGTTACGATGCACTGATGGCTAGATTGTGCAAGAGACCATTCAGTCATGTCCCGACCCGACTCCTAAACGCGCGCGAGAGAAGACGCGCGTCAGCAGCCCCGCTGAACACTCAAGCTGTTTGTGAAATTGCTAAATCGTCATCGGAGGCTGGCAGGCTGCTCTCGCGCTCAGACAGGTGTTGTTGTTGTGCGTGCTAGGGAACGTAAATGCGCCATACGTCATCGCGTCGCTATATCATTGATATCGCGATATGACACTTTTTTTATCATGTAAAAATGTATACCGGTATTATCGTGGACGGTATGATATGGCACACCCCTAATTTCTGTTGTATTTTCTTCAAGTTATACAAAACTTTGATTTTGACAGGTTGTCATGAAGACTTTAAAGTTTGTGAGTGTGTATATGATACGAATGAATGACGATAGTTTTATCAAATGAAATGGTACAATTCTTGTGAAGTGACTCTCATAAAAGCTCTGCAATGAAGTTCAAATGTGTGCATGTCCTCCTCATAGACGCTGAAAACACCACGAGTATCGCGCGCGTCAGTGTGTAGTAGAGCACACATTGAGCGCTCATTCACAGAAACACGCAGAACATTCAGAGTTTATTTCAATAGCAGTCTTTTTGAGCTTTAATATTCATAGTAGTACATATCGAGATTTGATTCATTGTATCATTACTTTTGATTTATTCATAAAAAATGGCCAAATTGCGTGACGTTCAGCTTTACAGTAGGCTAAATTACATTTGTTGCTGGATTCCGCGATTCGATCCGTGTCGCTGCGCAAACCCAGACGTCACGTCGGGGTGAATTTATGAATGAAAGTTCTTTCACAAAACGATGTTGTTATGAATCCTCACACTTTTTAAAGTGGGTATACGGAGATCTTTGACATTTCCTAGTGGGCATACGGAAATCCTTGACATTTTCTAGTGGGTATACGGCGTATACCTGCCTATCACGTAGACTACACCACTGTACTGTATACGAAACATGGGCCACGTTGATTTTACTATAAGGGTCAATATCACAGTAGGGTGTCTTTTGGTGTCCTGAACATAAATAACTAATTTTCCATTATAATTTAACATACAAATGACTATGAAAGGGTGTGTTATATAAGGCTAAGTTGTTTTATTCATAGCAGTAGCATTATTTGGCTCTTTAGATACATTTTCAAGATTTTCTATAGTTTTGTATGAGAGGATGTATGTTATTTTGCCATGTCCCAGGCACTGCTCATCAAATTTGAATGAGAGTAAAATAGTCAAATCATATTTATTTTTTTCCTATTAATATTTTGTTTAATAAGATATTACTCAAATTGAGTGTATTGATCAGTTTATAATAAAAACAATATTTTTATTTAATAAAAAAGAAGAGTTTGTCCATGTCCCTTAAATGGTTGTCCACCCTGTCGTATTGTGGAATCTGCCCCTTTAAGAATAGACCACCCCCATTAGTAACATCAGGACAACAGATTTTTGTTTCTCTATAGTGGCGGGAAATTCACCTGCTGAGGTGAGTAGCGGCTAATTTTACAACTAACAAATTTTCTTCATATGAGTTTGCTTACTTGTTTTGCCAAAGCTTAACATGTCCACCTTGTCGGCATAAAATATACTGGAAGTGATTCAAATACAATAATTTCCAAATATGTGTTTAATATACCAAATTCTCTTCAACAACCAGACTAACCATTTACCTAGTCACAGTTTGTTGTAAGCTAATATGCTAATTGAAGCTCAAAATGTCCACCCTGTCGTTGTTCCAAAATGTCCACCCTGTCGGCCACTTAGACTCAATAGGGTGGACATGACAGGGTGGACATAGCATTCATTTGTAGTTAATATTGCAATTTATAAAAATGTTATATTACATTTTATGGAAACATATAATATAATATAATATAATATAACAAGATAATATTTTGTTATATAAAAAACATAAAATCATTGCTGTTCTCAGGACATGCCTCTGAGTGCGGCAGAAATTTCGGCAGAAAGTGCCCGGCAATACCAGTTTGGGGCAAATTGTTCCACGTGTTGTAACAGAATTTATTTACTACAATATTTATTGGCCACAAATAAAAAAACTAATTGTTACATTTAATGTACTTGCCTTGTCATGTTTTGTTATTATAATTTTCCTTATGTTTACATTTTGCTGAAAAGACGGGCAGGTTTTTGAACTTCCTGCCTTTTTCATCTCAACCAGAGAGGCCATTCTAAATTCTCAGTTATATCAATGTGATTGAGAATGTAATTATATATTGATTTTTTTTAAGTTGAATAAATGTTTCATTGTCATATTTTGTCATGCTTTTTGTGTTCTGCTTTGTGTCCACTCCATCGTGTGCTCGTCCACCCTGTCGTGGACTCGTCCACCCTGTCGTGGGCTCGTCCACCCTGTCATCTTGGTATTTTTAAATAATATTTAAAATAATACTTTAATCATACCTATATAATCCATTGTGCTAGGTGTTGGGGCAATAACATGCAAACAAAAAACTGCATCCAAATAATCAAATATTTCTCCAAATAAGAAAAAATACATGTGCGAATTGTATGAGTTTCTTTAAAAACACATGATTTACATAAAATCTTTTATGTATTTATAATTTTAAAGCAAACAAATAACCCTGTTTAGGAAAGGGACATCATACCTTTCAGAAAGTATCATTTGTATCTTAATGCAATGAAAACATATTTAACAGTAATTTATGTCCACGACAGGGTGGACACATATCTATGCTTTATGCTCTAAAAAATGGCCCATAATTAAAAAAAAAAAATGTGTGGGAGCTCAGATAATATATTTATTGTTGTATTTGAGTGTCTACTATTATGAAATGACATAAAGCGAATGGTAAATTAAAATCAAAATGTGTGAGTATTGTGAGGGTTGAAAGGCACTCTATGGTGATATTGACCCATAATGTTTACTAAAGTTTTGACTATAATGGATGTTCTTCTTAATTATTCTATAACGTTATAACAGAGAAGAAATAGCCATCAGGTTTTTGATAACTTACGACACTTCAGTTTCTTATTCCAGAGTTGTTAATAGGTGGACAGAAAATATTTTTTTTAACTTTTAAACTTAAAATTGTATTTTCTGTTCTGTTTCACAGCATTTGCTGCCGTATCAATACAGAATCATCCATATCAACAATACGCCTATTAGCAAGGAATGCATCATGATATGTTGCTGTATTGATATTTTGAGCACAGCTCAATTTAAAGCCTTGTTCCATGTGCCCCTTTTATACTTTGAGCATCTGCCCCTCCAAATGTCTCTGCACGGCCCTGAACGACAGGTAGGCTGTAAAGACACCAACACAAAAAGCTTAAAGTTCCACGCCATTCTCATGTATATTATGCCATGTTGGAGATTTTATGAAACCTCAAATGATTTTAGAGATGTTTTACATTAAGTAGGCTACACTGCTGTTTTGAAGTAGATCTGTTGAAAACTTAAACAGCTACTGTCACTGAAATGCATTTGTAACTCAGCAAATTTGAACCAACCAAGATTTGTTTAAAAAAGTTTCTGAATGAATTTAGTTTAGTCTTTTACCCAGCCACAAGGCAAAGCAAGCGCTGACATTCTTCTTTTTTTGGGCCCGATGGGTCGTCGGCCTCGCCCTGGCCGCCCGATGGGTCGTCTGCCTCGCCCTGGCCGCCCGATGGGTCGTCTGCCTCGCCCTGGCCGCCCGATGGGTCGTCTGCCTCGCCCTGGCCGCCCGATGGGTCGTCGGCCTCGCCCTGGCCGCCCGATGGGTCGTCGGCCTCGTCCTGGCCGCCCGATGGGTCGTCGGCCTCGCCCTGGCCGCCCGATGGGTCGTCGGCCTCGCCCTGGCCGCCCGATGGGTCGTCGGCCTCGCCCTGGCCGTCCGATGGGTCGTCTGCCTCGCCCTGGCCGCCGGCTAAACCATCACCCCTTGTTTCTGTTCCCTTCCATGGACCTGGCCCCCCATCCCTCCCCCTGATCCTCCACTGTTCCACCTCCCTCCTGGATTCTTGTTTTGTCTTGTTTTGGGTCATGGAGCGTCTGGTAGCCGCTCCGTAGAGTGGAGGTTCTGTCACAGTGTCTGGTTGTGTTTCCCTGGGGTTCACTAGAGGACCTCGTTTTCATGGTGTCATTCACAATAGACTACATTTCCCAGCATTCTGTTCTGCCACTCATCTGTTCATTGCACACAGCTGTTTTCCATCACAGTTGGAAAGTTCTGTGTGTATATATACCCTGTCTGTTTTAGTGTTTGTCACGGAGTCGTTGTTTTATGTCCTCACACTTCTCTGCCCTGCCTTTGTCTGAGAATTGTTGGTGTTTTATGTTTTGGACTGCCTTTTGGATTTTGAACCTTGCTTGGACTGGATTGTGAGTTGAATACTGAATACTGTTGAATACTGGAATTGGATCTGTTTTTCCCTGTGTGTGATCGTGACAGTAGGCCTATGTGTTTGGAACATCATGAGGGTGAGTAAATGACTACATTTTCATTATTTGTTTATTATTTTTTTTTACTATGGATGAAAATGGGTACCTTACAACAGACAGACCACATGCATTGCTATTATGCCAATCTACGTACAGGTGAACAAGGTTACCAGAAGATGATTTGTTTTGTTATTTTACATCAGTTCTGAATGATGCAATACTATTCTAACTATTAGCACAATGCTCGAGTTTTTCAGAGCTTCTGTGATTGTTGCTCATTATTTTTTCAATTTTTAAGTAAGGCTTCAATGCCATTCAAGAATCCATTATTTTTCTGTCCTGGGGCCTCATTTATAACCGTTGCGTACGCACAAAACAGGCCTTGAAAGAGGCGTACGCCACTTCCGACGCATAAGTGTGATTTATAAAAACAAACTTGATGGGAAAATTTTAGCACTTGGACACAAACTCTGACCCATGCGTACGAACGTTTTGGAGATTTGGCGGAAGTTTGGCGACGCCGATGGTGAGATGGAGTTAAATGGCTTTTTGGTCACTTTTAGAGAGCACATTAAAGAAAATTACACCTACACAGCAAGATAATACATATAATTTCACTCTAGCCTATCACTTGAAGCAAAAATCCATCCCTACTTAAATGTCCATCTTAGCAAGGGCTATTTCAAAGTTTATTGAAGCTGACTGCTGTAGCATATATCTAACGGCAGATGAAGGAAAACCGTAGGCCAAATCTTAATTATGAGTCCTAATCATAAATACAGTGCAGGTTCACAATAACAGTTTAAATAAATAAAAGAATGGAGTTAAACGCTTACATTGCATGAAATCATTACTGAGAAGTTAAAAAAATATATATTCTAATATAAATATTTTCTGTGGATGCAATGCTTTTAAACACTTTTCCTGTGGCATTCTGTGTTTTAATGTTTTAACTACAGCGATGATTGCTTACCATGATAAGAGCAGATTGTCTGAGAAAACATTAAACATGGTATGACCTTGATGAATATGCATAAGCAAATGATATTCAGATGAGGATATGGATAGTAAAACGGGGCATTGTAAGCTCCATATATGGTTATTTCGGGGTGGAGACGCAGGGGCGCACAATCTTTTGCTGATTAGGATTTATAAAGGGAATTTTGCCTAGGTTCTGGCATACACACGGTTTTATAAGTCTGAATAATTTTTTGCCGTACGCAATTTTTGGTTTTTGGGCGCACACAAACACTTTTAGGAAGGATCCTACGCAGTTTTATAAATGAGACCCCAGAAGAGCAAATAGACAGGTTTTGATCTTTTCTCAAGTTGTTTGTCAATGAAGTAAGTCAGATGGCTTTTCGATGGTTCAAAAAAAATTCAGTTTAGCCTTGGTTAACCCTTTGATGCACAAGCTATGCAAACCCCTTCTAATGCACAACATGGGTCTAAAAAGACCCGCATTCATTTCCTGTTATTTCAGTCATGGCTTAATGTTTCTTTGCTGAATCTTTAAAATATGTGTATTTTATCATTTGCCATTCCAAGTATTGATTAAATATCTTGTTTTTGATTTCCACAAATCATTATGTTTATGTTTCCTTTCTTACTTTATAAACAAACACAGTTTTTGTATTTCTACATCAATTTTACATACACGGGTCTAAAATGACCCATATTCATTTCCTATTTTATTTCAATCATGGCTGAGTGTTTCTTTGCTGAATCTTTAAAATATAAGTATTTTATCATTTGTTATTCCAGGTATTCATTAAATATATTTGTTTTTGACATCCACAAATCATTGTTTTTTTCCTTTCTTACTTTATAAACAAACACAGTTTTTGTATTTCTACATCAATTTTACATATACTGGTCTAAAATGACCGTATTCAGGTGGCTTTGACAGTTACAGATTTTAAAATCAAAAAGGCGGGGAAAAAAGGACCCTAAACTCTTAACACATAGAACCATTTCAGCATATGAAGGCTTATTAAAGACTATACGGTTCTTAATAGAACTTTAAGGCCTATTGCATGTAAATAAGCTTTAAAGGGGCATTCGGCAACGTCTAGAAATCGTTTGGATGGTTTAATAACCTGTTCTGGTGAAAATAGTGACTTACCCTGCTCCCCCCAGCGTTCCTAGGTGGAAAACCAACCTTGCAACATGGGGACTAACGTCCCAGTAAGTTGGAAACAGGAAGTCTTGTGAGAAGCGAGAACGAGCGAGAAACACAAACTGTTTTACGGCAATTCGACATAAACACGCACGCCGCCCTCAATGTGTATGATGTATTACCCACCTCGGTAGACCTAGCTCCATTCGATAAAGTGGGCCGGCTCCATTAATGCACATTGGCAGCGGTAGAAAGGGGGAGGAGGGTGCCGCAACTGTGTTTTTTTTTAAGACATTGTTGTGCAATATATGTCCCACAGCTGTAGGGGGACCTCGTTGAGAAAACATGCAACAACAAAAGTGAAAATCAGCGAAGCAATAGCAAGAGTTGCTGAGTTCCCCTTAAAAAAACATATTTTTTAGTGTAGCTAACATTAGCTAGCTAGAATAGAATATGTCAACAGCTAGCTAAAAGTATTGGATATGTTTCTCTTTCTCACAAGTAATTTCTCACTAGGATTTCATGGTCAAGGTAACCATAGCATAATATTCAAATATGTCCAGTAACCTTTACAAAATATCAAATATTTTCTGTGGTTAAAATAAAATAAGACTTGCATCACATATAAAAAAGCAGCTGTGTTGAGCTGTGAAATGTGTGGCAGGTGAATAGCATTATGTAATATTATAGTAATAGTATTTATGCAGTAAATATGTTCCTACTTGCAAAAATGTGCAAATCAAAGGTTTCTGTATGGGTCATTTTTGACCCATGTATGTAAAATTGATGTAGAAATACAAAAACTGTGTTTGTATATAAAGTAAGAAAGGAAACCTAAATATAAATATTTAATGAATAACAAATTATAAAATACATATATTTTAAAGATTCAGCAAAGAAACACTCAGCCATGACTGAAATAACGAGCCCGTTCTCATCCTTTGGCGGCATATGTGACACCATATGACAAAACGGCGAAATACTACGCACATGGCACCCTTTAGCGTGAATATAACACGCGAACCCAAGGCGTCATAAAGTTGACTGGCATCCTTTAGCGTGAATATGAGACGCAGACCCTACCCCACACCTAAACCTACCCATCACAGTGCGTGTTATATTGACGATAAAGGGTGCCATGTGCGTAGTATTTCGCCGTTTTGTCATATGGCGTCACATATGACGCCAAAGGATGAGAATGCGTTTGAAATAACATAGGAAATGAATATGGGTCATTTTAGACCCGTGTATGTAAAATTGATGTAGAAATACAGAAACTGTGTTTGTTTATAAAGTAAGAAAGGAAACATAAACACAATGGTTTGTGGAAATCAAATACAAGATATTTAATGAATACCTGGAATAACAAATGATAAAATATATATTTTAAAGATTCAGCAAATAAACACTCAGCCATGACTGAAATAACATAGGAAATGAATACGGGTCTTTTTAGACCCATGTTGTGCATTAGAAGGGTTGCGATACAAAAACAATTTTTATTCAAATAGTAAGAAAGGAAAAATAAAAATAAGGATTTGTGATGATCAAAAATAAGTTAATTGAAGAATATCTGGAATACTGAATGATTAAATATATTTCTTGAAAAGATATAGAAAATAAAAACTCAGTCGGGTCACTTTAGACCCATGTTGTGCATCAAAGGGTTAAGATTGATTGTCATTCCAGTCCAAACAGACTAAAAACAATACCAGAATTTCACTTGTATTCTGTTTTGGACAGTATTTTTAATGCTTCCATCTCTCTATCTTTTTGATCTTGTCTGCCTGTTGTTCCATGATGTCTGACGGAGATCCATGCTGATGTATGACAGTCTTGCCATTCTTGGCACTTTTTTCTTTTTTTGTGAAATTGAACCTTTATTTGTCTGCCAATGAAAGACTGCTTGTAAAAAACATTTTAGGGCTGCCAAGTTTAATTCTCGGCTCACTGAGCTGACATCTTCAAATACAGTAGTTGGCTTTGGAGTGAAAGAGACAAGCAAAACATCAGCTATGGTGCTATTTTCGACTCAGAGCCTGAAATGACTGAATCTGAGTTGTGAGGAGTTCGATAACCTTTGCAATCACAAATTAAGTTGTTAAACAAGTTATATCCGTCCTTGTTTCTGCTTTATAATTTAAATGCTTTGAACCAAATCTTTAAGAGGTTAAGAGGCATTTTTATTGTTTTCGAATTTAGCAAGTGACCACATTTCATACCATTCTCAAATATACATCCACATTTGGCAGCCACATGTGTCTTTTTCTAACACCCCCCAATTCCTACTACGTCTCCATTAGCTCAATAAACAAGTGTTACCTCTTCAGTTGTGCTTATCAGTGTAAAAGCCTTCTCTTCTAATGTGATAACAGTAGTCTATGTGTTTTATAGTAAATAATTAAGATGTGCAATATAACATAATTTCTGGTTAAAAAAAAGTGAAAATATAACTGGCAAATTAAAGGTTTCCTTGTGTTTTTTTACATGCTTAATCTAAGTCATCAAATCTGTTACCTTATCTAAATATTTTGAATAATTAATGGGAATCTTGAATTATATATTTTGTTTACAGTCCAGTCATTTAAAGATTCAGTTTTATTTAGCAGGCTTCTGAGAAGTTTGGTGCTCATTATGTATTTTTTAAAACTTGTAATTATTTACTAAACGCATATTTAGCTGGTCTTGACTTGATGTCTTATTTGATCTCTTAGAGATGGGTAAAACTGCAGTCACATGACATGGTTCCCACCTGGTCACATGGAATAATTTGAATTAGGCCATACTGAAGAATTCATTAATTCATGTTTATTATTTGAGCTGTAAAATTGTTCTTTTAATACTTTTGTAGATGTAATCATGTGTCAAATCTAATATTTTACAGACAAGGAAATAATTCAATTAAACTGGTCTCATGTTTAGATCTTGTGCCTATACTTTTAAAACAACATATATTTTAATGTTTATTGCTTGGCCCTGTGTACTTGCATTGTTACAGCATTCTTATTAAAAAAGGGAAACATTTTAATTATATTCTGTAGTTTTCAAAATTCTGTCACAAATGCCTTTTATATATATATAGAGCTGAAGAGCTTAAGTTGCACTCAAATTCCAGGCTATTTTTTAATGCACTGTCCAACTAGAATACGTTAGTACTTAATTATCACTAAATGTGTTGTGAGCTTCAAACTTGCTGCAAGGCAGGCAGTTTTAAAGTTTTGTGAATTTTAAAGGTGAAGATGAGGCCAGACATTTTCTAATCAGACAAAATGTGAATGAGAAGTCTGATGCAGAAAACTGCATAGCCATCGAAGAAACTTGTATTTGCTTGTGTAAAGATAAATTAAGAGCAACATGAAAATTAGGGAAAGTGAGCGATATTGAGGCAGAAAAACTTTACTGTCTGCAAATTAAGATTAATTCTCACTAAGCAAGCAGTAACAATATTGAAGCAGACAGGATCTAATTTATCTCACCAAGACTGTGCACCACAAATCCAGAAGTTTGCTTTGGGTTTGTGTAAGTTGGTACATAAATATTTAGAAAGATTGCCCTTGTGAATTTAAGTTTCTAAACTCCCTGAGGTGTCTGTGTTGACTTTTCCACACAAATCAATTTGGTCTATAAGTTTAAGGCCTGAATCTCAGGTCTGGCTAGATCAGAATATGCTTCCAAAAATGTAAGTAAATGCTGTTTAACGTTCAAAAGTTTGACGTTGATAATATTTTTTAAAAGTTTATTGAAAGTTTTTTAATGCTCAAGGCTGCATTTACAGCTCCTTCTCAAAAAATTAGCATTATTGTGATAAAGTTCATTATTTTCCATAATGTAATGATAAAAATTAACTTTCATATATTTTAGATTCATTGCACACCAACTGAAATATTTCAGGTCTTTTATTGTTTTAATACTGATGATTTTGGCATACAGCTCATGAAAACCAAAATTCCCATCTGAAAAAATTTGCATATTTCATCCGACCAATAAAAGGTGTTTTTAATACAAAAAAGTCAACCTTCGAATAATTATGTTCAGTTATGCACTCAATACTTGGTCGGGAATCCTTTTGCAGAAATGACTGCTTCAATGCGGCGTGGCATGGAGGCAATCAGCCTGTGGCACTGCTGAGGTGTTATGGAGCCCCAGGATGCTTCGATAGCGGCCTTAAGCTCATCCAGAGTGTTGGGTCTTGCGTCTCTCAACTTTCTCTTCACAATATCCCACAGATTCTCTATGGGGTTCAGGTCAGGAGAGTTGGCAAGCCAATTGAGCACAGTAATACCATGGTCAGTAAACCATTTACCAGTGGTTTTGGCACTGTGAGCAGGTGCCAGGTCGTGCTGAAAAATGAAATCTTCATCTCCATAAAGCTTTTCAGCAGATGGAAGCATGAAGTGCTCCAAAATCTCCTGATAGCTAGCTGCATTGACCCTGCCCTTGATAAAACACAGTGGACCAACCCCAGCAGCTGACATGGCACCCCAGACCATCACTGACTGTGGGTACTTGACACTGGACTTCAGGCATTTCCTTCTCCCCAGTCTTCCTCCAGACTCTGGCACCTTGATTTCCGAATGACATGCAAAATTTGCTTTCATCCGAAAAAAAGTACTTTGGACCACTGAGCAACAGTCTAGTGCTGCTTCTCTGTAGCCCAGGTCAGGCGCTTCTGCCGCTGTTTCTGGTTCAAAAGTGGCTTGACCTGGGGAATGCGGCACCTGTAGCCAATTTCCTGCACACGCCTGTGCACGGTGGCTCTGGATGTTTCTACTCCAGACTCAGTCCACTGCTTCCGCAGGTCCCCCAAGGTCTGGAATCGGTCCTTCTCCACAATCTTCCTCAGGGTCCGGTCACCTCTTCTCGTTGTGCAGCGTTTTTTGCCACACTTTTTCCTTCCCACAGACTTCCCACTGAGGTGCCTTGATACAGCACTCTGGGAACAGCCTATTTGTTCAGAAATTTCTTTCTGTGTCTTACCCTCTTGCTTGAGGGTGTCAATGATGGCCTTCTGGACAGCAGTCAGGTCGGCAGTCTTACCCATGATTGCGGTTTTGAGTAATGAAACAGGCTGGGCGTTTTTAAAAGCCTCAGGAATCTTTTGCAGGTGTTTAGTTAATTAGTTGATTCAGATGATTAGGTTAATAGCTCGTTTAGAGACCCTTTTCATGATCGGCTAATTTTTTGAGATAGGAATTTTGGGTTTTCATGAGCTGTATGCCAAAATCATCAGTATTAAAACAATAAAAGACCTGAAATATTTCAGTTGATGTGCAATGAATCTAAAATATATGAAAGTTTAATTTTTATCATTAGATTATGGAAAATAATGAACTTTATCACAATATGATAATTTTTTGAGAAGGACCTGTATATACAAAAAACAAAGCAAAAAAAGGTCTTGCGTTAAAACTGTAACCCTTGTTCCCTGAGAAGGGAACGAGACACTGCGTCTACTACAACACTTTGGAGGAACGTCCTTAGCATAACGCATCTGAAGTATGAATGAAATTAATTGAAACTACACGACATCGGTATCGGCCGATAAAAGCTTAAAATGATCATCATCGGCAGATATTAATATTTCTGCCGATGAGCCTTGCCGATATGTGGTGGAATATGCACACGTGACGACCGTGAACGTAGCATGAGTGCCAGCAACTTAAACTTCCAGCTGTGTGGAGGAAAAGACCCGCGTCAGTATCGAGTTCTCTTTCGGGCTTGAACAAACCATAACACACACAAATTATGCCAAAATGTCTGTTTTGTCGAGTGTCCTCATAAGAGCAGTCTTAAAGGTCCCATTTTATGCAAAATTCACTTTTGCATGCTGTTTAGACATAAATGTGTGTTGGCAGTGTGTGTACACAACCACCCAATAGTGATAAAGTCCACTCACTCCTTTTTTATTTATCCCCATAAATACTCAGCAGTGTCTCCCAACGACCTGTTTTCAGAATGCTGTTTTAGTGACGTCACTAAGTACAGGCCCCGCCCACGAGTGTTGACAGACACTGTCGTTCTAACATAGACCCGCCCTGATCGAGTTCACAGCTGCTGCACTGACGAGAATGTCTCCCAGCCTTGTAGGTGTTGTGTGGCTGGATGTATTAATCCACATAGCTCTCTCTATTTACTCCCGAAATCTGAGGCAGCCGCTGAAGACGAGGTGGAATTATTTTGTTTTTAAAGAAAATGCTCCCTCAACTCTACCGAAATTCGTTTATGTACTTGCGCACTACTTATATCTTACTGTTTACTCCGCTCTTACGGTGAGTTTCTGAAGTAAAACTGACGCTTCATCTTTTGTGTTATGTACAATAAACTTTATCAAACTCATCAGTATATGTTTGATCATTCGGACCTGGTCCGAAACAGCAGACTTGTAGGCTATTAATAGTGGATACATAGGCTACAGATGACAAATACGTTATAACCGTAATTAAACTACTAAACTATACATGTTCCATCTCTATACAGCACTCTGACTCTGTAGGCATTATTGTCCGACTCCGGGTCGAAATGAACACCGTTACTGAGAGTTTCAGATATTATTATCATCATTCTGTGAGATGAAATTGTCCTGAGAGACTGAGCGCGCGCTCATGAAGCTCCGTCCCCTGTGCCGTGCTCATTTGCATTTAAAGGGCACACACTAAAACAGCGCGTTTTTCTGAGGACTAATTTTTTTTTTTTTTAAAAAGACAATTTAAACATGGTGTAAAACATGATCTGTTGGGTATTTTGAGCTAAAACTTCACATACATACTCTGGGGACATCAGAGACTTATTTTACATCTTGTGAAAAAGGGCATAATATGGGACCTTTAAATAATTTAAATAAAGTCTTAAATTAATGTAGAGCTTTGTGAGAAAATGGGATGCGTGTCAGATCGCGTCTCTGTCAGCAGTGGCTGGTCTTAAAGTGTCATAATGTTAATCAAAGAACAAAGGTAAGAGAGTAAATTATTCACTCAGACCCGGAGCCAGGAGGATTAGCCTATTATACCGGTAGCCTAATCATGAATGCACTCCTATCTTTTAACACATCTCCGGTGAGCGGCACGCAAAAGAAAAACTCTGAAGCAGTGAAATTTAGCGACCTATATGGCGTTTCCTGATGGAATCCTTAACTTCATTTTATATACGTGCAACTCACGTAGCCTATAAGGACACTGACAACGTGCTGACAGACAGGACCGAGCAGGTAATATTTAACAAAGTCTCAACTTTCAAATTTTCAAAATTAAACCATAAATATGCCTACCGTTTTGTGGCTCTTTATGTGTCGTGATCCAGATTGCCTCAGTTAAAGCCAGGTTCAAATCCACCAACGTTAATCTACTAACTCTCCTGACTGCTTTGTCAGACAAAAATGGTGGATTTTGATTTGTAAAATCGCATCAAATCCCTGCGAAGGATGAATTGACACTAATTTAAAATTGAAAGTGAAGTGAACACTGCTGCACCAGCTTAAGCAATGTAAAAAAAAAGTTTAGTTTTCAAATTAGCGTCAATTCACCGCACAATAACAAGACAGCTGCTATGCACGACCGCACAATTATACATGCCCGTGCAAACGCGCGCATTTTTAAATTGATTTAAAACCCCCGCCGGTGATACTGGTATTACTGGTGTTGTCACACGTCGATTTACCAGAGGGGAAATTTCCTCACCGTCACATCCCTATTTCTAAGGACGGAAGTTTGAAGTCTGAACTTAGAAAAAATGAGAATAAATTGCCTGAGCCACATTTTATTTTTAAGTGAAATAATTTTTCAGGGCTGAATGTCTGTCTACATTTGTAAAAAATATATTTATGGTAGAATCAAATGTTGTTTGTCTTTTGTATTGCCTTATCTACAACACATGAGTGTAATAATGTAAAGGTAGTACAGGAGAGAGACTTTATTTGATTTCTATTCAGTAAAATCTATATGTGTGTATATATATATATAGGGGTAAAATGTGTATATCGGGCAAAATTAGTTTGAAAATATCGTCATATCGGCCAATATCGTGCATCCCTAGAAGGAATGTCCAGGCTCTAGAATCTGATAGAAGTATGAGGGGTGGCCCATCCTGCTGCATCGCACACTTCTTGGATCGGGGCCCCTGAAAGGTCGGCTCTAGAGCATCGGTTCCCAACTAGGGGGTCTCGGCCCACAAGGGGGCCTCAGCGAGCTCTTTGGGGGGTTGCGTCATATTTTGAAAAGTGTTGAACAGTGAGCATTAAAGCAGCAGTCCATAACTTTTGTTGTGTTCAAAATGTTATAAATTTATATAATGAGCGAGTATATCATGAATCCATTTTCCAAACCGTGTTTTTGTCTTATCCTGAGTCACTATGGTACACGTATAATAAGTGTTTAGCCTATATTGGGACTATTTTACACTGGTTCGGGTCGTACCCCTGCGGTGTAGCCCAGTGCCTGCGTGACTCGTCATAGACATAAAGAGTGTAGCATCTGGACAAATCACACACACAAATTCTTCATTTTATCTAATGAATAGTCCAGCAAACTCACTCTCCCAACAAAGATCAGTGTAACTTCCCCCAAAACTAACATCCCAATGAAGCTAACACCATTGAGAGAACTCTGGGTCCTGTTACATTGAGGATTTGTATGACCTCTAACCCTTTAAAACCGCACGTATCATATTTGATACACGAGTTTAGACATATATTGAATCAGTGAGAGCAATACTTACTTTCTTTGAAAACCTGTTGTATCTATTTTGATACGTGTATTCTGCCAACTTGTGGAATTTCACTGTACTGCAGGCAGTAGAGGGGTGATTTTTTTAGCTTTTCAAAATGGCGGCTACGATTAGATCAAGCCAGACGCTTTCGGCAGGAAAATAAAGGCTAATTTCAAGTTATGGAAAAAATAATATTGGATTGCGCCTCATATAATTAATTTAACACTTTCTGAATTGAAATAATGCATAATTACTTAATAATTTAATCGTTAAATTACAAGTAAATCGTGTTGGAAATTGTGTATCAAATTTGATACTGCAGGTATTAATGGTGCTTTGTCTAAACAGTAATGTCAAATTGTAGTAATGTTATCTACTTTATGACTACCACAAAGTAAAATAAAAGGACTGGAAAAAAGATCTATGTAAAAAAAAAAAGAGAAAAACTGCCTAAAATGTTTTCAAACTGTTAAAGGCATAATAGATTTTTTTGTATCTAAAATCTACAATGTTGTAAGCAAAACATTCCCAAAAAGCCTGATGTATCAAATGTGACACAAAAAAATCATAAACAAAATGAGTTGGCAAACATTTTTTTTGTTTTGGATTTTGATTCAAGGCTTAATAAACATCTAATTTCCAAAAATATATAATTTTCTGCAATTTTTTTTAATGTGTCAGGCTTGAAAGGGCTAAAAGGGAATTCCTGAGAGATGTGACACACTTAATTCTCCTGAGAAGGAGAAATAAACCCTGTTAATCCTATATATTCTATATAGCCAAAACAACATCCGAAGGAAAATCATGAGATGTGAAAATTAGATGCATGTTTATACATTTCTCCAGTGGTTATATATATATATATATATATATATATATATATATATATATATATATATATATATATATATATATATATATATATATATATATATATATATATAGCCTTTGTTTTCTTGTAAACTATAATGGGTTAATGTTTTAGACTTTGCATACAAATATGTGAACCATATTTGGTCTATATAAATTCCAATCTTAGTTCCCCCTTTGTAAATTTACATTACATTTTGTTAACTTCGTGACGCATGGGTATTATAAGAATCTTGAAGATTCTTTCTCTTAAACACCCAATGAAATTACAGATTCAAATGTGCTGTCTGAACACAAAGAGTCCTAAAATCTCCCTCCAAAGGGAAAACTTCGGATTGGCTCACATACCCCCAGAGGGTGTGACATCTTCATCCTTTTAAATCACTGATCAAGATCAGTCTCTCTCTCTCTCTCGACTTTTGGACTCTCTGGACGCTCTTGGCTCTCTGAGCCCCCGTTGACTACTCTCTTGGTCCTTCCTGAGAAGTACTAATGTGAAGATGATGCTGAACTAGAAGTCCCTCAAGGACTCCCAAACTTGTGCCAGGCTGTGGCCTTGTCTTTCCATTCACCAAAGATCCTCGGACTCCCACTGGTTCTCTCTCATCAAGACAACATTATCAAAGATAAACTGGAGCCTCAACAAATTGCATCAGGACAATTTAATCCAAATGCGAGGGACATGCAAGTATCAAACTTAGTCTCATTATTTGATACATTAAGTATCATTAGCCCTTTTTAAGAAGGGCGTGTTAGAAGTAAACTGATGGTTTGTTCAAGGCTGTTGATCTGCTGAACTTCAAACAATGCTATAACTTCTTGCTTTCCTGTATTTTGCTTCAGCTCTCTTTCCCTTGGTAAACTGTAGTCATGTACGTATATATGTGTATGTTAGAGTAGTTTAAATGTTTAGTCTAGTTAATAAATTCTTGTTCATGTCACACGTAAAGTTGTCAGTGTCTCAAGCTCATATCTGGAAGTCAATAATCATATCGATCTTGACTACTTGCTCGTAGTAGTACTTAGTAAGATAAACATTTCCCATGCCCCAGAAATGTACATTTTTATTAATTAATTAATAACCAATATTGAGGGTTCACAGAATGAACTGAGTAATTGGTTGTGATGTTAATGTAGCTACATCAAGTTAACCCGATTAACTGACACAAATATTCATAATCAATTATAACAAAGAGCTAATTCACTACAACAGAGAGAAGTATCTCCAGCTACAATGTTCTTCCGCAAGATGCATTATTCTGTTAATAAACGCATGTTTATTAAAGGGTCATGAAACCCCTCTCTTTCAGCTCAATCTTTTTGAAAAACGCAATTTAAATGGGCGTGGATGGCTGTGAGAAGGGAGGGAGTGGGTGTGGTATGGCACGGCAGGGGAGAGGGGGGAACTGTCATCGCCAGTGGCCCATGCATATGGACTGTCACTAAAAATCAGTGGTAAAACGTGAGGAAATGCTTTTTTTTTTTTTTTTTTTTTTTTTTTAGCTGGCAAAGTTAAAGTCTAATGAAATACACTGACAGTTTATTATTGTTCTTTCAAAAGTAACAGAATGCCCTGCTACATATATTAGCCTACAAGTAATCGAAATTCTATTTAAAACATATTAATGTACATGTATAATTATAGTGTCATTAAAAATATATAGTTGTTTATATACACACTATAAATGCATATATTTGAAAATAATTAATTTTCCGCTTAAAAAAAAAACATTCTGTGCATAGCCTAGATCTATGCGCCCCCTGAACCCCAATGACATATATATTTAAGTACACAAATTAAGCATACAATTGAGGTATTATCGAAATATCAAACATTTTAATAACTCGTGCTTATTTAACAAAAGGCAAGTAAAACGATCAGGGTTACATTTTAGACGCATACCTCTCTCTTTAAGAAATTCTCTTTAAATTTTATTAATGTTATATTCTATAGCTTTATTCATTTATTTAAGTGTATTTAAGGAGTCCTGTACTCATTTTTTTTGTCAAGGCATATTGTTTCTGCCTTTCCTGTTTTAACTTGTGAAGCACTTTGGGTCAACTGTTGTTCGGCAAAATGTGCTATACAAATAAAATGACTTGACTTGACTATACCTCTGAAGGGATAGAAAAGTCCTCGGGACTTGGTACCATACTCGCATGACGTAACTTTCATTGGTTGTCAACAAAGTCCACCATTCTCCAGTTCTCGAAAAATGTTTGCTGCAAACATATAATTTAGATGTCTCCGTGGTTGATGGCCAACCAAACGCCCGGAGTCAGAGTTTAGCCCTGGCAGCATCGCGGGGAGACATATTCAACACACTTGAACTTTTGCACCACGAAAACAAACACTTGCGTCCCATGATTGGCTCTCTCATCTACTACACAATATCACAGTTTGACATGTCTGTCATTGGAAAGATCCACGTGGTGCCATGAATGAGACAGTTTCTTCTCATAGGGTATGAAAACTCAGTCTCATTAACAATTGAGACACCGATGAGTCATCAAAGCACTCACAGTGACACGATGAAGATTTTAAACCCGGAAGACTAAAATAGCGGAAAAACTAAAATTTAACAATTTTCACCCTACTATTAAATCTAATAGATGCTAACATTGACTTTGTAGTGATCTTTTTCTTTGTAGAAAAGTTAGAAGCTCAGACCAGGAGACGGTGGAAGTTTTCCAAGCAGAAGTTCTTTATTGCTTGTCGGTAGCTGCAGTCATTCCAACATCGTCTAACTAAGGGAACTTTACATTGTAGTTTATATACATTTCAAGGGGGAGGGATTACATAGAGGTGGAGACTGAAACAAAGCAAATGTAAATAAGGTATACAGATTGTGGAACCTGCTCAGCATGAGACACGAGAACAGGAAAGGCATAGACTTCTCGTACTGAGATGGGACAGTCAGGAATATGATGCTGGGAACCTCTACCGTTTGCAGAGATTTCCTGGTCTCATCATTTATAAACTTTACTATTGTATTGGAAATCTAAATTAAACATTTAAATAAAATGTGTAATCCTACAACTTCAATGGTGTTCAACACATATACCTCTGTTAAAATCTCAGAAAATTTGGTTTAGGGTTTCATGACCCTTTAATTGCCAGAGCGCCAAACAATCATATTACATTAGCTAATTCTATTCACGATCCCCTAGCTGAACAAAAAATGGGTTTTCAATGATGTCCCAGACACCAGTCATTTTGTAATAGCCTATATTAATTATTTTTTCCCTACACATCAGTGTGAATACTGATATTATTGTTATTGCATTTCAATTAGGGCCAATTAATAGGCTACTCGTAGGCTTATGTTTTTAAATTACAAATGGTCTACTGATGTTTTTGTTATAGTATTTTCAATATTATACACTATTTGTGCATAAACATATCTGGTTATAGTAATACACATACTGTTTGTTTAAAAACGTTTTGTCATCCTTGCTGCAAGCTTACAAGAGCGACAATATCAATAAATGTGAAGGGGGGCCATAAAATATTTTCTTGGAGCAAAAGGGGGGTCTCAGACAAAAAAGGTTGGGAACCACTGCTCTAGAGGACGCCATGCCTCTGGTTGAATGAGCCCTCACGGCCAAAGGTGAAGGCAAGCTGCGCACCTGATAAGCCATAAAGATAGCCTGAACGACCCAGTTACTGATGGTCTGTATGGATGCGGGAAGCCCCTTCTTGGGCAAATCACACCAAAAACTGGTCTGACTTCCGCCATGAAGAAGACCTCTGGACACAAATCTTGAGAGCTCTGACAGGGCAGAGCATATTAAGTCTTTCTTCATTCGCCGTCATGTGAGGTGGAGGATGAAAAGCCTGCAGAACCAGGCTGTGCCACATTAGATGGCACTTTAGGCACATGGCCTGGCCTGGGATGCAAGATAGTCTTAATGTCGCCTGGAGCAAACTCCAGGCACCCATGAGATCTCCTACTCTCCTCAGAGAAGTAATGGCTAGTAAAAAAAGAGAGCTTGAGGGAAGGTTCTTGGCCTCAGCCGACTGCAGAGGTTCAAAGGGGGCCTCGACCAGCCCTTTGAGAACCACTGCCAGGCCCCACGGAGGAAACGTACGACCAGCTGATGTTTACCCAGACGCCCATTACCCAGAGGAGCGTGGAAAGCCGCAATGACAGCCATGTAAACCTTGAGTGTGGAAGGGTAAGACCAGCTGAGAAGCGATCTTGGAGGAGCTCCAGCACTGAAGCCAACCGGGCAGTTAACTGGGTCCACCTCACGCTCTCTACACCAAGTGGAAACACGTTCCACTTTAGGTCATACAATCACCCTGTGGAAGGAGCTCTGGAACTGAGTATGGTCTCAACCACTCCAGCCGACAGGCCAGCCTCTAGGCACTGAGCCCCCTCAGGGGCCAGGCCCAAATTTTTCACAGGTCTGGTCGAGGGTGAATATTGAGCAGGTGGAAGCAGGTCCCTCTTCAGAAGGATCTGCCAAGGCTGGCCTTCCAGGAGTGCTATGATGTCTGAAAACCATACCCGGGCCAGCCAGTACGGGGTAACTAGAAGTAGGCTGGTCCCATCTTGACAGACTCTCTCCAGAACTCAAGACCCTCGCAGACCGATCAGGGGAAAAGCGTACAGGCATAGCCTTGGCAACGTCTGTACCATGGCATCCAACCCCAATGGCGCCGGATGGGTCAGAGAAAACCACAGTGGACAGTGGGACGTCCCTCGAGACACGAACAAATCCAAAGCCGAACCTCTCATATATCGGCTTCACTTCAGTGTGAAGTCTCCATTCCCCGGGCCTTTTTTCAAGTCTGGGAGGAAGCTCCTCAGAGCCCTGCCATCCATGACCGCACCCCTGCCCCTGAGGGAGGCGTCTGTCGAAGCGGCTTTCTGGCGGCATGGCGCTCCCAGCATGGGGCCTTGGAACAGAAACCAAGCTTTTTTCCACATAGGAGCCCTAACATTCTCTGAAAATGTTTTACAGTGATGGCTTGGCCTAGCTTTATCCTGGTTACCTTGGCTAGGATGGACTTGATCTGTGCAGGAAACAATTGTGCCCGCATCGTGACCGAGTCCCACACGACTCCCAGGACCGTGGTTCTCTAGGCTGGTGACAACATGCTTTTTTTTGTGTTGAGTCTCAACCCCTGGCTCTGGATGTGGGCAAGGACGACATCTCGATGCCGAACTGCCAGCTCTTGTGACTGGGCCAAAATCAGCCAGTCGTCGATATAGTTGAGCACCCTGACGCCCTGAAGCCGCAGCGGCGCTAGAGCTGCATCCATGTATTTGGTAAGTGTGCGAGGGGAGTGTGCTAGGCCGAACAGAAGAACCCGATATTGGTACACTTTGCCCCCGAAAGCGAACCTCAGGAACTTCCTGTGAGATGGACGGATGGATATGTGGAAGTATGCGTCCCTTTGATCTATCGTGACAAACCAATCCTCAGATTTGATCTGACTCACGGTGATGGGAATAGTGAGCATCTTGAACCTGAATCTCCTCAGAGACTGATTCAAATGCCTAATATCTAAAATTGGCTCAACTCTCCATCCTTCTTGGGAACTATGAAGTAGCCGCTGTAGAACCCGGACTCCCTGTCCGGCGGAGGAACGCGCTCTATGGCCTCCTCTCCCAGCAGGGAGTTTACTTCCATTTCCAATACCTGACCCTGCACTGGGTTGACTGCAGTCCACACCAACCCGTTGAATTTCGGTGGATGGAATGGAACTGCAGCCTGTAACCTTTCTCTATTGTGCGCAGGACACAAGAAGAAATATTTGGCAGGTCTTGCCATACTTTGAAATATTCTACTAAGGGAACCAGACTCTCGAGACGGATTTCGGGTATTATTCGAGATTCGTTCTCGATCCCCTGAAGCGGCTCTCCGGCAGGGTTTGGTCGAAACGATTCTTGATGTGCGGGAGTGAGCGCTGCTTAGCCGCAAGCCTGTAGGGCAGACAGAGCAGCGTGCGTTCTCTGGAAACCGCTGTGTCCCGAAGCGCACTTAACGGCGGGATACAGGCATCAATTTCCTGAGGGCTCCCCAGAGGGTAGGCTCTTTCTGTTTTGCTCTCGACACCCTGAAACGGAGGACCGTCAGGGAATAATCGAAAACAGATTCCGATGTGCGGACCCGAACACTGCCTGGCCGCAAGCCTTTAGGGCAGACACTGCAGCGTGCAGTCGCTGAAAACCGATGTGTCCCAAAGAGCACTTGACGCTGGATACAAACATCAATTTCCTGTGGGCTGATGGGGACAGCCCTGCTATTTTCGTCTCGTTTTCAATACCCTGAAGCGGAGGACTGGCAGGGAAAAATCTAAAACGATTTTAAATGTGCGGACGGAACCCTGTATGGCTGCAAGCCTGTGGGGCAGACAGAGTAGCATGTGTTCGCTGCTCATCATTTTAATTCCTCCGAATTAAATGCAGCCATAATTACCAGACAATACTGTTTTAATATTTATTTATATGGTCTTGTAATCTACACGCTGCCTCAGAAAACACGAGATTCAAGTAGTTACTGTATATTTGGCTTTCATCCCGCGATAAGAAAGTCAATGGGCGCGAGGCTGAAACACCCGAAAACGCATGGCTGTGTTCGTCAAAATATTTCTCAAAGGACAGCATTTATTTGAAAAAAAAAAAATACAATTATTTGTATTTCCAGTTATTTTAATGCATGCTTGTTAAAAACATTGATTTCTTAAAAAAAAAAAAAAAACTTTAATGAAAAAGCGGACTAAATTGACCAAAAAATTCTTCAAAAGCATAATTTTTTTTGTAAATAAGTTGTTTACACAATCAAGCCACCAAAATACAATGGAATTTGAACTTAACTTCAACTTTTATTTATTTATATATCACATTTAATAGCAACGTTGTTGCTGCACAGTTATAATTAAAACACACATAAAAACATTTACCATGCCTAGCAAATGAAGGCATGACTACACTCTTAGACATATACCCTCACACAACTGTATGGTGAGATCAGTATAGATGACAAAGAGGGGAAAAAATAGATAGAAATAAGTTATTTCAACTAACAAATACCCTTAAAGCTACACTGTGTAACTTTTTTAGTTTATTCTTAGCTAAAAACACTTAGTTCTTTCAAAAATATGTGCTCATTAATGTATATTTACTTCGTTCAAGTAATAAAGTATTCTTGTGAGTGTATAATATGCCATTGAAAATACATACGGGTGGGGGGTTCTAATGTCGGTCGCCATGTTGCCCCTCCATCTTGAAAGTACATTAGCCAAAGAGGGACATACCCGTTAATTCAAGCTTCGCCTTTCGCGTTTTAACACTCGATGGCACAGTGTCGAATCTCAAGAGGGGGATTGCTTGAGACTGATATATAAAAACCTGAAAGCCTTTTTGAAAGTCTGTTGCTGATGGAGGATCACTCTTATTCTCGAGGATACGTATCAGAGTCGCCAAGGAAGCGAAAAAGAGAATTAAGACGGCAACGCAACAGGCAAATCAACAAGCCAAAAGTAAATATTGGAGTGGCCTTTCCAAGATGGAAAGAGCTCATGACGAGCAACGATTTTAAAAAGGATGCCGACGTTGCCTGCTTTCTTCTCGACAGGTAACGTTAATTAAGCCTGTTTGTGTATATTGGAAGTTGCTTGGCTAATTATATCATGGTGTGCTGTGCATAACGCTAGAACGACATCTAGGATAGGTTTCCTCGCGTCAATGATGAAAAGTATTGTTTACCTTGTAACATAAATCCGTGTTCTATGACGGATAACATGTGATTAATATTTTAATGGCGCTATAATTTGTAGGCTATAAGTTATATGTAGGCACTTTAAATTTTAGTTATTTTTCATTTATTTTACTTTATACACAATTAACGTAGCCTAATGTGATAATGCAGTTGTAATGCTGCATTCCAATCTTGGACTACATTGGCCACCGTAGGAGTTAAAACGAAATCGGAATTGAGAGGAACAGAAACTAATATTCACTGGATGGTCATATACCTTTTCACCGCTAGATGGGGGTAAAAATCACAGTGTAGCTTTAACTAAAAGCTAAGTTAAAAAGATAAGTTTTCAACTTAAATTTAAAAGTAATGAAAAACGTCAATATTGTGAAAGAGTGTCCCCACTCCCCATATAAAATAAATAAAATGATTTTGTAACGTAAAAATATGATGTTATAGTCACTGCTCTATATTAAGTAATAAAAAATTGCTGTAATTTAAATCAAACTTGCATGACAGGACAGGCACTAAACAAAAGAACCAAATGTATTTTTCCTGGTATCACTGGGCCCCACAAACTCTTGGCATATCTTGTTTATGTTAAGGCTGTCCAGCCTGTCTTTGTGAACATTGCAGAATAACAGACTGTTAAGTCTGTCTTGGCCCATTGTAGCCCTTAGCCACGTCTTCAGTCTCCGCAATGCACTGAAGCTCCGCTCAGCTTCACACGAGGACACTGGCACCACCAACAAAATTCTGACAAGAACCTCAACTTGGTCAAACAACCCCCGTACCTCCACTGGCATTCCCCTGAGGACCTCTGCTGCCTCTCCACTGCTGCTACAGGGGTATTTCTGGTGAAAGAGGGCTAACTGTACTGAGAGAGAACCTCTATGCAACTCAGGGTACTCAACTATCACATCAGTTAACACCCCGGTCAGAAGGACACTCTATATTTTGCAGAGTCTTTAGACTGTTTTGATTGAAACGGTCACCAAACTGAACCTCCAAACAATCCAATACTTTAAAGAACTCTCCCCTGTAATGATCCACTGCTCTGCCAGCAAAGCGCCTTGAATTTGTTGTCTCAATAGAGTCAACTGTTTCAGTGGAGTTAACCAATGCTGTAGCTTTCTCATACAGTTCAAGATAGCTCTTGTCATTTCTCTTTCCCTGAAAAGAGGATCGGACACAATCTACTGCAGCCTTCATACCAGAGACAGTCTGGGTCTTCTTCTGCAGTGAAATATTTAGGCACTCAAGCTCTCCAACAACAGCAGAAGCAAGTGTGAGGCCCAACACAGTCTTACCTTTGCTGAAGTGCTCAAATAAGCCACTGGCAGTTGAAGCTGTCCTCGATGTACTTTTTGCCATCTCCTCTAGGCTGCCAAGTACCCGCTCATACTGCCCTAGCACAGCTATTATAGCAGAATTGCGCACAGTCCACCTGGTTGGACATAGCGGTTTCAGTGTAGTGATGGGTACATTTTCAGAGGTAACTATGTTTTCAAACATTCTCTTAAATTTTCCTGACTGACTAAAAAGGATGCCTAACTGGTGGACCCAAGAAAGGCAGTCCCGGATCATTGGGGAGGCTGAGCAGCCAGCCTGTGTGATCAGACTGACACAGTGTGCGCCACAATGCACATAGAGGGCTAATGGCTGCTGCTCTCTCACTATTGCCTGTGCACCGCTGTACTTTCCTGCCATGTTTGAGGCACCGTCCTAACTCTGCCCACGTAAAGCAGACATGGGCAGATTGAGCCTCAACAGCACATCAATTACCATCTTGGCAATGCCCTGGCCTGTTGTCTCTGACAAACTGTATAATCCAATAAATTCCTCGTGGAACAAGGTCATGGTCCACATAGCGCAGACAGACACTTTCCTGCTCAACACCAGAAATATCCTGGGTACCATCAACTACTACAGAAAACTGAACAAGGGCTGGAGACCTGATCTCACTTGCAATGCCTCGGATTATTGTATTCGCCATCATTTTCAGGATTTCATTCTGTGATTTAGAGCTTGTGTATGCAATGGTGCGATCTGTTAACCATTTCAATAAAATGGGATCATCCTCTTCTGCCCTAAGTTTCAGGAGCTGATACAGGTTCCCACTTTCATCAGTATGGCCTCTTAAAGATTGTCCCTGCCTTACCACATGCCGTACAGAGCTAACAATTCTCTTCAAGCAATGTCTTGCCACCTCCTGCTGTTTACCCCATGCACTGGACAACTGGGCACTGACTGGGTTTGACTGATGTGCACTCAGTCACATAATGTCGGTGGGCTTGGGAGGTCTGGTGTGCTGTACATTTTTCAATGGCTTTTTTCCAATTTCTAAAGCCTGTACTAATGAAAGCAGCGTCAGGTCTATGACCTAAAGAGCACTGATTTGAAACACCTTTGCTGCAGTAAAAACACAAGACCCCTCTCACTGATGGACTGTAATGTAGCCATGGAAAGTCTTGGTACCATTTCTCTTGAAATGCCAATGACTTGTTTAGAAGAATTTGTTTTTCAATACACTGGGGATGTGGTTGGTATGGCTTTGTGCAATCACTGAGATCTGAACTAAAAACTGTGCCCCTGTCCCCTGTGCTGGTCATGGGAATATCATCTGCTTGTGCTGCTTTCTCTGGCTCTCTCCCTGGTTCTGAACCTTCCGCTACTCTCAGGGTTTCAGGACAGTCTGACTCCTGGAACAGAAGATGTGTTGCACACTCCTAATAACTACCTCATCCAAACCAATAGCAAGACTTCTAAATAAAGACTCTTTTTTGGTGAGCCAGTGGTGCTCATCTGCTGAACGGCCACACCTCCAAAATACATTAACAAAAGCTCAACAGCAACACACTTACCCGAGACTCTAAACCTGACTGTCCCTGGTCTCCCTGTCCCTCAGTACTTTCTGTATCCTTTGTGACATTAGTATTTCCATAAGCACCCAATCTTATAAAGATGTTTTGCCTGCCTTCATTTTCAACTTACTTTGCGTTTTGGTGCACTGAAAAATGATCTTATGTCTGTTTTTCTTTTCTGTCATTTTATCTGGCCAAAAACACAAAGCAATAGTTTTTTTAAATAAGTTAGGTTCATAGGTTCACTACGCTGTAATATAATAATGATTCAATTATCTTGCGTCCTTCACAGATATTCAACTGCAGCAAGCCCACTGATTTGACACTTAACATTAGGGGTGTGCGATATTGACAAAAAATAATCTGTCTCTATTTTCTGTGATTTTATCGATAACAGTAATTAAAAACAAAAAAGTTTTTGATATTCTTCAGATTCTGTGTGGCGGTCAGTTCACAGAGACAGAATTTTTTTTTCTAAATCGTTTCAATTGATTTTTACCTTTTATGGGCATTTTTACTTTCATAAATTTATTTTTAAACCTAATTATATGCATGCATGATCTTTTGTGTAAATTTCATAAATGTAATCAAATAAAATTATGAGAAGACACAAAAGGGCCGTTACCAATCAAATTAAATAAGTATCAACAAAATATTTGCAATGGAGAGGAAACACAGAAGCTGCATTTAAAGTAGCATTTAGATGTTTTTACACTGTTTTTACATTTGTTTTAAAAATAAAATGTTGAATATTTATATTTGAAATGATTTAAAACATGAAAAGATACTTTAAATGTGAAATTAAAACCACCAGTAGGAGGCAGTAAGTCACTGTTAATGAGTGAGTCATTGAAATTCATTCAACTGATTGTTCAAAAAGCTGATTCATTCAGTAAGGAAACACCTCGGTGTGTTTCTCACAGATGCAATTACAGTGCTGTGGCTTAGTTTTCAACTATTTTCGTTGGTAAAATGGAGCTAAAACAGGCAATATGGTGTCTAAAATGTACATCACTTAGGCTAATATTAACTTCTTGTTTATTAAACTTGTATAAAATCACATTTGTTATCATGCTGATATCTGGAGAAAAACTGCACTCTTCGTGTGATATTAGATTAGATTAACTATATTAAATGATATAAACCGACTAAATCACAGTGAAAGCGTTAAAATCTAACGTTAAATGCGCACCCGGACTAGTCTAATCTACAAGACTAACGTTACGTAGTGTATGCGTAAGTTACACGGGTGTGATTGAGTGTGGGGATATACTCTACTGTATTAAACAAGCTAGGTAAACGCATAGACTGTATTAAACAAGGGTAACGTTATAATCGCTAACATAGCAGACTGCATCAGTGACAAAAGTACATTGGTACACAAATACACAATCATATTTTGTTTTTTGACATGATTTATTAATGACTCAGCATAATCTATATTAAAGAGAAAATAATCACTTCATCCGATGTTTAAAGTGAATAAAATAACATTGACTTACAGGAGTTCCACAACCACTCAAAAACTGTGTTCTTCTCGCCCGCCACCGGAATGTGTGTGTGTCGGTGGTGAGGTAAAAGGGGCGGAGGCAGTGGACAAAATCACTGTGAGGCAAGGGAGGGGGGACCTATTTTTTACAGTCTATGGGGGGGACTCAAAATGTTTAAAACGTTTTTTTGTTGTTGCACCGTTTGCATTTGTATTATTTCTTAAACAATTATTTTAAGAATATATTATATTTACAATACACATATTTTAATGATATTTTAGGGGGGGGGGACAACCCTCAGATAGGGGGGTCCTGACCCCCCCCGACCCCCCCGCGATTTCCGCCTATGGCAGTATGTGAGATTGACAGCTAGCGGTTCAAATGGGTACTGCAGTACAAAATCAAAATATTGAAGAGTTGTTTCCCCTTCCCCCTCCTGCTCAGGCTCGAAGCCCACGCGAGTTGCCAGATTGAGGACACGCAAAATGAAAGAGTGCAATTGACAATGCGTGGAGATTTACACACTGTAAGTTGATGAGGTGATATATTGATTTATGATGAGTTGATATTGCGTTATTATATGCTTCCGTTCATAGAGATTTTAAGATGGATGCGGACGCTTTTTAGGTCGGGTAGAATCTGCGATCTCTAACCAGGTTGTTCGCTGGCCATGGCTGCAACATGCTGTGTTTTCCGCCAACTGGCAACCTGTGGTGGCAAAATACTATTGGGTAAATTTGCAACGTGCAGTATCGTACAGACCAAAACAAAAAAAAGACATTCCGACACGGAACACACATTTCAAAGTAAAATAACTGGTTGTAGCATTGTTTTTCAGAGAAACGAGTATGTGAACTCCAATATTTTGCTAGTTTCCTAAATATCTGCAAACATATGGTAATTTTATGATTTAGTACAGTCTAAAACCTACATACAACACCTTTAAATAAATGATGTTGCTGTTTGCCATCTTGTAATGTAAATGCTTATTGTGGTCTGTAAGAAAAAATATCTTTAAAATGAAGTAACATTTAAAGGTTTGGCCATGGAGAAATCTATCACACCCACTGGCACAGGCTGCCCCCTAGAAGGAAATGAATACTCTGGTCACAATCAGTGGAGGGTAAATGAAATTCACAAGCGAAGCTAGGTGCTTTGCTCTGATATGTGGAGATGTTATTTGTTTCCTACACACAGATGGCACATACAGTAATGTCCATTCAGGTCGTTCCTCTGCCCTAATCAGTCTCTGCTTTTGTTGTCATTAGACGATGATTAATTGGTAGCACTCTAAGATCCAGCCTGACTTTATTGTTAGGTGAGAAATAACACATTCATTCTCTCCTGTATTTTATGGTTTTCCTGATTTTAATGATGGTTCACTCTCTCCAAAAGTTGGTTACAGCATCTGCTCTAAAGACCCTGGCACAGCTTTAAGACAGATATTAAAAATCATTTAATCAGCCCTTTAATCAGAGGTAGGTGGGGAAAGTGCAGTGAGGATTGGATGACTGAGGGACTGCGAATCACCTGGGTTGGGTAGAAACGAGTCAGGTTTGGTGGTGTTTTTACTCTTAATTTTTTTTCTGTCAGCTTAATTTTTTTTCTGTCAGCTTAATTTTTTTTCTGTCAGCTTAATGGTCATTGGTCTGTCTGGCTCCTCTTTGCCGACTGTGACACACAGCGTGATTTTACATGCTGTATAATCGGCTCAGTAATGATTCTGATGGGCCTCTGTCACACAATTTGTTCTCTTAATATTGGCTTGGCTCACCTTCAGGGTCTCACTGATAAAAATTTGCGTCTCAGAACTCAATTCTTGCACAACACATCCTCTGTATAATGGCATTAAATGGTAGTTAAAGAACCCGCCTCACCGAAGACGTTCCCTTTCGAGAGTGGTAACTCTACATTGCGTAGAAACACTGCGGGAACTGTATTAAATCCCGCCATGAGAGTAGTGAAGATAAGAGAAACGGGGTCAAGCTACACTAGCCGCGCCTCTAGGAGTAAAAATATGGCGAAGGTGTTCTGAGAAGACCAGTCAGCAGCAAGACATAAATTCTGGATAGACATCCCTCTAGACCGGTCCCACGAAGAGGGAACCGCCCTCGTCGAATAAGCAGCTAATGTTAAGGCGACAATCTTTCCCCTGGCATTCGTAAGCCGAAGCGAAAGCGTCTACAATCCAGTGAGAAAGTCTCTGTTTTGAAACAGCACGTCCCTTAGAACATCCACCAAAGCACACAAAAAGCTGGTCCGACTGACTAAAGGTGGCAGAGCGATTCACATACATCCTGTTTAGATTGGAGCCCTTCCTCCCAGGCCCCGTCCACTGCTTGCGGCGAACATCCGGCTCAGGGCAGGGCGCTGCGGCGGGCTGTCTAGCCGGTCCATGAGCGGGGCGAGGCGCAGAGGAAGAGCGAGATCTCGACATGGGCTGTAGCGGGCGACGGGGCGTCACGTGGCTCATTGCTTTCGCATGCTTCTGCATCTCGGAGAAATGCTGCCTGACTGACTCCACAGCACCACCAAAGAGACCGGAGGGAGTGACTGGAGCATTGAGGAGCGTCTTGCGGTCCGCGTCCTTCAGGTCAGCTAGGGTTAACCATAGGTGCCTGTTAAGGACGATCATAAACCCCATGGAGCGGCCAATGGCCTGGGCAGAGTGCTTGGTAGCCAGAAGCGCCAGGTCCGTCTGCGCACGCAGATCCTTGATGACATCAAGGACACCTGCAGTATGGCCATGGAGTGAAGAGCAGATGCTGCTTTGCCTGCAGATGCATAGACGTTGTCAGCCTGGTGGGCCATGAATCTGCACAGCTTGGATTGCAGGCTGAGGTCCGTGGTCAGGGAAGAAGAGGATGGGCACAGGTGCGCAGCGACGGGCTCCTCGACTGGGGGCATGCACACATAGCCGTGGGCTTCCGTCCCGTCCACGTTGGCAAACATAGCCTGCGTGGAAGAATGGGTGCAGCCCAAATTTTACCACGTGCTTGTGGACAACTGGAAAGAATGGAGTCGTCCTCTTTGAAAGCTCGCATCAGCGAAGAGGACAGGTGAGGGCGATGACGAAGGATGACTTTAAACTTTATAAATGTGTGTGTTTTTATATATATATATATAATACAATGCCTGACAGGATGAAAGTAAAGAACTAAAGTTAGCCAGTGTTCAGTTACTGACTGAAAGTTAGACTTAAAGTTGATTTTGATATTGAAATATTGATGATGTATCAATTTATTGAACTAACAGGATGGAAAGTGATATTGGGGTCTTAATGATAATCAATTAAAACACTATTTCCAAGAAAACTTGTTTTGCTTGTAACATTTTGATTAGAGATTTTTCTTTTAAATTTCTATTGACAGTATTTCATTGGAGATGAGAACATTTGTCTGGGGATATGGCAAAAATAGCAACATCAACTACAACAGGTTTACATGCATCAAAGGTAAAAAACTGTTTCATTTTCTAATAATATACATTTGCATATCACCACATTTTCAATGATTCTCAAACGACTCGTCAGATGAATAAATCTCTCTAAATCCCTCCTTCCCGCGAGCTACTCTGCTCTGATTGGCCAGATGGCTCAGTCTGTTGTGATTGGTCTACCGTGTACAGTCTGTGTCGAAAACAAAAACGCCTATTGTCATAACAATGTCAACACTGCTTGTCCTGAGGCTTCCTTCTTCGTAAACTAAACACAGTAACAAACAATGACTATGATTTTGCCGTATCAATCCGACCGCGAATCCGATGATGAAACATTGGAAAAACTAGTTATTCAACCCCGACTTCAACACAAGGATGACTCGAGGAGGACATTTCTCAGTGATGCACTACTCCATTACATGTTGCAACTGTAATTCCTCACCATCAGCATTTAACAAGCAGCATCAACAAACCGATTATTTTACTCGTACTTAGGCTATTTATTTACCGAGTATTTTTCTAATTTATTGCGGTGAACGTGGAAAATGTAAGTCATTTTCAAAAATTCATAATAGGGACACTTTAAATGAAATGCAGATGTTTATGCATGGAGTTCAGAAAGCAACCAACCTCACTCCTTAACCCTCCCAAAAAGTTTATAAACAAAATCCATCTTCTCACTAGACAGAATGCCTCATAATTAATGCATCTAAGACTGCAATTGTGTGGCTGTGGGCAAGATGGCATGCTGTTCCCCTCTGCAAGGTGCATGCAGTCCTTTCCTTGAGCTGCTGCTTCAGTTCACTCGGTGAACTTTCTCTGTTTTTAAACTGTTTATAACAGTTCATAATACTGATGATTTAACGAATTAGTTCACCCTGAAATAGAATTCTTTCATTTACTCACCCTCACATTTCATTTGCAGAATGCAAAATAAGATATTTTATAAAAATGCAGGTTTAGATCAACATTAATGATTAAATGAGGACAGAATTTTCTTTTGTGAACTGTCCCACTAAAATATCTGCATTCAGTCAGGTTTACGGAGTAGAAACTACAGTTTGGTGTGTCTGTCACTGTGAATGGTGGAGTACTTCACTCCAGTATTGTTTGTTGCTTCATAAAATCATATTTTGCATAAATAAATAAATATAATGATAAACATGTTTATAGTTCCTTCCCAACATTTTTTACGAGTTCATTGTGTTTTAGCTTGACTATTGTACACTTTAAGCTCTAATAAGTTGGCAGAACTAAAGAAAATGGAGGTAATCATGACATTTTTTTTTCTAACAAACTCAAAGATTAGGCTCTACTCATCACAATGGTAACCCCTCAAAAACTGCAACGTAACATTAACCCCTCAGTACCCCACTGATGCCAAAATAAATTCCTAAAAGTATCCGAACTCTGTGACCCGTGTTGGCAAAAGGAGACAGAATGAGCAAATTGTCACACTCTCTATTAAAAATACCTTAAAAATGATATATGATTTGTTGGAATCAGACAAAAAACAAGTCTGTTTAAAGTTGGCAAGTCAATTTTGAAAAAAATCGAGTTAGTTTTCTGAAGGTTCCAGAACAAAATCACTTAGCAACCATACCTTAAAATCCTGGTAATACCACCAGATTTGGCACACACCAAGTCAAAACCAAATATCTTTCTTTTCCCCATGATGCCACAACTGTTTAATTAACATTTATTTATTGTAAAATTTTATTTAACAGACAGCCTATATATTCAGATCTACTGTACCGCACGGATGTAATATAATGTTACACATCTGATGATTTTCCCCAATAGTTAACCAAACGTTTATTTAAGGGTTCTTTGGACCAAATGGTCCCGAAGAATTTAAATAAAAAAAATGTGTAAAATCATAGCTTCATCGGAATGGTCCGAAATTTGGTGACTTTGTTGGTACTTGGTATATGAACACCCCAAAAAATTGGGGACAGGATTTGAATAGTCTAAGTGGTTGTAAAAAAAATGGTCACACTCAGGGCCTTCGGGTCCAAATGGTCCCGCCATAGGAAATGAATGGGAAATTGGCAAAAATGTGACAATACAGAGTTTTTTTGTGCGTACAATCTACAAATCAGCCACGATCCAGAAAAAAAGCACACAACAGTGAAGGGGTGAATCTATAAAACATCAAGAGTGCAAAACAGACACATCCACACACACACACACACACACACACACAAACACACTTTTATACATAAACAAACGAATAAATTCAGATTACATATGTGTTTTGCATTTTTAAAATGCTCAGTTTATCCACCAGATGGCATCTATCTAATTTCAAAAATTGCTTTTATGAGGTGTAGGCTTGACTCTAAAATGAAATACAGCTTTAAAAAAAAAAAAAAAAAAAAAAAAAAAAAAAATTCTATTATATTCAATGGGGGGAAAATGGGTCATATTTATTGCATAAATATTAATTATAAATCTTAAATTATCTCAAAACACCAAAAAAGAAAAGAAAAAATATTATAAAAAATAAATATGATTTTCTTTTAATAAATATGAATCAAACCCTTCCGGACCATTTGGTCCCGAAGACCCTGAGTGTGACCCTGAAATGAAGGACCCCAGAGGGTTTTAAAGGGGTGGTAAAACACGATTTCACGTTTCTAACTTTAGCTAGTGTGAAATGTTGCTGTTTGAGCATAAACAACATATGCAAAGTTACAATGATCAAAGTTCAAAGCAAAGGGAGATATTTGCTTTTAAAGAAAAGGACTACAACAAACAGCTGGTAGGGACTACACGACATTCCTCCCGGGTTAGTGACATCAGCAACCCTAAAATGTACTAAAACCCCGCCCCCGGGACACGCAGTCCATGTTGAGGAGAGGAAAAGTTGTTGTATAAGAGTACATTTGTAAGTCAGCTCAAACTTTAGCGTCCTTTTCACATGCAATAAAAAGTCACTCTGTGTGCATCTCACAACAGTTCCTATACGAGCGATTTATAGATTATCATGACAGAATATGCTAATTGAAGATAGTTAACTCCACATCAGCAACATAAATTCATCAACTAACCATTCAGAGACGTCCTGTTGCATTCTACATGTTGTCACTTCTTCTTGAGTCTCTCCATCTTTGTCTGACTCGGTTTTAACATTAAAGGCAGGACAGTTTGTCATTTTAGTGTGTCTGCGTGAGGTAATCGCAGTTGCTAGCACAAGAGCTCTTGAAACCCCGCCCTCTGAGGCAGCTTATTTGCTTTTAAAGGGCCAGGCACAAAACGGTGCGATTTTGCTAACCCTCAAAAAGTGACAACTTTAGCATGCAATATAAAATTATCTGTGGGGTATTTTGTACTAAAACTTCACACACACACTCTGGGGTCATCAGAGATTTATTTTACATCTTGTGAAAAGGGCATTTTACCACCCCTTTAAGACATAACAGATAATGTTTGCGTGAATACTTGCCAAGACAGATATTTTGAAATACTGTAATTCTCTTTGTATGTGTATATCGGGATTGTGCACTGTCTGAGGTCTTTGTGCACATGCTTCGGCTCTGTCAGTCACCGTGAATAAGAACATTTTGTTTACTTCAGCATGAGTTTGAAAATCACATTTCATTGGTTCAGACTCATGTCATCAAAAATTTGCTATGAATATTCACAAAGTTGGAATACTGCGCTTTACAATGATACCAAACTTGTGGGGAAGCTCGAAGTGAGCAGAGCATTTTTCATGGACAAAGGAAATGTACTCCTCTCAGAAAACGCACACATAAAGATACATTTAGATGTTTAATCGCTATTTGGAGCATTGGGATCGCTAAACGAGGGCTTAATGAAATCATTTTTTGAAAACCTCAAAGTCAATTGACATTGAAAAGTGACATTTTTCACTTGTTTTGCCTGTAGCTCTAAATTAGTCTGTGTGCACTCATTTTGCCTGCTCCGGTCACTTTTCAGTGTACACTTGTGGCTATTGTTTATAACCTTGACACAGCCCTTCTTGCTGGAGGTTGATAGTGTTCAGTGGGGTACTGAGGGAGATTAACTCCAGTTTTTATTTAGTCCCAAAATTGATCTGTGTGAATTTTGGGCTGACATTAATGATGCCGGCTATCTGGATCTAAGCTACTCGCTCTAGTGCAGGCTACTATCTGAAATCGATAGGACCCTCTGGTCTTCTCTGTCTCACTAACACTTTTTCTCCTCTCTCAATCTTTTTCTTACAAGATCCTGAGGTGTTTTTTTTTTCATATATGTTGAAAGCCCACACTGTGGCCCCTGTACTCATGTGTAATCTTTGCCACACTTTTCACATCCCCCCTGCCACGAGCCGGTGATCAGCATGATGATCCTCACTTCTCTCAGCCAGACTGTCCTCTGTGGTCATTTCAGTCTCTCTCTCTCACTCTCAATGTATCTCTCTTTGGATTGTCACTGTATTACAATTTCAGTAGACTCTGTATGAATAAAAAAATAAATAACAAGAAGTACAATTTTGCGGTTCTATAGAGAAAAACTGTTGAATTAAGTACTTTAATTATTAATTACTAAGGATTGGCCATTGCGTTCACATGGTCAACAGATATGATTGGCTATAATGCTTAATGCTTGTAAAACGCTGTGTAAAATTTATACTTTTTAGAATAGTTTTGACTGCTATACCAATAGTACCTGAATGTTTGACAACCCTAGGTAGGTCACTAATCAAATAAGCAAATTCATGATCAGCTGTATTTGATTCCATTGAAGCACAGATGCTCTTTGGCTCATTCTTTTAAATAAAATCAACTTTTCTCATATTGTAGATAAGATAATTGATTTGAAAATATATATAAAAAATGCTAAATAGAATAATTTTACATTGGGTGCTAATGTATTTGTGTACATATGTTCAAGTTTTTACAATACTTTTGTTTTTGTTTATTCTGCTGTATCAGCTGCATTTGATGTCATTGCAGATGGATTCAGAAAAGCACAAGGATATTGTGTTGAAAGGACATAAAATAATCTAGTGAAGTCACTGAATTTGTTTTAGAATTGCATTAGTTCTGTCTCTCGAGTCAATTTCAAAATTATTTATATTTATGCGATGTGCAGTTTGATTTGGAATTTTAAAGTCAAATTGACCCTGGCTCCCATGGCAAGATCAATTTTGTTTTCAATAAGGGAAAACAGACACTGAGCAGTAAATGCACTAAATTTTACCGGTTTTGAAATTTATAATCATGCCGTAATCCCAGAACGCCATTGTCACTGTGCTGATGTGTTACAAGAAATGAGGAGACATTCCTACAAAGTTTCATGCTACAGTAGACTAATGTTGCTGTATGAACAATAATTAATAATTGCAGGAAAGAGTATGAGCTAAATGACAGATACAAGAAATTATGGAATAGTAGTCATTAAACTTTTATGGTTTTAGTTTTCTTACTCCTAAATAGTCATTGTGGTTTGGAAACTTGTTACAATCTCCTTGCCAGGGACCCCCTTCCTAAAATATGTATAAGGAAACTATAATTTTTCATGAATAAAGAACCATTTAAACTGTGGGAAACATGGTAAGCATATTATAAATATGCACAAAGATTATGTTGTCACAACAATGAAGTGGTTGGATTTGATTTTTTTGTCATTTAACTGTAGCCATAACAAGTTATGATATAAAAAAAATGTATAAAGTACGCTGCATATATGATCACAGATTCATACATTAAGAAATAAAAATTACACGTAGGCCTATATATATTAGGGCTGCCAAATAAACAACTAAACATTAGTCGATTAAATTTCAATTAGTCAGTCGCTAAAAAAAAAAAAAATCCACAGGAAGTGGTGAAGTCACGCAGTTCATGACAGACAGATCGTAACACAACTGGTCCATATGGGCCCTGTCCCAAATGGTACCCTAAACACTTGCGGTCTTTCTATGAGTTCGCACTTTCGTGACTTAACTCCGCTTTGACTGTCGGTAAGCAGGGGGGTGCTCGCCTTCTGAAACCTAAAATGATAAATGGGACACCCTACGGTCTCACGGATTTGCCAGCAACGCACACGCGGCAGCCATTGTAAGTCCACAAGACTGAAAGTGCATATGAAGTGTTCCATTTGGGACAGGGCCGTGGTAATTACAGTATGTCGGGCAGGAAACTAAAATGCTAGGAAACTACTGCTGCTCTTCAACTGGAAGCAGGACAACTATCTGTCTGACATCCCTGTGAGAACTGTTGCAGGTATCTTGGTTGAGTGTATTTTCATCTTTTTAGTGGGCTTCACAGTTGCGACTGGGTAGCTGGGGAAGGATCGGAGATATACATCCCTCACGATTCCCTTCCTGTCAGTGTTGACGTCAATGACCCTGACAAGCCTGAATTGACCTCTTAAGGCGTTCTGGTCAGCTAGCCAGATGACATATCCAATTGTCACATTCCTGTGAGCTGTGTGCCACTTGGTCCGGACAAACAGGTGTGGTCCGGCTAACTGGCTCCATTTCCTCCAAAACTGGTCAACTTCTGTTTGGATGGTTCTTAATCTCCTGTATGAGTAGCCTTCAAAGTCAAAGGTCCCTGGATCGCCTCTGGGACCAGTTCTTCCGAGCAGAAGTGAATTTTAGGCTAATGTATTCTACACAGTCCTCCTGGCTCTGAGTCCTGGCATCATTAGGTCGTTCATTGGCGAGGTTGAGTCTGCTGGATGGATCTTCCAGCTCCATTCTGTGCCATGCTAGGAGACTTCATCTTCAAGCTTTGATTTCTCCAGTCAGTCCAGAAACGTAGAGCTCTTTGAGGGCAGGTCTGGCTCCGACAAAGTTCTTCCCAGGATCCGACCACAATTTCCTTGGATGTCCTCTCAGTGCCGTAAATCCTTGGTAGGCTAACAGGAAGCCTTCAGCTGACTGGTCACTGACTAGGTCTGTGTGCATAGCTCTGGACGCCATGCAACAAGACTATTCCCCACACTTTGAGTTTCACTTTCTTTCTCACCTCATCCTTCAGTTCGTAAGGTCCAAATAAGTCCACTGTCGTATACTCAAATGGATTGGCTGGTGTTATTCGTTCCGATGGAAGGTCACCCATGATCTGTTGGCATCTTCGGGCCTTAAGTTTCCTGCATGTTACACAGTTATCAACGATCTTCTGAGTTAGTTTCCGGCCTCTTACCACCCATGCTTTCCTTCTCATCCGGAGGAGTGTTCCAGCAATTTCTTCATGATTTGCCTTGTGGGATTCTTGAGCTAGAAGAGTGGATACCCATGATGCGCAGGGCAAGACTGGTACTGCAGTTTTTTCTTTATTAAAGATTTGGAATCTTCCCCCACAGAGCAAAAGTCCAATGCCTTCCTCTCTGACCACAGCAAGCCTGCTGAGTGTGGTGTCTGGCAAGGTTACCTCCATTTGAGCCGCAAGGAAGAGATCCCTGAGTGCATCCTCACACTCCATGATGGTAAGTGTAATTTCCTTGACTCTGGACTTGATCACAAGAGCTGAAGGAATCCCCTTCCTCTTTGGCTTGATTGTGGTTGAAGTCTTGGCCAGCATTCCTTTCCTTTTTTTGGCAGCTCTCCACACCCAGGCAATGACTCTTATCAACCTGGTTAAACTGCTGAACTTACTAATGTTAAGGATTTTCCCCACTGAAAAAACAGAAGGTGGCCTCCGGACTGGGATTTGGTGCCCTTTTCTACTAGGGCTGCTTTGTAGGTGCTTTTTTTGTTTAGAGGTTGGGGATATTGGCATTGCAATGGCAGGTGGAGCATATTGGTTTTTTTCCACCTGTGCTCGGGTCAGTGCTGCTGTAAAAGATTTCCTTTGGAGCTTGTTTATACCTTCTTTAGCATCTGCAGCGACATCTTTGGCTGACTTTGTCGGCCACTCCTCCACAGGTCTTTTCAAAAACTCTGGGCCATTTTGCCACACAAAGTTCTCTCTGAGGTCTTCTGGGGTTGCTCCTCTTGTTGTGAGGTCAGCAATGTTTTGCTCACCTGGAATCCATCTCCAGTCTTCAACTGATGTGGACTTCTGGATCTCTCCCACTCTGTTTGCAAAAAAGGTATGGTACCCATAACTGTCCTTTTGGATTACTCCCAGCACAGTTTGACTGTCCAGCAGATGGAGCCAACGTTCAACTTGCATCCGACTGTGCTTTTCAATGTATTTTCTGAGTCTCGCAGCAAACACAGCACCACAGACCTCAGCTTTCCCTTTTGGTCAAGTGGTGTGTGCTTGGCTTTGGACTCAACAAGCCGGACCAGGATTCCTTGCTCGGTCTCCCACCTGAATATGCAACAGCTCCATAGCTCTGGTCGCTACCATCTGAAAATGTTATTCCCCAGGGTTCTCCAATCCTTCTGACTGGTGTGAGGCTTCTATGAAAGGTAATTTGGTTGAGGCGTGTGTATTCCTCAAACAGGTGGATGGCTTCTTTAAGTCTTTCAGACAGAGGTGTGTCCCATGTGTCTCGTGTTAGAGTTTTGCCTCCAGCTTCTTGAAATGCTTTTCTGATTAGAATGGCTCCTTTCTGTTTGGGTCATACAAACAAGCTACTTGACTAAGCAGTTGTCTTCTAGTCAATGGGTTTGGAGTTTTTCTTCTCACCTCTTCGAGATTTTGGCTGATTCTCATCTTCTTTTTTCTCTTTGAGAAGTTTGAGGTCATGAGGTACAGTTTGTCTGGTTCGACCAGGTAACCAACTTCAAGGGCCTTGTTGTCTCCTTCTCTCATTTGGTTGGGGAGAATGAAGTCTTAATCTGACGATGCTGGATGTTCTGATATAGACGTCTGCCACCCACTTTGGTCTGATTGGACCCACGGCTTAAGGAAAAATCCACCTGCCTTCAGAATTTCTTCGACTTTTTTGGTGTTTCTCTCTAGCTTTTCCAGGTCATTATGGGATGTCAGAATGTCATCTACACAGGAATCCTCCTCAAGGACTCTCCGTTCCTCCTCCAGATGAGTGAACATGGGCAGCTTTGCTGTCTCTCTCATGCCCAGTTGTGCGATGCACCCTGCTGGTCGATCGCCAATGTTGACCCTGGTGATAGCATATTCCTCAATTTTTTCATCTTCACTGTCTCTCCAGAGAAATCTATGGAGGTGCATCTCCAGGTCTTCAAGCCGCACAGAATTGTACATCATCTTGATGTCGCCGAGGGCAGCATGGACTCCTCTCCTGAACATCAGGCCCTTTCAGGAGAAGGTCATGCATGCTGATTCCTCTAAACTTCTGGCTGCTGGTCCATACCAGTCGGACAGGTGTTGTCACAGAGTGTGGGTTTTGCGCCACCAAGTGACTGACGTACCATACTGGTCCTTTCCAGTCAGCAATGGTCTCTCTAGTGAGTTTCTTTGCTGCTCTCCTTTTCACCATCTCATTGACTTGAGTTGTGTATGCTGTACGCCACTCTGGTTCTCTTTTGAGTAGTTTCTCCGTCCTCAGAAACGTGGCTACCACTGCGCTTCTGTTGTTGGGCAGGGAACTCGGATCTTCAATCCAGTGGTATTTTGTGTCCCAGTGAGGCTCCCGACTATGCACATCTGACTTCACATAGCTGATGTATTTCCTGATCATCTCAAGCTCTCTTTCTTCACTTAGAGTCATGTCTTTGCCTTCTGGCTGACAGTTACCACACCGGCATCCTCCACACATGGGTTCGCAGGCCCATGATGCTGTCCCATTTCCACCAGTTCAAGAACTCCCTGCCAATAACAGTGGTTTTGGTTTCAGCTTTAGATTCTTGCATCTCAGCAATTTCTTGATACTTCACTGCTGTGATTCTCATTGATCGTGCAAAGTGAGTCTCAGAATTGTGCAGGGCCATACCCACTACTTCACAGAGGTCTGGATGTGCTCCACCCACGGTCTTTCCTAAAGGGCTTTCCCACAAGACAAGATCTCCTACTACCTTTACTCTCTGTGGAGCAAGTCTTCCTTCACGGTGGCTTATGAGAAGCTCAACATGTTCTGGTCTGTGAAGATCTTCCAGGTTGGTGTCGGGAAAGAACTTCTTGAGTTGCTCTGCTTTGATTACTCTGTGAACTCTTGCAATTTCATCCAACCCATAACAGATCAGCTCATGAGCTCTCTCCGTACCTCTAGGTGTCTTGACTCTTACCTTGAGTAAGTATCTTTTGGTCCTTACCTTCATGGCCGTGCCTCCAACTCCATGGACGACAAGCGTGATCTTTTCACTTTGAAGCTTCAGTCTCCTGGCAGCTATATGAGTGATGTAGTTGGTATCTGATGCTAAGTCAATGAGAGTTCCAATTTTCTGTCCTGCATTGGTGGTCACTTCGAGCAGCATAAGAATAACTGGTAACTCACGTGTGCTTGAGTCCATCACTCCAGGAAGGCTTCTTCCAGTACAGTGTGATTTTGCAACCATGTTGGTGAAGGCTCTCCTGAATTTTTCTGCCATGTCCGGGGAAAGCTCAGACATCAAATTTTCTTGCTCCTCTGTGAACGTTTGCCTCCTGGTGCTAGGTTTTACCACTTTCACAGATTATTTCCCCTTTAATCCTCCTTTCAGACAGAAAAAGAAATGGTGATCTGAAGAGCTTCCTGTCCTGCAGTCTCTGACTCTGAGGCGTCTTCTGCATGCTCCCAGCCTTTCGATAGCATTCAGCTTCTCACCAGGTGTTAGTTCTTTAAACTGCTTACAAAAGAAGATTTTCTCACAATGCTTCTCATCTCCAGAGACAACACATCCTCCTTTCCTCGTGGACTTTGTGGAGGCATACCTCTTCTCCAGGTACGTAGCTTTCTTTTCAGGTTTTTCACCCATAGCCAATTGGTCTAGTTTCTCTAGAATGTCCTCTTGTGTCTTTAAGAATGTTAGAAAGATGTCGAAGTGATTGTCAGGTGTGACTCCACTTCTTGGATTTACCATGAACGCCAGCCAGTCCCTCTTTATATTATCTGGGAGCTTGCTCTCTATAGATCTGATCACAAGGGGATTTTTTATGGCTCCAATGCTTTCGAGCTCCGTGAGGTCATTCAGGGCCTTTTCCACAGCCTGAATTAGGTCAATTACCTTCCTTGGCTGGTGTGACTTTAAAGGAGGGATCCTCTCTAGGTCCTCAATTATCTCCAAAGCAATCGTTGGTTCCATACCTGTTTTGAAGTACTCTAAATATGTCTTTAGCACTGTTGTATGTTGACAAGCCCAGGTCCCTACATATTCTCTCGTCCACACTGTCAATCCAGTCGGCTCTCCCTGGTTTTGCAGATTTTCCCAGTCTCTTCTCCATCTATGGAAGTTTCTCCTAATCCCAGTGAATTTAGGCAGACTGGTTGGCCTTACTCTTACCACTGGTTGGGGAACTGCTGTTGGTTGAGGCTGTTGTCTTGACCTCTTCTTTCCTCGTCTGCAATTTTTTGTGCAGTGAGGAATTTTGCCCTTCTGGCCTGGAGTTTGCTGCCAAATATTCTCAGGTCTTTTTTAATCTGCCTTTCAGGTCTGCTGTCTATCATGTGGGATCCATTTTGCCCAGTCTTTAAGGCTTACAGTTGCATCATGGATTAGCCTCCTCGCTCTTTCCAGCTGCAGTTCATAGCCGTCTCTATTGATAGCAGTGATGGGTTTGCTTGGGCTCTGTCACAGGCTTTTTTTTGTAGGTAGAATTTAAGGTGCTGCCTTCTGGTTCTCGCTTCAGTCAGCCACCAGCCAAAACAAACAGATTTAAATTCTCCTTTGTACCCTCTGTGATCTCTCTGCTTAACTTCGTAAAGAATAGGTAATGTCTGCACATAAGACATACTTGAACTTAAATGTTAAATGTTGTGGTTATTTTTATTTTCATCTGTCTGACCCTGTATTTGAATTGATGTTGATGTTGTCGTGTACTGCATGTTAATCTATTTGGCTACAGCAGCAAAACTTATCGCCCCAGGGGACAAATAAAGGTCTTGAACTTGAACTTTTTCAGCTTCTTGGATTGCAAAGTGTACCTCGTCTTTACCATATCTTGGCCAGAGGTTGGATTGGACTGCCTCACGGATGTCCCCCAGTCTCATGTCGCACTCTTCCATTGTCCTTTCAAGCTCAGCCTGCTGGTGCTTGTCGAGCTTGACTTCTTCATCCTCCTCAGTTCCCACTTCAGCCAGTAGGCCAGCCCTCTAGTCATCATTTGCATCACTGACATACCTTGGCAGGGAACTGAGCTTGCTGAACTCCTCTTGAAGTTCATGCTTAATCATACCATCTGCAGTTTTGCTCAGGTAGTTTGCTTGCTTAGTGAAAGCAGATTTAGGTAAGGTCCACTCTTGCTTCAGTTGCTTAAATGTTTTCCCAAGAGTTTCCTTTGCCATGGTGAAGAGTTTCCAATCAATTCCTCCTTTGCGTCGACAGCTTGACTTCAGGCCTTTGATCCTTTTTCTCACTGCCACGCTGGTTATGAACTGTCAAGTTCTGTGTGTTTTCTGACTGACCACAGCTCTGCCCAAACTTGAAAACTGCTTCATCTCTGATGAACGCAAAGGACAACTCAAAACTGTTCACTTTATTATTATTTTTTTATTCAAGATGGTTTGATATAATAGGGATGGGACAGAATAGGTTGATAACCTTTAAAATACACAAACCAAAAGCATGAATTAGTCACAAATAAATCTCAATACCACTTTCTCAAAGTAATAATAAATAAATACTGCTGAAACCTCAATCCAAACCAAACAAAGTCATTCTTATACACACACTTAGAGTAACAATACTTCTCTCAAGTTCTACGTTCCCATAATAACGTCTTCATTATTTAATTTAAATTGCTTGTTACAATCAAGCAAAAGCAACAGCTTGAACATATAGAAGACTGAACTCAACACATTCAAACACATTCAGTCTTATTCTGTCCTACCAGTTGCGTCTTTGGATGATCAGGAGCTGTTGTCATAGTATCTTTTTCCAGGACTAGGTGAGAGGGCCAACTGAGCTCTGCCCAAACATTTCAATGCCATGCACTTCCTGTGGGTGCGCTTCCCAAGAGCACTTCCCAAAAAGTTGGTTCCACCACCTTTTGTTGCATGGTTGCCCCCTGCAATTTGAGAATGCTACAAGTGTCCTGGATGAATCTTCCTTTGAGTGCTCAGTACAACTTGTATCCACGAATTGACACAACATTCGCCTATCCTTCATTGACCTAACCAGTCCCTCCAGGATTTCGCAATGTTGCGATCGCAACAATTAACCCAACTTCAACAAATCATGGTTTATTCAGTGCGACTTGCAATTTTGACCAATCACCGCAACTTTTCTGCAACTTTGACCAATCATTGCGGTCTCCTGCAAAGCGTCGTCCACTTTCCTCACGCAGCGGCTCACTCTCCTCACACAATGGGCGATGCACTCTTTTTTACAAAATAGGTAAAAGTAAAACACATTTCAAAGTTACATGCAACATTATGTTTTGCAGCTAGGCGGGCATTATAACGTGTGTTACAAAGTGAGCACATTTGTCTCTGAAGTAAAGGCTGGACTACAATAGAGCAGATGGTGAACAGTGTTTTCTCTCTCTGGGACATGGTAAGTCCCTTTGGGGTGGACTTTGGGCTTTTTCACTTTGTAAACCTATAATATGCACAAAAAAAGATATATAATAATAAAAGAAAATTCCTGCTCCTCAGTGAGATACGAGACCGGTGCGTCTCACAGGTGTGGCTCATCAGTAATCACCAGGGCCATACGCAATCTGCGGACTTTTTTTTGATTTCTGTGCTGAATTTTTGGAAAAATCTGCGGAATTATGCGGAATGGTTTTAATAATTGTATGTATATATATATATATATATATATATATATATATATATATATATATATATATATATACAATAAAATATATTATTGTTTATAGCAATATATGTGGCCTTTTTTTAGCATTTTGTTTGTTGCATTTTTGGAAAAATCTGTGGAATTATTTTAAATTTGTTAAAAAGATCTAAGAGAGTATTAGAAATGAAAACATTACAAACTATTCAATTAACTTTTATTTGAGGTTCACAATATAAATGCAAATAGAACTTTTAATTTGACGGGTTTCTGAGTGTATCTGACGATGAAATGGTTGAGATGAGCGCGTACTTGAGTATGTATAGTACACAACCCTACGGCGCTCATTTTCCCTTTCTGTTGTTATGGCGAGCGGATTTGAGATGCTCCAGTGCCGTCTGTCACCTCAGGTAATCAACATAGTGTTGACAGTCTTTACAAAACATAACTCCCCCATTCTCATAAAAAAAAAAAACGTTCCCAAATTATTTTGCTCTGTGCTGTGATATTTGCAGACATTTCCTTAATTCCTCTGCATTCAGTTTTATTTTAGACATTTTAAACATTCACTTTCTCATAAAAAAAATTAAACCTGAATCAGCGCAGCCTACTACCCCTCACAATCGCACACGCGCAAGTTGTACTTGTCAATGATGGTCGGGCACTACTACAATCTGCGGAAATCTGCAGAGGTTTTTGCGGAAGTCTGCGGGCGCGTATTCCGTGTGGGCCTGGTAATCACTTGCGTCGTTCTCCCGCGGCCCTCAGTCTCGTCCTGCTTGCCACAGTAAACATAATGAATGGTGACTGTAGAACGCAAAAGCCGAATCCCGGACATTTTTGGAGATCTCGAAATCCCGGGCAGACTTGTCATAGAGACTCACTAGTAGATAGCCTTGCTGTTTAACTGCGCTCTCTTACTGGTAGGGCGTGGCTTGGGAAAGGCAAATACAAAAATAGTTTCACATTTCTACTACATACAGTTTTTTACAATCGCTATGAAATTTTTTTTCAATACTTTTAACAAATTTCCTAAACTCTTAACGCACCAAAACACCTACAAACACAATTGGCAAAACAGTTAATTTCATGCTCAAAATCACCCATTGTAAACTAAACTCCAACACTAATTTTCAAAATACAATAATACTCTAGCAACAATACACTATGGCTACGTTCACACTGCAGGCTGAAACGACCCAATTCCGATTTTTTTGCCCCTATGCGACCTGTATCTGTTCTTTTCATGACAGTCTGAACGACACAGATCCGATCTTTTCAAATGCGACCCAGGCCACTTGGGTATGTGGTCCAAATCCGATATGTATCCGATCTTTTGAAATGCGACTTCAATCTGAGCGGCCAGGTCGTGTACAATCATGTATCCGACCCGCACGTCTTTGATATTCAACAAATGTCATAATTCTGTGTTGACGTAGGCGGGAATGAGAAGATAAACAACAACTGGCGGACGATGCTGAGACCATAGACATCATAAAGATGTATATGATGTCTATGGCTGAGACCAGTCAATAGAAGGGAAGCGAGGTTTCTGATTTAATTAATATTTGGACGTCATTGACCGTTGAGTACTCTTCTGCTCATGCGGGTCACTTCTGGGTCATTTCACATTCACGTTCTCGTTCACACAGGAGATCACAAAAGGTCGCATTTAATTGGAAATGTGAACGGCCTTGCAAAAAAAATCGATTTTTTTCAAAAAATCGGAATTGAGCATTAAGCCCCTACAGTGTGAATGCAGCCTTGAAGAGTCTGGCTGATTGGATTAGGATATTTACATTTGAATCACCCTGCTATGCTGACGAGATCAGGGCTGTGGAACTTCCGGTAAAGTGCTGATTCCTGTACTTCACATTTACATGCTTTGTTCAGATTGCCTCCCCACCTTTTATGTAAATCCCTCCCCCTTTGGAAGGATAAAACACTGTGTTTTTAGATATTGAGTTAGACTAGGGTAAGATTTTGGATGAAGCAGACTACAGCAAATAAAGAATCCTGCTTAAAAGATACAACCCGAGTCTCCTGGTTTTCGCTTCTGAGTTTCTCTACACTTAAGAAGAACAAGGTTTACAACAGATGGTGCAGTGACCCGGATGGAGAAACTGAAAAGAATGAACTTTTCAAAGCTCAAAGATCTTAACAAAGCTAACTGAGTTCCAGAACTGAATCTCAGCAAAGATCTCAACAAAGCTGACTGAGTTCCAGAACTGAATCTCAACAAAGATCTCAAAAAAGCTGACTGAGTTCCAGAACCAAGCTCAACAAAGATCTCTGACTGAGTTTCCAGACGGAATTTTTCCATACAACGAACGATTTGGTGAGTTTCACTCTATTCAAAGAACCGCTGAAGACCAGTACAAATCTGTTATTCCTCTGCGCCATCAGAGAAGTTAACAGACAGCTGTAGGGTTTGTTAACTAAAGTTATTCTCTAAAGTTGCTTTTAGAGATGAAATGTATCTGTTTTTCAGCAGGGAAGATTAACGTACATGTTAATACTGTTTACCCTCTGCTTTGCCAGGGAAGTGTTTTATCCTCTATAAAGTTAGGGAAGATTAGCATCAAGTGCTAATATATTGTACCCTCTGTTTTCAGGCAGGGAAGATTAACGTACATGTTACTATTGTTTTATCCTCTGCTTTGCCAGGGAAGTGGCAAACGTTTTTTTTCAGGCAGGGAAGATGTTAGCATAAATTGTGACCGGTCACGGAAACTAGGGACAAGTCGGTTCTGGGCATTTTGAGTTATTCATAGATTCTGAAAGTGTAATCTCCAAGCTTTCCAACGATGTGTAACATGTGGAAATCTGATAATATTTGGAGAAGTTGTGGCCATTTTAAAGTAGGCACTTAAAAAAGCTCAAAGATGAGAAATCGACCTCTAAAGATTGTGCAGTTCTCACCTGTCTCTGCTGCTGGGGGTGACAATAGGGCTCATTTACATCTCATTTAGATAAGCCATACTCCCTGTAAAGCTCCCCTCTGTGCTTTACAGCTTTTTTGCACTTCGAATGAGTGCACTTCTGCCGCACTAGGCGAAAAGCAATTGTGCTGCCCCTCTATTTGCAAGGTACCAGCAACAACACAGAAAGACCAATATGCCATATAGCCTACATATAACGCAAAACCGGCAACAACACACAGACCAATATGCCATATACATATAACGCAAAACCAGCAACAACACACAAAGACCAATATGCCATATACATATAACGCAAAACCAGCAACAACACACAGAGACCAATAAGCCATAGGCCTACATATAACGCAAATAGTGCGCAACGCTCGCGTGCCCAAAATTTCAAAAATATTAAAGTTTATGCAGGAGGCAAATGCCTGCTGCCATTTTTCTTTAAGCAGTCATGACAGGAATTTTCCAAATAATCACATTTCACCTCCTCAAATTACGGTTGCAAATCTCTTTACACCACTTTCTTGTGCGTATACACACACAAATGAAATGTCCGCAAGCACATTATATCATCAGCAGGTTCAGCGTCTTAAATAACGACTAAAGAGCAAATGAAGCTTAACTTGCATTTCAGAAACACGCACGGCAGGCCTTCATCGCAGCAAAGGTCTTAACTGCATCCTCTATTTCGATTCTCTGTGCCAGTTCATGTTCTATGGAGATTGTTGTCAGTCCATTAACTCTGTTCCCTGTTCACAAAACGTTCCCCATTCAAAGCAATCGGGACGTCAGTGTGAAACAGCCAGCCAGCGGTCAGTGAGCCGAGCCGCCGTATTCAAGCACTGAGGGCGCGCGCATACCTCCGGTTCAGTTTCCCGAGCCCACGACGTGCGGCGAAAACATTTTCGGTGTAACTGCCAGACGGTTCAGCTCGTCTGCGACAATCTTTGCGGTATCCATCTTCATTGAATTTTGATATCAGATAGAGCCGGCCAGAGCACAGCATAATAAGTAGCCATGCGGTTCACTTGGAGGGCGGGGCCAAAAGCGTCGGGTTATTCAGTATGGTTATACACACAGACAATGACACGCCACGCCCCTACTGCATGCTAGAATCTCCGAAAACAAGCCGATTTCAACCTCAAAATGTAAGCTTTTAAATATACCAATACTGCTATCTCAAACATGGAGAGGCTTCTTCGTGATTTCAATTAACAGATTCTGCAAAAAAATGAAATTCACCAAATTTGAAAAAAAACTCTTCTTTCTCATTTTGCTTTAAGTTGTACTGCCGACTTGTGTCCCTGGTTTCTGTGACGGGTCACAATTGCTAGTAATTTGTGTATCCTTTGCTTTAGGCAGAAAAGGTTAGCATTAACAACAGTAATCTGTGTTAACGAGTGCACCCTCTGTGGATCAGAGAAGTTTTAGTGTCTGTTTGTGTTGGCAACAAAGAAAACTCACAACAATGTTTAGAAGGAATGCTAGACTAATCCCCACAACAGAAAAAGGTGGTCTTGCTACTCCTTTTCGGACAGACAGCGAGTTCAGGTCATTGTTAGGGGAGCAGATGGACTCCATAGTGACTGAGTCAGTCAGATTGGATTTGAGAAGTAAATTTGGTATTCACCCAGAAAAAGTATGGTCTATTGAAGATTGCAAGAAGGTTTTGGGTGCATGTATCAGGAAGAGAAACATAAAAGGCATTATTTTACATCACATGGAATTTAGCTTATCCATTGCACAAGAACAAGCTAGGTGTATAGCTAAATTAAAAGAACAGAACAAACAATTGCACACTAAGGTGGGCCATAACAAGGCCTCAACCAAATGTGACTCAGAAGACCAACAGTCAGATGAAACTTATCCTGAATTACAAGCATTCTTTGAAACCGATGTAGACATCCCACCAGTAACTGATAAGCCTGTAGATTCAGTAAAGGTATGTGTTGCAAGTAGGGCTGCAACAACTAATCGATAAAATCGATTATAATCGATTATGAAAGTCGTTGTCAACGAATGTCATTATCGATTAGTTGGTCTGCTTACGTCACGGGGAGCGTTTACTGGTACGCACACACACGCAAGGTCTCTCTCCCTCAGGGGCTCTGCCGAGTGCGCGCGCTACACGGTTTGGAGCAGTCTCTTCTGTCTCGCATGCGCGCTCTTGCTTGCGCGCTCTAGATTTCGGGAGTTTGAACTAATTTGCGGGCATCAGGGAGCCGCAATCAATATGCGGGAGACTCCCGGGACTTCCGGGATCTTGGGATGTCTGTATTTTGTCTCGAGCATCAGGTTGCGCAATCAGTTCGCTCGCAACGTAAGTGATGGATTAAAATAGCGCTACCGCAGAAATAGGTTAAATTAAAACGGTCTTTACAAAGCGAAGCACTAAATATAAAGGCAGTTAATAACAGCAGCAGTAAAATATTGTTTTTTAGTCACTGTACTCAGTGGTTTTCAGCGAATGCTTGTGCACTAATGCATAATTTCTCCTGTCCTTTACTCAAGCCTGTTAGCTTGCTGGGTAACGTTACCTCCATTCCGTTCTCTTTTTATAGCATTTGTCTACTAAGTTTTAATTGTTTTTCAAACGCGATCTACTGCGGCTCTACGTTCACACAATTGTTTTCAGTCTTTCTATATTTATTTAATCAATTTATCCTTATATTATTCTTTTATATATTATATATAATATATATTATATTCTTTATCCTTATATTCCTTATATATAATTAATTTTAAATAAAAATTAAATGAATTATATATTTTAGATGTTTTTAGTTTGTTTTTAGTTCAGATATTCACATCTGAACAACATGTCTGTGTAAATTTGTTTTAACAAAAATTGTGTTAAAACATAATATGTTGGATATCATTTTTTTAACAATAATCATGTTTGTCAACTTGCCATCAGCAATTATCATTAAAAACAATGCAAATATTGATATTAGTAAAACTCAATGTGTGGCTTTTGCACTTTTTAAAGTACACTTTTACACATAAATACCCTGATTTACGGTTTTATTTAGTTATAATAAAAAAAAAATCTAATTTAATTTCTATCCGATTAATCGAAAAAATAATCGTCCGATTAATCGATTATCAAAATAATCGTTAGTTGCAGCCCTAGTTGCAAGAAGATCTCAGGGAATTGAGGGAACTGAAAGTGTTCCTCAACTCTTCTGTTGTCCAAAACCAAACTGTTGCCAAAGCACTCGGACCTAGTGACATAGAAAGACTATCCCAAAGCTTACCTTCAGTACGCACAGATTTTTCTGAATTTAGAAGGGCATTGATCAGTAAAATGTGTCTTTACGACGTGTCGTTGGCAGAAGTCACACAGCTGATGTCACAAATTCTAACTGAATCTGAATTCAACAGTTTTGAGTCTGCTGTTACTTCTGAACTACAACATGCCAGAAAAGATCAACTGAGAGAGGGAGTTCTGAAAGCGTTGAAAAACATTGTTGGACCAAACATGGACTGGTCAAAAATCACTAGTTGTGCACAGAAGAAAGAATGTTAGGGAGTACACTCAAAGATTTTGTCAGTCAGCAGCAGCATACAGTGGTATAGCTGACACTTCAGAGAAGGTGTTAGAAGATAATGGTCCCCTAGTTCGCACATGGTTTGATGGTCTGTTGTCAGAACATAGAAAAGCATTGCCTTTCTTAGAAGTCACATGGTCTGCTAGAACCCTGCAAAACAACTTGTACAGGTTAGCTACTTGGGAAAGAGACTCTGATGTCAAGGCAAGAGTAAAAATTGCAGCAGCATCCTTTAAGGTCAACGCAGAGAATCAACAGAAACTCAATTGACCCTTCGCTAAGCTCCGCCCTCCTTAGTTACTGTTGCTACGCCTGTCAAGCTTTCGCTTCTAGCACGTTTATTACAGTGTGTATGCACCGGTGTCAGACATTCCCAATGAGATAATTAGTAAGTTTTGGCGAACATGTGAAATATTTGAGAGAGCAAGACAAAAGGGACTGCAGTATGCATTTGAGGGATATATCCACGACATAATATGCAACCGATTAGAGAATAATTTAATAAAAATTGAAGCTAAAGCCTATAGTCGCAGCAGCCGCCGCCTCATACGCTGACCATTCAAATGGGAAACACACAAATCGAGGAACAGCTATGTTCGTGCACAGCAGGGTAAGTGAAATGTGAAACTAATCTAATAATTATAAATCAAACAGTTTATCCATAAATCTTGTGGAATAACACTAACACCATGAGAGCCGCGATCGGATTGTGTTAAAGTTACTCAGTCAGGACTTAGGCCGTCGATTAACAAAATGCTGAAATATATTTTAAATAGTGCTGTCAAACGATTAAAATATTTAATCGCGATTAATCGCATTAATGCCATAGTTAACTCGCGATTAATCGCACATTTTTATCTATTCTAAATGTCCCTTGATTTCTATTTGTCTCATTATTTTTTCTAATTTTAATGCTCTTATCAACATGGAAAAGTGGATCAGCAGTAAGTTTGTTCTTAGCTGTGGTATCCATGTGCTTCTGTCTGAAGTCATCCATTGTAGAGCTTAGATCGGGCCCAAAAAATCAAGCCCGACCCGAGCCCGTGCGCATTGTGTCCGAGCCCGCCCCGACACATAAACTGTAATTATGAGCCCAAGCCCGATTTAAACCCGTCAATTTTTTTCATACGTGGGTCGTTATAACTGACGTTCTCAACTATTTTCTATGTTACTTTCTCCCGCCCGCAACATTTTTGTCCCGCTCCCGCCCGCAAATAGACTCTTTTTTTGTAGGCTACCTCCAAATACTTTCGCCTACGTGTCGCCACCATACACATCAGCATAAATGCTCCTGATAAATTATTTGTTATTAAAGCATTAACACACAAACCACTGTTATAACATAAAAGCAAGCAGGCTACTGAGTGCATGGTTTGGCATGACTGAATGCGCGCCAAGTGCGCTCCCTTAATAATTCCTAAAAAGCTGACATCAGTTCATCGCAATCTCACACATCTGTTATTATCAGTGAAGCTGACTGCACAATGCATCTTTCATAATATATACACTTTGTTTGTTATAATTTGAGGATTTGCCAGCTTACAGAATTCAGCACTGAACAAAAAGTCTGTTTTGAGCGGTGAGGGGAGTCTATTTTAAATGCTTCTGATGCTTCTTCATATGTCTGTGATTGGCTACATCCCTCAACGCTGCAAACATGTTATAAAAAGAAACTCTGGCCTGTAAATCGTTTCTATTTTGTTTTAGTTGTTCTTGTTGCTTTTCTGCAACATGAATAAAAATGTATTAGTTTTTATGTTTTATTCATAGATATTTCTAGTTTGCGGGAGTCCCGCGAATCGTTTTATTCTCCCGTATCCGCACACAGAGTGAGTGCATTACCGCTCGAGCCCGCCCTCGCTCTCGGCCATCAAATCTAGTCCCGGCCATCAAATCTTATTTCCAACTTCCAAGCAACAGGTGTTTTTGTTAATCGTGTCGACATTTAGTTGTGAATGGGGTCTCCCACTGCTGGATCCACGCCCGTCATTTCTTTTAGATTTTCGGGAAGGAAAAAAAATCCACTCCCCCGTCCAAACTTTTAGGATACCGGGTATCAGAATTGCACAATCCATACACACAACGCTTCAGCATGTTTCCCTCGCTCGAAAGCTTGCCAGACCTCCCGCGCCTAGTTACGGTTGCTAAGACACGATTGGCCAGTGGCGGTTTTCGGGCGTGGCTTAGCGAAGGGTCAATTGTCCTAAGAGAGAGGGCAGCAGTTGTTATTACTGTGGTAAACATGGACATTGGGGAAAAGAGTGTAGGAAAAACTAAAAGAACTTTAACCAAGTTAACAATGTTACTCAGCTCCTACTCACTCTGCTTGCTACTCTGAAGCAGCCTCTCCCCTCATCATTAAACTGGGGCAGCATGTTGGCGTGTTAACCATTTGGGCTGTGAGTGCTTAATTTCCCCAGTAACTTACAACAATGATGAAAGACTTATTTTTGTTTAATAGAACAAAAGGGAAGTGACGGTCTCACCCTTCCTTTGGGGAACACAAAGTTAAGTAGACTCACAGCCTTAAATGTTATGCTAAAGCACAGGCCCTTCATCAGTAATGGTGTTAGGTCAGACTGTAAATGTAAAATGCCTTCATGCAGTGTCCACACTGATGAATGAAACAAAAGAAACTTCTGTCACCTCCTCCCATTGGGGAAATTGGTTAACTACCCCCACAGCCCCGAACATTGTTTTACAGCATGCACCAGTCAAGAACCCATCCTCATGTATGATATCTGCAATGACTGAGGATTTGTTAGAGGATGAAGGAGAAATGACTCATGATTGTGCTACGCTTACATACACACCTTCGAGGGAGGTAAAATAAACTCCCATAGAGAATTCAGTATTTGAGTTGTTTGTTGACGGTTCAGCTCAAGTAATTGAAAGTAATTCAGAAACAAGCCATTAGAGCCTATGTGGCATGAACCACATTAAGTGATGTTGATTACAGCAGCTGCAGCATTATGTCAGAAAAAAAAAACCTGGACTAATGTTTCACACTGTAAAGTTGTTCCCCCACCTTCAGGGATATTTTAGGACACGGAACCAGTGAGGAGCCCCGGGAAGAACCGAACGCAACAGGCTGCGGAGGTTAACGCTGGGGTGAAGATTCCCTCATAGGCCCTATCCTAGTCCATCCTTACCTCACTGTTCCTTAGGTGTCAAAGGGTTTAAGAAATAGGGAAGGATGGAACAACAATAGCAGACTCCGAAAAAGTTTACAACCCTAGTGTGTGAACAAATACTGCTCTCCTGTCTTTTGTTTTCTTTCTTACTCTGTGCAGATGCCACTTGATGATGGCTCTCCGGGACCCATACGCACCGACCTCGTCATCTGCGTATGAAGCCTCAAGAAAACCTCAAGAAAACGACTAGACCCACTGCCGAACCAACTATCACGAAAGAAGAAAAAAATTACACAACGCAGAGACTCACATACGAAACCTTCAGTCATCCATCAACATGATCAAGATTGTCATACCAGTAACATGACCGACACTCTCGCTTCGCACAAGATAATGATCTTACAGAACAGAGTGGCCTTGGATTCAACACAAGGAGGAGGCTTCACCATCATTGGACCTGAGTGCTGCACCGGGTTAATGGATCCAACAGAGAACTTGAACAAATTCCAACAAGACATTCTTGATCTTTCAGCAAAATTACACCAGATGACTGAAGATAATTCTTCATGGTTCGGAAACTTGATTGGGAAACCCTGGCTGTGGATAAAGGAAATAGCAATTATGTTGTTGTTTGTTCTACTGGCGTACTATCTATGCGTCCACAGTATCAAGTGTTTCATTCAACAAATGAATCACGCCTCTCACGAGAAAATCACAGTTCCTACCAGAATAGACTATTACCAAGTAGGAGCGTCACGGACCCTAAAATTGCATTTTTGTTTCTGTGTCAGCATGCAATTGCAGAAAAGCAAACACAGAACACGCGTCATGTGCCTGTAACGATCACAAGTTACAAGAATGAACTTTTAAGTGTTTAAATTTGTATATAATGTGAGAGTTATTAGAACTCTCAAAGGGGGAAATGTAATGTTACAAATTTGTTAAATGTTTTTAGGTTCCAATACAATAGTATATACACTGAGAAAGTTTAGTAGACTGAATTTAGCATTTGAAGTATAAATGATGATATCAGAATTATCAGTAAGAGATTCATTGCCAGTCCTTCTCTCTATTGTAAGTCAAGCAATTCAGGTGTCGGACATTTGCTTTTGTCTGTATGCACTTCCTGGCCATTAAGATGGGTGATGCAGTCGGGCAGATTACTGAAACTCTCACCTTTTGTTCTAATGGCTCTCGGAGCCACTGTCCCAGTCGGTGAAGAGTCTGGCTGATTGGATTAGGATATTTACATTTGAATCACCCTGCTATGCTGACGAGATCAGGGCTGTGGAACTTCCGGTAAAGTGCTGATTCCTGTACTTCACATTTACATGCTTTGTTCAGATTGGACAGCTGTACAGCTGTAGTCTCGTGCTGCAGTCCCGTGCTGTGGCCGGAAAAGGTAAACAATGTCCAGGTGGGAGGAGCGTTGATCATGTGCGACGAGTTAAGATCAGAGTTGCTTACAAGTGAAGAAGAAATGGTTCGTGTTTGTGCCTTTCCGAATTGTGGCAACAGAATGCGAAAATATAAGAGCTTAAATTTTCATTGTCTTCCTTTTCATGACCTCGAGATTCTGCAGTTGTGGCTAGTTGTACTTCAACTTGATGTGCAAACTCCCGTAGAAGTACTACGCGCTAAAGATTACCGCATTTGCAGCGAATACAATTACAATTCAAGTCGAAGAAGCTAGTGAAATAATTAAAGCTTTGTAAATAAGACTACAAAAACTTTCATGCACATCTCTTCTCTTCACTGAAGCGAGAGCCATAAGAAACACCGTTTTGAAAGACAGATGTTTCATGTCTGACAAATGGATTGGCTTGAATGGGGCACCTTTCATGGCCTCCAAAACCGTAGAAAGGTCCCACACAGGGACTGAGGGCGGTCTGTGAGGATTCAGCCTCCGAGCTCCCCTGAGGAATCGCACGACCAGGTCGTTTTTCCCCAGTGACTGGCCAGACGTCGGTTTTGCAAACGCCGCTATGGCCGCCACGTATACTTTGAGCGTGGATGGGGTTCTGCCCTTATCCAGCAGCCCCTGAAGGATGAAGAGCACTTCCGTAACCCCGCAGTCTACGAGTGAAAAGCCCTGAGCTTGAAACCAGGCAGAGAAAACCGACAATTTCGAGGAATAAAGCCGTCTAGTAGACGGGTTTCTAGCCTGCGTGATCGTGTTTAACACTCCCTCTGGGTGGTTAGCGGATACCCGTTGATGGCCCATGCATGTAGGGACCATAAATCCGGGCGAGGATGCCAAATCGAGCCCATTGCCTGAGAGAGGAGGTCTCTCCTCACCGGTATAGGCCACGGGGCAGTGCTGGTCAGCTGCATCAGGACTGGGAACCAAATCTGGCTCGTCCAGAGCAGAGCCACGAGCAGCACTGGGCATCCGTTTTCCCTGATTCGTTCCAACACTTGAGGCAGGAGCGAGACGGGGGGGAAAGCATAAAGGGGGCAGCGGGGCCATACGTGAGCCAGTGCATCCCTGCTCTTGGAGAAAAAGTTTGGACAGTGAGCGTTTTCTTGGGACGCGGACAGGTCCACCTGCGCTCTGCCGATCTCCCACAGCAGTTGGATCGTCTGCGGCTGCAGCGACCATTCCCCTGCTGGGACATTGTTTCTGGACAGTCTGTCTGGTCCCAGATTCAGGTGACCAGGCACATGGTGAAAGAAGGTTGTGCTGAGCCCAGACCAGGAGGCATTACGTCAGCCTGTAAAGGTTTCGGGACCTGATGCCGCCCTGGCGATTTATGTATGCCGACACTGTCATGTTGTCCGACCGGACCAAGACGTGGTGGCCTTTTATCTGGGGACAAAAGCGCCGCAGCGCATTGTCGACTGCCAATATTTCCAGACAGTTTATGTGTAGAAGCATTGTCCCGTTCTGACCACTGGCCAAAGAACGGTCTGCCCTCGAGCAGTGCTCCCCATCCCGAGGTGGAGGCGTCCGTGGACACCACTGTCACACTCGAGGGAGTCCCCAGACTCACGCCTGACTGATACCGGTCGGCTATTTTCCAAGGTTCCATAGCCGAAACGCATTTCATGTCGACCCTGAGGCGAAACAGACCAGAGGTCCATGCCCGGGGTGGAACTCGCGCTTTCAGCCATAACTGCAGTGGGCGCATGCGAAGCAGGCCCAGCTGAAGTACTGAAGATGCTGAGGCCATCAGGCCCAGCATTTTCTGAAACCTTTTGAGCGGGACTATAGAGTCGCGGCGGAAGGATTTCGCCACTGGACCACTGAATGTCCAGTCCGCGCTCCGGCGACAGATGTGCTGTCATAGACAACGAGTCCAGCACTGTTCCCAGAAAATACATTTTCTGGCTGGGAAACAGCGAACTCTTCGGCCAGTTGACTGTGAGATCCAGATTCTCGAGATGCTTGAGTAATGTGGTTCTGTGTTCTATCAGCTCTGAGTGTGATCGAGCTAGAATCAGCCAATCGTCCAAGTAGTTCAAAACTCGCATGCCCTTAAGTCTCAGGGGTGCGAGAGCCGCGTCCATGCACTTCGAAAATGTATGGGGTGCTAGGGACAGGCCGAACGGTAGGACTGTGTATTGATATGCCTGGCCCTCGAAGGCGAATCTCAAGAATCGCCTGTGACGTGACGCTATTTCTATTTGGAAATAGGCGTCTTTCATATCTATTGATATAAACCAGTCTTCCTGCCGAACTTGCACGAGGATTTTCCTGGTTGTCAGCATTCTGAACTGGCGCTTCACAAGCACTCTGTTCAACTATCGCAGATCTAGAATGGGTCTGAGACCCCCGTCTTTTTTCCGTACCAGAAAATATCTGCTGTATTTTATAGTAAGCCCCCCTTCGCTCCGAGCCTGAGATAAAGGTTCTATGGCCCCTTTGCTCAGTAGTTTCACTATTTCGGCTCGAAGTAGATGAGATACTTTGTTGTTTACCGTAGTTTCGACCCGCGCTGTGTAACGGCGGGGACGTCGAGCGAACTGCAGGGAATAGCCTCTTTTTATAGTGTTCAGCACCCATTCTGATACCCCGAGAAGCTTTGCCCATGCATCTGCATGAATAGCTAGAGGTAGAATGAAATCCGGGCTCTGGCCGCGGCATAGCGGCGGCCGGAGAGCTCCGGTGTGCTTAGAAATAAACACTGTGTTTGCGGTGTACGAGGCGGGGGGCGCGCTGATGACAGCGGGCAGCCTGGCCGCGCTCGACTTCTCTGACAGTTTGTGGAGAGAGGGCGAGCGGCACGAACACCGTGGGGTTTAGCATGTCTGTGAGGGAATTTGGGCGCGGGACAGCGGGCACACTCACTGGCTTGTGCTGACTGAATGTGTGCTGGTTTTGTTTTACAGAAACCATGGGACATGCTTCGTGTAGTGTTTGTGGGCACATTCACTACATTTAATGCACAATCGACATGAGTCAATTTTATTCGTGCTAGCCCTGCACTATGGCTGTGTTTGTGTGTAGAAATGAACACTGTGCTGTGGGCATTTTTATTACACTTATAACACCATCAGCTGTGGCCGGAATACCAGAAAATACACTGCTTATATGATTTTTCTGTGTCGCCGTGGAAACGGCATTTGAGTGCAGACAAGCAGGCCATGGTACCGGCTGGTTTGCTGCAAAATACACTGGTACAGTCGCATTTTCTGGAACTGAACGAGCGAAAAGTTTCGGTGGAAGTCTGGCCGCGGCGAGACTAAATTTTTATCTGCTGCGAGAGCTGGGATTGAACACGGGTGTCTCATGTGAAGGCTTTGGGTTTCGCCACTGAGCCACAGGGGGAAACAACATAAGCTTAAATTAGCTTGAGCAGATAAGAGAGCGTCATCATAGTTGTGTGTGTGTGTCGGCGTTTGTTTGCAGGCGTACGTGTAATACAACAGGCTCATTACTGCAATATTGACATTTTCAGCCACTCCGACTACGAGGAGCTGAGAAATGTTTGAGAAATGGGTATTGGTCCGGCCTCGGCGGGACTGAAACACACTCTTTCCTCATTTCGCCGGTGAAGCATGCCCACGGGTTAAGAGAGCGTCATCTCAGTTTTGTGTGTGTCTGCGTTTGTTTGCGGGCGTGCGTGTTATACAACAGGCTCATTGCTGCAATATTGACATTTTCAGCCGCTCAGACCACGAGGAGCTGAGAAATGTTTGATAAATGGAGATTGGTCCGGCCTCGGCGGGACTGAAACACACTCTTTCCTCATTTCGCCGGTGACGCATGCCCACGGGGGGCGGGGTAGCTTTCTTATAACGTAAAGAAAGCTAGCCGCGGTTTTGATGCTGGCCCGTTTCCCTGACGACTCGCGGGCAGAAGGGGGAGGTCCACAGAGCTCGCACAGTCCTCACTGTCTGACGCCAGAATAGAGCAGCTGGCCTTCTCTACAGATGCAGCTATCTCGTCGTCATTAACGGCGGAAGCGGCGGTGCGCGGCGGCCGTTGTCCGTCAATGAGCAACTCGAGTGAAGCTGGTGAAGCTTGCGGGCAAACCGGCGAGTTTTCACGGGCTGGAGAAGGCTCGGGGACCCGCTGAGTACGGCGCTTTACGCCGCGGCACTACAGCGGGCGGAAGAGCAGGCTCTGAGAAGGATGCCAGGCGAGTCCTCAGAGTCACCAAGGGCATCAGCTCGCAATGAGGGCATCTGCCGTCAGCGAGCGCGAGAGCAGTGTTATCCTCACCCAGGCAAGAAGCGCAGATGACATGGCGGTCCCCGTCGCTGAGTGCGGCTTGGCACGAGCCACAGGAAATGTTGGGCATCTTGAAAAAGACGCTAGCTCTTTTAGAGAGGGAGGATGTGAGTCGCGACGGCGAACACACACACTCAGCAGAGTAAGAGGATATTGACCCCGGAAAGCGTAGCAGGTACAGCGACTGAAGGCGGCGAGGTGAAGGCCAGCGACTTCAGGTTCAAGGCTCGTCCCGCAGAAGGCTTGTTCTCGACGGCGCGGGTTCTCACTCTGGATCCAGCGATGCGTGAGCTTCGCTGAAGAGATGAAAATCAGTTTGTATCAGCCCATCGAGCTATATTTATAGGATGAGGCCACACCCTTTGTGGCGGGACGTGACGAAATGGGCGCGAAGTGCCCCCATTGGATATGGTGTCACGCATGGCCTCTCTCGATAGGCTGCTGCTGTTGCCGCAGGGCAGCCAATAGGCGCGGAAGCCGTCTTGATTATGTCTGCATGCTGCCGCAAAGCGTTTTACATTGATTCAAAATTAAGGATCATTTTTGGCTTCAATATCTTGTGGAAAAGAGGTTTTCCCCGTAACGTAAGATATTACGCAGTACGAGAGATACTCTCGTAAGAGAACTGCCATTTTTGCTATATTTTGAAATATGTTTCGTTTTAGTCTGTTTTATATATATATGAATTTTGCATATATTCTTATATAGTCAGCAGACATACATGGGCACTGACATTATATATGTAATTTACTTATATTGACATATATTACATTTCTGTATGGGAAGACATTGAAACAGTATGAAAATTCATTTTAATCATGATTCTTTGTTTTACATGTAGAAGTAGTTTCCCCCGATCCCCTCCCCAAAATATATATCATGTATTTTTTAAGGGGAAAAAATCATATATGATGGCATTTTGCAATTTTTGAGACTATAATCATACTTTTTTGTTTTTCTTGACCCTGTGATTTAGTAACTATAGAACACATTAACTGTAATTATGCGTATATGATGAAATTATTACAGTTTCTTGTCAATCTATGTCTATTTTAATGTGAACAATGCGCTGCCACTTTAATTCAGTGCGGTGCAGCACACTAAAAATAGACTTGGTGCAGAAACGATCACTGCACTGCTATATACGCACCGCACCTGGAACGGATCGCCGGACCGCACCCGCGTGCAGTGTGAAAGCTCTAACCTGTTAACATGGGTACGTAAAAAAATACGCACCGCATACGCACTGCAAACGTATGTGTGTATGTGTGAAACGGGCGTCAGTCTACCAAAATACTGCAAACATGTCTCAAAATCAAATAATTTTTCAAAACACTAACATATGTTCTCGTCCAACAGGAACATTTAGTCAATCATAGCAAAATGTCATAAAAACACTAACATCAGATGGAATTACAGAAACTGCATTATTTTATATGTCAGGTCTGCCCTTATACAACAGACAGTATATTGTATTGATCATACTGTAGATTGTATTTCACACTGCAGTTTCTTTTGAAGCCTCTCTACAGTTTCGTTGGGTTTAGGTCTTTTTCTGCAGAAATTCAGTGAAAAAAGACCCATCTCAGAGTGCCTTATAGAATGTACGGTTACTGTAATGAAAAAACAAAGACAGAGACAGAATTGCTGCAATGAATAAAATAAATAAAAGTAAATGTATATATTTGCATAATTCAATCAGCTGTTTCTCAGTAACAATAGAATAAAATACAGGGGATATATTTGTGTTTTAATTCACAAACAGCTGTTCACCTTGATTTTAGCCTGGGTTAGGTTTATAACATGGTGTTATCTGTTCTGACATACAGTGCTAAAGCATTGGTAAATTTGCCAGTAAAAATCCATTGTTTTGGTCTTGTTTTGTTTTGTGTCTACGTTCAGCCACAGGCGCACGCCGACACAGCGCAGCAGCTTTTAGCTGATCATATCACGGAAATAGAGAATAAGTTCCTCCGAATAAGTAACTCCACTGTATTTGTCTTGGGTGATTTCAACCACACTGATCTGAGATCTGAACTTCCGAAATACCATCAGTTGGTGCACTGTGCCACCAGGGGAGAACGGACTCTAGATCATTGATATTCTTCCATCAAAGAGGCATATCCTGCTTGTGCACGTGCGCCACTAGGCAATGGCGATCATGCTGTGATTAAACTCATCCCACATACCGGTCTCTACTCAAAAAACGATCAAGAGGGCTGTACAGAATTTTTTTACAATTATGCACTCAGCAAAGCCATTCAGCATGCTAAGAGGCTGTATAAGGCCAGGATTGAGCAACAGGTCGAGGATAAGAACATCAGAGCGGTTTGGAAAGGCCTACAATCTGCCACGGGCTACAAAAAACACCCCACACTAGCCTCCACCGACCCATTTCAACCAGACAAGTTCAATGTGTTCTGCACTAGGTTCGAAGCCCCGCGTGAGTCCCATCACTCCATCCCCCTTGCCCCTCCATCCCCTGCCACCACCTCACCTGCTCCACTGGTCATCACGGAGCATGAGGTTCGGAGGCTCTTCAAAGGTCAGAACATCAGGAAAGCGTGCGGACCAGACATAGTGACACCTGCTTCCCTCAAGCACTGTGCCAGCGAGCTGACTCCAGTGTTTACAGACATTTTTAATCAGTCATTAGAACTAAGCCGAGTACCTGCATGCTTTAAATCTGCTGTCATCATTCCGGTGCCGAAAAAGCCCAAGATCACCTGCTTGAATGACTACAGACCGGTCGCCCTCACCTCTGTAGTCATGAAAGCTTTTGAACGCTTGGTTCTCTCCTATCTCAAAGCTTCTACCGACCACCTCATGGACCCCCTTCAATTTGCATATAGACCAAACCGTTCAGTTGACTATGCTAACAACATTGCACATTACTTCATTCTACGACACCTGGACAATCGGAACACCTACGCAAGACTCCTGTTTGTGGATTACAGCTCTGCCTTTAACACCATCATCCCCGACCTCCTCCACAGCAAACTGACCGATCTGAACATTCACCCCCTCCTCTGCTCATGGATTACAGACTTCCTCAACAACAGGACTCAGTATGTCAGGCTGGGCCTACATCTCTCAAAGCCCCGCACAGTCAACACCGGTGCCCCCCAGGGTTGAGTGCTGTCCCCCTTGATATTTTCTCTGTACACCAATGACTGCACCTCTGGAGACCCTTCTGTCAAAACCATCAAATACGCGGACGACACCACCATAATAGGCCTCATCATCTCCAACAACGATGAGTCAGCCTACCGCAGAGAGGTCAGTCTCCTGGAGTCCTGGTGTGCAATCAGTAACTTGGAGCTTAACATCAATAAAACAGTGGAGATGACAGTGGACTTCCGCAAAAAAGCCCCCGATTCATCCTCCTCTGGTCATTAACAACTCATCTGTGACTGTGGTAGAGAACTTTAAGTTCCTGGGCACAACCGTCACTGACACACTCAAATGGGACAATAACATTTCCCAACTAGTGAAGAAAGGCCAGCAGCGCCTGTTTTTCCTCCACCGCCTGAAAGGTTTACTGCTCAGTCCCCCCATTATGGTACAATTCTACAGAGCGGTCATTCAGAGTGTGCTAACATCCTCCCTCACACTCTGGTTTGCCTCTGCGTCAGCCAATGCAATAGCCAGGCTACAAAGGGTCGTCCGGGCAGCAGAGCGAATCATCGGCTGCCCCCTGCCCTCCATCATGGACCTGCACAGTTCCAGGTCCATTAACAAAGCTGTGGAGATTGTGGCCGACCCCTCTCATCCTACCAATAGGCTGTTTAATCTTCTCCCCTCTGGAAAGCGGTACAGGGACATTTTACCCAAAACATCTCGCCACCGCAATAGGTTTTTTCCCCCAAGCAATAGCCCTCCTAAATGACTTTTAAACCTGGAATACATTGCACTCTGTTTTTTTTATTTATTTACACAACACTATTTAAATTCATATTAACTTATTGCTCATAATGTCTTTGTTTGTCCTTATACTGTGTTTTTGTCCTTGTTTTCTTGTCTTTCTGTTTTACTGTGTGTTGCCTGCATGGAGAAGACCAAATTAAATTCCTAGGATCTGTATACATGGCGAATAATAAAAGTTGAATTGTTGAATTGTTTGAGCTTGTGTGTAAAAGAGGTTCAAGCATTTTAAATTTGTGTTAATTTTATGCATTTTGTGTTAAAGCAACAAGAAATGTTTTACTAGTATAGCTTACACAGACGGATGTAGTGCTAACTGTGTTAAGAGTTTAGGAAATTTGTTAAAAGTATTGAAAAAATTGTCATATCGATTGTAAAAAACTGTAAATGTCCCATTTTAAATACACATTCATCTTTACAGAGGTGAAGTATCCCTTTAAGTAAAAATCTATCTACCTTTGCCATTTTAACCTATAAAAACAAATGCCAAAGAACATCGCAACTTTTTAGAAAAGTGGCCGCAACATCAGGAATTTTAGGCCGCAACAATCACAAAAAAGGCCCGCGAAATCCTGGAGGGACTGCCTAGCTATGGCTTGACCGCCCATAATGTTAACCTGGAACAACAGCTATTATTGGTGCATGTCCAAGTGTTCGTGTGGACAGTGGATTTTTCTAAATAAGAAACTAAAACTGCCAGTAAGCATCAGTAAATGTCTTAATGACTAAGTCATTGAGTCATTCATTCATTTGGTTCGTTCAAACAGATTTTTCATTCAGGAATAAAGTAAATGGTTCTTTTTATAAATCGGCCATTGAATCTTTGGTTCACCCGATTAATTAGCTCAAAATGCGGATTCATTTAGAAATGAAGCATCGCTGTGTGTTGCTCGGAGTAATATTTTCCATTGGCAAAATTGACTAAAAGCAGACGATACTTTGTCTAAAATATAACACAATATTAACTTTTTATATATTGAACTTGTATAAAATCAAAATCACATTTGCACTTGTGCTATTCGGGACAAAATCAGCACTCGTGTTATATCTCCCTACTTACTCGTGTGATGTTGCTTAACTATATTATATTTTGCCCTGGTATCTTGAATTTTAGGAGCATTCTAACTGCATTTTATAGGCTTCATCACGCAGTGAGTTGTTGCCCTGCATCATGTTTGTCATCAATTGTATGAAATGTAAAATGATCTAAGTAGGTCTGGGGTGTCGCAGGTGCATTAAATGCATAATTTTAACATGTTACTCATTGCGCATCAGGGGTTGGGGTAGAGGAGATGAGGCGAGGACTCAAGTGCAGAGACATAAGGCCTTTTAATGATAAAACTAAAACAAAATACAAACAAAACTACCCCGTAGCGGAAAACAAAAGGCTTGGCTTGACTTGACACGACACACGGGGTACATTTAAACATACTTACGATGATGAAACAGCACAGGACTGAAAACACAAGATTAAATGGGGAGAACAAACAAAGGAGGTAATGAGGGATGACAGGTGGGGCAAATTAATCAATCAGGTAACAAGGGAGGACAGGTGGGGCAAATTAATCAATCAGTAACAAGGGAGGACAGGTGGGGCAAATTAGTCAATTGGGTAACAAGATGGGAGGGACTAGACAATTAAAAGGAGAGCACATGGCACAAGGAAACATACATGAAAAGCCATGTGCTCACACCAAACATGACTAAAACACAAGCACATGGCCAGTAAAACAAATCACAAGCCATGTGCTCACACAAAACAAGACATGAACTCGCTGCCAATGAGAACACTCATAAGCCATGTGTTCACACAAAGCATGACAACATGATAGCACACATCTAGTAAACACACAAGCTGTGTGCTACACAACACAAGACAAACATGAGTGTCAGGGCTCTGTCACAAAACCAAGAAATAGACTAGATAGAGTTACAGAACCCTGACATTGCGGGCCCACAAACACCCTGCAACATACTCACTATTTCTTAAATTTAGGTTTAAATAAGAAAACCCTTAAGACGGATTAAATCAAGTGTTGTATTTCTCTCAGCTTGGATTAGAAGTGATATATTTGTTCATATATTTTGGAGACAGAATGTGATAAGATCCACACACATTTGTAAGAAAGCAGAAGTCTTCAGATGGATGTTTACATGACATTTTCATCACATTACCCTAAAACATTAGCAGAGATATGGATATTGTATTGAGCCATATGGTGCACACAATACCACTGAAGACCATTTGCTCACATATGCATACAGCCCACACCAATATATACAGCATTGAAGTCTCCCTGGGGAAATTACATTTCCACAGGCAAATTAAACTTAATAACCTGACAAATTTATATCTGTTAGTTTGAATGAAATGAATGCAATGAGTAAAGAAGCATTAATGGCTATTATTTCTCGCATACTCTTATTCTTAAAATATAATTCTGTCATTATTAGCTCATGTTGTTACAATATTTAAATATGGCACAACTGAACATGTCACAGTAGCTTTGACATCAGTGATGCCAGACGTTATTGGCTCTCATATGTCTTGTGGCAATCCAATCGCGATGTGGCGCTTTTATGCACTTAATAAATCATGCAAATTGGAGAGATATTGCGGAAAGTAAGACTGTCTGTGAATAATGGCTTAAATTTTGAGTTGCTCCTCTCACAGAGCTATCAATTGACTTCAAAAAATTTAGAAGAAGATGTCTACGGTTGATTAGTTATAGTGTTTTTTGGAGCTTGAAAGCCCCTGCTTACAATTCAGTTTCATCAGTTTCATGGAAAAGAGTAGCATGAACTTTGGTGGTCTGGTCTCTAGAAGAAAGAAAATCACAGTATAAATGACATGAGTCAAGTAGCTAATGACATTACGTTTCATTTTTGGGTAATCTTTAACAATTAATTTGATGCTATTCGTTTAAAATGAGTGTTTGGGTTGAGGGATTGGAGGTACCGCACTTTGAAGTGACAATTCTTTCCGCTGGAGAGGCTTTTGATGCTGAACAATCTTCTTAAAAAAATAATGAAGGAAGAGATGGTGTTTGTACAGAGAAGAAAAGAAAGACAGGAGAACAGATGAGGGTTGGGAGAAGGATAACTAACACCCACCAACTTCAGATCTCCAAGTGCTAGCTGAGGAAGAAAAAGAGTTGGGAAGACGAGCTGAGATCTCTCTTGCTCATTACTAGCCACTGACTGACAAAATAACTCATTGGGGGGAGAGAAACCAGTCGCTCTGGTGTTACATTATAAAATACGCACAATATCGCTCAGTTTCTCCTGCAATCTGTGTGATGACAGTTCTGTTACTGTGGCTTGTATGACTCAAAAGGAGGCATCAGTGGGGGCATCATATGACTTGAATTATTTGTTTGTCAGTACATATTGTGGCAACGGTTTCCAAGGTGGTTATGCTGAAGATCATAAAGTTCAGATGTTAGTTGTAGCACTTCAGCAGTGACAATCAGTGAAAATGTAGTAACTTTTTAGAGAGAGAGAGTGAGAGAGTGTCGAATGATCCAGGATCCAAATAGCATCAAAGTTTACTGATGAGTAAAACATATAGCGTGGCCACATACAATAACTGACAAAGGATGAACAGAACTGGGAGTATAAATACACAGGTGGAGGAAGGTAAACTAATCAGGGACTATGGAGAACAGGTGCAGACAATACATGACATCATGGTGACAGTATGTATGTATGTGCAATGTACTTATTTATAAATTATTTTTTCACTATCTTTTTTACTATTTCATTATTTTATTTTCCCTTTATCGCTTTCACTTTTATTTTCAATTTATTTTATTTTAATTTCACTTTCTCTTTATATATATATTTTCACTTTTTCAACATAAGATATACAGATATTTGATTGCCATTTCACCAATTTAATAGGTAAAAGTTAAGTAGCTTAAATAGAATAGCTTGCATTGACTGTAACTGTTTATTAACTGTAGCATTTAGTTGAGGGAGTGTGGCTAAATGTGTTTAACACTTGTTTTTAAATAATTAATTGCATTCTTATTACTCACTTTCCCATTCTATTCTTTTCATCGACTTTTTATGCAGGTTCACTGACCCAATAAATTAACCAAAAGAGACTTGCATATTCAAAACCCACAATATCACACAAGTTTGCATTACCGTACTGATCTCCATATATTAGGACATGAGCTTCTCATACTGACATTGACATTTGCCTTAGGTAAGAGTTGCACACCAATCACAACTTTGTTAACCTGAGTGTGGAAGCAGGCTTAGTGAGTACTGCAGAGAATTCATTTATGAGATATGCATATTCCATATTTAACAGAGCAGAGGGAAATGTCCATTAGATCTCAGGCCAAGGGGAAAGAACTCAAAAGCGGGAAAAATGGTAAAATTATTCAAAAGTTATCCTTTTGACTGTCCCTTGGTTTGATGGAGAGTTTTATAATTCTTTTTTTTATATTTTTTATATTAAACTGCAGGTTGTATAATTCATAGAAGGGCCAATTGGGTTGGTAACCAACTGAAGTGTCTCTACAGATCCGATTTGCAAGTCTAAATGAACTGTTGAATGTGAACTGCTGTGTTACTGAAATGTGACCAGTGCTACTCAGAGCTCAAGGTATTGAGCCTATGTATTTTTAATTAGGGGAAATAATTTAGTTCAGCAAACCTGAAGAGGATGGGGAAAAGAAAGTCTTTGTGTTCTGCGTTTGAAACGGTGAGAAAATGACAATATTTTCATTTTTAGAGGAATTGTCCATTTAAATTTGTAGTATGCATATACATACAACTGTTTTGGATTTGTTGTTGAGTTGCCGCTTTCAGCTTGTTTCTCTATCGCTCTTGTGTTGCAATCCCAGAGGCCACCATATACATTGGCCCACCTGAGGACTCAAGGAAAAATGAAGGTGGAAGGAAGCATAATTGAGAAAAGCAATTTATTTAGCTTATTTAAAGTTTCACAGAGCATTTAATTATCTTTCAGTGAATAATTCCCTGAAGTTTGCCACATTTTCGTGGAGCCAGAGAAGTAATTCTCTAATTTAAACAGAGGACTGTCTCACTTTTTCTCACCCCTTTCCATCTCTTTCTTTTTTCTCTCCCTCTCAAATGTACCTGCCGTTCTTGAACCTGCTTTATTCACTGGCTTCATGGCTCATTTTTTGTAAAGCAGCCAATTTAACACAGGCTTAATCCTGCAGAGAATACTAGTGTGCTTCCAGTTCATTCAGTGATTGACGTCTGGAAAGATCTAATCGAATGCAATGTATTAGCAGGATTGACACTCAGGTGTGGGACACTGAATCTGTGACTCGGAACAAGGGTTGGTAGGTTTGTGGAAATTCATTTTTGCAGGTGTTTTCAGAAGAAAAGAAAGGGTGCTGGCTACAAAACGTAAAGGGAATTGCTTCTGGCATAATCAGTCTTTTGATCACAAAATCTATTTTTCTTATTCACTTTTCATTCACTCTTTTCTAAGTTTTGTCAAACTGTACATACAGTACCATTCAAAGTGTGGGAACATTACTATTTTAAATGTTTTTGAAAGAAGTGTTTTATGCTCTTCAAGCCTGCATTTATTTGTATTTTATAATTATCAAAAATACAGACACCCCCCCCCCCCCAGTAATATTGTGAAATATTATTGCAATTTAAAAGAATGTTTTATTAAATATATTTATATATTGTTAGAAAAGATTTCTATTGGCTCCAACAGTTATATATTTAATTTAATTTATATATTTAAATAATTGTTATCATAATCATTTTTTATTTTATTTGATCAGTTATACAAGGCATATTTGTTCAGTGATAGCTACGAAGAAAACAGATGTAGGCTGTAAAACGTCCTGGTTGCGTATGCAACCCATCGTTCCCTGAAGGAGGGAACGAGGATGTAGTCTACGTCGACTGCATAGGATCACGCCAGGGAGCCAGTCATCTTTGAGTACTATTGAATGAGCCACTGAAATTGGCCTGCGTGATTCGCATCACACACGCAGCTCCCGCGGCGCGGGTATAAATACGGAAGTGGATGCACGCACTAGTTGCTTTTTCACTGAGGAGCCGAGCTTAGCCCGGAGTCAGCGGTGGTCCAGCAGTAGTGGCAAGGGGACTACGTTCTCCGTTCCCTCCTTCAGGGAATGGTGGGATGCATACGCAACCAGGATGTTCCCTTTCAGTCGATAACATCAGACGTAGTCTATGTCGACTGAATGGGATCCACCATTGAAAGCGCCACTAGAGCTGCCACCTTCCAGTGCCTAGACAAAGCCATCTGATGCCCCCGCACTTATGGCGGGAAAGGACAGGGCTTAGGCCAGAGATGTCAATGCTGTTCTGACAGGACCACTGGGAAAGCGTTCCCTGTACATGGAAGGAAGGGACGCTGCGGAAGCCAAACCTGCCCGAAGGGGGGAACATGGAGAATACACATATGAACTGGGCGAAAGACCGGGCAGTACAACATATGGAATGTCACTGGGGTGGCTCCAGCCTAAGAAGGGGTGAGACTCAGCTAACAGTGACAGCAGAGAGACTCTGCCGAGGGATGACACAAGCTCGCCGTAGGGAGCCGTAATGTAGAAGAACACACATATGGGATCACCATAGGGATCGCAACATATGGACCCAGCCTAACACAGGTTTCATACTGCTTACGAGTGGTAGGGCCTAACACCGGACATTCCGCCATGTACGACGTTGGAGGGGTGTGGAGGACTCAACAGGGGTCAGTAAAGGGGAACTCAACTGGAGCAGAAATGGCTCACATATCCAGTCCATAGGAGGGGAATGGCGCAGCAAGCCGACACTTTGAACCGGGCTCACGGTGAAACTGGCTTCATGAGAAGGGAGCCCACAGGAAGCAGCAGTACAAGTATAGGTGTCGCCCAGCCCCCAATTCTAGAATATCTGTCAGCGAAGTACTGTCAACGCCTAGGCGGGAGCACACACTCATTTAAGAGGAGCTCACCACCTAAGTGGACATGTACATCTCGGAATCTTCACCAAGATGAAGGCAGCCACCATTCAGTGGGCCAACCTCGCTTGGAAACAGCCTTCCCTCTCTGCTGATTTCCTTAACAGATAAGAGTTGGTCTGAGGTTCTAAGGCTCACATTCTGTACACGTATAACCGCAATGAAGCAGACGGACAGAGAAAGCCAGGGCAGGTTCTGCCTCCTCTGTGGCAGCGCTTGCAGGCTCACCAACTGGTCCCTTTACAGGAGAGGTAGGAACCTTGGGCACAATCCAGGTCGGGGTCTCAGCTCGTGAGAGTTAGATGGCCCGAATTCCAGGCACAACTCGTTGACCGAAAGCAAGCAAGTCCCTACCCTATAGTAGAGACCATGCGAGCAGGAGTTTTAACTGTTTTAAACAGAATTTTGAACTCACTGCCTGAAGTGGCTCAGGGGCAGTCTCTGCAGTGCAGTTGCACCAGTGATAAGGCCTAAGAGGATAAAGAGGGGCGCAAAGATATTCCCTTGCTCCATCAGGAACCTGACGATGAGGACGAGCTTCCCAAGCTTCTGCATAATGATGTGCAACAAGAAAAGAGGCAACATCATTTTGATGACCGAACGCTCCCAGGATCTCCTTACCGAAAGAATACTCACTCAACGAATAGGTTCCTCTTCTAATGCATAAGCACACTACCTCTTTCAGGGGGTGCTCGCAGAAGTGATGGTAACTACCAGATATTCCTGGGATAACCACCTGAACATCCGCGTCCAGTGTAGGACCGGCCCGGAATCTCCAGGGGTCAGAACGCGGGTGCCATCGTGCCCCGTCCCTGAAAATGTGTTCAGAGAAGTCAGGAAGGCTGTCGAGGAGAGCTAGGTTTGGTTGGGCCAATAAGGGGCAACTATCAAGACCTGCTTCACTCCTGACCTGGCACAGTAGGTGCAAGCAACAGGCGCACAAAAGACAGGAGCACTGCTCAACACTACATGTGAAGATCAATGAGCTTCAGGAGCATTTCTGCTCAACACTTGAGTGTGATGAACTGCACTGAGCTTCAGGAGCATTTCTGCTCAACACCTGAGTGTGATAAAAATCACTGAGTTTCAGGAGCATTTATGCTCAACACCTCAGTGCGATGAACTTCACTGAGCTTCAGGAGCATTTCTGCTCAACACCTGAGTGCGATGAACTTCACTGAGCTTTAGGAGCATTTCTGCTCAACACCTGAGTGTGATGAAATTCACTGAGCTTCAGGTGCATTTCTGCTCAACACGTGAGTGAGATGAAATCACTGAACTTGAGCAGGCGCCAAGCGACAATGAATCGCATAGCCGCTTTTTTAGAAGGCTCACTGGGGAACGCATCTCTGCGGGCCCCCGGGGGCAGCTGAGAGCCAGTGTCTGTCCAAGGGTTGTCCGCTCGGACAGAATATATGCAACTGGCAGGGGGATGAATCTGGAAGGGCAACAGAGTAACTGTGCGGCCCCGGATTGGTCCCTACCCAGCTGGACCGCCAGGGGATGGAGCCTGGCCATAACTGTTGTGAGGGTCGTTGGGAGCACGATTGTGTAGGCCGGGAAAATAGTGTAATGAAGCGTCCTCAGAAGCTTGTGACTCCAAGGAGCAGGTGACGTGTGAGTTGCGACATAAGAGGGAAGCTTTCGCAAATGAACACACTCTCGTTGGAGAGACGTGTTGGACCGAGTCCACCTCCAAAACTGAAAGAGAGATACTCAACCGGTGGGCGAGATTGCTCTCTCCCAGTTGACCTGGAGACCCAACTGGCTATGGAGCACTCGAAGGGAAAGACTCTGTACTGATACTTCAAACCCTCACACGCAACACACAGGATGGCCTGTGGTGCGGAAGGTAGAGATCTGAAGCACATGTCATTCAGGTCAGATGCTGCAGACCACCTTAGGCCAAGATGGTCACGACCCCCTACCTAGTAGCATGAAGAAAGAGTTTACAACAACTGGCCTTCATACCGGCTGGAGGGAGCTGCTATATCAAGTCCTTCACCAGCAGGACAAGATATGTGCGCACAAATCAGGAGCATTGCTTAACACTAGGTGTGATGAATATCACTGAGTTTTCAGGAGCACGTCTGCTCAACACGTAGTGTGATGATCATCACTGACTTGAGCGGTATAGCCAAGCCTGAGGTGGGGCAGCAAAGTGGAGAGTGTGGTGTTAGTGTGCAGTGCAACACTTACCTGTCTCGACTAGCGGCAGGGTGAGAAGGTGGATGACCGGGTCCTCGAACGCACCAAGCTGCCTGCTGGCGACCAAGGGGGGCTGAGGGGTGTAAGGCTATACAGGGTCACACACCGCCAGACTGGCCCTCTTGGGACCCAGGAACAGATGAATTTGCTCTTTCTTTCTAGAGTCGGTACCGCTTGCTCCGCTTCTTTTGGGAGCCAGCTGCAGAACAGACACACACAAACGAAGACTCCACCCGGCCCTCACCCAGGGGGAGGGAGTGGATCGTTGACCAACTCCAAGAGCATCCTCCATCCCTGGGCGGCCCGCTCCGGAATGCTTGCGCTGTCGCTTGCCACCTGGCTTGGCAGCCCCTGGAGTGGGCTGGGCGTCCCTACTGCGGCTGACTCTATGCTGAGGCCTTGCTGGAGGCTGCTGCGGAGGCCCAGCTGGAGCAGTGGCCTGGGAAAGCCCTCGGCAACGAGCAGGCGGAGGACTGCCACCAGCGGCGGGGTGGAGGCAGCAGTGGGCCGCCGGGGCAGGATGTGCTGGATGGGCGGCAGAGACCTGTTGGACGCAGTTCTTCGCTGCGTCGCCGACCAGCCCAAACTGGGAAATTGGGGAGACCAGGGACCGAACCTTGTCCGCATCCGCCATATCCACCAGGCTGAGCCAATGACGGTACTTCTGGATTACAAAGGTGGACATCGCCAGACCGATCGTGCACGCCACGACACTCGTGCCCCAGAGGGCGAGGTCGGAGCAGTGCGGTACTCACCTATGAGCGCACTGTCTGGGCTACCCTAGTGCATGTCCATGGGTGCTCTGGCCTGACAGACCGGTAGCAGCGCCATGGCACGCAAGAGGCGGCGGCTTGCCCTTAGTCTTTGTAAACTCTACCCGTCGAAATGGACGAGAACTCACAGGCCCTCGGAGGGACAAGGATCCCTCCAAAAAGCAGTCGCCAACAGACACAGGTGCACCTGTGTTGTGACAGACCTCTCTACTGTGGGGACAGCCTCGCAACCCTTCACCGCTCCTCCATCAAGGGTAGTGAGGGGAAACATTTCTGGCAGAGAAAGGTGCTGTCCACAACCTGATAAGCTCTCCATGCACTTCGGGAAAGAAAAGCACTGGGGCTGCGAGCTTAGAACCAGCACGGCCCGCCCAGAGATACCAATCCTCCAACCGAGACTGAAAGGGACACGGTGGAGTTCCACTCGAGCCTGGCAGCCTCGGCGGCCCGTTTCAGCATAGCTGACATTTCGGGATCTGGCTCGGTCAATGTTACACTCCCAGATGGAGATAACACAGCCGAGTCGTCATCTCCAGAGGCCAGCTCACCCTCCGATGCTGCTATCGTCTTATCCTCTGGGGGAACCCCAATTGAAACGGCTGATCAGTCCATTACAGAGGGACCAGCACACTCAACAGGAATTCCATCGGCTGAGGTGTGATGGAGGAGTGAGGAGCCCACAGGGAATGGTTACCGGGCGTCCACAAAAGCTGCCTCAGCGTGCTGAACACATATATATATATATATATATATATATATATATATATATATATATACACATACATATATAGCTCAAACACGTGATGCAACAATTGTGACCGTCAGAGAGGAAAAGGGAACGACCGCATCCAGAAACGCACAGGTGGATTGACATCTTGAAAAAGACGCAATCGCACCCGTGTTGCTCTTTCAGGAAATAGGACCCATCACCAGTGCCAGAACACACAAGGGAATGACCGCGGCAACACTGAACAGTGAACTGAAACAGTGAAGCACTCACTTTTACGCCCTCTAACCAGCTGTCAACACACACAAACCTTCAAAATTTGTTGCTGTTAAAACAGCAGTTGAGAGCTCAAAGCTCGCGATCACCGCAGCACTCGCGCTGTAGAAACCACCAGCACTGGGAGAGTCTTCCAGAAGAACACCGACACACTTGCTCATTGTAAACAACAGCACTCTTCAGAGACATCAAAAGATCGGCTCCGAAGCGAAAGGCAATCAGTGCGTGCATCCACTTCCATATTTATACCCGCGCTGCGGGAGCGGAGTGTGTGATGCAAATCACGCATGCCAATTTCATTGGCTCGTTCAATAGTACTTGAAGATGACTGGCTCCCTGGCGTGATCCCATTCAGTCTACGTAGACTACGTCTGACATTATCGACTGAAAGGGAACCATAGACACAACGGGCTTCTCAAGGGATTGTACAAATCTTTCGGGTAAAGCCCTGCTCACTTCCGGTTTTATCAGAATACAGATACGAAGCAAGCGATCGCCCCCTGGTGACTGGTCCTAGTATAGGTCATAAACCCCGCCTCCCCATGTTATTTAACGGGTCGTGAGACCAACTAAACAATTAAATTACACTTCACATATCTTTTTTCCAAATATAGTTTCTGTCCTTTACTGTAGTTTTTATCACGCTGATGTAATTTAAAGTGTTTGTTTTTAACATAAGGTTGTATTTAGTTAGTTATTTGATTCTATAAAAAACGCGCTGTGACGTCATGATTGACAGGTTCTCGGAGTGAAGTAGTCACTGAAGCACCAACGGACTTCAGGATCTTCGGAGGACTGGGGTGATTTTATTTACTTTATTTTAACAAGCCTCTTGTCGTACTGCAATCAACAGACATCAAAATTGGAGCAGAACAGAGGAACGGAGCAGACATAGACCAAAGTGCAGGTTCTGGGAGAGTGCATTCGGCGAGAGTGAGGGCGGGCGTTGATTTTGCGACTTTTCTACCTGCTCACTTCTGCGCAGGTCTGGTCCCGAGATCGCTACTGTGCAGACTCAAGTACCAAGATGTCAGCGCCATATCGGGACACTGGCGCCTTCACTTCTCGCCAATGGAAGAGAGCAAAGGGGCGTCGTCCATCTTTTTTTCACTGTCTATGATACGAATCATTTTGAGATTGTTACAGATATTGGCTCCTTTGCACAGCCCTAATATATATATATATATATATATATATATATATATATATATATATATATATATATATATATATATGTATATATTAAACAGGGTTGCATTCATACCTACGAACCATACCACACTTGTCATGCACACTGAATTATTGTTTTGATTTTTGATATCTCTTCATGCACCCAGTTTCTGCAGCAAATTTTTGAAGAAGAAAGTCTGTTGGCACTATGCTGATGTCTGTTTTCTTAACTATTGCAAGCAATGAAGACGCTAGAAAATGATTACACACTGAGACTTGATCACTTGCAAATTGCAGAGTTTACAGTCAGTTCAACATCTTGGATTTGAAAAACAAATCAAGTCGACAGCCAAAGATGCATGGTAACCGTTCCAACTCATAGTGCTTCTCTTCACTCTTCT